>NC_140936.1:111467086-112124586 GCF_014529385.1 Adiantum capillus-veneris
CCTCTCTCTCTCTCTCTCTCTCTCTCTCTCTCCTCTCTCTCTCTCAATTCACTTCCCCTCCCCCCCCCCCCCCCCCCCCCCCCCCCCCCCCCCCACCCCCCCCCCCCCCCCCCCCCCACCCCCCCCCCCCCCCCCCCCCCCCCCCCCCCCTATTCCCCTCACTACACACTCTCTCTCACTCTCTTCCCCCCCACGGTGGGATCCTCCATAAGGACTCTCTCCTCTCTCTCTCTCTCTCTCTCTCTCTCTCTCTCTCTCTCTCTCTCTCTCTCTCTCTCTCTCTCTCACACACAACACACACACACCAACCCCCCCTCTTTTTCGTTTGACTATACTCCCTCCCCCCCTTTTTGCGCCCTCTGTCAAATACGGGCCACACGCCATGCTCTCTCTCTCTCTCTCTCTCTCTCTCTCTCTCTCTCTCTCTCTCTCTCTCTCTCTCTCTCTCTCTCTCTCTCTCTCTCTCTCGGACTTAGCCGTGTGGGCGCATTGGAAAAACGCCGTGACACACACACCCTATCTCCCTCTCCCTCCCTCGCCACTCACCTCGCCCTCTCTCTCTCTCGCAATATGTCGCCCTCAGCTCACAAGCAGCCCGCCATTCTCTCACTCACTCACTCTCTCTCTCTCTCTCTCTCTCTCTCTCTCTCTCTCTCTATCACACACACACACACACACGCACGCATATAGCAAACCCTCTCTCTCTCTCTCATTCCCACTCTCCCGCTCTCGCCACTTCTGCAATAAGCAAAAAAAAGAGAGAAAATATATTTATATATAAACTCCCTCGTTGCCACGCACTTACACACACACTCACACTCACGCACTCACACATATACACGAACGTATATATGCACACTCACAGCATTAAAAAAAAAAAAGAACCAAACAACATCGACATAGACCAAAGAAGGAAGAGGACCAAATCATGCTACACCGACACCAAAACGAGCAAAGGCGCCGAAGGCATGGCCCGCCCGACCGCGAAGTGATGAACGCGCTACACCGATACACCAGCAAGGTTTCCAGCCACCGGCATTGCGTCCACGACGCCCCCTTTAGTAAATCCCTAATTCACCATGGGAGACATATCCATGGATTTTATCTTTGGATTGCCTAAGTCTCTCCATGGGAATATGGGAATATGGCGATATATAGTAGATAGATTCAATAAACAAACTCATTTTATACCTGTCAAAAAGACTATCAAAGCCCATCAAATGGCAACCCTCTTCATTTCACAAATTTTCAAGTACCATGGCTTGCCAATGTCCATAGTGTCCGATAGAGATCCTAGAATGACCAGTAATTTCTGGAAGGGTCTCTTTGAGAATTTAGGGACAAGGCTAAACTTCTCTTCGGCCTATCATTGACAAACGGATGGCCAAAGTGAAATAGCTAACCTATTAATTCTTGATCTACTAAAAGCCTATGTAATGGAAGTAGATCAAAGATCCCAATGGGAGAAGTACTTACCCTTAGTGGAGTATGCTTACAATAACTCTGTAGATACTTCCACAGGAAAAGCACCTTTCGATGTAATTGAGAGAAGATCCAAAAGTCCCTTGCTACTTAAGGTACACGGGAAGATCTTCCATGCATATGAGTATAGCCGAGACCTACAAGAATCTTTTCAAAAGATTAAGGATGTTGTCTCTATCTCACAGCAAAGGCAAAAGTCTGCTACTGACAAGCACAGATAAGCCCAAGCCTTTAAAGAAAAGGATCGGGTCTTATTGAAATTTTCCAAGGCTTGACTAGGGCACACAATGGGCAAGAATCCTACGGGTCACCAAAAGTACTATGTTAAACTAACAAAAAGGTACTATGGTCCCTTCAAGATTCTTAGGCCAATCAATGATATGGCCTATCAACTGAAGTCACCCAGCCATTGGCTCATACACAATGCTTTCCATGTGAGCCTACTAAAGCCTTACAAAGGAGAGCCACCACAAGTTAAGAACCAACTATTATAGACCCACAAGAGATCGAGGACCAAGAAGAGGTGCTGCAATCCGAGTCCATTCTCCGACATGAATACAAGGTACTAAGAGGCATTAAGAATATCCGTTGATATCTTATTAAGTTTAAGAATTATCCTTTTGAAGATGCTAGATGGATGCAAGGCATACAATTAGAAGATAACCTAAACCTTGTCAATGCTTACAATGCTTCCTAGGAGTAAGTAAATGTAAAAATGTTAAAAATGAACAAAGTTTTTGTCTTATAAGACTCTCTTTTTCTTTATTGTGTGCAAAAATGAAGTAGTGTGCATGCTTATATCAATTTTGTGGAGACGACGTCTCCCGAACACCAAGTAGAGCTTGTCACTCTACTATGGAAGATTGATAGGACTAATGTACAGACATGCTTGCGGCAACCTCAAGATCTCAAGCGCCAAATGGGCTAGTCATCCATTCTGGAACGATGTCATAGGGTAACATAGGGATCCTCTACCCGCTAAGAAAAGGACTAATGAATATGCTTTATCTTCTGTACCTCATAGTCGAGGATGCCTATGATTTCAAGAGAGAGGTAATGTCATAATAATCAATATCTACTTCTCCTAAATGATTTTCTTATGTTAAACTGATCATTTAATATGGGGAAGTGCCACATGGTTGGTATTATTAATTGCATGTGAGTAAGTAGAGTAGGGATTTTTCAACCTTGCAGTGCGCGTGCCTTCATGAAGTTCTAACAGGGCATCACCGTTGAGAGCTATGGTCTTAATAGTGGATTCCTACGGGGCTTGCTTAACCACTATTGAGATATTAGAAGCTTGATGGGAGCCGGTGATGTTTTGGTGTTGAACGGCCCTCTCTTCTGTTCCTTGCAATTAATGGTATTCGAGCCATGGGTACAGTAGCTTGAGTGCTTTTTCTAAAGGGTTAAAGAGGAGTGGCAACTAGGGCTTGAAGTGCCAAAGTACACCTAAAAATTTTACACCTAAAAGTTGTTAGAATGGATGACAATAGTAAAGAGAGTGAAATTAATGTTGATAACTTTGATTTTGCTAATGAGCAAGCTACTAATGATGCCCCGATGCTTGTTAACTATCTTGTTTCTAGGCTTCAATGGGCAATCCATCCCTCCAAAACGAAGTGCAACGGCAACTTCGTGCTCATGGGATTCTCCAAGCTCCCCACCATGACGAGAGAACACCTAGGAAGCCTCCTTGTGAGACTTCCAAAAGAGGTCTCTCTCCGATTCGGTAAGAAGAAGAGAATCCATACGAAGGGCTCAAGAATTTACTTCTTGAAGATGCATCTCCTTCCCAAAGGAGAACTCAAGAGCCTCCACCGCAGGAACGAGAAAGAAGTGAGTCTCCCGCCACCTTGGCGGAGATGGCTCCACGAAGGCGGCCGACTAAACGCTCTCCATCACCTCCAAAATGGAAAAGACCATCGCACACTTCTCCACACCATAATTCAAAGAGAGATGACAAAAAGCAAGACAAGAAAAAGGCGAGAAAGAGGACACCCTCTTCTCCATCTTCTTCATCCTCTTCCTCTTATGAAAGTGATGGGGAAGTCGACGAAGATCAAGGCAAGAAAAAGGCAAGAAAGAGGTCACCCTCTTCTCCATCTTCCTCAAATTCTTCGCGTTCTGAAGAAAGTGATGATGCAACCTTTGAACCATCAAAACGAAGAGGCCATAGGAAATTCTATTCCACGTGGAAGAGGTCGTCCAAGCTCAAGAACTTCAAAGAGGGAGGGAAGAGCATCTCTTTCCTTAGCTATGATGGCACCTTTGTTGCTACAGACAAAGTCATGGTCTTTATCCAACAATTTGATGCGGCGTTTGGAGATGAGGACTAAGCGCGATCATAATGTTGGTATGCAATGGTAGGCATCTATTAATGATATCAACAACACTTGCCCAATGATGGATGTTTTTGTGGAGGTCTTCTTCGATAAATATTTGTGAAATCTTTGAACCAATGTTGCTTGCAATGGAGAAGTAGACATAACAACCTTGTAGAACTAAGAATGTTTATGATCAATAGCATAAACATACTCTCCCATGTTATTTTATTTGCACTCAAGCTTTACAAGCTCTCCTGGCAAAGTGAGAGGACCTTGCATATTAAGGTGTCTTAAAAATGCACCTCTAGTCTTTGGTCCAATGGAGTAGTGCCACAACAAATAGCTTAGGTCTTCTTCCACCCTCTCATTTGAAATCCCTTTCCTCCCTAGCCAAATCTTGACTTCCTTGCATTAAATAGGTAAAAAAACCAAAGGTATTTTAGGCTAACTGTTCTAGCAAATTATACCACAAAAATAGCAACAGGCATTAACCAATCATGTGTGTGTGTGTGTGTGCCAGTATTAGTACCCGTACAGTCTAGTGGTATCAATAAGTACTAGTATCAATACCCCATGCCCATTGCCAACAATCCTAGTAAATTTAAACTAGAGAAACCAAGGAAATTTATACTATGTGTGTGTGTGTGTGTGTGTGTGTGTGTGTGTGTGTGTGTGTGTGTGTGTGTGTGTGTGTGTGTGTGTGTGTGTGTGTGAGAGAGAGAGAGAGAGAGATTTTTACTGAAGTAGGATTCATAACTCATTTTCAGCCATGCATTAACTATTTTTTTCTTTTTTGTATATTGTGAAGAATCTATATAGACACATTCCATGAATCTACTTGGCTGTTGGAAGAGGTTGCCATGAGGGTTGATGCTTGTAGAGTTTGTGATGTGTATTGCGTACTGTTATTTGTCAGCTGTATCTGCTGCTGTTAAAAATCAATCTTATGTGTTGGTTTAAGATAGTCTTGGAATAGTACTAGTCATACACACAAATAGACTAACAGGGAGGGGGAAACCAACCAATCGTTTAATTGCCTGAGCATGATCAAGCATACATATAAAACTCGTAGTAAAAGCCCAAAAAATCAAGTGGTAAATGAAATCAGGGATGATCAAGAATCCGTACCCAAACTTGTTGTAGGGAATACGTCAGTTGGGAAGGCATTTAAGGAGCTACTTGGAGATATAATGGGGTACGTCAAGGAAGGTCGTCCGCTTTGTAAGTGAAATCAAATTTGTGGAGTATATGTGGATGGCTTTGTGTTTGTGTGTGTGTGTGTGTGTGTATGTGTGTGTGTGTGTGTGTGTGTGTGTGTGTGTGTGTGTGTGTGTGTGTGTGTGTGTGTGTGTGTGTGTGTGTGTGTGTGTGTGTGTGTGTGTGTGTCTGTGAGTGTGAAAAAAGGGTTGTGTGTATGAAGCCACATAGCGATATCAGGTGTGTACAAAAACCTTTGCAAAGAGCTCTTGGGATTTTGCGAAGGAGAAGAGATAAATTTTGCAATCGTTTTATATTCTCTGTATCATGTGCACATCTATTTGGTGCTTTAATTTTTCTTTGCCAAAGTCCATATACTGCCAAAGTGATACTTAACCATGTACACGTCATTTGGTGGAGTTATCTTTTGTTTCCTAAAAAACCATATGTTGCCAAATTTACATGGGACCATATTCGGTGCATTTCTTTATGTATTATGTCGCATTGTTATTCAAGTCTACAACTAAGTTTACATTTATTTTTGTTCATCCCTTTGATAGGGTAGAGAGAGAGAGAGAGAGAGAGAGAGAGAGAGAGAGAGAGAGAGAGAGACCCACATACATATATTTCGTGAGAAATTTATGATGTCGTTAAGACCATTATATTAAGGTATGGAGAGAGAGAGAGTTAGGGGAATCCGGGAATGGTTAAGTCCACACACACACACACACACACATAGAGGTAGGGGCATCTGGGAATGGTTAAGTTCAGAGAGAGAGAGAGAGAGAGAGAGAACCATACGTGTGATGAATAGTTTTGAATATGGTCTTTGTTCTCCTTTCATTGATATATGGTCGCATATTTCGAGGAAGTCCATTGGAAAAAAATTATTGGTGTTGTTAAGAGAAATCTATTCTTTTGAAAACAATTGCTTTGGTATGTAAATGTCAAAACATTATATACAAGATAATATAGATACAAAGAGATTTTCACCGCGAGAGAGAGAGAGAGAGAGAGAGAGAGAGAGAGAGAGAGAGAAAGAGAGAGAGAGACAACCATACATGTGATGAATAGTTTCTAATATGGTCTTTGGCCTCCTTTCATTGATATATGGTCGCATATCTCAAGGAAGTCCATTGAAAAAGAAAATATTGGTGTTCGTCCTAGTCGCTTCCCTTGTATTGATAAATATGTTGATGCTTGAGAGCTATGCTATGGACTTCCATCACGACGACCCACAAACATTGGCGCCATTGCCGGGGAGTATAGTGGTGAGTATTCCTATCTCTCACACGGGTGACCTGGGTTCGTTCCCCAGCAACAGCGCCAATGTTTGCGGGTCGCCGCGATAGACGTCCATAGCATAGCTCTCATACATCAACATAAAATATCAATACAAGGGAAGCGACCAGGATGAGGCATGGAAACTCACTAGGGTGTCATTCCTAATGAAGTGAACTCGATGAGATGCAACTACTAACTGTGCAAGCAAATCATACACACTAAAGCCAAGTATTTTGCCTATGTCCTTCTACACAGCTCTACAGTCATCACGTCCGTTAACCATGCAAATCATGTCGGATTCGCACGAAACTTGAAGGGGAGCTACAGGGGACTATCAGGAACATATCCTATCACTGTCACAACATTCTGGGTAGGTAAATGGATCGCGATCGTTTGTCCCAAAGTAAGCAAAAACAGTAAACAGATGATCCTAAAGGGTCATTTCAGGGCCCCTAAAGCCTCTCCTAGGGTCAAAACAACATAAAATATGCGTTTAAACACTCAAAACAGCGATTTAAGGTCTCAAACGCGTAGTTGAATACCTACACCGAATCTTGAATGATTACACTTGAATGGAAGAGCAAAGTAAGAGGAACACAATGCAATAAACAAATCTGAATTCGGATTACCATAGCCACAGTAGCGAAGATTACAAGTTGGAGCAAGATAGAGCTCTCAAACGTACGCTGTCTCTTTAAAACTTGTGATAAAAGAAGATGATGTTCAAACTTACAAAACTTGACCTTTATAGTTTAGGTCTTTACAAATGGCTTGTCTGGCTTAAAGCTCCTAAACTTCTAACTAGCTCTCTAATATACAAATGCTCCCAGAAAAATAATCATAAATTCTTTGACAAGTTCTTGGCTTAGAGATGCTCTCTTACAAAAGAATTTTACAAGGGTTTCCCACAAAAATGTGACTCCTTCTTTGGAAACTGCAGCTTCGTCCGCCAACACTCCTTCTGTGGAAACTGCAGCTTCGTTGCACACCCTCGTGCATGTTTAGAGCTTTGGTCGTTGATGGGGCTCCAAGGAGGCAAGCTTTGTTGAAAAGATTCATGTGTGGAGTACAGCCTCCAGGGCTTCTTGATGCTGTCTGAAGGGGTTTTCACTTAATGTGTGCTGATATGCTATGTACCGTGCCTTGAGGTCCTTCACCATAGGATGGAAGATCCTTGAGTCGCTTTCAAAGAAACCTGTGGACGAAGGCCTCTTCAAACATTTGCAAGTAATGTGAAGGCAGGTACATTAGTCTTGAGTACATTGCCATCAGAATATGTCGTGGCGGTGAATCTTGGAGGTTCCAGCAGATCCCTCTATGCCCTTCTAGGAACAGATTCCACGGATGATCGTCGCCTTAAGTGTCTTTGAACACCTGGATGCAGGTGACGATCATCCGGGCTATCTTTACCAGCATCTAACAGGCTACGCCGAGGATATCTCGCAGCAAAGTGATTGTTGAATTGAGAGTGTTGACTACATAGGTTACTGTAGGAGGATTTTGCACTGTGAGGATTGGGTAGTTCAGCTTTTGCTGCCTTGAGCCTTTCCATGTGGCAAACTCCTTCCATGTGTATCTTCTAGGGACTGGGCAGAAAGTAGGATCTATTTGAATGTGTTGAGGAGCGTTGTGGTAGTTGGTTAGATCATGTGGCCGTGTGCGCTCCTTGCCGCACTGTCGAAGCAAGGGACTTGCCTAACACTGTGTGCGAGCCACCAACGGCTCCAAACACACAACTAGCTTAACTAGTAAGCTCAAAAGAGGGCAATGGTGTGTCACTCACCGCTCTATGCTCCTGCCGTGGAGGATTCCTCGCCGCGAAGAAGAAGGAGACGCCGCTACGTCGCGCTCAACCGCTTCACCGCCGTCGTGCCGCCACAATGCTCGATCGCACTCTCTCTCTCTCTCTCTCTCTCTCTCTCTCTCACACACACACACACACACACACACACACACACACACACACACACACACACACATACACACACACACAAGGAGGTGAAGAAGAAGAAGATGGAGATGGAGATGGAGCAAGAGCACTCTTCTATTGCACAAATGAGAGAATAAGTGAATTTTAGGTTTAGTTGGCTTTTATATGAGCTCACCCCATTCACACTTGGGTGCCCATGCTTAGCCAACTAATCCCTTGAATGTCCCAGTTAGAGTGCGCCTCTCATCGGCGATCACTCTTACCCTTTTCCTATTGGACCGACAAGCCCGGTACCTGACTCTACCAAATAAATAATACAATGTCCACCGTAGGTTACAACGTCTGTCTCGTAGGTGATAGGGTGTCCGTGAGCCGTGAGGGTTAACATGCCCCCCTTCCTGATGTAGATTCCGTCCTCGGAAGCTATTGAGTTGAAGCTCGTTGATCGAGGTGGAAGAGCATTTGAGATGAATGTCCTTAGCCTTCATTAGTCACTGCAAAATCAAACAACATTGCACAGTAATTGCATTCTCATAAGCGATTAAAAAGCATATGCAATTTTAGGCAGACAATTGATTGGTAACAGAATTTTAAACAATTTGTCAGCAATAAGCATTAAATTGCAATGTAATCAAATGCATAAACAGATGTAAAGGTAAAAAATTAAACAAGTCTGGGGTCGCTAATTTAACGGTCGAAAGGCACTAGAGATCAACTATTAATACCATGGGTAAGCTTCTTAATTTTCTCTGGTTAATGAAGTTGTTTAATCGCGAGAGCCAAGTATTTCATGTTTGAGGGCTGACTAGAGGCTATACCTAGAGGACCTTGTAGTTAAGATACGATAAAAGGAATTTCTCATGAAATCATCGCCTGACTGATTACCTTTTCTTTGACCCCCCAAAGTCCTTTCACAGTGATTCAATTTGATGTGTGTGCTTATTTTGTATACCTTGGGTTTTTTGCTTTCAAGGAAAAGCGCCCACACTAGGAACCTCTAGGGCTCTAGTACCATAGGCAATACATGTGACTGAAGTACCAAATCAAGCCGAGATTTCTCTTCCAGCTTAAAATTTTACATTGTGGCACTTTGATATTTTTTTGTGTTGTTTGTTTTCATCATTTTAATTTTGTAGCTTTGGGGAGTCATATAACTCTGATACACCTCCCCAGGCTCATCACACTAGTAAACTCCTTTTATAATACTTAAGCTAAAGGTCAATAGGGACAAGCCCACTAGAAAGCCCTAGTACATTTCACACAATGCTGCCTAAATCGGATTAAGAACCTAAGTAACCATTGATTATTAGGAAGGCATTCCCCATGGTATTAAGAGAAGATCTCTAACACCTAACTTGGTCAAACTAGCTTAGTCGGATTGCTTGATTTTTAAACCTAGACAAGTGATTATGACAAAAATTTACATTGAATTAAATGTTTGATACTAAGCAAATGCGGTGAATATTAGGCTACCAATCACAATTAAAGCAGACAAACATAGATGCAAAAAAGATAAGGGGCAATGCTAATGGACAAGAAACACCTGTTTGTGTCGATGGTCGCGCTTGATTTGAAGTGTGAACGAGAGAAAGGTTCCATGAAGGTCCAAATCCTATCAATAGCAACACGCTCCTGTACACACTAGGAAACAAAAGGAATACCTCCAGGAGGCACATTAGTGGGAAAAGGTACCAACACTTATTGAACACAACAAAAAACATAAGGAACCCTAACCTAATTATTTGCACTCCCCTTAGAGAGTCAAGGGAATAGGATATTGTAGAGGTTGGGGGGAAACCCTAAGGCTAAACCCCTATCCTCGTCGTCGAGATAAACAAATTCATCATCCATGAGACCATATGTGCCATCCGTGTAGTCCTGTAAATTTTCTTCTTCATCATAGGTGCCCATGTTTACTAAGAAGGTCACTAGACGTCTATAGTCATCTTGGTCAAAAGGGTAGGCTTGTGCAATGGGAGAAACGCTCTCTACTAAGTATGGATCAGACGTGGTCAAGAGATGTATCAGCCATTCTAACTCCTCAAAATTCCTCTCACATGCTAGCGTACCTATCAAATCCCATTCACATGCAAGCACTCGAAAGACCATGTGAAATATTTGTGAAAAGTAACGAGGGTACCTCTCACCCAAGGCAGGAGTGGATGACTCTAGCGTACTAGCCATATCTGTACACGCAAATAGATGATGGTTAGAGTGCAAATATTACAAGGGTTGTGTTCTTGTGCATAATTTGTTTTTATGATTTTGTGTTATGGCTCTTGCTCTTTTACTTTTTTATGTCGTTTTTGTGAGTATAAGGCTTTATATATACATTCCCTAAGATTGGAGATTAAGAGGTCAGAGAGAAAGGTTGAGAGGGAAGCAAGTGAATAATGGATATCCACAAACACTCCCCCCTTCCTTGGATAGATCATATCGTTTGAAATGATGTCGTCACCCTTTGAAACCAGTTGTTCCAAGTTGTTATAGGTGAAGATTTTTGCGAGTAGTTTTCTATTACCTTAGGTGCCTCGTCGAGTTGCAAGGGTGGTAAGGTACTCTCCCAGGATTGAACTTGAAGTGGTTCAGCAGGTGATTCTTGAACACTGGAAGGTGTGGATTCCTTTGTAGCTTCATGGAGGTCCACTATTGTAGGTGGAGGCTGTGTAGAAGCTTTTACCTCTATGGATGTATTACATGAGGAGCTAGAAGCTTCGTGGAACTCCCCCCTTCCTGAGCTAGGTGGAATAAATTGGTTTTTCCTTGGAGCCCAAACTAGCTCTGGACTAGGTGTGTAGCATTCTGTGATCTTTCCCTTCCCACGGTCTGCCATTGGCTTTAGCGTTACACTGTTTGACTCATATGGGTTTGTTGTCGATAGGGAAGGACACATTTTACGTTTAGGTACCCAGATTTGCTCATTTCCATCATAGTAGCCTTGGGCTTCTAATAGTCGTTTTGGAATCCATCTTGATTTGGTCTTGACCCTCCTATAGTGCGCTCTTGGTTTTCCAGGGAAATTTTTTCTTGGAATGGATGGGAGGGTTGAGGTAGTTGGAAGTAAGGCCTTGGGGACCCATTGATATGTACTCTTAGGTCGTGCAGGTTGAGTACTTGCAATATTACTGCTTGCTGCAACTACAAGTGTTGAAGTGCTAGGTTCATGGGTAGCCAGCAAAGACGAGTTAACCACCGTGGCTTGTGAATGTTGGCTATCCTTCAACTTTGCTAGATTTTGCAATGTAGGTGACTTTTCTTGAATGATAGGGGTAAGAGTCGGTGGTCGCGTCGTGACACTACCAGTATCCCAATCAATAGTGCATTTGGTTGCCAACATCCACGTGCGTCCCAGGTTTACGTTGCTTTCCATAGCTCCCGCGGGCATGACTAGAAACCTCTGCACTATGCTTCCCTTGTCATAGACAACAAGGGTCTGAAGGACTCCAAGAATAGCAGTTTTCTTTTTATTAATTCCCTTGACTTGCATCGTACTCGGGGATAGGGTCCGTTTCCCTAATTGACACCAAACTCCATAGGACAACAAATTGTGTTTAGCTCCCGTATCTAATAAGGCATTGTATAGTACTTTCCCATAGGGGCTATTTAGCTCAATTGGGTATCGTAAGGGTGGCTCAGATTCTAATGATTCGTCATCTGTGTCCTCGAAAAATGCTTGCGTGATTCCCAGATGAGCCTCTCGTTGGCGTCTAAGACGTTGTTGTCATTCTTGAGTCTCAACTCTTGCTTGGATTTTTCTGAGCTCTGCTTGTTCCTTGGCAGCCTTCTTTTGATGGATGGCTTGCAACTCTTCCTGGCTTAGAGGATCATAATATCTTTTGAATTTACTCCCATTAAGGAATCCAATGGTTTCAACTCCATCTAGAGTCTCCACACGAATGGTACCTTGCGGGGTAATTTCACACACTCGATATGGTCCCTTACCAGCGTATTTCAATTTCTTCTTTTCATTACGTACCCCATACATAAGAACTTTATCACCAACCTTGATGTCTTTATCCTTTAAATGGCTATCAAACCACTTCTTTCTCCTATCCTTCTCCACTAGAGCATTTCGCACAGCTAATTGCCTCTCTTCATCTAGCCTTTCCAGGATATATAATCGCTCCACTAAGGGGTTACCATCCCAACCTTCTTGAGAAGCTACTCGAAGATTAGGAATGACAAACTCCCATGGCATAACTGCTTCTTGTCCATACACCATCTTAAACGGTGTGCAATTAATAGCAACTTTATACGCAGTACGATAAGCCCATAAAGTTGATGTAAGCTTTAGGTCCCAATCAGTGCGATGAGCCTCAACTGTCTTTGTCAAAATGGAGATGAGAGTTTTGTTGGTACTCTCAGCTTGGCCATTTGCTTGGGGATAATAGGGTGTAGACTTGTGGTGAGATATCATGAAGTTTGATGTGAGTTCTTTTATTACTTCATTTATAAAATGAGTTCCATTGTCACTCACAAGTTCAAAGGGGCATCCAAAACGTGTGATAATGTTCTCAAAGAGGAACTTAGCTGTTGTTTTTGCATCCGCCTTTCGTGTAGCTTTTGCTTCAGCCCATTTGGTTACATAGTTGGTAGCCACAATGATATATCATGATTGCGTGTTACATGCAGCCGGACTAATCGGTCCTACAAAGTCTAAGCCCCACTTTTCAAATGGTTGGGTTACCTTGATGGGATGTAGAGGCATCCTATCCCTTCTTTGTGGCTTGTTGAAGCGTTGGCATTCATCACATCCCTTTGCGAAAAGTGATGCATCCTTAAACAAAGTGGGCCACCAATAGCCTGACTGTAAGATCTTTCGGGCAGTCAACTTTCCTGAAAAGTGACCACCAGCTACGTCCACGTGTGCCTCTTGTAGAATATATAAGTACTCATCCTCGCGGGCACAGCTTCTAAGAACATCATCTTTTTCTCTCTTATAGAGAGTTCCAGTCAGTAAGCAATAGGGTTCGCATTCCTTGATTAATTTTCGAGCTATATCTTTTCGCAGCTCTTTGGGTGGAAAACCATTAACTAAGAAGTTAACAATCTTTTCACTCCATTCAGGCATTGTCTCAACAATGAACAAAGGCAATTCATCATCAACCCCCGTAGGAGCTTCGCCATTAGGGATACGAGATAAATGATCCGCCATGACATGTTTTCTCCCAGGCCTCACAACAACGGTGAAGTCAAACTCAAGAAGAATTAACAACCATCGTGTAATTCGACCTGTGGAACACGGCTTGTTTACCAAATATAGCAATGCTTGATGACCCACATAAAACACAAACTTGGTAGCAAGAAGGTAATAGCAAAATTTCTTTACTGCGTAAATCATAGCTAGACCTTTGCGCTCTATAGTAGTGTAGTTCATCTCGGCATTATTTAATTGCCGACTTGCAAAGCTAATAGGGTAGTCCAATTTATGTTCTCCTGGTTGAGTTAGAACACACCCAATAGCAAAGTTTGATGCATCAATATGCACATGAAAAGGTACATTCCAATCAGGTGTTCGCAGGATTGGAGCACTTGTTAGGGCCTTCTTTAATAACTCATAAGATTGATGACATTCTTCCGTCCAGTGAAACTCGATAAGAAGCTTGTACAATGGACGCGCTATCTCGGCAAAGTTTAAAATAAACCTTCGATAATAACCAACATGGCCCATAAATCTTTGAACTCCTTTATAGTTTGTAGGTGGTGGCAAATCGGCAATGGCTTTAATCTTACTCTCATCTGTGGATATCCCGTTCTTGGACACTATATGCCCTAGAATGACTCAATGCTTAACCCAAAATTGGCATTTGAAAGGGTTCAATGAGATGCGATAAAATCTGCACCTTTCAAATATTTTTCGTAGATATAACAAATGCTTCTCCCAAGAAGAATAAACACAAAGGTCGTCTAGGAAAGCTTCACAAAACTCCCTTAGAAATTCTTTAAATGCAGTGTTTATTAATCGTTGGAATGTAGCAGGGGCATTTGTTAAGCCAAAAGCCATAACACGAAATGCAAACACTCCAAACTCTGTGATAAGGGCAGTTTTAGCTTGGTCCTCTAATGCAATTGTGATTTTATTGTAACCAGAGTACCCATCTAAAAACCTATAAGCTTCCTTGCCCGAAACTCTTTCAAGAACATGTTCTGAATATGGCAAGGGATAATGATCTCTCCTAGTGGCTGCATTAACTTTCTTGAGGTCCACGCACACTCTTAGTTTGCCATTCTTTTTTGGCACAATGACTATTGGAGAAACCCATTCTGAGTGCTCAATAGGGTATATGAATCCACATTGGATAAGTTTTTCAATCTCCTCTTGTACAATTTTGGCGTACTTAGGATTCATTGGATAGGGTCGTTGTTGGACGGGTTTAGCAGTGTTGATCATGGGAATTGTATGTTGCACCACAGAAGGTGGAACGCCCTTCATGTCATGATATGTCCAAGCAAAGATATCCTTGTATTCCTTGAGGAGCTCCTTAAGTACAGCCTCTTCAGTTTCGATAAGGTCTTGAGCAATAAAGGCTGGTTTAGACTCCTCACCTGGTTCTGCTAATTCTATCTCTTTAACTACCGCTGGACCATCATAGACTCCACTACTTCCATTGGTAGGTATTCGTTGGGCTTTGGCATACACAACCTTTCGCTCCCCCGTGGTATAAGATTTAAAATGTTCAGGAGCCGTATGTAAGTCAACAGGCTCTTGTCCTGACGGAGACCTTTCTTTTAGTTCTGCCTCCTTTTGTTGTTGTGCTAACTCTCGGTTTTGACGTCTTCTTATAGTTCGACTCAATTTCGGCTCTGTAACCTCCAATTGAGCGAGGTCAATGGGCCGCCGGCTGCACCACATGACACTCTGGAGATGTTCACCCCAATTGTCTACTAACTTTCGATGAGCATCACATGTCCCTAGATAGCTAAGCCATTCTGCAGTAGATCTTTCCTTGTTTATCCTAGCTCTCACATTTGCTCGATATCGTCGTCTCTTATATGACCTTTGTTTCTTGTTAAGGTTTTGATTTTGGTAAATGTTTGAACTCGACTTGCCTGATAGGTCTTCGCTTGTATCTTCTTCACTCTCATATAAATTACCATAGATGGTCGTACTAGGCCTTGAGTGTTCAGTTTCTATACTTGGTTCACTCGATGTTTCCTCAGGTTCAGAATCCATTTCTCCCTGAGATTCCGTTTCTGATGTGTATTGGCCTGAAGCCTTTGAGGAATCATCAGTTTCACTCTAAGGTAGGTGTGCCTCTTTCTTATCATCGGATGTTACATGCGCTACACCTAACATGTTTACTGGTGCAATGTGTGGTATCTCTTCCCCATCTGGTGTTACCCAGGTTGTTCCTCTAGCTCCCCATGTATCTATAGTTTTCGCTAGGTGTACCCAATAGACATTGTCTGACTCAGCCATTCCGGGTAGGATATCCATATAAGGAGAGCTCTCCCCAATATCCGTGTCTTCGTTACACGTGTAACAATACTTTAATGGAGCTGAGTGAATTGTTGTGTCTGATCGATTATCAATGATGAATTTATTTCCTAGAGGATGCGTTCGACCACTTAAAAGATCAACTCGAATGACAGAGTCTTGGAACTGTAAGTAGACGTGGTTTTTGGACCAATCATGCACCATTTTTGCTTCCCTCATGAATGGACGCCCTAAGATCATCTCAAATGACATAGGATGCTTGGAAAAATCCATAACAATGAAAGTCTGCCTTACCTTGTGTCCCAAGACCTTGATCCTGAGATCCTTTAGCATTCCAATAGGCGTAACAATAGATCCATTAGCCATTTTTACCACTACGCTTGTGGCTTCAAGGTGAGGTCTCCCCATAGACTCCCAACAACTCTTTGTCACCATGATGATTCCCGCACCACCATCAAGGACCCCCTTTACAGTTAATCCTTTAGTAGTGATTGGTAGAGTAGCATTAGATTCATCACCTTCAAAGTATTGCCCCAACTTGTTAACGGGTATTTCAATTACAGATTCATGTCCCACTAGGTCAGATGGTGGTGCTAAATGTTCCTCATCATTTATCATCGAGTCAGGTTTGTTCATATGTGCAAATTGTGGTAATCCGGCCTGTAATTCTCCATTGAGAAGCGCTCGCAGTGCTAGGAATAATTCTGGATCTCCGTATAACTTAGATATGATAGTCGTACGTGTTTCTGAGGACATGAAATCCATCAGCTTGGCAACATTTAATGGCATCTTGTGGGACGTAGGACCCTCACAAGAGAATGGTGAAGATGGAATCTCCACTTCCTCAAGAGGGTCGGGCATTCCCTCATTGAACATTCTCTCTAGTAGGAAAGGTGTGTGTCCACTTTCAAATGTCCTACCCTCACTCTCTTCCGGAATGATATTGGGTATAGCTAACGGCGTGTAGTTCTTGTGAGGTTGAACTTGTGTGGGAAACACTGTGTCCGACATCTGGATATGTTTGGGTTCAGGTTCTAATTTTCGTTGATTTTCTTCCACCAAACCCCTCAGTTGTTGGACTCGTTCAATTTCCACTGTTGGGTTTGGATAGGTTCCAATCTTTCTCTTGCAATCCTCATTTTTTGTCTCTCGTGGCTTATCTTGGGGGTTCGCAACTGGGTGGTTTAACTTTGAATACTCTTTTGGTGTTCGTCGTAATTCCCTCTCGTGATCCTCCTCACTGGCTTTTTCCTTTGTAGTAACATTTTTGGTCTACGTGGTCTCTATCGAATCTGAGTCATCCTCAGGGTCATTCATATACACGGGATCCTCTCCTGTCCCTATGTTAGTCTTTGAACTAGGTTTTGAGCTAGAAGCATTAAGGGATTTCTTTCTTCGTGTTTTCTTCTTTCTCGCTCGGCCAATGGATGCAGCATCTCTCTCTTCAAGGATGTAATTTTGCTTTTGGAGCATCGGCCGTGTGAGTGCATTCACTGGTGCTATGTTTATAGTTAGTGGTGTCCCATCAACAATCTCTATTATGTTCAATGGTGTGATTTTCGGTGCGTTTGGATTGTTAGGACACTGTGCGATCAAATGATCTATGCCACAACGATTACAAGTGAGTATTGGCATTGCCAATGCACTCCCTTGACTTGTTTGCATTAGTGCGGCATTTTGTTGCATTCTAATGGGGCACTCAGCTACTCGATGTGGTCCACCACATTCGTAGCACTGAAGAGGTGGTCTCTGGGAAAAACTATTAATGTTTTGGCCTCTTGCTGCTAGCGCAGTAGCTTGATATACCGGTTTGATTTGTCCCCAATGGTCTTCCATATAGTACATGGGACACTCCTCAAGCATGTCGACTCCATAGGTGATACTAGAGTCTATGTCCTCTTCGCAATCTACATAAGTACTAGATAAATCACAACCTATTTGGTTCATAGGTGTAACTCTTGGATGAGGGGGTTGCGGTCCTAGCACTGGAGGTGGCAATGGTGTGGTTTGGACCACATTTTGGGTTCTAGGGACCATGTGCTGTAATGGAAACTGTTGCTCCATGGGTGGGGTAGGCATCAATGCAGGAACTCGAGGTGAGCCCGCCCAAGCTATAGGCAGTCTATTTTCCATGATGCGTTTAAGCATTAGGCAATCCTTCGCTTGATGGCCATACCTACCACACGCGTTACAAGTCCCGTTAAACTTTACTCTGAAAGTAGGGCATTCACTCGTAGTATGTGGGCCCAAGCAAATTGAGCACCATTGTTGCTCCCTTCTTGGATACATATGAGTGTTTTGTGGAGCACGATTACCCCTAAGGCTTTCTTGGATGGCCTTGGTGAGATCTGCCAAAGTCATCTCAGATATCGTTTGCTCTTTCACGATTGGCTTTATCTTCATTGGCTCATGCCCTGACGCTTGCGAGCTACTAGACTTCGGCTCGGCGGACACTCTTTCTCCTGCAATCATTAAATTATCCTCCAATTGGATTGCATTCATGGTGACTGCTTCCCAAGTAGTGATACCTCTAATGACTAGGCCATTATAGATACTTTCATGTCGTAGTCCCCTAATGAATCTATCGAGCAATTGGTTGTTGTTGAATCGCTTGTTTGGATTGCATCGAGAATTCAAATTCTTTAGGCGACTAATGAAGTCTCTCACGGATTCACCTTCTTCTCGTTGGGCTTTCTGGAGCTGAGAGGCTACACCCCAAAGTACTCCCTCTCGTATGTATTCTTTTAAGAACAGTCTCCTAAGAGTAGAGTAGATCGTTTTCTCTTCTACTCTTAAGGTTCTATACCAATCTCCAGCCTTTCCGCTTAGGGTCAAACTCAAAGCCTTACACTTATGTAGCTCATTGTGCTCTTCCAAGGAATCGCACACATGTTCAAGACTTCCATATGCTTTCTAGCATCTCTGTCTCCACAGAATTTCTGTGTGAGCTTAGCTACTTGAACTACCTTGCTCCTAGGCTCTCTATCAGGTGCAATACGCATGTTTTCCGCAATAGAGCGACCGATAGTTTGAGCAAATGCTGCCAAATCTCCTATTTGAGCAGGTATAATGGGTGTATGTGCTCCTGGAACCACATGTGAGATGGGAGTTGGCCTTGGCCTTGGCATACGTGTGGCTCTTGGGTCCCATATTTCGTATGGTGGTGTACCAGATGGTGGTCCAAAGTTTACAGGCGTGGCCCTAGGCATAGGGGGTGCCTGATATGGCATGTTATTATTAAATGGCATGGCTCCACTTTTATAAGAGCTTGGATAATGCCATTGTGGATTGTAAGCTCTTGGAATAATCGGAGGTGTAGGAGCTACATGAGGCTGAGGTACGACAGGTGCACATGATTGATACATACATGTAGGTATAGTTGGGGGCACTGTGCTACTAGGCATCGGTGCAGTATTAACAAATGAACTCCATGGTGTACTTCTTGTCATGCTCACCACTGGGATATGCATGGTAGCCGTAGTGTCATTAAGAGAAAGATGAGCTAGATCTGGGAAGGTAAAGCTGCCACTTGTGGGCTCAGATTGTATTGAGGCTCCTGGTGAAACAACATATGGAGGATCAATGGGGCTCACTGAGGGAGTCTCCATTTGTGATAGGGTTGGTTGGTTGGCCTTTCCCGTATCCAAGAATCTCATTAGGCCTGTTGAAGGCATGTTGATCCCTGTGTTCTATCTTTCTAACTCGACAATCCTATGGAGGACATCACAGACTTTCTGTTGTTGCTCATCTATGCCAGTAGCACCCGATGTGGATTGTAGAACATCTAACCAACCCACATGATAGGTGTGTCCTGTGTACCAACCAGTTAAAGCTTCTGCTTGTAGGTCATACTCCCAATTTTTGTTTAGGAATATCCCATCTAGGCCTGGCATGCTGGAGGTTTCCCTCGAAGTGGAAGCATTATTGCTCCCCATCGCTTGCCCCTCCGTGATCGCTACCTTGGGAGCACTTGGTTTCTCGGCTGCCATGATTGTTGTCATAGGAGCCTTTTCTTTCAGGGCTCGACTTTGTTCTAGCCTTCATAGGTTCTCATTTTCTCTCTCCCTTGTTGCTTGCATATAGCGTTCGATCTCTTGTACTTCGGCAAGACTCCTACCATCGGGTAGTAAAACCTCAAAGGGAGATAGTCCTAAGGGATCAGGAGGTGCAGTGGATGGAACATTCACATGCACACTCTCAAGAAGCATAGGGTCTATTTTAGGCATGAATGACGAATTTACTTCCCCACTCCCTTCATTTATTTCATTAACCGCATGTTCGGAGCGAGTAGCTCTACTAACGTCTCTTTTAAGCAGCTAAACACGCTGGACCCGGACCGTGGGCCCATGGCATGTATGTCTTCACTTGAACTATCAGGGTTTGGTGTAGGATACCCCTCCATGACTTCGTAGTCAGAGGAAGAATCACTAGACGCGATATGAGGATCTTGGGTCGCGCTACCTTGAGTCCCGGCCGAAGGTCCAGAACCTAGGGTGGAGGAATAATGGGTGCCCGCGTAAATGGAGGCACTACCTATATGCTCGTGCTCTAACACTCGTCCAGAGCGTAGGTTCATATGACTTGGATCCCCTAGAAGTGTGAGTGAGTGCCCGTGAAGGCTGCTCACCTAGTAATTTTGGGTGTTTTGCAACCCAAGTCTTTTCTTATTTATTTATTTTTTGATTTCTTGGTCCTTTTTTTCTGACCCAGTTATAGAATAGAACGTATGATAGCTCAAAACGAGCGTCTCGGTCAGAGGACGTGCCGTGCTTTACAGCCCTCCGTTTGGTCACTTTATGCCCTCGGAATCCCTAAAACCGTCAATTTCTAGTAGGGAACTAGGCCCAAATTAGAAAGTCTAAGGGTGCACGTGGGAAGAGAAGGGAGGAGAGTGGAGGACTTACCCCACATGCTCTCATTCCCTCTTGAGGGGGTAGGGTATATATATAAGAGTGAGTCTAGTATATATCATAAGAATGAGGACTGAGGCCTGGGCTTGGGATTGGGCTTGGGGAAATGATCCCGATCAAAATTTTAGTGTAGCCCCCCAGTCACTCACGCTTAAATATTTTCGGTTTTTTTTTCTTTTTTTTCTTTTTTTTTTTTGAGGCGACAACCGCGCGTGGTTTAGGTGACCCTTTCTTGGCCACACACATTGTCAACACCTACCTAACCTCTCTGTCAACAGCTCATAGACAGCTCACTACCTTATCTACTTACTAATAGTGCTGCTAACCACTAACTAATCTGTTAACCACTCTGCTAAGTGCTTACTAATAGTGAGCTAACTGTCCACCTACTTCCTCTCTCACTACCTTACTATGCAAAGACTGTCTGCAGGCAAACCTTAACACAAAACTGTGTACAGACTGTGTGCAAATAGAAATTGCTAATTGTCTACCTACGTAGTCATTCACTGCGAACAAGCTAACGACTACTAATTGTGCAAAGACTGTGTGCAAACAGAAAACACAACATCATGCAGAAATCACAGAACTTGCAGACAATACAGAAATTAACAACTTGCAGAAAAATAACTCATTCCTCTTCCTCTTCCTCTTCTTTCCTACTACAAACAACTCATAGGAGAAGCACAAAGTGCCTCTTGGGCTAAGTGCAGGGCGATTCCCCGGCAGCGGTGCCAAAAATGTGTGCTCCTTCCCGCACTGTCGAAGCAAGGGACTTGCCTAGCACTGTGTGCGAGCCACCAACGGCTCCAAGCACACAAATAGCTTAAATAGTAAGCTCAAAAGAGGGCAATGGTGTGTCACTCACCTCTCTATGCTCCTGATGTGGAGGATTCCTCGCCGCGAAGAAGAAGGAGACGCCGCTACGTCGCACTCAACCGCTTCACCACCGTCGTGCCGCCGCAATGCTCGATCTCTCTCTCTCTCTCTCTCTCTCTCTCTCTCTCTCTCTCTCTCTCTCTCTCTCTCTCTCTCTCTCTCTCTCTCTCTCTCTCTCACATACACACACACACACACACACAAGGAGGTGAAGAAGAAGAAGATGGAGATGGAGATGGAGCAAGAGCACTCTTCTATTGCACAAATGAGAGAATAAGTGAATTTTAGGTTTAGTTAGCTTTTATATGAGCTCACCCCATTCACACTTGGGCGCCCATGCTTAGCCAACTAATCCCTTGAATGTCCCAGTTAGAGTGCGCCTCTCATCGGTGATCACTCTTACCCTTTTCCTATTGGACCAACAAGCCCGGTACCTGACTCTACCAAATAAATAATACAATGTCCACCGTAGGTTACAACGTCCGTCTCGTAGGTGATAGGGTGTCCGTGAGCCGTGAGGGTTAACAGGCCGCTTGTCCAGCCACTTCTGCCTCCACTTTGGGTGGTCATCTATGAGTACCTCTGCTTCTTCAGCTGTGAGTGCTACCCCTTTGTAACCCCCCCCCGTCTTTGTTTTGTGGCAGGGTCGGTCGCATCTTCTCCTTCCATAGGATTGCTTTGTGGCATATCAAGAAAAAAGGTAGATTCTCATGGCCAAACCCCTCCACCTACTCTTCTGGTTGTAAGAACGTCAGGGCCGCTGACTCCAGTATCGTCGTTTTGTATATCATATAATCTTTTACTGGTCGTTCCGGCATGTCCTTGATGCTTCCAAGCACATAACTTCTAAAATTGGATGTTAACTATTTACACACTTACTTGTTCACAATTCTCGGGTAGTACAAAAGTGTCTCTTAGGTCAGTCCATCTCTGAGTTGAATCCACCTCAAGGAAACGAGACTCTCCTCTACACACAGTAGCGTTGCAACTCTTCATGATTATCTTGAACCATTGCACATCGAACAAGTCAACAAAAAATCCTCTATAATCGATCCTCAAAATCTCTTGTAGCGTGCCAAAGTAAGTGAGTTCCACCACCACAGGATCTGCATCAGAGAACCGTCGCCGACTAGACTCTTCAAATTTTGTCATGATTACACAATCTTGAGTAAAACGCTTTTTGTTGATCTGTTCCACCCTAAAATGTTGACCTTTACACCATGCTGATATGTATGACTTATACTACAATCAACAAAGATTATGAGTGGCCGTTCAAACATCTAGAAAGTCACTAGTCATACATTGCAAACTTACCTTGGTCGCGCAACCCCGAGAGTACTCCCACTCCTCCTCAGTCACTTCTTCACCGCAGTGTTGTGCGCTTTTCAATTGGTTTTGCAACCATCTTAAGCTCACGAATATTGGTAGGCTCTCAAGACCCGCCCGATAATGCATCGGTGGTCGTCTTCCCCATCTCCACTCAATTCGTGTCCTTTGTCGCTCTTGCATTGCATCCTCATATTGTGAAATCCACTTTTTCATCACTCGATTGTGAAGCATGCAAAATCGGTTGATTTTAGCCTCTAGATCTTCCATCATATTCTTCTCAACACCGAGATTGCACATGACAATCCTAGATATGCACTCATCATCTATGGTTTTCCATAGCGTGTCCCGGGCATTATAAAATCCGTCTAGCCACTCTCCAATATAAACTAGGGACTCTAATACGAGCCAACCTTCTGCCATGCTACCCTACGAACGTGCCTTCTGATGCACATATCCCTTGAGCGTTTTCATGAAATGTTCTAAAAAGAACATCCATCTGGACTATATTGTGCTAGCTATTTCCACCTAATCAACTATGTGAACAAGAAGATGCACCTGAATGGTTAGCATGGTAGTAGGAAAGTGTTTCTCAAACATGCACACAATCTCCACAACGTTTAGTCTGGAAAATGGTATGGAGTCTACGTTGATCTCCTTTTGTGAGATCCATTGCACCAACTTTGGAAGTTTGTAAATTGTGTTACGGATATCAAGAGACAAACATCCCTCAATGGCCACCATTAAAATAAACTGCAGAATACGTGCATCAATGATATTAAAGTCTGCACACAAATTTGTTACACAATTCCCACTGTGATATATTCCACTTCAAACATACCTGACACATTTTATGCCAGTCATGTGACTTCAAACCGGTAAGCTTTTCTTCTTTAGTAAAACACGCTTGGAGCGAGTGCATTACGCCAGTGGGGGTCCACACAGATCGAATGGTCTCTTTTACTTTGCATTCTTGGGCTCCAATGAGAATCAATGGCGCTTTAGGGAGTTTTATCGATCCATCAGATGCTATCTGTGGCCAATATTGCTCCATACGATCCACATTTCTAAGGTCAACCCTGGCTCCCAAAGTATCTTTCTTGCCGGTCAGATGATCCCATAGCAGATTATCCACACTCCATCCAAACTTTGCCTGCATGTTGAGAAGAACCAGGAGCACCTTCAATCTAGACACACGTGCTCCATCATACAATGGCGTATCGACTTCACTTTTCATATCATCATAGATAAGCCTTTCTGAATCCATGACCATCTCAATCATTTCATCGAACTCGGGCTCAAAGATTGCCTTGTTGGGAATGTGGTCTGCATGATCATCCCCCGAACTATCAGAGGCTACATCTTGTGGCCTCACATATGTTGCTTGACCAAAGCGCCTGCGAACACGTCTATTGGGTTGCAAGATTGTTGCCTATTGGACAGTGTCAAAGTCCGACGATTTATAATTGGCAACAACTCAATCTATAATAGATGGATCGAACTCGCCAAATTTGTGAATGTGCTGCAAAGAAACATGTCTTGTTCGTCGCACAACATGCTTGCATTGATTACAAGGACATAACATCCTTGTTGAGAGATAGGTGTTTCGGTTGGACAGCCCCACATTCTTGTCACTACTCATAATGAGGATAAACACCTTATAACTTGGACATAAATTTAATCTTCTATTGGCATCCTTTGTCCTATCTCTCTCTCTCTCTCTCTCTCTCTCTCTCTCTCTCTCTCTCTCTCTCTCTCTCTCTCTCTCTCTCTCTCTCTCTCTCTCTCTCTTTGTTCACACTGTAAACTACCTTACATTCTCTAGTCATGTCCAATCCCCACACACCTCGGTCTAGAGGTGCATGGATTTCAAAACCACCAGTTTATAATCTTGTCTTTATTGGTCAATGCCTATATTTGTGGGTACGAGAAATCTTCACGCCCATGTCTACATGAATGTACATGTAGTGGACAAAACCCCTTTGCCTCTTCTCTAGCTGTAGCATTTCACAACATCTTAACATCTTTTCATAGTAGATATTTTTTTGAGGGATCACTTAGCACATTACATGTTGGCCTCCAATCTGAGTATCATGCCATTGAAAGCTTTCCAAATTAACGTCGCATCCATAGAGAGGAAGAGAGGGATCACCATTTGCCTAACTCTAATTTTTTATCGTAATTCTGAAGGTAGACTCTAATATAAAAACTCAATTCAAAATCTAACCTAATTGAACATGTGGTGATTCATGGCTAATTGAATATGGTTAGTGTGTGAGTTAATAGGTGTCAGATTCTGATGGGAATATACATATTGTTGTGTAACTAGTGTTTGCCCTTCGGACAAAGTGCGCCTTCATTGACATGCACTAAAATCTAACCTAAATCTAAAAAAAGCTAGTCCATCAAACATAAATCTAGATCTAATCTAATCTTAAACTCAAAATAAACGTAAATCTAATCTAATCTTAAATCTAACCTAAACCTAAAAGCTAGTCCATCGAACATAAATCTAGATCTAATCTGATCTTAAACTCAAAGTAAACCTAAATCTAACTTAATCTTAAATCTAACGTAAACCTAAATGTAATATAAATTTAATCTAGCTAATTTTAAATCTTGTCTTAATGTTAAATATAAAACTAATTTAGTATTAAACTCAACATACACATAAATCTAAATGTAATCTAGCTTAATATAATTTAGATCTTAACCTAATCTCTCTCTCTCTCTTTGTTTTCTCCCCTTACCTCTCTCTTTCGTCTTCTCCCCCCCTCTCTCTCTTTGGTTTTTTATTCTTTCTCTCTTTGTCTTTGCTTTCTCCTCTCTCTCTCTCTCTCTCTCTCTCTCTCTCTCTTTGCTTTATATCTTTCTCCCTCTCTCTCTTTCTCTCTCTCTGTCTCTCTCTCTCTCTCTCTCTCTCTCTCTCTCTCTCTTCTCTCTTTGCTTTATATCTTTCTCTCTGTCTCTCTCTCTCTTCTCTCTCTCTCTCTCTCTCTCTCTCTCTCTCTCTCTTTTCCTCTCTCAATGTGTATGTGTATGCATTCTTTGTTTATGCATGTGTGTGTGTGTGTGTGTGTGTGTGTTTTGTTTATGCATGTGCTCTCTCTCTCTCTCTCTCTCAAAGACACAATGTGTGTGTGTGTGTGTGTATGTGAGAGAGAGAGGGAGAGAGAGAGAAAGAGGGGAAGGGAGCATGAGAGAGAGGAAAGGGAAGGAGCATACCTGGATCTCCTTCCTCTCCTCGTGTGTGTGTGTGTGTGTGTGTGTGTGTGTGTGTGTGTGTGTGTGTGTGTGTGCGGGAAAGAAAGAGAGAGAGAGAGAGAGACAAGGAGAGTGCCTGTTACCTCTTTGCTTGAGCCCCAAAAACTCAAATATGAGATCTGAGTTTTCTAGTGCTCACGGTTTATTTTTTATGCCTATCAACGTCGCTATGGGCATTGCTATGACCGTCACTATGTAAGGAATAAAGTAGCGACGCCCATAGCAATGCTGATAGCGATGCCGTCGATTTTCACTTTTGAGCATACCATTGCGAGAGTCGCTAATGTGAAGTACCTCTTGTAGTGTAAAACCTCAATAACATAATAGACAATAGGTTGGACAAGTGCTAGACCTCTATCCCAAACCATCCACACTATCAAAGTAGAGATATCGCTATTCAATGGAGCTAGCTTCGACACGTGGTGGACCTTCAAACCACCTTCAGGGAAAACCTCCATAACACAATGGTTAGTAGGTTAGACAAGTGATGGACCTCTGTCCCAAACCCTTCATGGTAGTAAACATAGTAGCTAGACTCCATTCACACTTTAACCTTCAAACAATAGTGATAGATTCTTTCAATAGAGCTAGCTTGGATAGGTGGTGGATCTTCAAACAACCTTGGGCTAAAACCTCCATAAATCAATGGTTAGTAGGTTGGACAAGTGGTGGACCTTTGTCCCAAAACATCAATGGTAGTAAACATAGTAGATCTACTCCATTCACACATTGACCTTCAAACAATAGAGATAGCTTCTTTCAATATATCTAGCTTAGACACGTGGTGGACCTTCAAACCACCTTGGGATAAAACCTCAATAACACAATGGATAGTAGGTTGGAAAAGTGCCGAACCTCTACCCCAAACTATCCACATCATCAGACTAGAGATAGGACTATTCAAAAGAGCTAGCTTGGATAGGTGACGGACCTTCAAACCACCATGGGCTAAAGCCTCCATAACATAATGGTTAGTAGGTTGGACAAGTGGTGGACCTCTACCCACGACCATCCACATGATCATACTAGAGATAGGACTATTCAATAGAGCTAGCTTGGAGAGGTGGTAGATCTTCAAACAACCTTAGGATAAAACCTCAATAATACAATAGATAGTAGGTTGTACAAGTGGTGGACCTCTTCCCCAAACCATCCATGGTAGGAAAAAAAGTAGCTACACTCCATTCACACATCGACCTTGAAAGAAAAGAGATAGCCTCTTTCAAACGAGCTAGCTTGGACAGGTGGTGGACCTTCAAACAATATTGAACTAAAACCTCCATAAAAGAATGGATAGTAGGTTGGACAAGTGGTTGAGATTTCCCCCAAACCATCCATGGTATTAAACAAAGTAGTTGCACTTCATTCACACACTGAATTTGAAACAATAGAGATAGCTTTGTTCAATAGATCTAGCTTAGATAGGTGGTGGATCTTCAAACCAACCTCGGCTAAAGCCTTTAGAACACAATGGAAAGTAGGTTGGACCTCGACCCCAAACCATCCATGGTAGTAAACATAGTAGCTACACTCCATTCACAAATTAACCTTCAAACCATAGAGATAGCATTTTTCAATACAGCTAGCTTGGATAGGTGGTGGACCTTCAAACCACCTTGGACTTAAAACTCTAGAACACAATGGATAGTATGTTGGACAAGTGGTGAATCTCTACCCCAAACCATTCATGGTCGTAAAAATAGTAGCTACATGCCATTCACACATTGACCTTCAAACAATCGAGATAGTTTCTTTCAATACATCAAGCTTGGATAGGTGGTGGACCTTTAAACTGCCTTGGGCTAAAACCTCCCTAACACAATGGATAGTAGGTTGGACAAGTGTTGAACCTTTAGCCAAAACCAGCCACTCTATCAGAGTAGAGATAGGACTATTCAATAGAGCGATCTTGGACAGGTGGTGAATCTTCAAACCACATAGGGCTAAAACCTGCTTAACACAATGGCTAATAGGTTGGACAAGTGATGGCCTCTACCCAAACCATCCATGGTAGTAAACATAGTAGCTACACTCCAAGTAGACATTGAGCTTCAAACAATATAGATAACTTCTTTCAATAGAGCTAGCTTGGACAGGTGGTGGACCTTCAAACCACCTTGGGCTAAAATCTCAATAATACAATGTATAGTAGGTTGCACAAGTGCTAGACCTCTATTCCAAACCATCCACATTATCAAAGTAGAGATATGACTATTCAATGGAGCTAGCTTGGACAAGTGGTGGACCTTCAAACCACCTTCGCCTAGAACCTCCATAAGACAATGGTTAGTTGGTTGGACAAGTGATGGACCTCTGTCCCAAACCCTTCATGGGAGTAAGCATAGTAGCTAGACTTCGTTCACACTTTAACCTTGAAACAATAGTGATAGATTCTTTCAATAGAGCTAGCTTGGATAGGTGGTGGATCTTTAAACAACCTTGGGCTAAAACCTCCATAACGCAATGGTTAGTAGGTTGGACAAGTGGTGGACCTCTCTCCCAAACCATCAATGGTAGTAAACATAGTAGCTCTACACCATTCACACATTGACCTTTAAACAATAGAGATAGCTTCTTTCAAAAAATCTAGCTTGGACACCTGGTGGACCTTCAAACCACCTTGGGCTAAAACCTCAATAACATAATGGATAGTAGTCTCCAAAAGTTCCGGACCTCTACCCCAAACCATGCACATCATCAGACTATAGATATGACTATTCAATAGAGCTAGCTTGGAATGGTTATGGACCTTCAAACCACCATGGGCTAAAATTTCCATAACACAATGGTTAGTAGGTTGGACAAGTTGTGGACCTCTACCCACGAACATCCACATGATCAAACTAGAGAAAGGACGATTCAATAGAGCTAGCTTGGACGGGTGGTGGACCTTCAAACAACCTTAGGCTAGAACCTCAATACAACAATCGATACAATTTTGTACAAGTGGTGGACCTCTGCCCCAAACCATCCATGGTAGGAAAAAAAGTATCTACACTCCATTCACACATTGACCTTGAAACAATAGAGATAGCCTCTTTCAAAGGAGCTAGCTTGGATAGGTGATGGACCTTCAAACAATCTTGGGCTAAAACCTCCATAAGACAATGGATATTAGGTTGGACAAGTGGTGGAGCTTTCCCCCAAACCATCCATGGTAGTAAACAAAGTAGTTACACTCCATTCACACACTGACTTTGAAACAATAGAGATAGATTTGTTCAATAGATCTATCTTGGATAGGTGGTGGACCTTCAAACCAACCTCGGCTAAAACCTTTAAAACACAATGGAAAGTAGGTTGGACAAGTTGTGCACCTCTACCCACAACCATCCATGGTAGTAAACATAGTAGCTACACTCCATTCACTAATTAACCTTCAAACAATAGAGATAGCGTTTTTCAATAGAGCTAGCTTGGACATGTGGTGGACCTTCAAACCACCTTGGACTTAAACCTCCATAACACAATGGATAGTAGGTTGGACAAGTGGTGGAGATCTACCCCAAACCATCCATGGTAATAAAAATAATAGCTACACTCCATTCACACATTGACCTTCAAACAATCGTGATAGCTTCTTTCAATAGATCTAGCTTGGATAATTGGTGGACCTTCAAACCGCCCCTTGAGAAAAACCCTCCATAACACAATGGATAGTAGGTTGGACAAGTGTTGGACCTCTAGCCGGACCTCTAGCCGAAACTAGCCACTCTATTAGAGTAGAGAGCGAGCTTGAACGGGTGGGGAATCTTCAAATCACATAGGTCTAAAACCTGCACAACACAATGGCTAGTAGGTTGGATAAGTGATGGTCCTCTATTCAAACCATCCATGGTAGTAAATATAGTAGCTACACTCCATTCACACATTGAACTTCAAAAAATATAGATAACTTCTTTCAATAGAGCTAGCTTGGATACGTGGTGGAGCTTCAAACCACCTTGGGCTAAAACCTCAATAACACAATGGATAGTAGGTTCAACAAGTGCTAGAACTCTATCCCAAACCATCCGCACTATAAGACTAGAGATATGTGACGCGACATAGGGAGAGCGAAATACATTGATGAACAAGGAATATACAGAGTACGCAGAGTGAATATATAAAATAAAGAGTCTGTATGGATAATAATTATAGGAAGAGCATAGCTCGTTTCATAACCTCTCGACCACCCCCGAGCTATCTCAATCACACTCTCACTCTCACTCTCAGTCCCAATCTTGTGCACAATTTCAATCTCAATCACACTCTCACTCTCAATCATAATCACAATCACACTCTCAATCTCAATCTCTTGATGGCAACAACGATCATAATCAAAATCGCAACACGATCACAATCCCAATATCATGACACCTTGCATAGATCCTGTTTCACATATTGGTTTCTGCATCGTCTATAAAATAATCAAAAGAACATACTTGTAGAACCAAATCAACATGATAATCAAATTCAAAACATCATTTTGTAGCATCATACAAGAGTATAATCACTTCTTGATTGGATCAAACAAAAGAGATATTACCTGTGTATATTTGTTTGTAAGCTAACCTGGCTGATTGTAGGTTACCCTGTTGCTGTTGATAATTTGTTTCTGTCATAACTTGGTCAAAGGAGCTCAGAACATAGACTTCCAAGTATTCAAAACGACGGGAACAGAGCTGGTCTACAAAACAACATAGACAAAATTGCACAAAACATCTTTATTTAGCTGAAAACGTAACTTTTAGGTCGCGACTCATAAAAGTCCTATTTTTTTGTCTCCACTACTTTTTCAACTTATTTTAATCCTAATCATGCATTTTAAGCTAAAACAAATAAATATAAAACATTGAAATTAATAAAAATCTAAATTGTAACTACGTTTTTATTATATTGTTCATGCATAGACTATTTGTTATTCATTAATCTTTATGAAGTATGTCTTTAGTGTATTGTTTAAAAAGAAGAGAATATATATTTCTCTCTTAATATCTTAAACTCATTCTTATAAGCTCTATCTAATAGTCTATTCAACAATCTTTCAAATCGTACTAAACGAAAGATATAGCCTACTACATTCTTTTCAACTTTAAGAACTTCAAAATTTAGTCATATTACATTCTCCCCTTATCAAAATTAACTCTATCCTCAGAGTTGAAAAGAGGGATTTTCAACATACAAAACATCAAATTCTATCCAAGAAGCATCTTTTACATGATACATCTCACTTAACAAAAACTTCAAGAAGAATCCTACTGCTAAGCTGTCTAACTCTACAATCAAACTGGTTTCTAGTTCTGCCTTCATATGTTTTCTTTAGAACAAGATTATCTTTTTTTTTTTAAACTTTGTTGGCATTCTCACAAAATTTGATATCTCAAAGAGGAATTTACAGACACACATAAGCAATCATGATAATACAAGTTACCCTTGTGCAAACAAAATTTCCTCTCAAACATCCCTCACGGTTTTGGGTGCATGTTGGCTATTCCACAATTGTCTTGACTTTATTAAAATCAAAATGAATGTCCTCTTTTAAGTTTACCCTTCCTAGATATACATTTTTTTTCTTTGACGAAGAAACACTTACACAGCTTGGCATACAATTGATATTCGTGCAATACTTCAAGAGTTTTTCTTAGATGCAATTCATGATCCTTTTCATTCTTAGAATAAACAAATATATTATTCAAAAACATCCAAATAAAGTCATCAAGATATGGATGAAATATATTTCTCATTAAACACATGGATATCACGAATACATTAGTCAAACCAAAACCCAACTACAAACTCGAAGAACCCATATTGTGTACGAACAGTAATTTTGAAAATAACTCCTTCCTTGATTTTGATCTGGTGGTATCCAGATCGAAGGTCAAGCTTTGAAAACACTTGTGCACCGATAAGTTGACTCATCAACTCATCGATGTGCGGAAGGAGAAATTTATTTTTAAAGGTTCGTTTATTAAGCATGTAGTCAATGCATAGTCTAAAAATCCCATCCTTTTTCCTCTAGAAAAGAACAGGGATGTCCCAAGGATATATATTATGCCTGATTAACCCTTTCTTTTTAACAAGTCCTTTAGTTCGAGTTTGAGTTCCTTAAGTTCATCTATGTTGAATCTGTAAGGAGATCCAGAGTATGATTCAGATTGTGGATATAGACATATCCCATGGTCTAGTGATTTAGGAGGAGGCATACATAGCGGGTCATCAAGAAAAATATCCTTGAATTCATCTAGAAGATTTTCTACATACAATCATTTTTAATATTCTTTTTCTTAGGTTCATCTTTTAACTCATTTGTGAAAGTTATAAAAGTCTCATACTCTTGTCTAAGTCACCTACAATCTATCAAAAGATTATTGTCAGTCATCTAATTAATGCGAATAAGTACATCATGCATACCTATGTCTAATTACATAAAAATTTTCTCTATGATTCTGACCATTCAAAGAAAAAGACAGATTTTTAATTAGTTCTTTTGTGAAGCTTTTATTATCAGTAGTTAAGACCACAAGTCTTTTAATTGCTCAATTTAATTCTCAATCAATTCAAAGGACAAGAAGTCATTGGTACTACACAAATCAATTAAGAAATTCAATTTCAAGTTTTTTATTTTAAGCATAAATTTAATCACAAAAGCTTTCAAATGATGTACCAAAGACATAAAGCATCTCCAAGAAGGAATAGATGACTAACCTTTATCATCCGTGTCATAAAATCTAATATCTAACCAACCCAAATGATTTTCTCATATTAAATTGATCACTTAATGTGGGAGAATAAATGGGAACAAGTGTTAAGATATAGATATGTGCTTATAGATCTATCTCAACACGGGGCCAATAGTAAAGGGGCCCAAATGGGAGATGGTCTATCAAGAGCAAGGCTAACTAATGGAGCATAAGACCTTAGGGTTAGCTTCATTGAAGACCTCCAATAATGTGTGTAAAAGTCCTTTGACCTTAGGTAAGCTAGGGCTGAGCTTGAGGTGGGAACCCGACCCAAGCTCAAGGTGCTTGTCGTGCTTGAGGTGCTTGTCCTGCTTGAGGTGCTTATCATGCTTGAGGTGCTTGATTAAGATGCTTGAGGTGCTTGACTGGCTTCATGCTTGAGGTGCTTGACTTGGTGCATGATTAAGGTGCTTGAAGTGCCTTGAGAAGCTTGCCTGAGATGCTTGTGGGAACACCCCCTACTTCAAGTGCTTAGTCATGCTTGATGACTAAGGGGCTTGCTCATCCAAAGTCAAAAAGATCCCTACAAGGAGGGGGGCGAGCCTACAAGGGGGGGGGGGATAAGAGAGAACACACACACACACACACACACAAGGGAAACCCCAGCTTGAAGAGGCAGCAAGGACACTTGTCAAGTTCCTCCCCATGTTACCCTCATGGTGTGCCTAAAGCCTATTGGTTGGCCACCCAAGGGGTCCAATGATAATTTAGGATATTTAATTAATTGATTTTGCATTTATCAAGTCCTCTCTCTCAAAGGGGAAAGGGGGACACTTGTCCCAAGGCTACCCATGTTGCTTGTAATGGCTCCTGCTTGTGATTGGCTAGGCCTGGAGGGGTCCAATGAGCTTCAAGCATGAGCTACAAGGGGGGGTCGACCCAAGCAAGCTAGGGGGGTGCTTAGGGGGTATACTCACCCACACACACTCACAAACACTCTCATTGTGTACTATGCAAAGTGCAAGAGCTCCCTCTCCTTCTCCAAGCAAGTAGAGGTTGAGAGCCTACACCAACACTCTTGGCTATGGAGTGCAAATCCATCCAAGAGCCATGCTTCAATGCTTGAGCTTGCCATCTATTTCTTCTTCATTACTATGCTATTATGTATGCTAGCACAAGAGTTATGATAAGTGAGGAACTAGCTCTTTCTCGTATGAAATGTTTCTTCTTCCTCTTCCCTACCCTCATTCCCTGCTAGCTCTCTCCACCTTCGAAGGTGTTTGAGGTCTTGGGACTGAGGCTTGGTATAGTTAAACCTTTCTTCAAGTTTAGGTTATGCTATGATGGTGATGCATGAAGCTTTCCATCTTCATTGCTTCACCTAGGTCACAAGGAACACAAAGAATGTATTGTAACAAGTCTCTCTTTATGGGAGAAATCATAATACAAATGCCTATTGGAGGGGGGACCGGCTCCACATAAATCCGGTCCTCAACTGTTGTCATGTTCTCTAAATTCTCTCTCTTGCAGAAGTATTGTCCATGCCAAGTTAACTAATTGCTATAATTATGTTTCTATCTTCAATTATGTCTACCCGCTATGATCACAAAATCATTTCTTGAAAGTACTCTCATTAAATTCCGCTACTCTCAAATTGAATAGGCAAATTCCATTACAAACCGCATTGTCAATTGTCTCCAATTTGACCATCTTGGTACAATCAATGACTTTGTTCAGGCATTTGAAATTCTGGTGGCCTTGCTCTACATATCAAAATCATAATCCAAATATCAAAGCTCTTCAATCCAAACTTTTAAATCTCTTCTATGCCATAAAATTTGTTGAGTCTAGCCTTCTTAATAACTTGATTGATCTTGCAACTTCTGTTGCATCGTCATCGTCTTGATCATCTTTCCTCTTTCGTTTCTTCTTCTTTGACCCTTCACCTCTTGAAGATGGCGATGGACGGTTTCCATGTTTAACTTCCATCTTCTCCTCCACTTTGTCTTCCTGTACCAGCTATTCTATTTCCTTTATCCGCTTCCACGCTTCTGCTAAGATCTTCATTGAGCTATAGAATAATCTTCTCTTATGCCTTCAATCGCTGCTCGTATGGTTCCATCGCTACCGCAGGATTGAAACCGCTCTAATATCACTTGTGACGCGACATCGAGAGAGCAAAATACATTGATGAACAAGGAATATACAGAGTACGCAAAGTTAATATATGAAATAAAGAGTCTGTATGGATAATAATTACAAGAAGAGCATAGCTCGTTTCATAAACTCTCGACCACCCCCGAGCTATCTCAATCACACTCTCACTCTCACTCTCAATCCCAATCTTGTGCACAATTTCAATCTCAATCACACTCTCACTCTCAATCATAATCACAATCACACTCTCAATCTCAATCTCTTGATGGCAATAACAATCATAATCAAAATCGCAACACGATCACAATCCCAATATCCTGACATCTTGCACAGATCCTGTTTCACACATTGGTTTTTGCATCATCTACAAAATAATCAAAAGAACATACTCGTGCAACCAAATCAACATGATAATCAAATTCAAAATATCATTTTTTAGCATCATAAAAGAGTATAATCACTTCTTGATTGGATCAAATAAAAGAGATATTACCTGTGTATATCTGTTTGTAAGTTAACTTGTTGCTGATTATAGGTTACCTTGTTGCTGTTGATAATTTGTTTCTGTCATAACTTGGTCAAATGAGCTCAGAACATAGACTTCCAGGTATTCAAAACGATGGGAACAGATCTGGTCTACAAGACAACGGGAACAAAATTACGAAAAACATCTTTTTTGGCTGAAAACGTAACTTTTAGGTCGCGACACATAAAAACCCTATTTTTGGGTCTCCACTACTTTTTCAACTTATTTTAAGCCTACCCATGCATTTTAATCTAAAACACATAAATATAAAACATGGAAATTAATAAAAATCTCAATTTTAACTATGTTTTTATTATATTATTCATAGAAAGACTATCTGCTATTCATTAATCTTTATGAAGTATGTCTTTAGTGTATTATTTAAAAAGAAGAGAATATATATTTCTCTCTTAATATCTTAAACTCGTTCATAGAAGCTCTATCTAATAGTCTATTCAAAAATCTTTCAAATCGTGCTAAACGAAAGATATGGCCTACTACATTCTCTTCGACTATAGAACTTCAAAATTTAGTCCTATTACAAGATAGGACTATTCAATGAAGCTATCTTGGATAGGTGGTGGACCTTCAAACCACCTTCATCTAAAACCTCCATAACACAACGGTTAGCAGGTTGGACAAGTGATGGACCTCTGTCCCAAACTTTTCATGGTAGTAAACATAGTAGCTAGACTCCATTCACACTTTAACCTTCAAACAATAGTGATAGATTCTTTCAATAGAGCTAGCTTGGATTGGTGGTGGATCTTCAAACAACCTTGGGCTAAAACCTCCATAACAAAATGATTAGTAGGCTGGACAAGTGGTGGACCTCTATCCCAAACCATCGATGGTAGTAAACATAGTAGCTCTACTCCATTCACACATTGATCTTTAAACTATACCGATAGCTTCTTTCGATAGATCTAAGTTGGACACGTGGTGGACCTTCAAACCACCTTGGGCTAAAATCTCAATAGCACAATGGATAGTAGGTTCAAAAAGTGACGGACCTCTACCCCAAACCATCCACATCATCAGGCTAGAGATATGATTATTCAATAGATCTAGCTTGGACAACTGATGGACCTTCCAACCACCATGGGCTAAAACCTCCATAACAAAATGTTTAGTAGGTTGGACAAGCAGTGGACCTCTACCCACGACCATCCACGTCATTAGACTAGAGATAGGACCATTCGATAGAGCTAGCTTGGACAGGTGATGGACCTTCAAACCACGATGGGCTAAAACCTCCATAACACACTGGTTAGTAGGTTGGAGAAGTGGTGGACCTCTACCCATCAATATCCACATGATCATAGTAGAGATAAGACTATTCAATAGAGCTAGCTTGGACAGGTGGTGGACCTTGAAAAGCCTTAGACTAAAACCTCAATAACGGAATAGATAGTAGGTTGTACAAGTGGTGGACCTCTGCCCAAAACCATCTATGGTAGGAAAAAAAGTAGCGACACTCCATTCACACATTGACCTTGAAACAATAGAGATAGCCTATTTTGAAGAAGCTAGCTTGGACAGGTGGTGGACCTTCAAACAATCTTGGGCTAAAACCTCCATAACACAATGGATATTAGGTCGTACAAGTGGTGGAGATTTCTGCCAAACCATCCATGGTAGTAAACAAAGTCACTGCACGCCATTCACACACTCACTTTGAAACAATAGAGATAGCTTTGTTCAATAGATTTAGCTTGGATAGGTGGTGGATCTTCAAACCAACCTCTACTAAAACCTTTAGAACACATTGGAAAGTAGGTTGGATAAGTGGTGGACCTCTACCCCAAACCATCCATGGTAGTAATCATAGTAGCTACACTCCATTCACAAATTAACCTTCAAACAATAGAGATAGCGTTTTTCAATAGAGCTAGCTTGGACAGGTGGTGGACCTTCAAACCACCTTGGACCTAAACCTCCATAACACAATGGATAGTAGGTTGGACAAGTAGTAGAGCTCTACCCCAAACCATCCATACAAGTAAAAATAGTAGCTACACTCCATTGACACATTGACCTTCAATCAATCAAGATAGATTCTTTCAATAGATGAAGTTTGGATAGGTGGTGGACCTTCAAACCTCCTTGGGCTAAAACCTCCATACCACAATGGATAGTAGGTTGGACAAGTGTTGGAACTCTAGCCAAAATGAGCCACTCTATCAGAGTAGAGATAGGACTATTCAATAGAGAAATCTTGGACAGGTGGTGAACCTTCAAACCACATAGGGTCAAAACCTGCATAACACAATGATTAGTAGGTTGGACAAGTGATGGCCTCTACCCAAACCATCCATGGTAGTAAACATAGTAGCTACACTCCATTCACACATTGAGCTTCAAACAATATAGATAACTTCTTTCAATAGAGCTAGCTTGGACATGTGGTGGACCTTCGAACCACCTTGGGCTATAACCTCAATAACACAATGGATAGTATGTTGGACAAGTGCTATACCTCTATCCCAAACCATCCATACTACCAAAGAAGAGATATGACTATTCAATGGAGCTAGCTTGGACAAGTGTTGGACCTTCAAACCACATTCATCTAAAACGTCCATAACAAAATGGTTATTAGGTTGGTCAAGTGATGGACCTCTGTCCCAAACCCTTCATGGTAGTAAACATAGTAGCTAGACTCCATTCACACGTTAATCTTCAAACAATAGTGATAGATTCTTTCAATAGAGCTAGCTTGGATAGGTGGTGGATCTTCAATCAACCTTGGGCTAAAACCTCTATAACGCAATGGTTAGTAGGTTGGACAAGTGGTGGACCTCTCTCCCAAACCATCAAAGGTAGTAAACATAGTATCTCTACTGCATTCACACATTGACCTTCAAACAATAGTGATATCTTCTTTCAATAGATCTAACTTAGACACATGGTGGACCTTCAAACCTCCTTGGGCTTAAACCTCAATAACACAATGGATAGTAGGTTCCAAAAGTATCGGACCTCTACCCCAAACCATCCAAGTCATCAGACTAGAGATAGGACTATTGAATAGATCTAGATTGAATAGGTGATGGACCTTTAAACCAACATGGGCTAAAACCTCCATAACACAATGGTTACTAGGTTGGACAAGTGGTGGACCTCTACGCCACACCATCCACATGATCGGACTAGAGATAGGACTATTTATAGAGTTAGCTTGGACAAGTGATCCACCTTCAAACAACCTTAGGCTAAAACCTCAATAACACAATAGATAGTAGGTTGTACAAGTGGTGGACTTATGCTGCAAACCATCCATGGTAGGAAAAAAAGTAGCTACACTACATTCACACATTGACCTTGAAACAATACAAATAGCCTCTTTCAAAGAAGCTAGCTTGGACAGGTGGTGGACCTTCAAACAATCTTGGACTAAAACCTCCATAACATAATGGATAGTAGGTTGGAAATTTGGTGGAGCTTTCCCCCAAACCATCCATTGTAGTAAATAAAGTAGCTACACTCCATTCACACACTGACTTTGAAACAATAGAGATAGCTTTGTTCAATAGATCTAGCTTGAATCGGTGGTGGATTTTCAAACCAACCTATGCTAAAACCTTTAGAGTACAATGGGAAGTAGGTTGGACAAGTGGTGGACCTCTAGCCCAAAACATCCATGGTAGTAAACATAGTATCTACACTCCATTCACAAATTGACATTCATACAATAGAGATAGCGTTTTTCAATAGAGCTAGCTTGGACAGGTGGTAGACCTTCAAATCACCTTGGACTTAAACCTCCATAACACAATGGATAGTAGGTTGGACAAGTGATGGAGCTCTACCCAAAACCATCCATACTAGTAAAAATGGTAGCTACACTCCATTCACACATTGACCTTCAAAACATTGAGATAGCTTCTTTCAATAGATCTAGCTTGGATAGGTCGTGGACCTTCAAACCGCCTTGGGTTAAAACCTCCATAACACAATGGATAGTAGGGTGGACAAGTGTTGTACGTTTAGCCAAAACCAGCCACTCTATCAGAGTAGAGATAGGACTATTCAATAGAGCGAGCTTGTACAGGTGGTGAACCTTCAAACCACATAGGGCTAAAACCTACATAACACAATGTCTAGTAGGTTGGTCCTCTATCTAAACCGTCCATAGTAGTAAACATAGTAGCTACACTCCATTCACACATTGAACCTCAAACCACCTTGAGATAGCTTCATTCAATAGAGCTAGCTTAGATAGGTTTTGGACCTTCAAACCACCTTGGAATATAAAAAAATTAACACAAGAGATAGTAGGTTGGACAAGTGGTGGACGTATACCACAGACCATCCATGGTAGTAAACATAATGGCTACACTACATTTACACATCGACCTTCAAAAAATAGAGATACGACTATTAAATAGAGCTAGCTTGAACATGTGGTGGACCTTCAAATAATCTTGGGCTAAACCTACCATAACACAAGGTATAGTAGGTTGGACAAGTTGTGGACCTATGCCCCAAACCATCCATGTTAATAGAGATAGTATCTACACTCCATTCACACATTGACCTTGAAACATTAAAGATAACTTGAATAGGTGGTCCACCTTCAAACCACCCTGGGCTAAAACCTCCATAATACAATGGATAGTAGATTCAACAAGTGGTGGACCTATGCCCCAAACCATCCATGGTAGCTAACAAAGTATCTACACTCTATTCACACATTGACCTTGAAACAATAGAGATAGCTTCTTTCATTGAAGCTAGCTTGAACAATTGGTGGACCTTCAAACAATCTTGGGCTAAAACCTCCATAATACAATGTATAGTAGGTTGGACAAGTGGTGGAGCTTTTCCCTAAACCAACCATGGTAGTAAACAAAGTAGCTACACTCCATTCACACATTGAGTTTGAAACAATAGAGATATCTTTGTGCAATTTATCTAGCTTGGACAGGTGGTAGACCTTCAAACCAACTTGGTCTAAAACCTCAAGAACACAATGGATAGTAGGTTGGACAAATTGTGGACCTCTTCCCCAAACCATCCATGATAGTAAATCTAGTAGCTACACTCTATTCACAAATTGATCTTCAAACAATAGAGATAGGACTATTCAAGAGAGACAGCTTGGACAGCTCGTATACTTTTAAACCACCTTGGGCTAGAACCTCCATAACACAATGATTAGTAGGTTGGACAAGGGGTGGACCTCTATACCAATCCATCCATGGTAGCAAACATAGTAGCTACACTCCTTTCACACATTAACCTTGAAACAATAGAGATAGCTTCTTTCAATAGATCTAGCTTGGACAGGCGGTGGACCTTCAAACCACCTAGGGAAAAAACCTCTATAACACAATGGATAGTAGGTTGGACAAGCGGTGGACCTCTTCCCCAAACCATCCATGCTAATAGACATAGTAGCTACACTCCATTCACACATTGACCTTGAAACAACATAGATAGCTTGTTTCAATAGAACTATCTTGGACAGGTGATGGGCCTTTAAACCACCTTGGGCTAAAACCTCCATAACACAATGGATAGTAGGTTGGACAAGGGGTGGACATATGCCCCAAACCATCCATGGTAGTAAACATAGTAGCTACACGCAATTCACATGTTGCCCTTGAAACAATAGAGATAGCTTGTTTCAATAGAGCTAGCTTGGACAGGTGGTGGAACTTCAAGCCACCTTGGGTTAAAGCCTCCATAACACAATGGATAGTAGGCTGGACAAGTGGTGGACCTTTTTTCCAAACCATTCATGCTAATAGACATAGTAGCTACACTCCATTCACACATTCACCTTGAAACAATAGAGATAGCTTGTTTTAGTAGAGGTAGCTTGGACAAGTGGTGGACCTACAAACCACCTTAGAAGTAAGTTTGACAATTTTTGGACTATATTATTTAGTAACAATTGATTTTTTTTCTTTTCCAGGAAGATATGGCACCAAAAAGAAATGTTACAAGGGTGGCTGTCTCAAGTGACTATACTTGCAATGATCAAAGGAATGGATATCTGGATATACATGGTGTGGAGGGTGCAAAAATTTTTAAGGTGCATCTATTTATTGCAAAGAAAGAGAATGACAGTCTATTTGAAGATTTTGGCCAAGTAGTGGAAGCCTCTATCTCTATAGTTGATGGTCATCCACAGGTGGAATGCATTGATATTGTAGTCCCAATGGATCAAGAATTCGAATTATCTCCAAGAGCATATGCATTTTCACACATGTCTCGAAATAAATAAGAGACAATGTTTTCTCGACGATGGAAGATTGAAGAGTCCCACTCAAGGTGTCACAACATTACAACTTAAAAGCTAGACCTCTATCCCAAACCATCCACACTATCAAAGTAGAGATATGACTATTCAATGCAGCTAGCTTGGATAGGCGGTGGAACTTCAAACCACCTTTGTCTAAAACCTCCATAACACAATGGTCAGTAGGCTGGACAACTGATGGACCTCTGTCCCAGACCCTTCATGGTAGTAAACATAGTAGCTAGACTCCAGTAAAACTTTAACCTTCAAACAATAGTGATAGATTCTTTCAATACAGATAGCTTGGATAGGTGGTAGATTTTTATACAACCTTGGGCTAAAACCTCCGTAACTCAATGGTTAGTAGGTTGGACAAGTGGTGCACCTCTGTCCCAAACCATGAATGGTAGTAAACATAGTATCTCTACTGCATTTCACATGGACCTTCAAACAATAGAGATAGTTTCTTTCAATAGATCTAGCTTGAACATGTTGTGGACCTTCAAAACACCTTGGAATAAAACCTCAATAACACAATGGATAGTAGGTTTGAAAATTACCAGATCTCTACCCCAAACCATCCACGTCATCAGACTAGAGATAGAACTATTCAATAGAGCTAGCTTGGACAGGTGATGGACCTTCAAACCACCATGGGCTAAAACCTCCATAACACAATGATTAGTAGATTGGACAAGTGGTGGACCTCTACCCACGACCATCCACATGATCGTATTAGAGATAGGACTATTCAATAGAGCTAACTTGGAAAGGTGGTGGACCTTCAAATAACCTTAGGCTAAAACCCAAATAACACAACTGATAGTAGGTTGTACAAGTGGTGGACCTCTTCCCCAAACCATCCATGGTAGGAAAAAAAGTAGCTACACTCCATTCACACATTGACCTTGAAACAATAGAGATATGCTCTTTCAAAGGAGCTAGCTTGGACAGGTGGTGGACCTTCAAACAATCTTGGGCTAAAACCTGCAAAACACAATGGATAGTAGCTTGCACAAGTGCTGGAGCTTTTCCCCAAACCATCCATGGTAGTAAACAAAGACCCTACACTCCATTCACACACTAACTTTGAAACAATAGAGATAGCTTTGTTCAATAGATGTAGCTTGGATAGGTGGTAAATCTTCAAATCAACCTGGGCTCAAAACTTTAGAACACAATGTAAAGTAGGTTGAACAAGTGGTGGATCTCTACCCCAAACCATCCATGGTAGTAAACATAGTAGCTACACTCCATTTACAAATTAACCTTCAAACAATACAAATAGCGTGTTTCAATAGAGCTAGCTCGGACAGAGGTGGTGGACCTTCAAACCACCTTGGATTTAAACCTCCATAACACAATGGATAGTAGGTTGGACATGTGGTGGAGCCATCCATGGTAGTAAAAATAATAGCTACACTCCATTCACACATTGACCTTCAAACAATTGTGATATCTTCTTTCAATAGATCTAGCTTGGATAGGTTGTGGACCTTCAAACTGCCTTGGGCTAAAACCTCCATAACACAATGGATAGTAGGTTGGATAAGTACTGGACCTCTAGCCAAAACCATCCACTCTATCAGAGTAGAGATAGAACTATTCAATAGAGCGATCTTAGACAGGTGGTGTACCTTCAAACCATGTAGGGCTAAAACCTGCATAACACAATGACTAGTAGGTTAGGCAAGTGATGGTCCTCTATTCAAACCATCCATGGTAGTAAACATAGTAGCTACACTCCATTCACACATTCAACTTCAAAAAATATAGATAACTTCTTTCAATAGAGCTAGCATGGACAGGTGGTGAAGCTTCAAATAACCTTAGGCTAAAACCTCAATAACACAATAGATAGTAGGTTGTACAAGTGGTGGACCTCTATCCCAAATCATCCATAGTAGGAAAAAAAGTAGCTACACTACATTCAAATATTGACCTTGAAAAAATAGACATAGCCTCTTTCAAAGAAGCTAGCTTGGATAGGTGGTAGATCTTTGAGCAACCTTCGGCTAAAACCTCCATAACTCAATGGCTAGTAGGTTGGACAAGTGGTGCACCTCTGTCCCAAACCATGAATGGTAGTAAACATAGTAGCTCTACTCCATTCCACATTGACCTTCAAACAATAGAGATAGTTTCTTTCAATAGATCTAGCTTGGACACGTTGTAGACCTTCAAAACTCCTTGGACTAAAACCTCAATAACACAACGAATAGTAGGTTTGAAAAGTATCGGACCTCTACCCCAAACCATACACGTCATCAGACTAGAGATAGGACTATTCAATAGAGCTAGCTTGGGCAGGTGATGGACATTCAAACCACCATGGGCTAAAACCTCCATAACACAATGGTTAGTAGGTTGGAAAAGTGGTGGACCTCTACCCACGACCATCCACATGATTAGATTAGAGATAGGACTATTCAATAGAGCTAACCTGGACAGGTGGTGGACCTTCAAATAACATTAGGCTAAAACCCAAATAACACAACAGATAGTAGGCTCTACAAGTGGTGGACCTCTTCCCCAAACCATCCATGGTAGAAAAAAAAGTAGCTACACTCCATTCACACATTGACCTTGAAACAGTAGAGATAGTATCTTTCAAAAGAGCTAGCTTGGACAGGTGGTGGACCTTCAAACAATCTTAGGCTAAAACCTCCAAAACACAATGGATAGTAGGTCGGACAAGTGCTGGAGCTTTTTCCCAAACCATCCATGTTAGTAAACAAAGTACCTACACTCCATTCACACACTTACTTTGAAACAATAGAGATAGCTTGTTCAATAGATCTAGCTTGGATAGGTGGTGAATCTTCCAACCAACCTAGGCTAAAAACTTTATAACACAATGTAAAATAGGTTGGAAAAGTGGTGGACCTCTACCCCAAACCATCCATGGTAGTAAACATAGTAGCTACACTCCATTCACAAATTAATCTCCAAACAATAGCGATAGCGCGTTTCAATAGAGCTAGCTTGGATAGGTGGTGGACCTTCAAACCACCTTGGATTTAAACCTCTATAACATAATGGATAGTAGATTGGACAAGTGGTGGTGCTCTACCCCAAACCATCCATGGTAGTAAAAATAATAGCTACACTCCATTCACACATTGACCTTCAAACAATCGTGATAGCTTCTTTCAATCGATCTAACTTGGATAGGTGGTGGACCTTCAAAACGCCTTGGGCAAAAACCTCCATAACACAATGGATAGTAGGTTGGATAAGTAGCTACACTCCATTCACACACTGACTTTGAAACAATAGAGATAGCTTTGTTCAATAGATCTAGCTTTGATAGGTGGGATCTTTAAACCAACCTGGGCTAAAACATTTAGAACACAGTGTAAAGTAGGTTTGACAAGTGGTGGACCTCTAACCCAAACCATACATGGTAGTAAACATAGTAGTTACACTCCATTCACAAGTTAACCTTCAAACAATAGAGATAGTGTTTTTCAATAGATCTAGCTTGGACAGGTGGTGGACCTTCAAAGCACCTTGGACATAAACCTCCATAACACAATGGATAGTAGGTTGGACAAGTGGTGTAGGTCTACCCCAAACCATTCACGGTAGTAAAAATAATAGCTACACTCCATTCACACATTGACCTTCAAACAATCGTGATAGCTTCTTTCAATAAATCTAGCTTGGATAGGTGGTGGACCTTCAAACCGCCTTGGGCTAAAACCTCCATAACACAGTGGATATTAGGTTGGACAAGTGTTGGACCTCTAGCCAAAACCAACCACTCTATCAGCCTAGAGATAGGACTATTCAATAGAGCAAGATTGAACATGTGGTGAATCTTCAAACCACATAGGGCTAAAACCTGCATATCACAATGTCTAGTAGGTTGGGCAAGTGATGGTCCTCTATTCAAACCATCCATGGTAGTAAACATAGTAGCTACAATCCATTCACAAATTAACTTTCAAACAATAGAGATAGCGCGTTTCAATAGAGCTAGCTTGGACAGGTGGTGAACCTTCAAACCACCTTGGATTTAAACCTCCATAACACAATGGATAGTAGGTTGGACAAGTGGTGGAGCTCTACCCCAAACCATCCACACTATCAAAGTAGATATATGACTATTCAATGGATCTATCTTGGACAGGTGGTGGACCTTCAAACCACCTTTGATTAAAACCTCCATAACACAATGGTTAGTAGGTTGGACAATGGTTAGTAGGTTGGACAAGTGATGGACAAGCTAGAATCCATTCACACTTTAAGCTTCAAACAACATTTGTACATTCTTTCAATAGAGCTAGCTTCGATAGGTGGTGGATCTTCAAACAACCTTGGGCGAAAACCTCCATTCTACAATGGTTGATAGGTTGGACAAGCCGTGGACCTCTGTCCCAAATCATCAAAGGTAGTAAACATAGTATCTCTACTACATTCACAAATTGACCTTCAAACAATAGTGATATCTTCTTTCAATAGATCTAACTTAGACACATGGTGGACCTTCAAACCTCCTTGGGCTTAAACCTCAATAACACAATGGATAGTAGGTTCCAAAAGTACCGGACCTCTACCCCAAACCATCCAAGTCATCAGACTAGAGATAGGACTATTGAATAGATCTAGATTGAATAGGTGATGGACCTTTAAACCAACATGGGCTAAAACCTCCATAACACAATGGTTAATAGGTTGGACAAGTGGTGGACCTCTACCCACGACCATCCACATGATCAAACTAGAGATAGGACTATTCAATAGAGCTAGCTTGGACAAGTGGTGGACCTTCAAACAACCTTAGGCTAAAACCTCAATAACACAATAGATAGTAGGTTGTACAAGTGTTGGACCTCTGTCTCAAAACCTCAATAACACAATAGATAGTAGGTTGTACAAGTGTTGGACCTCTGCCCCAAAACATCCATGGTAGGAAACAAAGTATCTACACTCCATTCACACATTGACCTTGAAACAATAGAGATAGCCCCTTTCAAAGGAGCTAGCTTGGATAGGTGGTGGACTTTCAAACAATCTTGGGATAAAATCTCCATAACACAATGGATAGTAGGTTGGACAAGTGGTGGAGATTTCCCACAAACCATCCATGGTAGTAAACAAAGTAGCTACACTTCATTCACACAGTGACTTTGAAAGAATAGAGATATCTTTGCTCAATAGATCTACCTTCGAGAGGTGGTGGATCTTCAAATCAACCTGTGCTAAAACTTTTAAAACACAATGGGAATTAGGTTGGACAATGGGTGGACCTCTACCCCAAACCATCCATGTTAGTAAACATAGTAGCTACACTCCATTCAAAAAATAGAGATAGCATTTTTCAATAGAGCTAGCTTGGATAGGTGATGGACCTTTAAACCACTTTGGACTTAAACCTCCATAACACAATGGATAGTAGGTTGGACAAGTGATAGAGCTCTACCCCAAACCATCCATGGTAGTAAAATTAGTAGCTACACTCCATTGACACATTGACCTTCAAACAATTGAGATAGCTTCTTTCAATAGATCTAGCATGGATAAGTGGTGGGACCTTCAAACCACCTTGGGCTAAAACCTCCATAACACAATTGGATAGTAGGTTGGACAAAGTGTTGGACCTTTAGCCAAAACTAGTCACTCTATCAGAGTAGAGATAGGACTATTTAATAGAGCGAGCTTGGACAGGTGGTGAACCTTCAAACCACATAGGGCTAAAACCTACATAACACAATGGCTAGTAGGTTGGTCCTCTACCCAAACCATCCATAGTAGTAAACATAGTATCTACACTCCATTCACATATTGAAGCTCAAACCACCTCGAGATAGATTCATTCAATAGAGCTAGCTAAGACAGATTTTGTACCTTCAAACCACCTTGGACTAAAAAAATTATAACACAAGGGATAATAGGTTGGACAAGTGGTGCATGTCTCTTGCCATAGACCATCCATGGTAGTAAACATAATAGCTACACTGCATTCACACATTGACCTTCAAAAAATAGATATACAACTATTAAATAGAGCTAGCTTGGACATGTGTTGAACCTTCAAATAACCTTGGGCTAAACCTACCATAACACAAGGGATAGTAGGTTAGACAAGTTTTGGACCTATGCCCCAAACCATCCATGTTAATAGAGATAGTAGCTACACTCCATTCACACATTGACCTTGAAACATTAGAGATAGCTTGAACAGGTGGTCCACCTTCAAACCACCCTGGGCTAAAACCTCCATAACACAATGGATAGTAGTTTTGACAAGTGGTGGACCTCTACCCCAAACCATCCATGGTAGCTAACAAAGTAGCTACACTCCATTCACACATTAACCTTGAAACAATAGAGATAGCTTCTTTCAATGAAGCTAGCTTGAACAGGTGGTGGACCTTCAAACAATCTTAGACTTAAACCTCCATAACACAATGTATAGTAGGTTGGACAAGTGGACGAGCTTTTTCCCAGACCACCAATGGTAGTAAACAAAGTACCTACACTCCATTCACATAATGAATTTGAAACAACGGAGATATCTTTGTGAAATTTATCTAGCTTCGACAGGTGGTAGACCTTCAAACCAACTTGGCCTATAACCTCAAGAACACAATGGATAGCAGGTTGGACAAGTTGTGGACCTCTTCCCCAAACCATCCATGATAGTAAATCTAGTAGCTACACTCCATTCACAAATCGATCTTGAAACAATAGAGATAGGACTATCCAAACGAGCTAGCTTGGATAGATGGTATACCTTTAAACCACCTTGGGCTAAAACCTCAATAACACAATGATTAGTACTAAGTAGGTTGGACAAGGGGTGGACCTCTATACCAATCCATCCATGGTAGCAAACATAGTAGCTACACTCCTTTCACACATTGACCTTGAAACGATAGAGATAGCTTCTTTCAATAAATCTGGCTTGGACAGGCGGTGGACCTTCTAACCACCTAGGAGAAAACCTCCATAACACAATGGATAGTAGGTTGGACAAGAAGTGGACCTCTTCCCCAAACCATCCATGCTAATAGACATAGTAGCTACACTCCATTCATACATTGAGCTTGAGACAACATAGATAGCTTGTTTCAATAGAACTATCTTGGACAATTGGTGGACCTTAAGACCACCTTGGGCTAAAACCTCCATAACACAATGGATATTAGGTTGGACAAGGGGTGGACATATGCCCCAAACCATCCATGGTAGTAAACATAGTAGCTACACTCAATTCACATGTTGACCTTGAAACAATAGAGATAGCTTGTTTTAATAGAGCTAGCTTGGATAGGTGGTGAACCTTCAAGCCACCATGGACTAAAGGCTCCATAACACAATGGATAGCAGGTTGGAAAAGTGGTAGACCTTTTCCCCAAACCATTCATGCTAATAGACATAGTAGCTACACTGCATTCACACATTGACCTTGAAACAATAGAGATAGCTTGTTTTAGTAGAGGTAGCTTGGACAAGTGGTGCTCCTACAAACCACTTTATAAGTAAGTTGGACAAGTGGTGGACTATATTATTTAGTAACAGTTGAATTTTTTTTTCCAGGAAGATATGGTACCAAAAAGAAATGTTACAAGGGTGGCTGTCTCATTCGACTATACTTGTAATGATCAAAGGAAATAGTATCTGGATATACATGGTGTGGAGGGTGAAATATTTCATAAGGTGCATCTATTTATTGCAAAGAAAGAAAATGATAGTCTATTTGAAGATGTTGGCCAAGTAGTGGAAGCCTCTATCTCTACAGATGATGGTCATCCACAGGTGGAATGCATTGATATTGTAGTCCCAATGAATCAAGAATTCCAAGTATCTCTAGGAGCATATGCATTTTCACACATGTCTTGAAATAAAGAAGAGACAATGTTTTCTTGAGGATGGAAGATTGAAGAGTCAAATCAAGGTGTCACAATAGATCAAATTCAAAGCTCCATCATAGCCACACTACAGGGAAAGAAGGTGAAAGCTTCACGACCACCTATAAACAAGAAATTCAAAGTGAAAAAAGTAGCAACTAAGGAGACTAGTTCTATTTTGGATGTAGACAATGCATCTCTAGCATCCTCAACACAAGGTCCAACGTCCAAGATGAGAATAGTGGATCGAGAATCTCTAGAGGCAAAGGCCATGAAGTACAAGAAAAAGATACAGGTGGAATTAATTAGTATATAAGCTATTTCTCATTCCAATATAAGGAGTTTGATATCCCTATTCAAAATTGTTGGCTAGCTCCTGATCACTATAATGTGCGTACTATTGATGGAAAACATGCTGAAAGCATGCTATTTGGATTTTCCCAAAGTACAACTAAGCCTGCAACGTGTGCATATTTAATGCTTGTTCAAAAGGCAAAGGAAAAAAAGGATACACCTTTGGTAGCAGAAGAGGTACAAGAGGGAAAACTACAAGATTATCATTATTGGATTCTTGGTGGCCAACATTCAATTTATGCCGCAAAAGTTTTGCTTCACAATGAACAAAAGAACAATGGGATATTTCAAAGATTGATTGACGTGTATATATTTCGAAAGGCTCGTTTTGTTGTAAACAAAAATACCTCTCATTGTACGAGTGTCCAATATGTAGCTATATATTTCATTCAAAATTAACACCTTTGGATAAAGGCGTATCTTTAGACATTAAATCAAGAGGTTATGGCTATGCATGTGTTGAAACTATTGGTTGACTTGAATGAGGAGACACATAGTTTGTTGACTATGATTTTATTTGATGTTTTCAAGTATTTATATGGATAGAAGTCTTAATTAAATGTGTTAAGATGACTTTTAATGGATCAAATCTCAATCAAGTAAATCATGGTTGTTGTTAACTTTATGTGTCCTTCAATATTCACTTAAGTACTAGTTTTTATTAAAGTGTAGGGTGTACAAGTTTGTCACAAAAGATTGTAGTCTAGACTAGTGTTGACTTGTGTACCAATAGTTGCAAGGTTTATACTATTGATTTTACCTTGAATAAACTCCTAAGTTTAACTTCCACATGTTTACAATTGGTGATTTAAATTCTAGTGATTTCTGAGAAACCAATGCTATTTGTGCTTTTTAGATTCGCAAATTGGGATAGATAAAGTCCTTGTGGTTGAGTCCGCAATTGTTGAACCCCTTGATTCTATTATTTCTGACATGCCCAAGGTGGACGATACGTCTATACCAAAGTCTCGTGATATGCACCTTGAGCACGCTTGCAACGGTGAGATAAAGAAATGCCTACTCCAACAATACAACCTACTTCAAAAGAGACTAAAATGTCTGCTCAAGAGCCATTTCCATTTGTTGCTACTTCATCTAGTGCAGATGTTGAGAAGTCCATACTCACAATTATTTTGGACTTAAATGGTCTGCTATTGAAACATTCCCCTCAACCGTCCTCACACCACCAGTGATTGCAACTAGATCCAAAAAGATATATTATACTTAGGCCAGGTTGCATCCAATTTTTGAAGACTATATTACAAAGGTTTAATGTTTCTTTTTGGTCAACAACCACTACGAACAATGTGCTTCAAATTCTTAAAGCACTAGAGAGCTTAGAAAAAGGTAGATTGCCTTTCTTTTCAATTTGGAATCAAGAAGGTTGCTACACTTGTCAAAGCAATAAATTATTTAGAATTGACAATCCAATCGTTGACGTGTGTGTAAGCTATTGATGATGAAGTGCCTTAATTGACATGTGGTAATTAGTGTGTGCTTATCATTAGTGTGCTTGGGGTTTCTAGTCTATGGCAAGTTGGACTTCGGTGGGTTTGATGTGTGTAGGAGATTAATTGATTAGTGATTAGAGTAGGTTTAGAGTTAGTCTTGCAATGGCTAATCTCTACTTGCAATGGAGAGGTGATCTCTTGAGTCCTCTATTCCATTCATCCGATGCTCGTGCTTCCATGACCTACTAGCCGGGTTGCCGATCCACAGATTTGATAATTTTGTGTGGATTGTGATTAGGTCATGCTACAACACCTCCCTACATAAGTACTACTCTACACATGACAAACAATCATTAGATAAATCTAGCCTAAGTTACTTCCAGGTGTGAACATAGTTCAACACACAACAAGTAACTCCTCACTATAACTATATAGCTTAAATTACTTCTAAGTGTGAACATAGTTCACAACACAAAGAAAAAAACTGCTAACTTTACTTTTATTGAATCACTTCCAAGTGTGAGTTTCCTCTACACAATGCAAGTAATCATGAACTACCTTACTTAATTTACCTCTCAGTGTAAGATATACTTCACACAGAGCAGATAAAGACTAAAATCAACTCCAGAACATAAAAACATATTTTGTTTAAAGCTCTAAATTTCTAGAACATTAAAAATGATTTTTTTATATTTTGCTTGTTGTTGAGGCTCACCTATAGATGAGAAGAGGAGAAGAGAGCTCAATGGAATGAGCAACACAAACCGTTTTCACAGTATATAAAGAAACTTATTTCGATCGCGTAATATTATTTTGATCGAGCTAATATATAGATCGAGATATTATTCTGTTGAAATGCTAATAAATTATACGATACTGTGATTTTGCTGATATCGCACCGTATAATACGGCCAAATAAAAATAGGTGTTGTATAATACGTCTTTTTATAGCGTATTATACGTACATCATATAACGTACAATGCAACTTAGCTTCTCTCTCTCTCTCTCTCTCTCTCTCTCTCTCTCTCTCTCTCTCTCTCTCTTCCCACCGCCTCTCCCCCATGGGACCCGTAGTTTCCATCAGCCACGGGGTCATGTGGGGACCACATTAGATGCCCACATGGATTGCGGGTGTTGTGCAATCCATGTGGGCATCCCCCCTCTTCTCTTGTCCGTTGCCCCCATCCCCCCCCCCCATCCCTCCTTTTTGTCTTCTTATCCGTGTGCTATAACCCTTGCTCTTCCATTCCATTTTGTTTTCTCTCTCTTTTCTCTCAAACCTTCTCCGTCAAAGGGCGTGGTCATGGTGACCTCCGTAGAAGCAAAAAACATGGGTAATTATCCTGTTACTAATCTCTTTGGATATGTGGTTGATAGCCACATTTCTTCAGGATCGATTGATGCACGTATTGTGTCATACAATTACCTGCTGCCAAACATCCCTCTTTGTTGTCTTTTGGCCAATCTGGCCATTAGAATGAAGAATTATTGTGTGGCAAAACTAGCAACCTCTATAACAAAAATAGGCTACATGTCCACTATGGCTTGTTTCTTTGTGTATAAAGCTTTTTTTGAACAAAATCCTATACCTTTTGATAGGTGTGGCCTTATGGGAGAGATTTAGTGATGTCAGCTATGTTTGATGACCAAATTAGAGACATTATTAAGCTCTCTCACATGGAGGAGAACGTCAATTATGGGATATCCCCATGGTGTTATGAACATTGTCTTTTTATGGTCTTCTTTTGCAATGCTAATCTGGAAATTGCCTGAGTAGCCATCACATACTGTGTAGCAATCGTGACCTTCTACTTTGTTTGAGAATATCGTCTTGGAATGGGAGGGGAAAATGATCCCTCTTTGTTGCATCATTGAGAGGTTTGTAGTCTACACACACTCTCCACTTACCGTTCTTCTTTAGCGTGACCAGCACTGAAGAGACCCACTCTGATTCTTCGACGGGGTAAATGAAATTTTCATGTAGCAAACTCCTTACCCTTTGAGCAATGCCTCTTTTTGAACGACTCCAAGGATTCTGAGCTTTTGCACTAAAGGCTTACTTCCTTCCTTGAGTCTTATGCGGTGCTGCACCACTGTGATGCTTGTGATCTTGTCATAACCATCAATGTATAGTGTGGTGAAGTCACCCAACATAGAGATGTACTCTTCTCTCTCTTCACTAGCTAACTCATTGGAGAGCATCCGATGTCACTTACTTGTATCCCCCAAGGGTTGCGTATGTGATGATCCCTCTTCCTTCTTTGATGGTGCTTCAGACTATGTCAATCTCTTTGGCTCTCTAGAGATGACTCTCATCACTTTGATGATACCGTCGCTCTCTTTAGTTGTTGTCGTCTCTTCTCCCGAGTTGGTCAAAGAGTCATTGGTAAATTCATCTTTTGATGCCTCCAAGATCATGTTGCATTGCTTCCCAATCTTCATGTTGTAGAATATGGGCTTTCGCTTAGCATCCTTCATCTAGATCATTCCGGTACTCCAGTATTGCTTAGCCTCCCTAGCCATGAGCCATGGTCTTTCGAGAATGATAGGGTGGCCCTCCACTTTGTGTGGCATGATAAAAATGTATACATGCACTTTTGTGTTGAATTTCGTCACCTTGACTGAATTCACAATGACTACGCATTTCACTTTGACATTATTTGCCATTTTAGCTAGGCAAGGTGCCGGCCTATTTACCTCTAGGCCTAGATGGTGCATCATTTTCTCACTCAGGATGCATATTTGTGTGCCACCATCTATGTAGATGTTTGAGGTGTGTTGCCCCTTGATGTGGGTATCCCTGGTAGGTAGGATGTCTTCTAGATTCCTCCCAAAGATAGCCCCAGCTACCCTTGGTCTTGACTTTCTAGTACTTACCATCTTCGTTCATTAATGTCTCCTCATCCTTGGTGCAAGATGGAGTAATTGGGGCTAGGTTATTTTCGGACCCTGCATCAAAACATCTTGAACTAGGTCATATGGTTTAGCATACTCGCCCAACAAAAAATCCATGATGTCGATCTTCCGCTGAGGCTTAGACACATGCTTGCTAGACTCTCCTTTTCTTTTCATCTTTTTCTCCCTTTGAGAGGCCTCTTCATGCCTAGTACGCTTCACTCCCATGGAATCCGCTTCACTCCCTTTGAGAGGCTTCTTCATGCCTAGCACGCTTCACTCCCATGGAATCCACTTCTTCTACTTTTCCTTCTCCTTTGTGCTTCTCTTTCACACGCTCTTCTACCTTCGCCTTTCCCTTAGCTTCAAGACTAATGACACTCATTTCTTGGTTTCTAGCAGGTGGTGGAGATAGAGGTGGAATGAGAGGTTGCAGTGGTGGCAGTGGTTGTACGAGCGGTCGAAGGATTTGGATCAGTGGAATCGGCTCTGGTTGCCTGGGTGGTGGTGGCCTCGCCCGTGGTGGAGAAGTGTGATTCTTCCTTATTCCTTTATTGAAGTTCTACCTTCTTGGATGATGACATTAGTACATGCAATGGCTGTCCTCTCCATAGTTGTAACAATGGTAGTCCTGATTCTATCTTCGCTGCCCTCTTCCTTGCTCTGAATTTCTGGCAGGTGCATGCCCTTGCTGCACCAGATGTACTAAAAGATTCTATAACTGATTGGGGATTCGATTAAGTAGATCTTGTTGATCTTCATTCGGTCCCTGTGAGACTAATTCCTCTGGATGGTTGTTGCAGGTGCGGATAGGTTTGGTCGGGCCCTACCCGGTTTCTCTTCCTTGGTAGTCCTTGCTTGTAGATGCAATTTCTTATCTTTAAGGCGGGCTACTTCAACTACTATCTCATTCATAGCAAGAAACCTTCCCTTTACCTTCTCTTTAATAATTTTCCATAAACCTACCACAAAACAGTCTTTCTTTAGGAAATCAGGTGCCTCTTTGCCCTCCCTCAGCGATGCAACCCATTGTCCCTATACATCCACAAACTTTGATTCATATGCTGCATATTCAACCATACTTCCTTGCTCCAACTCCATCAGCAATTGCCACAATTTTTTTGGTGTGGTGCCTTCTCCAAAGCGCCTTAGAAATGTTTCTCTTAGCAGGTCCCACCTTTCCTTGGTGGCTTGCACCAAGGTGTTGTACCATGATCTTGCTTCCACTTTCAGTAACAGTGGAAAAATACGCAGACGCAATGCATTGTCATCCCTTCTAGAAACGACACATGCTATTTCAAGATTATTTAGGAAATCCAAAGTATCTTCCCCCACCTTACCCGTGAAGGTTGGGAAGGAAACCTTTGTCATTGCAAAACAATATTTTTTTCTTTTTTTTTTCTTAAACACAAGTAGCTTAGCGGCTTAGCGGCTTATAGTAGCATCGTACAAGGTTGGGTGGATATATCAAAACAAGATGAAAATTGAAACTTTAAAGAAGTCATGGTCATCCAACACAAGGAGGATAATGGGATTTGGGGAGCTAAGGATCTCTCCTAGCATCGCAACACCAAACAAGAACACAATATTCTGGTGATAGAAGATCTTCCTATCTAGATATATATGCACATGCATGTGTTGTAGAAACCTAAATGGAAAAGAGGTTGGTCCGTTATCCATGATGCAAAGAGTATAGAGTACTCACTTATACCCTTACCATGCCAGTGTTGACAAGTCAGCACATCCACAGGAGTTCATCGCCCTTCATAGGCTCCACCTTCCCTTCATTGCTCAACACCTATGGAGTGATGGCGATGTGTTTGACCACTCCTAGACTTTTAGCTAGCAGCAATTTCAAGTAGTTACTGTAATTGGCTCGTTGCATGAATTCTACACCATTTAATTGTTGCTCATCTTCGGTCCACTAGGTTCCACCTATAGTAGACAGTTTCTTCAGGATGAGTTGCACGGGGAGAGAAGGAAGGCCCTCTACCCGCCTTCCAAAGCAGCAAGGACAATAGACAAACCACTCCTCTCTAGGGCATGGGAACCTCCTTATCACCTCCGCTTCGGGGTTGTCAAAGTGAACTGGCAGCACTCGCATGCGCGTCGCAAATTGATAGGCGATCTTTTGTCGCTTTACACTGGATGACTTTCTTTTTGGCAGTCTGCGCATGATTCTGCTTTCCAGGGCCAAACTCGAACGGTGTTTCTTCTTCCTTGGGGATCATGTGATTTAGGATTGGCCTAGCTCTCCTTTTCCCTTGGCATGAGCAGCCCCTTTTGGCCACTTAGGAGTCGAGGCTACACTATTTTTTTCAAATTTCTTGGAGTAGAGAGGCTTTACTAACCTCTTTCCTTCCTTAATATGGATGATTTTTTCATAGTGGACGTGGATGCAGAGGATTTTCGCTTCTCTCTTACTTACGTTGATAGAGTGTGGTGGTTGATGGCAATGAGAGTAGCCTGCTGCCCTCCCTCTGGTGGCTCTTGATTCACGGTTAGAATGAGAGATGCGAGATGGAGAACTTACTTCTTGGATGTTGACAACAGTGTATTCCGGTAGTAGCACTTCGACAAATGCTCTTAGTGCTTCTTTGATTTCTTCTGTCTTGTTCTCCAATTGGAGAATTCCTGCATCCACTCGTCCATGGTCGACGATGTGCATTGTCTTCAGCGTTGTAAACCATTAGGGAAAATATGAACCCCAAAAGGGCCCTTTAGGGTCAATGATTTTTTTAGAATATACTCTCTACACCAATGAGAATGGGATTGGGGCCACGGTCCCACCATTTATTTTAACTTCAAATTTTTCAGACAATAGTGCATTTGGAGCGCATTATCAAGATCTTTCCATAGATATGTTAAATGATATTGTTTTGAGGTACGTAGATATGGGCTATCCATGATCCCCCTTTTATGTCCTATTGTTCACTAAAATTTGATTGGTTGCTCTTACAAGGCCCCTTTGGGCTTCATATTTTTTCTAATGCTGAAGGATTTCAAGAAGCACTCCTCCGTGGGTGGACCAAATGACAAGCACAAGCGCAAAATGGACCCCGGTGGCCTCTACGAAAGGCCCGTGCATGCAAAACTCGTCAGGCGGAGCGAATAGGGGGCACCACCTAGCTTTGAGCGGCTAGGACGCGGCCAATAGCGATTCAAATAACACTAACACAACACACCATAGGGAGAGAAAGAGAGAGAAAGAGAAAGAGAGAGAGAGAGAGAGAGAGAGAGACGGAGACGTAGGCGGAGGAGATGAAAACCCTTCAAAATGTGAGGGCAAACTTGATTCAAAATTGTATTTACAAAACCCTTCGTTTGGGCAAGATGGAGACCTCGATGAGAGAGAGAGAGAGAGAGAGAGATAGATAGATAGATAAATAGTTCTATTCTCATCCTCGGAGGTCAAGTATGACGTATGAGACCAAATGAGCATGTCACGTGGTGTGAGTGAAGGTCATAAGTGACTCTCGATGCTCAAAAATGGCTGAAATGAGCGTCGCAATAGAGAGTCCACATCATGGTTGGGAGAGGAAGGTATGTAGGCAAGCTCATGGATGTATATATGGGGAAAAGAGGACCTAATTTGGTCAAAATCTGAGCACTCAAGTAGTGTGTGGTACTCACTCTCTCTCACTTGACAAGTGCATAAGGTACAAAGTTGATGAGACTCCTTGCCAGTGCCCCAACGTCCTGTCTCGCAGCGTAGAGAATGGAGCTATGGAGGCAATGGTGCAAATCGCACTCAATGAGATTGGATCAAGGATGTAGGGATGGGTTCGGCTACCGCGTTCGGAGAAGAAGAGAGATTTGTAGCTTGGGGCAATGTGTGTGGTGTAATGGCTGAAGCGAGAACCTCCAGATTTCTCCCAAGCCGTGAGATAAATTGGCGTTGTAAGAAGGCCTTGTTAACTTGGGAGTTGATCGATGCATCCTTGACCAAGTGACATGCATCCCATCTTCCAAACCATTTCTTGATGTCAAGCATCCACCCCGAACTTAGTATTTTGCTCTTACATGTCCTTTGGACCTTTTGACTTTCTTCATATGCGATTCTAGGAAGTCGATTCAAAGGGCTATGTTGTGTCTTAAGCATGTACTCCACAACCCTTTGCATGCCCAAGACCTCAATGGGAAGCGATCCAGACTCAAGAAGTAGGTGTTTGTGTCTTGACTTGGAGAAAGTTGGTGAGAAAAAGATTTTGGACATTCTCAAACTCTTTCCAAGTAGACTTTTTGGTGCTACCACCCCACACCTCCTCTCCATAAAGAAGCACCGGTGTCACCAATGTGTCAAAGAGGTAGTTTTTGAGAGCCCAACACTTGATCTCTCCAGCATTGCACATGTTCTCAAATGCATAATAATCCCTCTTTCGGGCTTCTAAGCGACGCATTGCGCAATCCTTCCATCTATGATTGGATGGAACCTCAAGGCCAAGGTACTTGAATCTATCTGCCACTTCAAGTTGCTCATTGTATACAATGCATGGATTTTCATCATTGAGGGTCTTTACAGGCATAACCTTGGTTTTGGATCCATTCACGATCAGCCCACTATGTAGGCAAAAGCATTCCAAGACACTCAGAAGCTTTTGTGCATCTTCTAAGGTATATTCCAAGAGCACTAACTTATCAGCATAAAGCAAAACACTCATAAAGAGTTCCAAGACACTCATAAGCTTTTGTGCATCTTCTAAGGTATATTCCAAGAGCACTACCTTATCAGCATAAAGCAAAAGCATGATCACCGCATTGCCGATCTTAACCTCTTTTATGCCTTCTTGGTGCATAAAATCAAGAACCATGCATTCCAATTCATCGATGAGTAGCCCAAAGAGGGTTGGGGAAAGTGGGCATCCTTGTTTGACACCAATGGTGCTTGCAAAAAAAATTGAAATTCCATCTCTCATACGTAGTCGATATATCACCTTTTGGTAGATGCGAAAGACTGCATGCATAATTTCTCTCGTTATTTGAAGTCTTTGCATACGTTGTTAGCGTGCAAACAAGAAGGAAAATGAGAATCCCTATAGCCTTGCACACACGACACTGTCGGAAAGAAACACCACAAAGCTGCGGAAAACACCTATGTCGAACACCTGTAGAGTCGGGCGGAAAACAGCCCTAACCCAAACCATGATTAAAATTGATCAAAACCAAGGCCATAAAGAGGAAGATCATGTCGTGTAGACCTCCATAGAGTATCCAAATGCTTTATTCCGACACTAGATGAGAGAGTTACAAGCTTTCGAAGATGGGGTCTCTCTCAAAAGCTCCAAAAAAACTAGTCTCTGTTAGGAAAAAGGGTGTGCAGGGAATTGTAGCTATTAAAAGGGGATTTTTTTGGCTCTTATCCCAAGGTATTTTCTTTCTCTTCTTAGCCGACATAGTTCTCTCCTTGAGCACCTTTTAATTGGTCCAATTTTGGCCTTTTTTGGGTCAAAAATGAGCTGTCGGCCACTTTTTGACCAAGGCAAGTGGGGAAAGGGGATGTCCGGTGGACCAAAAAGGTGGCCAGGTGCCTGGGCAGCTGGTGTGGACTGAAAATGGCGCCCCCTCTCTCCCCCAAAGTCAATGAGCCCTCACAAGCAAGGCCAAGAAGCTCCATTAGCTCCTTTGATACACCCTTAGGGGGTACCGACTCCCCCCCTTATACCCTTCACTTTCCACTTTCTCCCCCCCATGTGGGATTACTCCATTGCCACTTGGCACCATCCTCCCACCTCCCCAACTTCTCAAAAATTTACAGCTTCTCCCAAAGCATGAGGGGAATTCTCGGACAATTTTCCCCGAGGCATACCTTGCTGCTTCGGTCACCGAATGACGCACCGTAACACACGGCTCGAAGCCCATCACCTCGGCTATCTCCACAAATATAAAACTTCAGCATTTCTAATCTTAGACCCTCAAGTTGGCCTAGTCGCCCTTCTTGCATTGCTAGAAGCTGGACACACCCCACGGCATCTAACTACTCGGCGGACTATTATTTTTGTAATTATTCATTCATTGAGGAAAACTCGATTTTTTCACATTGTACATATTGGGACTTACAGAAGTTTCCAGATTGTATCCCAATTTTGATAGTTAGATTGAGTAGATGGTTGATTTTGGAACTTTAGGGTTTAAGAAGTTGTAAGGTATATATATTACTTTTTGACCTTAATGAAAAACCTTTTGTCATTTTAAAAACAAGTTTGAAGTCTGTGAGTGAGCGTATTGTGTACGTGAGAGAGAGTGTGAGCTTCGTCTTGACGCTACGTGTGCTACGGTGGTCGGAATCGGCTACGGAGAAGTGCAGCGTGTTGCCCCCGACAAGAGCTACAAGCCGATACCAACATTGCGCGCGTACGGTCCGACTTTGGGAGCTCCTTCTACGAGCTTCATCGGTTGTTTGGGTGAGCATGCATTATCTGATTTTGCATTGCAGCATATCCACGCGTTCACACATTAGGCACTTCAGATTTCAGAAACAAAGACCTGCAGATTTCGGCCAGACATCCTACGTGTTTCTGCACCTGGTGTTTTGGGTCGTGATTTTGGTTTATAGACCTTAGGGAGAGCGGCCTATAGGTATTAGTAGGGTCTCCTTCAAGTTCTATGGTGTTTCGAAAGTGTTTGATGGATGTTTGGCTCTAACAAGCGTTGTAGGAAGATTCCTCTTTTGCACTTTTGAAGACTGTGACTTAGACAATTAGTAGGGACCTCTATAGGAATTAGTTAGGAGTCAGTCGAGTGTAGGTTGACACCTTATGCTTGCTTCCACGCGCCTGCGGGTCGAGCTTCGTCCTTAGCTGACATTACTTGTTAGGTGAGTTCTCGCTGTGCTGACGTCCGTCGCGGCGTATCCGTCCAACATTGGCGCCGCTGCCGGGGATGAAAACCTTAGGTAGGTGACCGAGAATAATCCTTGAGGATCGGGATTTTTGGCTCGCCAAGAGTCTCGCTTTACATTTAGACAGGATGAGAGGGTGGTGGAGGACTCTCTAGGTCTTAGAGGGAGTCTAGGAAGCGTATGTCTGGCCTGGATCCTTCGACTTAGGTATAGGAGGCAGACTTAGGTAGTTTTAGGTAATAGTCGAGTTCTAGAGTAGGAGTTGGAGTGGTAGAAGCGGTGAGAGGTGAGCTTGAGAGTCCGGAGAGGCCAAAGAGCAACCAAAAACACCATTATCACCATTTCTTCATGATAGGTAGGAGTAGAGTAAGTAGGACATCATGATTCGGATCTAGAGCATTTCATGCATGTACACTTGCTTGGTAGAATCATTACAAGTTTGTAAAAGACGCAAAAAGACGCAAAAGTGTGGTTGAAAGCCTAATTGAAGTCCAAAAGTTACTGTGAGTGTTTTTGATAGGTCTATAGAGCATCAGGGGCATTCCTGTCAGAAAAAATTTTAATTTTAAGCCAGGAGACATCCTACGCGTAGGATGTCTACAAGCCAATCTGGAAGGAATTTTGGGATTTTGAGTTGACCAGTGTGTTCAAAAGGTAGGATTTACCCTAACTTCAACTGGAAAGTGGAAATTTGGCCATATCTTGACAGGATAAGGCCAGATAGACTGAAATTGCAAGACATCCTACCCAAATAGTGCCAAAACATTAACTTGAGACCAAAACCATAAGATAGCTGCTTGAGTGTGTCTTGCATGATATATTGAGTGACTGAAAGGGGTTTCACCTCATTTGGGTAAGAAAATTGGGTTCAAAGTGGACTTTAGCACTTTTGACTGAAAAAGCAAAAAACAGCTGAAGTTTGGGACTTTTGACATCCAAATCAAAATCTAAGCATACCACTAGGATACTGACATCAAGGGGAAGCTGTGGAACAAATCTGGGGTCAAACAGGCCAAGAAGACATCCTACGCGTAGGATGTCTTCTGAGTGATTTGGGACTCAAAACTGAAATCTGAGTATACCAAGGTGATCAGCAACTCAAGGAGAGCTTGAGCCTTTAGTTTGAAGCCATTCTGAAGAAAAACACATCCTACGCGTAGGATGTCTAATGCAAGCAAATAAAGCCAGAATTTTACTTTGAGCATTGTAAGGTGTTATATGGCCTAAGGCAAGCGTGCTAGTCAATTTTGGTCCAATTTGGAGTTGATTAAACTGAACAATACCATCAACAGACCGTCGGAACAGATTTCTGACTCATTGACCAGCTTATAGAAGTCCAAATCAAAAAGTAAAAGCAGTTGTAAGCTTAGCACAACAAAGGGAAACAACAGTGCAAAAATCCAGGCAAAATACAGCAGGAGACATCCTACGCGTAGGATGTTTATTGAGGCATACTGCAGAGAAAATTTGACCTAGCCTAGACAGTGAGGTTCCATTTGGCTTAAGGGTTCCAGAACTTCTTTCAGAAGTGAATTTGGACCTTGGTTGCCCATTTGACAAAGCAAATACTGAATTCAGACTTTTTCGTGTAAATTGGCCAACATCAGAGAGATGTACCGTTTCAGATTAGCAACCTAATCCAGAACATCAACAGTGTCTAAAATATAGTAGTGGTTGAGATTAACTCTCCAGTTATACCAATCATTACTAAGATAACCTCTAGCAGATAAATGCTTTGATTCAATTGCCGAAATTAAAACTCTTGTGTACAGGTATATTCAGCAACAAGGCAAGAAGTTGTGCAGAAACTGACCCGTTGCCAGGTGAGTGGTTGAATTTATGCTAAATTGCATTGATAAGTTTGATGAATTTAAGATCAGGCAGATACATTGTTAGAGACCAGAAGGTGGCAGGTGACCAAGGTAGCTTAGTGTCCACCGAAGAGAGTGTAGCTCAGGCAAGTCTAGATCCGCTAGCACCGATTATTGAGGAAGGTAGTGATACTGACACTTCGTCATACAAATCTTTCTTCATGATGGGTAGTCAACGGCCAGAAGGTTTCACCTATGATGGACCTATGCGAGGAGGAAGCACCTCCCAAAATCCTTTGAATGATTCCAGGCTTACGGTGATCTTCTTAGAGGGAACAAACTCAAGAGGAGCCCTAGTCTATTCTGACTATCGAGGCCGCAAGTGCATTTGTATCGAAGAGAGGCCAGCACAAAGATTGGAGATAATCAGCGTGTATGATGATGGAGATAGATTCCGAGACGAAAAGGGGACCCACTATTTAATAGTTAGAAACCCTGAAGATTACAACAGATATGGAGATAACGTGGCTAAAGGGAAAATGGTTTCGGAAACTCAAGAGCCGCCACCAAACATTGATCGGCACGGAGCTATTTTTATATACGATAAGAAAACAATCAGGATTCCAACTTATGACGAGAATGTGGGGATCTACAAACACAAGAGCGAGGGTATTGTCTCTTACTTTTGCAGCAAAGAACCATACGTAAACGAACTAAGCAAAGACAAGGTTCTTTACTTATTCTCTTATGAAACTGCTACGGGGAAGGGCATAGTTTTTGTTGATAGATATGGGCAAGAATACCAACGTATTCCCCCAGAGGAAGTAGAAAGAGCAATAGGTCCAGGAGCATCAGCATATGCCCCTGAGGAAATGCCGAGAGCCATCCACACCCCAAGCAAGTCAACAAATCCATTTTCAGATGAGTATGACACTACCTCACATTCCACCAGACCGCAAGCATTCAACAACCAAGACCAACCAGCAAACCAGCCATCATTGTAGGCATGGCTTCGACAGAGTGCAACAATGGAACCAAACCGAAACCGAGATGGTTATCAAGCCGCACGAGGACTCAGGGATTTGCAAGAACCACCACACTATTCAAGATATCAAGCAGAGAGTCAGCCAAAGACACAAGGGTCGACCGAGCTTGGAGGACCTCCCATCGAACGAGTTCGAAGAGAAGAACCACCTCCAGCAAGAACCGTTAGAAATTATGGCTTAGGAGCACCGTTGGGCAAGGAACCAGCCTATTACAGAAGGCCTGAGAATGTGTATAGACTTGGACGGGGTGATCCAATGATGAGGTTTGTAGACCATCGCAGAATTAGACCTTCTCAAGTGCAAAAATGGGTAAACAAGAAATACACAGGAAACAGAAACCCAAGAGATCATGTAGCAGCCTTTGCGCGTGTAATAAGAGCAGAAGAGGTGTTAGACTTTCCTACCCAATTTGCAGGGTTTGGACTAACCCTAGAGGATGATGCTGCAACTTGGTTTGACTCTGTGGAGCGTAGAGACTTTGAGTCGATGGAGGAAGTGTTTGACGAGTTTATTAAGGAATTCTCTCAAAGGGGAATAGCTCATAATACTGTCTCACAAATCCATAAATTCAAACAAAAAGAGGGAGAATATGTACGGAAGGTAGCTCTAAGACTAAAAAGATATGTTAAGTTCTGTCCTGTTGAAGAACTGCCAACTCAGTCCAGACTTATGCTGATATTCATCCAAGGACTAAGGAATGCAGATCTCCAGAAAGACTTACATATGAAGAGGAGCACGACGTTGAATGAGTTGACCAAGGAGGCTCTGTACCTTGTGGAAAATTGTGCGGTCTACAAAGAAGGGGAGTTCAAGGACCTTGATGACGATTCATCTTCACAGCAAAGTGGGAGCAAGTCTTCCAAGACAACACTGAAAGGAGAAATAGTTGTAAACCAGGAGCAGCTTGTAGATGAAGTATTAAAAAAGATCAACTTGTACGCCAAACCCAAGGCTAAATAGCCCAAGTGGTGTGCTATTGAACAAAAATGGACAAACCACGGGACCGAGGAATGTTACTATAACAAGGGATATGTGAGGGAGAGGCCTTATGCTCCCCAAGCTCCTGTAGTTTCCCCTCAAGTTCCACCGATGCCTAGATATCAAGCAAGAAACTTACCAGGACCTGTAGGTGTAGAAAGACCACAACCGGTGTTGGGGCAACAACCACCCCTACCAGGTTTACGACCAATTGGTATAAGATACACACCAACGGTAACAAAATCAGAAGAAAAGGCTTTGGTGCCTATGCATGCATATTATGAAGATCCCAATGGATATGCGACAAACCCTGTCTATTATCCATCGAAAGAACCCTCGACACCAAAACCATGGAGCATGATAGGAAATCAAGGACCTCCAACTACTGCACAGGCCGCAGGAGAAGGAAGATATAGCTTAGATGAATGAACATTGTTGTTTATAGACAATGGAGGCATGGGCGGACAGAGACAGGATTTCCAACAAAGAGGGGCTCAAGGAGCACCTCAACAACCCAAGGGCCCCTGTTACAAGTGTGGCGGAGACCATTGGCTGAGAGATTGTCCTCATGATGAAATCATTAGAGTCAATGTGTATTTCCCAGAATGTGGAATTACTCATTTGATTCCCGATTGCCCTAAAAACCCAAGCAAAGGAGCAAAAACCACCTTGAACCTGTTGGAAACAGTACCTTCCAGTGGAGGATCGGAAAATGAAACAATCATACCTATTCAAGCGGTAACACGAGCACAAGCCCAAAGAAGGACGAACGAACCCATAATAGAAGAACCAAAAACAGATGCCCAAGGTTCAGAAACGAAAAATCAGAGAAGCACTTGGAAAGCAAGAAAGGCGCGTAGGAAATCCAGGAAAGAACTAGGGCAAACAGCCCTATTCGATGAGTTGAAACATACAAAGAACAGATTGGAGCGGTTAGAAGATCTAGCTAGCTTAAGCTCACACACCACAACAGCCATAGCACTTAAGGAAATAGCAGAGCCCAAAAGTGCAAGATCAGGAGGATCTGTACTGGCAGACAAGGTAAACGAGCAACTGGATGCGCTTCTAAAAGCTTATGAAGCTCGACTTAAAAAAAACCAAACCCAGGAGCAAAGGTGGATGACTTATCCATATGCAGAAATAGAAAACAAAGGTTGGATATGTGTAAAAAGATGATCGAGACGGCTCAATCATTGATGGGAGACCCGTTGGGTAAACCGGCAAATTGTCATGACGCACCAGCTCCAACCCCTATCCAGCCAACGTTAGAGAAACATGAAGAAAAAAAAGGAAAGACTCACTAATGATTATGAGTCCAGAGGAGAGCCTATCATAATACCAAATACCACCGATGAGGCAAGTGACAGGGTCCATCCTAAAATATTGGCAGAAATGGGAAAGGATGGTAACGGTCTAGATGGTCTGTGGAAGCAAATCAGAGAGGCCAACGAGGCTAATGGGATGAATGACCACATGAATAGCACAAAAAAAAAGAATGTGATCTTACCTCCTATTGAAGAATTTGAGGCAAGATCACAAGTGAACTTTGAGATACATTCACAAGGGGGAGACCAAGGATCTATTAGTTCAGGGCACGGCCAAACAAACTCTTTGAGAACTTTACCCTCTTACCTGGGAGAATATGAAGCTAAGTCGGAAGTGAGAGAAATTCCATCTCAAAGACTTTATTCTAACAAGGTGATGGATTCACAAGGATTGATTGAGCAGTTATCCACCCCGGTAGCATGCACAATCACGTTAGCAGAACTCCTAAGGTTAAGGCCAAACATGTGGACCACAGTAGAAAAATGCCTAGAAAAATTTGGAGTGAAAGACCCCACCTTGAAGCTACAAGAAGGAATCAGGGAGTTGGACAGACCTAACCTGAACACTAGGCCGGTACCATTGAATAAGGTTGGAGAATATTGTGAGGGAGAAGACGGAAACACGACGCTACCGGTAGAATTCCAAGGAGTAGTTTCCAAAGCTATTCTTGATAGTGGAGCGGGAGTTGCTATCGCGACCAAGGAAATCTGGAAAAAATGGGGAAAACCAGCTTTGAGGGCTACCAGAATGAAGCTGCAGTTGGCAGATGGGTTCATGGAGAAGCCTCTAGGACTCTTAGAAAAAGTAATTGTCACTACGTGCGGAATCGAGTACGAGCATACATTTGCAATAGTCGATTTTGACAAAAAGAACAATTATGAGATAATCTTGGGACGACCATTCATGCGACAACTGAAGATGGTCCAAGATTGGGGTTATGACTACATATACCTCATACATGGTGAGACGACAACTAAAATACACCTGAAAGACCATAGTTACAAAGATGTAAACCAAACACCAGTGGAAGAGTTTGATTCGGCTACAATAGCAGGATCGGAACTACCAGCATGGTTAGGGCAACCAAAAGAGCTATGGATGTGCGGAGCTTCACATTGTGGAAGCTTAAGAAAAGAGGAATGCATCTTAGAAAGAGCAATTGAGGACAAGGAGTATATTTCGGAACCTTTCCCTGAAGATGCCTTGGAACCTCTAGAATGGGAACACATACTGGCAACATTAGATGTTTGTACCATTACCGACAGTCCAACAACAAAATTTTGCGATAAGGATGGCTACAACATGCTACCCTATTACATGGTAAGCGTTGTGCCAAAGAAAGAGACGGTAGAACCTCCAGAACAAGAAGAGTTTTACAGCTCCTCTGAACAATTGGAAGTAAATGATGAGGCAGATAATGAGTGTTCAGACACCTCAAGTGAGCGTGGGAATGAAGCCGAGAATATCAAGTTTTATGATTTTGCTAATCAATACCCTAGACGCCAAGAATGCTATAGGAGGAAAAGAGCCAGAAGGAAAGCAAGAGAGAACCTGATGCCCAGGATAAAAGGTAAAACTCACTATTTGATGCTTGTAAAAGCAGAGGATTATGTGAAGGATCAAATATCAGGGAAATTCTCAGAAAATCGAAAAGAACGAACGCGAGAAGAAATAAAACAGGTAAGAAAAGTTAAAACCGAAACAAAATCACAAAAATCTGAAAAATCAAAAAAAGAAACAACAAAAGACCAAGAGTGGACCAAACTAGAGCGTAAACAGAAATACCAAGAACTGAAAAGATCTTTGAGAGAGATATGGACTATTGAAGAAGATAGTGATGGTAAAGGGGAGTCAGAAAAGGACAACATGAACGTACCAGCACACTATCGGAAATTTACTATCCAAGATAGAAAAATCATCATGACACCACCAATCAGGGAGAGGACCAACCGAGAATCTTACGATGGGCCTGAAAATGCAAAAAGAATAGACCTCGCTGAACCAAGTGAAAAGCCTCAGCCGGTCTATATAGCTAACCATTTAGAACCTGAGGAGTAAGCACAGCTAACACAACTTCTCACGAAGTATAAAGATGTGTTTGCTTGGTCCTATAAAGACCTCAAAGGAGTTGATCCATTGATATGCCAACATACAATTCCTTTGAAATCGGATGCAAAACCTAACAAACAACGTCCTTATACATATAATGACACTTTTGCCAAACGAATCAAAGAAGAGATTGATAAACTCATGGATGCAGAGTTCATCTATGAAATTGAACATACAGATTGGGTTTCACCCATTGTGGTAGTTCCCAAGAAGAATGGAAAACTACGAGTGTGTGTAAACCTCAAAAAGGTGAATGCAGCAACCATAAGGGATAATTATCCCTTGCCAATTATAGAACATGTCATTGAGCGAGTGGCCGGGAAACGGGCTTATTCCTTTCTTGATGGGTTTTCAGGATACAACCAACTGGCAATAGCAAGGGAGGATCAACACAAAACAGCGTTTTCCACAGAATGGGGGATTTATGCATATCGAGTTATGCCATTTGGCTTAACAAATGCACCAGCCACTTTCCAGAGGTTAATGACTCACGCTTTCAAGGAATTATACCTAAGAATATTCTTAGAAATTTACATGGATGACCTGTGTGTACACTCTCTTCTACGAGAGGAACATATTGATCATTTGCAAAAGGTCTTTGAAAAGTGCAGAACATATCAAATCTGTCTGAACCCGGAAAAGTGTGTATTTATGGTTAAGCAAGGACGAATCTTAGGACACATTGTCTCAAGAAACGGCATAACCACAGACCTAGACAAAGTCAAAGTCATTGTAGACCTGCCCAGACCTACTAATGCGAAATAAGTGAAATCCTTCATGGGGCACTGCGGATATTATCGAAGATTCATATACATGTATGCGGTTATCGCACAACCTCTGTATCTGTTGCTAGTCAATTTCGAATGGACCAAGGAGTGTGAAACCTCATTCCAAAGGCTGAAGGAAAACCTTATATCAGCACCTGTACTAAAGGCACCAGATTGGGAAAAGATATTCCATGTGCACATTGATGCTTCAGCATATGCAATTGGAAGTATTCTAGCTCAACCTGGAGAAGGAACAATGGATTTTCCAATTTGCTATGTGAGCCGACAGTTAAATAGTGCAGAAAAGAACTACACAACCACCGAGAGGGAAGGGTTAGGAATGATTTATGCTGTAAAGAAATTTCGGCATTATTTGCTTGCAAAAAAATTTGTGTTCTTCACGGATCATCAAGCTCTTTTATACCTAGTAAATAAACCTTGCAATACAAGGATAATTGTACGCTGGTTTATTATATTGCTAGAATTTGACTTCACAGTGGTGGTCAAAAAGGGTAAAACCCATCTGCGAGCTGATCATCTTTCAAGAATACACAACGGGGAAGCTACTCAAGGGGTAGATGATGACATACCAGATGCTTATCTTTTCAACATTGAAATGGTACCCAAATGGTCTTAGGAAATAGTTAGCATTCTCTCCTTCGGAAGTGAGTTTGATAATACAGGATGCAGATCCAAACAGCAAACAATTCGATAAACAAAAAACTTCCAGTTGATAGCAGGCCGGCTGTATCATCTTGCGACTGACCTAACCTACAATTATGTGTAAATCCAGAAGAATTTGAGTGCTACCTTGAAGAGGCACACGTCCAGGGTTGTGCACTTCATTGTTCGACAATGAAAACACACCAGAGACTGAAACAATTAGGGGTTTATTGGCCAACTATGTATGCGGATACACATTCTTATGTCACCAATTGTACAGTATGTAGTGCCAAACGACCTGTGGATCACGCAACTTTGTTTCGGGTGAACATAGCACCTGCATGGAGTCAATATATCATTGACTTCATAACCACTAGAACATTCCCTGAGAACATTACAAGAGCACGGGAAAAAGCTATAGAGCTGGAAGCTCGTGACTTTGAGTTAATTGGAAATCAACTCTATAAGCCGGGAAAGGACAATCAACTTAGAATCTGTGCAAGTGAAAGCGAATACCTATTGATTCTAGAACATGCACATAGCGGAGTAAGTGGAGGCCATTTTTCGGGCGATAAGACGGCAAAAATTGTCTTAATCGCAAGAATTTGGTGGCCTACATTTCACATGGATGCCGATGAGTTTGTAAAGCGTTGTGATGCATGTCAACGCACCAAGATACCAATAAAAAGAGATGAGATGCCATTACGGCCAATGATGGGGGCAAGAGCATTTGCAAAATGGGGCATTGATTTTGTGGGACCTATATCACCCCCTGCATATCGCACCCATACCCAATATATCATTGTGGCTACGGACTATCTCACAAAATGGGTCGAAGATAAAGCAACACAAAAAGCTGATGCACGCACCACGGCTCAATTTTTGTATGAGAATGTTTTTGTACGTTACGGGTTACCAATAGAAATTGTCAGTGACCGTGGAACACACTTCCTCAATGAAGTCATTGAATATCTACTAGAGGAGAGTCATGGTCATACATAGGAAATCAGCACCATACCATCCACAGGCCAATGGACAAGCTGAGGCCACAAATAAAACACTATGCACGGTTCTCACTAAAATAGTGTCAGAATCAAGAACCGATTGGGATCAGCAACTACACTCAACACTATGGGCATACAGGGTAGTTACAAAACATCAATAGGAACAACACCATACAACATGGTGTTTGGGCTAAATGCTATACTACCCATAGAGTTTTTAATCCCAACTCTACGAGTAGCAACAAGCTTGGAATGGATAGGGCATGAACTCTCTTCAAGAATTAATGATCTTGAAAAGCTAGATGAACTCCGCTTACGAGCTGTCGCTTCAATCAATGCTAAAAAGAGAAGACAAAAGGAATTTTTTGACAAACATGTGCGTACCAAAGAGTTCAAAACAGGTGATTACGTACTTGTTTATACCTTGAAGCAACATGCCAAGAAACTTAAAAAGCGAGGGATGGGACCATTTGTGATTAGTGATCTATCACAAAGTGGAGCTATCAAGCTTGCTACATTAGCAGGTGAAGAAATGCCAAACTGGATTAGTGGGTGTCGACTAAGGAGATATCTTCTACCCCTCACACAAGAGATGCTCCAACAGATTCATCAAGGAAAGCAAAGAATGAAGGAAAAAGAGAGAGTACGGGAGGAAGCTCAAGAAGAAGCACAAGAACGCATTGCAAAAAGACGGATTCTGCGACAACAACAACAGAGTAAACCACCATTGAGAGTCAATGCCATTCGACTGATAAACTTGGAGGAGGAAACAGTAGAGCCAATAATTACAGTCAAAGTGGGCAACAATCAAGTTGAATCAACAGCCTTGCTTGATTCGGGTGCTCACGCAAAGTTGATCTCTTACGGATTATACCAACAGCTCAAAGTCACAGATCAACTTCATCCTACTCCCCAAGTGCTGTAAAGTAGCACATCACACCCATTGAAAACATTAGGATGGACTATATTGCATGTACAACTACATCAATATATTTACCCACACAAATTCTATGTGGTGACAGATGAAAGCACACAACACCCAATGATGCTAGGACAACCTTGGCAAAAAGCATACAATGTCCAGATAGACTGGAAAGCAAAGGCGGTCAAAATTCAGCACGAACATGAACAACAGGTGATAGCTTTTGCTCAGCAATACCATCATGATGAACTGCAAGCCATGCAATCACAGGCAACAGAGACAAGAGAACAAATACCATCAAAGACCACCATGAAACCTGAGACCAACAACCAGGTAAAAGCCAACACTGCTAATCACAGCCAGATGAAGTCACTGGCCACAATGCACAAATCTAGGTTACCAACACAAGGTAAACAAGTATGGATGCGGAAGGATAGAAATGGCATGGCGGGAAAGAAACAATGTAACAATCGGATTCCAACAAAGCAGACGGTGCAACCCAAAACCAAGGTCATAAAACAGATATGGATCCCAAAGAAAATTCTTAGCCATAACCCAAATGTCACTCACATTTGGATACCAAAGCAAAAGCCAAAGGAAATACCTACGGTACAAGCAACAATGGAAAACAGACATCTGCAGGTCAACAAGGAGAACTGATATATGTGGATGCCAATGACAAACAAACCAGTGGCAAACAAGAAAGTGCCAAACCATTTACAAAAGTCGGCAGCAATAAACTACCAATGGAAAGCCAAGGCCATAAGGCCCATAGCTATCACGTCCCAGCCAATTCTAGCCTCAGAAACAGCTACGACTCCATCAAAAGTGTCGGCAAAGCACTTGCCTCTTTCCACAAAGACAATTAAACAGAGAGCAGTAGAATTACAGCTGCTACTTGCAAAGAAATCAGGAAACCTCGACGGCGAATGCCAATAAGCATCTTGCTTATTCCCTTCTCTTGCACAGCATTAATTTTTCCATGCATTGACCGCGTATGCATAAAATAGGGCCACAATAATCGGCCAGGCATTAGCACAACTTTTTCAACCTATGCACGGCACATACTCTGAGGCGAAACCTTGTCGTCCGGGAGGACTCCGGCTAGGAGGGGGGGAGGCATTCTCAATGCGGAACCAATAACAGAAACAGCGAAAAAGGGCATGATTTTCAACTATTTTAAGGGTTGACGTTTGATTGCAAAATTTTTTGGAAGTAACCCAAGTATATATGCCATTATACAGCATGAAGCTACGGGTATATGGGGCCAAATGCCAAATCAAGCCCCTAGGTGTGTGTATATAAGTAGAAATAGCCATTTTTCAAGCAAAATATTGGTAAAACGGAGAAATCTGGCCATAAAAATTGCATGTGAGTGTATATAATGTGTTGCGGTGATGTTTGTGATCTATTATGATTTTTGGGAATTTTCTGGGTTTCATTTGCTATTTTCCTTTTAATTTTGCTAATTTTCGGCAGAAAAACTTCAAAAATACAAAAAGCAGGTGAAAAACAGTCGTAATGAAAAACAAAAAATATGGGGATGACCAGTGACTAAAGGACAACCTATGGTACAGTGGAGGTGCAATTATGAGACTGGAATGGAAAGCGTGTTTTGGCCAGATTTTGACCGAAATGACAAATTTCTAGTAAACAGGGCAAATGGAGTCCAAATCAAGAAATTTTTGAACCTAAACTGCATCTCGCAGAAAGATAGGAGCATAGGTCAAATTTCATGAAAAATGGTTCGGGGACCTCCATCATAAGAAATTTCCACCCCATTTTTAGCTCATTCTCACTATTGACCTTGTGGAGAGAGCTTCTACCACCTAGAGCGGATCGACCTTCCAGCAGCTTCTACGACGCACACATCTACCCGACCAGCTCCAGACATGAGAGGTAGGCTCACCACCTTGAGCTTTTCGCGCATGTTTATCATTATGTCGCCAAAACTAGCGTAGAGGTCACACACAAAGCGAGCGGTAGAGACCTGTCGAGCGGTAGAGACCTGCAAGTAGAGACGGCGGCCTAACGGCTAACCCGAAAGCAACAAGACTTCATCGGCAGCTTACCCTAGTCTAGGAGACCAATCCTGGATAGCCAAAGGCAGTGGGAAACCATCTGGAAAAACCCTAATTCCCAGAAACCCGCAAGAGGCCACCAAATGGGAAATCGGCGAAACGGCGACCAAATGCTACCAAAAATTATGGGTAGGAGCATCTCGGCATGCTCAACAAGTCCATATGATCCACATGACCAAAAAGTGACCCGAAGCAGCACTAAACCTCAGAAACGGCATCAGACACACAAAGCGTCAAAATGCACTTGCGGCCAAACCACAAGTCCGTTTGCCACCAAACTTCACGAGCGACTTTCCTAGACCATCAACAACCAAGTCCTATGGTGGTAGACCACCACAAATCATCAAACGTATGTAAACGCAACCACGGGTGCTTCTAGAGCGACAAATTGCCCAATGAAGCTCCGGTGAAGCCAGAGTCGACAAAAACCATACGGCAAGGATCCCCAAGGGATTGGGAAGCTATGGAGACCAACATCGAGAAATTTCATCGCCAAAAAGCACTCCAAAAGTCAGAAAACGGCTCGGAGGCTCTGAAGTCCACACAGGGAGTTATACTCTATCCATTTGACTTTTTTGTTGAAATTAGGCTCAAAAGAGACTTAAGGGGGCAAAGGGCAAGCACTGGGAACACTAACACTGAAAAAATCATCAGGAGATATCCTTCGCGTAGGATGTCTCAAGGGCACTTTTTGGCACAAAACCCAATAATTTTTGTCATGCACATGTTCTGAATGACATTTGCAAGCCCTACACCAAGTTTCATCACATTTGGATCAGATTTGACCTCATATGCATGGAAAAACGCAAAGTTAGGGCATAGAGGCAATAATGGGCCATTGACCTACCAAATCTTGTCCAAATCTCATGAAACTTGCACAACACATTCACATACACATCAGCAAACCATCTGTGTGGTCAGGGAGTAAAAATGAGGAATTAGACATCCTACGCGTAGGATGTCTAATGGACCTTTTTGGCATGGAAGGGAAGCTTTGTCATTCCAGATGTAATTACCTCATCAGCAAGAGCCCATATGTCAAGTTTGAAGCCATTCTAATGACTTTTGACCCCCAACACCTTCAAGATACACTTTTTGGGCCCAAAAACACCTCACAGAGTCCTACAAGCACCAAATCTTATCCAAATTCAAATCCAAGAATAGGGCCATGTTCCATAGGCCAAGGACAACCCACAGAACAAGTTTCATGCAATTCTGATGAAAAAGACATCCTACGCGTAGGATGTCTTCAGCATAAATTTATCCTTCTGTGCAAGAAATGACATCATAGGAGCCAATACCATGATGCATTGAGCCCATATACCAATTTTCAACCCATTTGGACATCAATTGCTACCCATGATGGACAATCTACCCAAATTGTGACCTAAAGCCTAAATCAGCCCAAAAATCCACTTTTTGTCATCCAAATTCAAATCCAAGCTTGTAACCATGTTCCATGAGCCTTACACTACTTGCATGTCAAGTATGAACCAATTCTGAAGAAAAAGACATCCTACGCGTAGGATGTCTAGCTGGAATTTTTTGGCCAGATTTGCACTGTGAGCACATGCACAGCTTCACAAGTTCCTTTTAAGCTATAATTTCAATTTTCAAGTCATTTGGATAAGTAAAACTCAGTTTAGCAGCTGATATGGAAAAAACACTAACTTTGGATTGCTGAGTGCAACAGGATCTATGGCAGCCACGAAGTCACTGGCAAAGAAGAAGAGAATGAAAATCAAAGATTATCTGGACGAGGTGGACCCTTTTGTCATTCCAGAGGGAACACTAAAGCCCACCAGCACCTGGATACAGGAAGATCTGTTAGAGTCAAACGACCTAAAGATCTACCAGGGGGTGTTCAAAGACAATGAAGGCAATGTAATAGAGCTGCCAATGCTGCCAAGAGAGCTCAATGAATTTGTCCGAAGCAAAATGGCCGGCTACTTGGAGAAAATTGACCTCCATAACTATTTCGAAGCAATACCAGCAGGGGTGGACGTCAAAAGAGTATGGGAGTTTGTAACAAGAATCAAAGAGGATGGAGTGGCCAAGGTGACAGATTTTCACGGCAGACCTGATACAGAAATCATAATCACGAAGCGGGTTGTAGCCCATGCACTAGATCTCTCCAATCAGGGAGACAATGTGACAAAAAGAAGGGATGAAGTCAAGGTGTACAAAGAGAAAAAGGCCAATTACACCTTTGAGGACATCGCCAACCCAAAGGTGGCGATCATGAGCCAATTGTACAATCAGTACTTCCACATGTGCACGAACAGGCCACAGAAGTACAGGATGCCGCCAGGTGCAATTGCCACAACGTTTACTTGGGCAATGACAAAAGGCACCCCAAAGATAATCAACTATGCGGCATACATACATGACAGCTTGGTAAAAATGGGCAACAAAAAGCCAACCTACATAGTTCTGGGAGAAATGATAACCAAGGTAATTTATGCAGCACTACACGCCAAGGGAAGGTGGCCTGAACCCCCATCTCAGAATGATTGGCTAAGGGTAAAGGAAGACAAAGCAGACGAGCCACAACGAGCACCAAGGGTGGCTACAAGGTTGAAGAGACGGCTAGAGCCAGTTGCAGAGGAGCAACCTGAGCAGAAGAAAGGAAAAAAGGAGTCTGCTCAAGTGCCGGCCAAAGAGACAAGATCACAAAAAGCGGCTAGACTCGAGAGGCTGATGGAGAGTTTCCAAGCAGAAAGAGCCCTCAAGGGTGATTTAAACGAATTATGGAAGCCATCTCTCGAGTCTATGACCGGATCATCTAGAAGAGTGCAGAGGTACCACTTTGAAGACTATATCAAGAATTTTGAGATTCTTGATGCTGCAGCGAAAAACATTCCCCATGTCCCTTTCACCGAGGAAGAAGTGGAGCAGATAAGGCAGACATTGCTAGATGAACAAGACAGCCAAGAAAGGGAAAGAAAAACGAAAGCGGACAGAGACTTAAAGGGAAAAACTGCAGCTTTACCAGATAACCCTAAACCCAGCCCCCAGCCATCACCGCCACCATCACCACCTCCTAGCAGCCCTCCACCAGAGAATAAGGAGGCTGAGGATAAACAAGAAGAACACCAGGCTGAGGAGCAAGAGAAAAGGCAAGAACCTGAGCCCAAAGAAGAGGCCAAGCCTGCGTCTGAGCAAAAAGAACTAGAGGAGGCATATTATGCATTTTTGGACCTGCTAGTTGCAAGCTATACAAGGGAAGAAGCCGCCACAGTCGCATTCAACTTGGCGAGGACAGGGCATAAAGAACAGATGCCAGGCATCCGGCTAGTTGAGCTAAAGGAAATTGCTACCGACACGGTAGACCTGCACCCGCCCTCTAATGATTGGGACGTGGTGATGACAATGCTAGCTGGAATAAGAGCACAATCTGTGGCATCTGACGAAGAATTGATAACTCTAAAGGCCACCGAAGCAAAGACCAAGATGGAAAGGGATACTCTGCAAGCACAAAGCCAAGGACAAAAAGAGAAAGAAGCTGACCTCCAGGCCAGCTTGGAAAAAGCTCTACAAAACTGCCAAGCAACGGAAGAAGCAAATGAGGCAGCAGCAAAAAGATCACAAGCAGTTGAAGAAGAGTGTCTACAACTCAGCAACTCATTGCGAGATGCCGAAAAAGAACGGGATAATCTGACGCTCCAGCTAGCAGAAGAAACTAAAGAAGTAGAGGCCATGAGGAATGCCAAGGAAAAGGCGGAGATAGAACAAGAAGCAAGCCTGAATGAAGTCCTTGAGCTCAAGGACCAATTAAAATTCAAAGATCAAACCATCCAGAGGCTGCGAGCATCACCTGCTAGAGTTAGAGCTACGAGCTCAACTCAAATCATTTTCGAGAGTCAAATATATGAAGAGCAGATGCAAGAACTCCAGAAGGAGCTGACTCTCGAGAAGAAGCAGAGGTTGATGATGGTTGAAGGTTCTATCGCAATGCGAACCAGAATGGAGGACAGCCAAAGAGCCCTATAAGAAGAATTGGAGAGCATAAAGATAAAGCTCGAGGAAGCTCAAAAAGTAAACTTTGAACTCAATGACCTCCTCGTGACTATGGGCGGAGAAGCTGAAGAGGAAAAGCAGACACTCCTCAAGAAAATTGAGGAGTTGAAAGGCCGGCAACAAGCAGAAGCAAAAAGCTCAGGGCCAACTGCCAATGAGGGCATCGACCTCGACAATGTGGCAGATCCTGTGGACACACCCATGCCAGAGGAAAGCACAGTAGGATCCTCTCAAGATCCACAGGATCTAACACAAGAAGAGGAGGAAAAAATGCGTAAAGCAATAGAGGCGGAGCTCAGAGAAAGCACAAAGGAAGCCTTGGAATGGGAACAGAGGGTTTTCAAATCTATGACAATTCAAAGAATCGACGCCAGAAATCTCAGGCGTGAATGGCTTCAACCCTCTCTCCCATATCCATTGCTGAAATATGAGGCGGCAACAATAAACAGGCGAATCAGAGAAGAGCCAACGGTCCCTCTCTACAACGCAGACACCTCGAGGCCAGAAGGAGTAAAGCTCATAGTGGATTCTCAGCCAAAGTGGAGGAAGGCTTGGCTTACCAAGTACCCGCAATACCTAATACACTTGGTAGAGGCACCTAAACACATCAGAGACAACCTCAGCTTCTGTCCTCTACCAAGGGTTAGGACATGGAAAGCACAAGAAATCTTACAAAGAAGCCAACCCACTTGGCTGAACTGCCCAAAGCTGCCGGGTGTGAAGGCAGGTGAGAGAATAAGTGTACAATACATGGTGAAAACCCTAACAGGCGCCATAAAGTTGTTCCCTGTCTCACCTGACCTTACATGCATTATGATCAGAAAGATCTGCAGAACCATCCTAGCAGTGTTCGAGACCTTCAAGCCAGGCCAGGGGACTGACAGCATATTCTTCTTCCAGGATACATACAGATGTGCTTATGATATGTCAGGTCAGCCTTCCAAGGAGGTGATACATGCGTTGTATCAAAGAATTATGTTTCTACCATCCTATCACCTCCAGGCGTTTGAAGAAGCATTCTACACGGGGTTCTTCACCATGCATACAGATATCTTTGGCCCAACAATGCTAAATCTACATGCACGGTACGAATCACTGCTAAAGATGCGGGAGACCATAAGATAAAGCAAAGGATCAAGGCCATGTCGGGGATGACATGAACAAGGAGGGGGGGGTGTTAGAAGCTGGACACACCCCACGGCATCTAACTACTCGGCGGACTATTATTTTTGTAATTATTCATTCATTGAGGAAAACTCGATTTTTTCACATTGTACATATTGGGACTTACAGAAGTTTCCAGATTGTATCCCAGTTTTAATAGTTAGATTGATTAGATGGTTGATTTTGGAACTTTAGGGTTTGAGAAGTTGTAAGGTATATATACCACTTTTTGACCTTAATGAAAAACCTTTTGTCATTTTAAAAACAAGTTTGAAGTCTGTGAGTGAGCGTATTGTGTACGTGAGAGAGAGTGTGAGCTTCGTCTTGACACTACGTGTGCTACGATGGTCGGAATCGGCTACGGAGAAGTACAGCGTGTAGCCCCCGACAAGAGCTACAAGCCGATACCAACATTGCGCGCGTACGGTCCGACTTTGGGAGCTCCTTCTACGAGCTTCATCGGTTGTTTGGGTGAGCATACGTTATCTGATTTCGCATTGCAGCATATCCACGCGTTCACATTGAGTAGAGCTACACATTAGGCACTTCAGATTTTGGAAACAAAGACTTGCAGATTTTGGCCAAACATCCTACGTGTTTCTGCAGCGGGTGTTTTGGGTCATGATTTTGGTTTATAGACCTTAGGGAGAGTGGCCTATAGGTATTAGTAGGGTCTCCTTCAAGTTCTATGGTGTTTCGAAATTGTTTGATGGGTGTTCGGCTCTAACAAGCGTTGTAGGAAGATTCCTCTTTTGCACTTTTGAAGACTGTGACTTAGACAATTGGTAGGGACCTCTGTAGGAATTAGTTAGGAGTCGGTCGAGTGTAGGTTGACACCTTATGCTTGCTTCCACGCGCCTGTGGGTCGAGCTTCGTCCTTAGCTGACATTACTTGTTAGGTGAGTTCTCGTTGTGCTGGCGTCCGTCGCGGCGTATCCGTCCAACATGCATGCACCCGCAATCACCTTCTAAGTTGAGACCCCCCGCTTCGGATGCTCATAATTCATGACGTACAAGTCCGATTCACAAGCTGTTAAGCATGGATGAAAACCCTTATTAAAAACCATATTTTGGAGTTTCGAACAACTTAAAACATCAGCAATAGGTTGACCAAAACCAAGCCTTTGTACAGGGTTTTTTACACGGACACTTTCAAAGCTAGAAGCACTATGTACATATATATACATGAGGGTGGTTATCAAGTTTTTTTGGCATCATTTATGGCCTTTGTACTCATCCAAAAAATGCTTGACATAACTTGTCAACCCCCCCCTAGCTTGCTTGATCATTCATGACAAGCAGAGGTCCCCAAGGTGAACAATTGCTGCAGCTCGTCCCCAGAAACCTCATTCACATTTTGTGGTGCATTCACACTCTTTGTTTCCATTGATAGCATCTGATCTGTCACATTAGTCATCAACCGTGCTAAAGACTTCTTAAGTCTATAACCATTAACACGGTAGATATGTAGTGTACCATCCAAATCAGCCAGCTGATATGTCCCATTATCAAACTTGTTTACAACAGTAAAAGGACCCTCCCACTTGATCTGAAACTTCTTTTGGAAAGTGTGGTCCAATTTACTATTGTATCGCAAAACAAGATCTCTTTTCTCAATTCCCTTATCTTTCATGCATTCATTAGCTCTTTTCTGGGCCTTTTTACATGTTTCTTGATAGTAATCCAAGGCCAAAATCCTGTCTAGCTACAGACATTGTAAATTTAACAACCTTTGTTGCCAAGCATCTTGTTGCTCTTCATCTTGCAATGACAAAAACTTGAGTGCAGGGATTTCCACTTCAATAGGAATCAAGGCTTCTTTGCCATAAACCAAGTGATATGGTGAGAATCCCGTGCTGGTTTTTATTGCCGTTCTATATGCCCATAAGGCACAAGGCAACTCTGAGTCCCAAGTTTTGACATGTGTTAAAGTCATTTTTGTCAGAATCTTCATCAATTCTCCATTAAAACTCTCATTAATTCCATTGCACTGCGGATAATAAGGGGTGTTGTACTTATGCTCTATGCCAAGCTTCTTGCATAAGAAATCAAACATTTCACCTCTAAACCCTGGCCCTCTATCAGACAGTAACTCCAATGGCACCCCGAACTTGCAACATATGTGCTCATACACAAATTTTCCCATTTCCTTGCTGGTAATTTGTTTGACAGCCTTGGCCTCTACCCAACGTGATAAATAATCCACCGCTGTCAAAATATACACATTCCTCTTACTTGAAGTGGGTAATGGCCCAATAGCATCGAGGCCCCATTTTTCAAACACCTCATTAGCCAGGATTGTCTTTCGCAGCTCGGGTTTAAGAACCCTTTTTCCCATTTTTTGACAAGCCAAGCAAGATTTACACCAGTGATTGACATCCCGTTGAATACTAGGCCAAACATAGCCTTCTTGCAAGATCTTGTGAAGCATAATCTTCATAGCAAAATGACCTCCACAAGACCCTTCATGGTTTTCTTCTAGAATTTTGTAAATCTCCTCCTTCCAAGGCACATGACGCAACACCAGATCACTTCCTTTCATGTAAAGCATATCACCAATCATTTTGTACTTTCTTGCTCTTCTCATAAAAGTATACTTTTTAGATGAAGGCAAATCTTCAGGCAAGAGACCGGTCAATAAGAAATCCACCTCTTTTGACAGCACCTCTCTTCCATGATACAAAGGGGCATCCGCTTTCAACACAAACACACAAGTAATCATTGCTTGCATGGCCTCATGTGCTTCTTCATTTTGAGTCCTTTCAACATGCTGCAAACTCCATGCCTCAAAATTTTTGAGTAGCGATTTCACTTTGAAGCATAGATTCTTCAGTCTAGGATTCTTATTCTTCCATACTCCCAACACCTGCTTTACCACTAATAACACATCACCTCTGATTTGCAAACGTTTGATTCCCAATTGTAGACAAATGTGTAACCCGCCTTCAAGAGCCATATACTCTGCTTCATTATTACTCTTTGCATTGAGTTTTAACCCTTGCTTCCTCACAAGATTTCCCTGTGCATCATAAATAACAACCCCACCAGAAGCAGCATCATGACTTCTTCGATAAGAGCCATCAAAATGTAGCAGTGAAGCATTTGATATAGCATGGGTTTTCACTTTTTTCCTTTGGACAACCTCCTCTTTAACCAAAACAGGAGTCTCTTTATAAGTGAGTAAGTCTGCCAAAGTAGCCCGAGTACTCTCTTCCACTAGAAAGGTGAATTGGAACTCTTGCAACTCAATAACCCATTTCATCACTGCCTTTGATATATTTGAGTTATTAAAGCAACGAAAAACTGGTGAGAAAGGTGAACGGTTTCTGCAACAAGTGATGTCTAAACCGTCTACACACATAAACCATGCTAATCATCACCAATTCAACCTCTGAGTACTCTCTTTCATGAGGAGTTTTCACCCTGCTAGCATAATAAATAGGCTTCATATACTGAGACTCTTTCCCTCTTTGCAACAACATAGCCCCAATAGCATCTTCTCCAACTGACGGGTTAACATAAAACTCCTTCTCCCAATCAGGGGCTTGCATAACAGGTAAGGTGCTTAACACTTCTTTAACTTTGTCAAAAACATACTCACAATCATGTGTCCACTCCAAAGGATCATTTTTAACCACTTGCTGCAAAGGATACAACAGTTGTGATGCCAAAGGTATGAAACGAGACATATATTTGACTTTCTGAATGAATGTAGCCAATTTCCTCGTATCTTTTGGGGATGACAGCAATACCAAAGCTTCTACTTTCCCTGGATCTGATTCAATTCCATTTTTAGAGATCATATGCCCAAGAAGCTTCACCCTTGGCTGTGCCAAATGTCATTTTTTAGGGTTTAATTGACCCCCGCATTCATCATACCTTGCAAAAGTCATCTCAAGCTTTTGAACATGCTCCTTGCATGAGTTGTACACACAAAAATCATCTATGAACCCTTTGAAAAACTTCCCAAGGGACGGGGAATGGTAGATAAGTTGAAAGTAAATTTTCAAGGGGAGAGAGAGAGAGAGAGAGAGAGAGAGAGAGTTGTATTATGTACATGTCTTGAGGAAAGGTGCTTTTTAGAGTTGGGTTAATGGGTGTTTGCGTTAGTAGGTTAGTAGTTAGTGTTAGCAGTTACTATAAAAAGTTTGTAGTATATTTACAACGGGTAAAGTGAATTGAAGGATGAGAAAATAGGGGTGTACCCTTGAGATGGTGAATCCTTGAGGAATATTGGACTCACCCATGCGTAGTGTCAAAAGTGACCATCATTCTTCTTCTTCTTCTTCTTTTCACACCGCCGCCATAGTTGAATCGCCACAAATGCAGTGAGGGTTTTGTTAATAAAAAATACCCATTTTGTAGAGATTAAGTATGGCTAGGTTGCTGATTTTTTTTGCATTCTTGAAAGGGTAGAATAAAATTGTAATATGGGAGTAATAGAGAGAGATGGTGGATGTAGGTAGAGCTTCAAACGAGAGCTATGGGTGTGAGAGGGGAGGCTAATGGTGAAGAGGGTGAGAGGAAACCATGGAAGTTGTAGGTTTGAGTGAGGACTAGAGTGAAATGTGTGTGTGTGTGTGTGTGTGTGTGTGGAAGTAGGAAAGGAGGTGAGAGAAGACTATGGGCTACTTCTAAGAAAAGTGGGCAGACTGGGGTCCACCAAAAAAATCCTATCTCACCAGTAGAAGGTAAAAAAAATTCTAATTTTTTGAGGTGAATATCAGCTTGTGGTTCACATTTTGTCTTCTAACCACCGCTTCAAATTTAGAGTGCAGATGGATATAAAAAATCGTACAAAAATGCATATTTTTCTTTACAAAAAAGTCTTTAGTGGCCCCCGTTTTGTGGAGTTTGCATAAGGCTTCAAAGGTAAGCCTCTCCTTGCATGAGAGCATGACCTAATATATTCTTAGGGGTTTGAAAATATGCACGGTTATGGATTATGCATAAATATAGTATATGGATATGATAGAAAAAAATACTCTAGTATATATAAACAATTCATGGAATCTAGAATAGTGTGAGCTATATATATAAAAACATAAATATAAAAATATAGGGAATCAAATAAGGAGGGTCCTCATTTGTTTTTATTGATGTATATTTATTTACAAGAGGTAAGAAATAATACCTGTAGAAAATAGGAGTTTAGTGAAAGACAATGACTGATGGTGAAAGGTATTTTTGAGGTTTTTCCTTGGAGTGGATTCACACCAAAAATAAGAGAATCTTGCATGAAATGATTTTTTATAGAATACATGGTAAGAAAGATCATGGTAATGGTGAGTAATTGTATATAGCATACTTAGGTAAATAGCACACACCTATGAATACATATTTAAATAAATACAAAAAATAATTATAATAAAAATCTTTATATTTAGGCCCTATATCGAATGAAATACTTATACACAAAAGGGCCATAATATATTTTGGCTTTTATTTTTATTTATTTTTTTAGATCAACTAGCCCAATGACTAGCTAAGTGAAGGTTTTTAAGGAGATATAGGAAAAGTCCCCAAACTCACACACGTGTACGTACATTGAAAGGGTGAAGATATCCATAGTGTTTGGGTGATTTTGATAGGGCGAGGTAGTTCACTATGACAATTATGGAGAGCCAAAAAACGGCTATCATTAGCCCTCCCCCAAGATGATGGTACATTCATGTACCATCGAAAGGCATCTTTTCCAATGAGATTGGTTTCAAGCTATTTACGGTGTTTTGTGACTCATACAAGTCTTTCTTTTGGAGTTCTTCTTCGCCTTGTCTTGAACTACTGACACAAACCAAACTACAAGAACTACATGATGATATGGCTTCTTGGTGATGCTCTTGTAGGTTCTTTTATAGAGTGCGACTCAAGTAGGACTTTAGGCGATACCCATTTACATTCTTGGAGTGCTCTTTTCAATTCAAATCCGTAAGATGATAGTTACTTGAATTGAAAGTCTTCTTGACTATGTATGGCCCCTGCCATCTAGTTTCAAACTTGGCATCAAAACAATTTTCGATTCGATTATCATACCTTAGCACAAGATATCCTTCATTGATGCCTTTGTCCTTTAGTTTATTGTCAAGATTCTCCTTTGTTTGCATAGACTTCCTCTTGTAGCACTCGTAAGATACTTCTCTTTTCCACTCCAGCTCAGGCAAGGTAAGAAATCAATCCATCCATGCTTCTTGATTATCTTGTGTCCCTTTGCCGTGAAGCCGCATTGTTGGAATGTTGAGCTCAATTGGTTGCAAAGCCTCTTGACCATACACCAAGTGAAATGGTGTGAATTTTGTGGCCTCCTTGTATGTGGTTTGATACGCCCACAAGGCACCATCCAAGAAGTCATCCCATAACCACCATCTTTCTAATGATGCCTGCAATGAGACCATTAGCATTCTCCACCAAACCATTTGACTGTGGATATTAGGGTGTGTTATGACAATGTATAATGTGAATCTCTTTGCAAACTTCTGTGAGTAAACCCTTCCTAAATCCTGGACCATTATCAAAAACAATCTCAAAAGGTGTGCCGAATCTACAACAAATATTAGTGTAAATAAACTTACTCACTGTTTTCCCATTTACCCTTGTCACACTTTGACCATCTACCCACCTAGTCATGTAATCTACAACCACTAGAATGTTGTAATAAGACTTATTTATGAAAAAAATTAAAGTCAAAAAGAATATAATAGTCCATATCTTTCGTTCAACATGATTTGAAAAATTATTGAATAGTTTATTAAATAGAGAGTATTAGTCTTATGAAAATGAGTTTAAGATATTGAGAGAGAAAATATATTTATTTCTTCTTAAATAATACACTAAAAACATATTGGATAAATATTAATGAATAAGAGATAGTCTATGTATGAATTGTATAATAAAAACGTAGTTCAAATTGATGTTTTTATTAATATTAGTGTTTTAGTTTTATTTGCTTTATCTTAAAATACATGGGTATGCTTAGAATAAGCTGAAAAAGTTTTGGAGACCCAAAAATAGGGTTTTTATGACTCGCGACCTAAAAGTTACGTTTTTAGCCAAAAAGAAGATTTTTTTAGATGAGACCTATTTTTGTCATTTTGAGTACTTGGAAACCTATATTCTGAGTTTGTATGACAAAGTTATGATAGAAAAAAAATTCTGGCAACAACAAGATAGCCCACTAGCAGCAACATGTTAGCTTACAAACAGATATACACAGGTAATATCTCTTTTGTTTGATCCAATCAAGAAATGATTATACTTTTTTATGATGGTATAAAATTATGTTTTCAACTTTGATTATCATGTTGAATTGGTTGGACGATTATGTTCTTTTGGCTATTTTGTAGATGTTGCAAAAACCAATATGATATCCTCTACAAAGTGAAATAGGATCTGTGGAAGGTTTAATGATGTTGAGTTGGTGATCGTTTTGCAATTTGGATTATGATCATTGTTGCCATCCAGAGATTGAGATTGAAGGAGTACGAGCGGAAGTGCGACGCGAGAGAGAGTGCGAGAAGAAGAGCACGACGATATGGTGAACTCGCTCTATTGTAAATGTGTAGAGCATAGTGAGTTCTTATTAGGTTTTCACAAAAGAATATGTGTACATACCTGGCGGCCCGCCCACTTACCTGGGTGACCACATTGGGATTTATACCCCAACAACCTCCCACTTAAAGTCAAATGTGGTACTTTAAGTGTGAGACAAGCTACTATACAAGCTAATATACAAGAGATGTAGAGAAGTGATGTACTACCCTACACCTAACTGCTTGCGAAAATGCGCAAAGCTCTCTAAGGGAAGTCCTTTTGTAAGTAGATCAGCATGATTTTCTGTGGTGTGAACTTTGACAAGCTGAAGTTGCTTATCCTCGAGCATTTCCCTGATGAAATGATACTTCACATCCACATGCTTTGTCTTTGAGTGATAAACTGGATTGCGAGCCAATTGTATAGCACTTTGACTATCACAATATAACACAGGCATCTCTTCTTTGATTCCCAAATCTGTTACTAGTCGATTAAGCCAAATTGATTCTTTGCATGCCTCTGATGCTGCAACATATTCAACCTTTGTAGTAGACTGAGTAACACAATCTTGTAATCTAGAACGCCATGATACTGCTCCACCAGCCAATGTAAAGACATACCCTGACGTAGACCTTCGGTTGTCTAAGTCACCTGCATAATCTGAGTCTGTAAAACCCTTTACACTTAGCTCCTGACTCCCATAGCATATGCGCATACTCTTTGTAGCTTTCAGGTATCTCAATATTCCTTTCACTGCCTCCCAATGTTTCTTGCCTGGGTTTGTAATGTATCGACTTACTACTCCCACTGCAAATGCAATGTCTGGGCGAGTAGCAATCATTGCATACATCAAACTACCCACTCCAGATACATATGGAATCTTATCCATTTCAGCCTGTTCTTCCTCAGACACAAGAAAATCTTGTTTGCTAAGTTTCACATATGGTGGCAATGGAACACTCAATGCCTTTCCCTTCTCCATATTGAAACGTTGCAAAACCTTGTCAATATACTATGTTTGAGATAACCAAATCAGCTTCTTTGATCTGTCTCTCTCAATGCGCATACCAAGTATATGACTTGCCTCACCCATGTCTTTCATGTCAAACAATTTTGCCATCTTTGACTTCAAAGCTGAAATTTCTTCCAAGTGCTTGCCAGCAATCAACATGTCATCCACATACAAAATAAGGATCAGCCAACTGCCATCCTTAGCCTTCTTTGTATATAGACAATGATCGAACTCACTACGTTTGTAGCCTTGAGAAAGCATAAACTTGTGGAACTTATGGTACCATGCCCTCGGTGATTGTTTTAAGCCATAAAGACTCTTTAACAACTGGCACACCAAATCTTCCTTGCCTTTCTCAACAAACCCTTCTGGCTGCTGCATGTAAATTTCCACATCTAAATCACCATGCAAGAACGCTGTCTTGACATCCATTTGGTGCAACACCAAATCTAATATGGCAACCAATGCAAGAAAGCATCTCAATGTAGTCATCTTGACCACCGGAGACAAGACTTCATCAAAGTCAATGCCTTGTTCTTGCTTAAAGCCCTTGGCAACAAGCCTTGCTTTGTACTTTGGCTGACTATCATGAGCGGTGATCTTATACCTCTAAACCCATTTACAAGGTAGAGCCTTTTTGCCATGTGGTAATTTAACTAGCTTCCATGTCTGGTTTTTATGCAGAGCTGTCATCTTTGACTGCATGGCCAATTGCCAATTCCCGGAGTCCTTCATTTTCACTGCTTCCTTGTAACATGAAGGCTCATTGCAATCAGTCAACATGACATAGTTCATAAATGGAACAAACCTATCAGGAGGTCATGTGATACGTCCAGATCTACGCAAAGTAGGTGGCTCAGGCTCAGCCACAACCTGTGGTTCCACTCTATCCTGTCCTTGCTCCTCTTGAGCCCTGACATTTTGTCTTGCACGTGCAGGTCCATCTTCTTGAAAGACAACTCTCCTAATCTCCTCAACCCTCTCTGGTTTAGAATGATATTTGGCTTCATTAAAGTGAAAATCATTGCTGCGGATAACCTTTCTGGATTCGGGATCCCAAAGTCTGTACCCCATCTCACCGGAATTACCATAGCCTAGAAAAATGCACTTTCTACTCTTTGGTTCAAGTTTGTTCCTAAATTCCTTTGGAACATGAGTATATGCCTCACAACCAAAGACTCTGAGATGTTTTTATGAGGGAATTTTGCCTGACCATACCATCTCTGCCACTGAATCCTTCTGCAAAACCTTGCTAGGATATCTATTTATAAGATGAACAGTTGTTGATACAGCTTCATCCCAAAACCCATTTGGCAGTTGTGCATTAGACAACATACTTCTGACCTTCTCTTGTATGGTCCTATTCATCCTCTCAGCAACACCATTTTGAGGAGGATTGTAAGGAGCAGTAAGTTCACGTTTTATACCTTTTGACTCAAAAAAGTCCTGAAAGGCCTTTGAAACATACTCTCCACCATTGTCAGTGCGTAAGCATTTAAGCTTCTTGCCACTTTGATTCTCCACAAGTGTCACAAACGTTTTGAAAACACTAAACGCTTCATCCTTGTGCTTGAGAAAGTAAACCCATACTTTCCTCGAGTAATCATCTATAAATGTCATAAAGTAAGAAGCTCCCCCTAGAGATAGGTTAGGCATAGGTCCACACAAATCACTATGAACAAGTGCCAACTGTGTATCTCTTCTACTGCTTCTATACTTATGTGGCTGCTGTGTTTGCTTACCATACAGACAATGTTCACAGAATTCAAAATCATTAAATGACAAGCCAGGCAAATAACCAGAACGAGACAAGATTTACATTCCCTTCTTGGACATATGTCCTAACCGGCTATGCCACAAAGAAACGTTCGGCTGCTCGGTTACATTGATTACATTTTTAGAGACATTTGATACATAAATCATGTAAAGTCCTCCAGAATTTACTTCATGTGCTACTTTCATAGAACCCTTGGATATCTTCCACATATTCTGTCCAAAAGTGGTGACGTAGCCAGCTTCATCAAATAAACCTGTGCTGATCAAGCTCTTTGTAATTGCGGGAACATGTCTCACATTCTTCAGCATGAAAGAAGAGCCATTCTGAAACTTCAATTGAACATCTCCAACACCTAAGATCTCACATGTCTGCCCATTGCCTAGCCGAACATGATCTTTAGTGGTCACATAAGAGGTAAACCACTCCTTGTTTGGAGACACATGAAGTGATGCCCCTGAGTCTATAATCCAGTCACTCAATGCATTTTCATCAGATGCTGTAAGAAGAGCTGAGTCCATTGTATTTTTCAAGAAGTAGATATCTCCTAACACTAGACTGTCATCCTCTGCAACAGTGTTTGTCACATTTATTTCTTGAATCTTCACTGAGGACTTGTTCTTCTCACCATGGTCTTCTGCTTTCTCTTTGCCTTTTTCTACTTTCCATTCTCTACAGTCGCTTTTCATGTGACCCTTCTTGCCGCAATGGTAGCATTCTATGTCACTCTTGCCTTTAGCACTACGGGACTTGCTATGAGACTGATCCCTCTTTCCACCTTTGTACTTTTCTTTGGTCCTTCCCCGTACAACTAAGGTTGTTCCTTTGCCTTTTTCCATTGTCTTTCTGTTGGTTTCTTCAGTAAGCAGACTGCCTTCTACACCTGCTATGGTCAAACCATCTGGAGGTGCAGAATTACTCAAAGTTGTGCGAAAAGTGTCCCAACTTTCCGGCAATGTGATCAACAGGAACATAGCTCTAACAGGTTCATCAAACTTGACACCTTGAGCTAACAACTGGCTGTAGATGGTGTTGAATTCATTCAGATTATTGGACATAGGTGTCCCTTCTTTCATCTTCAAGTCAACAAGCTTCTTAAGCCAGTATACCTGTGAAGCTGCACTCTGTTTCTCATAAAGATCACTCAGCTTTGTCCATGCTTGATAAGCCGACATCTCGTCTGCTACATTGAAGTAAATGCTTTCTGCCAAAGTCAGCATAATGGTAGAAAGTGCCAATTCATCCATTTTGCTCCATTCATCTTTGTCCATATCTTGTGGTTTTATCCCCTTGAGCTTTATAGGTTTTATCTGCTTCTTTTGTACCAACACATGCCAAATCTGCTTCTTCCACAATGGGAAATTGGTTCCATCCAGCTTCTTGATATTGTAAAGAGTAGTGTCCTGTGATCCAGCCATAGCTACGCTTCACAGTAGTTTACTTTCCTGGGAAAAATTCGACAGAGTTTCTCCTGTAAAGTGACCTCTGAACCAATATCAACCTGTCAAATGAACCAATAAAGCTTCAGATTCTGCAAAAATTTTGGCAGAGTCTCCTTTGTAAAATGGCTCTGGTGTACTCAAAAACAGACCAAAACCAGCTCAAAAAACCATTGTCACTGTAACACTGTAAGCTGTGGGTAAACTTGTCCTGCACTTGTACTGTCTCTCACTGTCATGTCACTGTCCTGTAAGCATAGACTATGACAATGCCTCAACGGCAGTAAAGCAAAGATGCAATCCCAACTGTCTAACTCACAGTCAATACATCCTAGCTCCCTATCTAAGGGTGCTCGAGGGATCGCTCCAAGACTTGTATCACCGAAAGGATCTCAACATTCGAGAATCCCCCAGCTTGATAAAACCTCACTCGACCCTCAACAAAGGCTGCAGTAAATCTGACAGTACATAGACTTCCCACAAAGTCATACATCCACAAATTTCCCACTGTATGTTGTAACCGCTGCGGCTGTTGTTTGCTGCGTGACTCACAGCCAGCAAACCCTCAACAGACATACATCATCTCTGACAATACATCCCATGTGGAAGTACCTGCAATGTCAGGATGAAATCTGGAATATCAAGCAGCAAACACAAGCTACCTGATGAACGGGTGGATGTCGCCTACAGTCTATGTGTAGGTACGCCCGTGTCGTATGTGACACGCCTCCAAGAACTGTAAGCCGTTCTTCATTGTGTAGATAGCCACAAATCAGCACTCTAGAAGTGCAGATATCCTCAGCACTTGTAGTCGTAGGCCGAAACCCCAAAATTGCAGAGTCGGATCTGCACCTGCCGACACCACGTAGTCGAAAATGGCCTGCGCAGATCTTTGTCGAAGCCGAACGGTGGCCGAGATGACCTCAGAATGAAATTCTGGGAACCTGTCGAATCTCACTCCAATCTGAGCAGGTGACTCTGGCTATTTGCAAATGCTGCCCCGAGCCTCGATTTGAGCTCTGATACCAGTTGAAGGAGTACGAGCGGAAGTGCGACGCGAGAGAGAGTGCGAGAAGAAGAGCACGGCGATATGGTGAACTCGCTCTACTGTAAGTGTGTAGAGCATAGTGAGTTCTTATTAGGTTTTCACAAAAGAATATGTGTACATACCTGGCGGCCCGCCCACTTACCTGGGAGACCACATTGGGCTTTATACCCCAACAGAGATTGTGATTGAGAGTGAGAGTGTGATTGACATTGAGATTTGGCACAAGATTGAGACTGAGATTGCAATTTTGATGAGAGTGAGATTGTGATTGAGATTGAGATAGCTCAGGGGTGTGGAGGTTATGAAACGATCTATGCTCCTCTTGTAATGATTACCTTACATCCATACAGATTCTTTATTTCATCTATTTATTTTGCATACTCTGTATTTTTCATTATCAATTTATTTTTATCTCCCATGTCGCGTCACAAGTGGTATCAGAGTGGTTTCGATTTTGTGACATCGATGAAAGAATACGAGAAATGATTCAGGAAAGAAGAAGATAAAAGTGGACGCAAAAGATCAAAGGAAAAGAATCAATGATGATGATGAGGACTCTGATACAGGAGAAGCGGCGGTCAAATAATTCTTCAAGAAGGCTAAGATCAATTAGTTTGATGACATAAGAAAGACATGCAAAGATTTAGAAGCGTGGATTGAAGAGCTCAAAAATTTGGATCATGCTTTCAATATGGATAACAAGACCACCAAACTTTTGAATGCTTGAGCAAAGTGACCGATAAGGCAATACACACCAAGATGGCTCAATTGGAGACTATTGGCGTTGCAAATGATAAAGGTAAGTCATCTAGCCCTTCTTTGTGATGCTTTATGCCTTTGGTACTTCATTTAAAATCTTTTGTTATCAAATTTATGCGTAGAATCAGAAATCTAAAAATGAATGTCTTAATTGATTCGGGTAGTACATATTACTTCTTGTCCTTTGAATTGACTGAGAAATTAAACTGAGATATCAAAAGACTTGTGGATTTAACTAGTGGTAATAAAAGTTTCATGATATGACTAATTAAAATTTTTCATAAATAAGTCTTATTACATTCTATTTTAGTCATGGAGCTGATAAGGGGACAAAGACAAGGCTATAAGACCTTCTTAATCTTCACAAATGAATTAAAAGATGAGCCTGAAAAAGGAAAGGGAGAAAATCTAGAGTATGTGGAAAAAACTTCTTGATGAGTTCAAGGATGTTTTTCCTGATGACCTGCCTGGTATGCCTCCTCCTAGATTATTATACCATGGGATAGGCCTATATCTAGGATCTGAACCATACTCTAAGGCCCCTTACAGACTCAACATAGATGAACTTAAAGAATTGAAGCTCAAACTTGATGACTTGTTGAAGAAAGGGTTGATCAAGCCTAGTATATCTCCTTGGGGTAGCCATGTTCTTTTATAGAGGAAGAAGGATGGAACTTATAGACTATGCATTGACTACAAGGGCTTAATAAACGAAACTTTAAAAATAAATATCTCCTTTTGTACATTGATGTTCTTTTCTAGAGGAAGAAGGATGGAGCTTATAGACTGTGCATTGACTACAGGGGTCTCAGTAAATGAACCTTTAAAAATAAATATCCCCTTCCACACATCAATGAGATGTTGAGTCAACTTGGTTGTGCGCGCGCAAGTATTTTCAAAGCTTGATCTTCGATCTAGATACAACGAGATCAAAATTAAGGAAGGAGATTTCAAAATTGCTTTTTGTACATGATATGAACACTTTGAGTTTGTAGTTTTGGCTTTCTGTTTAACTAATGCACCCACAATATTCATGTGTTTAATGAACAATATATTACATCCATTTTTTGATGGCTTTATTTTGGTATTTTTGGATGACATTTTTGTTTATTCTAAGAATGAAAAGGATCATGAATTGCATCTAAGGAAAACTCTTGAAGTACTACGTGAACGTCAATTGTATGCCAAGATGAGTAAGTGTTTCTTTAATAAATAAAAAATTTGTATGGCATTCATATTGATCCTGATAAAGTCAAGGTAATTGTCAAAGGCCAACACCCAAAACCGTGAGAGATGTGAGGAGTTATATGGAATTAGCACAATATGAACGGGCTCGTATTAAAGACTTTTCTAAGATTGCAAGCCCTTTAACTAAGTTAATCAAGAAGAACAAGGGTTTCATAAACCCCTTTTCCAACTCTGAGGAGAGAGTTAATTTTGATAAGCCGAGAATGTAATAAGACTTATTTATGAAAAATTTTAAAGTAAAAAAGAATAGAATAGGCCATATCTTTCGTTCAGCATGATTGGAAAAATTATTGAATAGTTTATTGAATAGAGAGTATTCATCTTATGTAAATGATTTTAAGATATTGAGAGAGAAAATATATTCTCTTGTTTTTAAATAGTACACCAAAAATATATTCAATAAATATTAATGAATAACAAATAGGCTGCATATGAACAATACAATAAAAACGTAGTTAAAATTGATGTTTTTATAAATACCAGCATTTTATCTTAAAATACATGGGTATGATTAGAATAAATTAAAAAATTCGTGGAAACCCAAAAATAGGGTTTTTATGAGTCACGACCTAAAAGTTGTGTGTTTAGCCAAAAGAAGATGTTTTTCTCAATTTTGTCTAGAATGCCTTGTAGACCAGACTTGTTCCCGTTGTTTTGAGTACCTGAAAGCCTATATTATGAGTTTGTATGACAAATTTATGACATGAAAAAATTTCCAACAATATCAAGATAGCCTACAAACAATAACATGTTAGCCTACAAATAGATATACACATTGATTGAGATTGAGAGTGAGATAGCTTGGAGGTGGTCAGAAGGTTATGAAACGAGCTATGCTCTTCTTGTAATGATTACCTTACATCCATACAGATTCTTTATTTCATCTATTTATTTTGTGTACTCTATATGTGTCATTATCAATGTATTTTTCTCTCCCATGTGGCGTCACAAATGTAGAGTTTATCATTTTTTATTCTAGGCAAAGGACCCATAGCATCAATGCCGCACTTTTCAAAGGGTCCATTTGCAAGCACAATTCTCCTTGGACCATGTACAAATCTTCTAGTCCCATTTACTTGACAATTATGACAACTTTTACACCAATGTTGGACACCCACATGCAGACTTGGCCAAACATACCCCGCAAGAAAAATCTTCTTCACAATTAACTCTTGGACAAAATGACCACCACATGTCTCTTCATGTAAACCCCTTAGAATGGCTCGAATTTCCTTGATAGTTGGTACTCTTCTGCACACTTGATCCTTCCCTTTTTTATACAGGGAGCCTTCTAGGAGGAAATAAACGCTTGCCTTCTCCATGAGTCTCCTCTTCTGAGCTCTTGTGAAGTCTTGTGGAAACTCGCCCTCCAAATTGTAGCCAGTAATGGGAGCCAATGACTCCAATCCCTGGTATCTCGATTGCTTAACAACTGCTGCCACCATGATGATCTTCACTTCTTTTTCAACACATGTAACTACTTGTTGTGTAAGTAAATCGGCATCTTCGTTTCGTTTCCTAGGAATATGATATAGTTGCACTCCTTTAAATTGATTGAACAACCTACAAATGGCATGAACTTTTGTCCTTAGGATTTCATTCTTGCATGCCCAAATGCCAAACATCGGCTTCACAATGAGAAGTGCATCCCCTTTTACCGCCGTGAGACTCTGTATACCTTGGCTGATGCACATCTTCAAACCATGAAGTAGTATGTCATACTCTGCTTCACTGTTGCTAGTTGAACCTTGTAGATTGACCTTCTCTTTCATGACCACCTCTCCAGTTGGGTTGAGCAACACTAGCCCTCCCCCTGCTTTTCCTGTGGCTCGTCAAAAAGATCCATCAAAGAACAAGGTAAAAGCATTAGGAATACTTTTAGGTGGTGGCAACAATAGGGTCTTTACTTGAGTCACCTTAATCTCCTTCTCATATACCCTATAAGTGAGAATCCCTACCAATTGTGCAAACACACTATCTTCTAACTTGGAAGTTTATTGGAACTCTTGCAACTCCATAATCCCGAGGGATTCACCATGGAAAACTTACCGCACCACGTAAGTGCAGGGAGGGGTGTTTTTTTACAAGTTACATAAGCGTATAAGTATATAGGGATTTTATCAAAGTTGTCCACTCGTAGGTGGCATCCCGTTTTGTATATGGAGTGAATCCCCCGAGTCCATAATCCACTTTGAGATCCTAGTACTAAGATTCATTTGAGATAACACCCAAAGGAACAATTATTTTGCAATGATAATTACAAATGGTTTTGGTAGCAAGTAGGATCTAAACTTCCTCACCGCAAACATGAGAGAAAGCATCATGAGTTATGCCTTCGTGCAGCCTCTCTCTAAAGCATTCATGACACTACTATCAAAGTAGATAGGTCGCAGCGTGGTACTGTGGGGATATTGTTGTAACAAAACAACCCCAGTTGTTTCCTTCCCAATGCTAGAGCTAGCAAAAAATGTTTACTCCCAAAAGGAGGCACGAGTGTTGGTAGTTCTGACAGAGTGACTTTAATGTTAGAAAAATATTCTTCAATCTCATCAGACCAAGCAAAATCAATTTTTTGTGTCAACTTTTGCAAAGGTTGAAGTAACTCTGAGGCTAAGTGAATGAAGCGTGACATATACTTCACCTTTGGAATGAATGAGATGACCTCCTTGAGATTCTTAGGTGATGATAGCTTAATAAGGGCCTTTGCCTTTGAAGGATCCACCTCAATTTCTTGATAGGAAATCTTGTGATCGAGAAGATCACTTCATCCTCCATATGTGACATTTGTCGGGATTGAGTTGACCTCCCATGTCGTAAAGGTTTTTCAAACTTTGTTCTACCTTTTGTAGGTGCAATGATTTTGGGCTATAAATGAAAAAATCATCAATAAAAACCCTAATGGAATTTTCAAGGAATGCTTAAAACACCATGTTCATGGAGCATGGAAAAGTTGCAGGAGCATTTGTCGGGCCAAATGGCATGACTCTAGAGGCATAACAACCCCAAGGAGTGATGAAGGTTGTTTTCAACTGATCTCCTAATGCAATACCTATTTGAAAGTAGCCTGAGTAGCCATTGTACACCATGGACTTCTCATGAGCAGGTACCTCATTTAGTATCTCATCCTAAAATGGGAGGGAAAAGTGATCTCTTTTTGTTTCCTCATTCAGTGGACGATAATCCATACACACCCTCCACTTGCTGTTCTTCTTGGGAGTGACACCAATGGGAGAAACCCACTCTGAATTCTCCACTTGATAAATGAAACCTACTACTAGAAGCTTTCTTACCTCCTTGAGTAGAGCTTTCTCCTTGATAACTCCTAGCCTTCATAGCTTATGAGCTTTATGTGTGGCCTCAGGCTTTAGCTCAATCTTATGTTGAATCTGTGTATTTATAAAAAATCCTAGGAAAGTTCCTTAGCACAAATTTGAATTACTCTATTTTATCCTTTGTAAGTGTTGTAGACAACATACCTTCTAACATTCCTTCATCTTGCACATTTTGGTTCTGTTGAGGACCTACCTCTTACAATCCTTGATAAGAGGTCTCTTGGTTGCTTGGCTTAAACCTTATCCCCATGACTTTGATGCAAGACTCCTCTTCAATAATGTTGTCGCTAATTTCTTCTTCTAAAGTGCTATCGGTCCAATCTTCCTCTGTATCACTTTGAGATGATTATTCATGGAGCTCCTCTTGGCACTGCTCCTTCATGTCAAAGAAACCTTCTTATGATTGCAATTCTTGAAAATTAACTTTCTACTCTCCCAATCCTGTAAATCTTGCATTTTCATTAGCCATGCCATGGTCTTCCTAGGATAAATGGGTAACCATTTCCTTTGGTAGACATAACATAGAAATCCACTACCTTATTAATGCCAAAGGCCTCCACAAAAAAAAATTTACAAATGCCTACACACCTAACCTTGCTATTGTTTGCCATTTTTTCTTTGATTGCAGGTGTCTCATGGATGTGCATGCCTAGTCTCTACATGAGTCTCTTTGTCATGATGAAAATTTGTGCACCCCCATCCACTAGACCTTTCCTAACTAACCTTCCTTTGATATAACAGTCTAGCATTGGTGTAATGTCCTTGTTCATTTCATCTTGTGCAATTTTTACCATAGGACACTCTCTTTTACCTTTCTCCCAGTGCTAACTGCCTTGTTAAATCCCTCCTAACTTGTGAACATAATGCAAGAAATTGAGGCCATGAGATATCAGGACCCTTACCTCTCATGTCTTCCAACAGGTTGTATGGAGCAATACCATGTCCAAGAGGAAAGTCTTGGACATTGATACGATGTCGAGTCCTCTTGGCTTCCTTGGTCTCCATTGTCTTCTTGCCTCGTCCATGGTCACTTTGTGATGTGACTCTTCTTTCTTCTTACCTTTTCTAGGGCCACGATTAATGCCATTTGCTTCCATGTCAATCTCATTTGAATCTGTCACCTCTACCACATGCACATTTGGATCTGGCAAAGGTGAAACTCCTTCCACTCTTGGTGGAGGTGGTCTTGCACCATTTGGCCTTTGTAGAAGCCTAGGTTTTTCACTAGCTCCTTCACTTGCATTCATCACTGAGTAATTCAAGTTAGGTCTCCCTAGATCCCCACGGGGCCAAGGACAAGGCCAACGACAATTATACATCCCATGTCTAGACTCTCCTCAATTCCAACATTGTAGTACTTCCCTGGGCCGTGGCTCTTGCTCCTCATCTTTCTTTGTTTGTCCCTTGGGACCTACAGCTTGTGCAACGTGAAATGACGAGTTTCTCAAGGACTCATTTAGCTTCTAAATCACCTCAGATGTTACCTCAGGAATCTCTCTAGAAATTGATGCTTGTAACTTCCTTTGGGTCTAGGAACCTCTATTGGAACCTCTCCCCTTAGACACTTGAGTTTTCTATACTTCTCAGTAGCCCTAGTTTTAGCTGCATCAAAGATAGCAAGTGCATCCGCCTCAACTTTTATCTTAAGTGTGGGAAGGAGATCGACTATGAACCTCTTCTTCTTTAGGAACTCTGCACCATCACCAAGGTTGGAAATATTTCTCACCCATATAGCCCAAAGACATATAAACTCTTGTTTATACATGTAGTAGTCATCTAAGTCTTTTTGCTTGTGCAAAACGATGTCTTGCCATAGCTTTTGACCGTTTTGGGGGTCAAAGAAGTATCTATTGAAATGATCAACAACTTTTTTATAGATTCCCTTAACCTCCTGAGATAGAGAGTCAAACCAAGTGTTACCATCCTTCCTCAAAACTAGCTCAAATATTTTTAAGCATTCCTCATATCCTATCACTCTAGAAATAGCTTGGCATCATGGTCAGGCTCTCCAAAAAAGAGAGGATATCCAGACATTTGGCGTTGGGCCTCCATTGAATCAATTTCGAAGTGACAACACATTTTTTTCTTCTTAAAAAGATTTACACAATTTTGTTTTCTAAATTGCAATCTATTCTACAACAAAATAAAAATATGCACATCAAATGATCTATCATAGTCAACAAGAGGCAGGATAACAGGGTTTGGTGACTCGAGAATTCCTCCTACTCTTTGGGCACCAAACATGAACACTATACGTTGTGAAAAATGGATATTTCTACTAATTGCAATGTTTCTTCTGATGTGTGGAGTGAAATGGAAGGGGAAAACCTTTATTCCTAGGCCGTTATCCATGGTCTATGCGTGACCTAATGCTTAAAACAAAACAAAAATAAAGATGTCTAAACTAAGGTCGTACCTAATGAGAGACAAAATAAAAGGATTTATCAAAATGTTTATCTCATCCAACCTAAGAGGGACCAAAATTCTACGAATTACTCGTTGAAATTGTAATTTTGTGCTTACAATGATATGCACCTTTTGCCTTGCAATGGGAATAAATGGGTCATACAAGTTTTTTTGATTCATGCAACCTACTTAATTATGCTAAAAGCTAACCATCGTGGAATATGTAACAGCAATAGACACAAGTCCCTCCTCCGTGGGGACACCAAAATTAAGGTGATCTTGGGAGGGCAACATGAGAGGTGACCTCTAAACACCCCTCAAGGCTCCTGTGCTCCTCAATTTAGGCTGGGTCAACCACAATAGCAACACAACAACAAACCCACAACCAACCCCAAACAAGATAGGGACACAACCTAGTTATGGGATGCAAACTAGGACACAAGAGAGATTTTTTCACAACCAAGAGGAGGTGCAACAAAATGCACACAAGAAATCTCACACAAAGGCAGACACCAAATGGCGCAAGAGAGAGTCAGAGAAAAGGGAAGAAAGAGAGAGAGGAGCGGAGTTTGAGCAAATACCTAATTGACAACTTGCAAGGTAAGGCTGCATACTTATCACACTATCATAGAGCTTGTATAAACTAAACCAACAATTAGTGAATGGTAAACATTGCTAGCATACAAACATTGTCTTAGGATGTGGGAAACCTCTCACCACAAAACCCTCTTACAATGAAAAAGAAACTGGTAATGAAAACACACTAACCAGTTTCTCAAACAAGCTCAAATGACAAAACTTAAGAGATATGAGTCACGTTGCATTCACCAAACCACGCAGTACAAGTAAATGACGACACTTATATAACCAAGACACGCCTTTGAAGCATGAAAACCTCAAATTGTTAAAAATAAAAGAGCATATACAATAATGGTTTTAGATAAGACACTCACACTCTCTCACTTGCAATGTGTAGCATCAAAGCTTCTCTCACACCAAGTGTGAGATTCACAAAGTGGTTGCTACACCTAAGTCTCTCCTCATGCCTTTATTGTTGGGGTGCTATGTGAAATCTTGGAGATGGTTTTACAAGAAGGAGAGGGGCCTATTTATAGGTTGGATAACCTCATTAAGATTATTGGAAATCCTAATTTACAAGCTAACAAATCAGGATTATGATTTTTTTTTAATATCAAAACAATATGGGTCTTCTTTCTCTCCTTGATTCATGGATGTGGGCCCAATAGAGTGCACGAGTTCATTGGCGTACCATTGAGATGGTGAATCCTTGAGGAATCTTGGACTCACTCGTGCGTAGATTGTCAAAAGCGACCGCCATTCTTCTTCTTTTTCTTTTCACGCCACTGAGTTAGGCATAAAGAGAAATGTGTGTGTGTGGAAGTGGGAAAGGAGGTAAAAGAAGACTATGGGCTACTTGTGAGAAAAGTGGGAAGACTAGGGTCGACCCAAAAAATCCTATAGCACCGGTGGTAGCTCTATTAACTATCAAAATTTTTTAGATGATTATGCAATTTGTGGTCCACATTTTGTCTTTAAACCACCTCTTCAAATTAGGAGTGGAGATGGATATAACAAATCCCACAAAAATGTCTATTTCTCTTCACAAAAAAGTCTTCAGTGGCCCCCCTTTTGTTGAATTTGCATAAGGCTCCAAAGGTAAGCCCATCATTGCATGAGAGCATGACCTAGTAGATTCTTAGGGGTTTGAAAATATGCATGGTTGCGGATTATGCATAAGTATAATATATGGGTATGATGGATATGAGTAAAGATAGCCACAGTGTTTGGGTGATTTTGGTAGGGTGAGGTATCTCACTATGGAAATTACAAAGAACTGAAAACCGGCTATCAGTTCAATGAAAAACTCAAAGATTAAAACAAAAAGCCTAAAATCATCATATTAAAATTGTCATGATCATCACCAATGCACGTGAAAGGGTGAAGATAGCCACAGTGTTTGGGTGATTTTGGTAGGGTGAGGTAGCTCACTATGGCAATTACAGAGAGCCAAAACACAGCTATCAATACAATGAAAGACTGAAATATTAAAACCAAAAGCCTCAAATTGTCAGATTAAAATCGTCATGATCATCATAAGTACACGTGGATACCAGGCATTGATCGTTGTCTGAGGCAATATTGCATTGGTCGCCGAAGAGATGTGTCGATGTCAGATGCTTTCATGCCATCGACCACCAACCAAGAGGGAAGGGGGAGATGGAGGAAAGACAGAGATAAATGAAATGAAAGGTTATAGGGTAGAAGCATGTTAACATTGTGAAGGATTGGGGGGCTGGCCTCTACAACACCTCAAACCAACACCAAGAAAAGAGGATGAAGAGTATATCTCTCTCAAGATAATATGGGCTGATCTTCTCTCACAAATTTTGACGGCCTCACTCGCACTCGGCTCGACTAGCTTCGACTAGCTTCCCTCTACACCGCTACGACTCCCACTATACTTGGATGCACCAAAGGAAGCAAGGGAACCAAGAAAACCAAAGTAGAAAAGAAACTAAAAACAATGGAAATCTCTACACTTTTCCTCATAAAACCAAGAGCTTCACTTCCTTTCAAACGCCCTTCCATGTGCTAGTAGAGACTCCAAAGGCGCTCTCATATATACACATAGCTTGACCAAAACCCATCCAAATCAATCTCAATTTGAAAACCCACAAAGTTCAGCAAAAAAACGCAGAAAAAGGGATGGAAAACTTGGGGAAAACCTTGCCCTTTTGCGTATGTACAAGCAAGGAATTGCAGCGCATAGTCTACCCTCGACTAGCTGCACCAAAGGGAACCACACACAACATGGCTGCCATACCTCAAACCAAGATGAAGAGAGGTCAATATGCAGAGCTAAGCACCCAATTTAATCAGCCCATTGAGGAGAGACACACTCTCAACTCACCACACCAGGCTCTCGCAAGGCAAGAGGGGCACCTCTACACCAAAACCCCCACCCTTCATCGCAGGCTACAACAACACATAGTTTCTTCTTCACAGCTGAATATCCCTCTTCACTCACAACCCCAAGCTGATAAAATTTCAGTTTTTCTTCATATTTTTAACTCACACTTTGAAGTCTCGACACTTCTATGTACAAAAACAACAAAACTATGTACCCCGCACAACTGGCCTGCATGCGTAGAGACAGCTGGCACACACCGCCTTTGTACACTTTGTACAAGCATGCTTTATTTACATCTAATGCCCCCAAAAGCATTAAAAAACATATCTCAAAGACTTTGGGGTGGTCTGCACCATTTCGCCAAAACACGTCACATATTCCCCCCCCAACAAGCATGGAACACTTTCAAGTGTTTCATGTACACATTCTATCATCAAGTAGTCACTTTATGTAGCTTGTATCCAAAGAAGGCACCAATTCTCATGATAAACACTAAAAAAGGTGGCTAATATCACCACTCACCTCCATTCTTCATGTAACAACCATACACATGATATACCAAGAGCTACCTCGCTTGAGGCAAAAGCCCATGCACTTGTGAAATCAAGTATATCCCATTTACCTCTATCAAACACATAACATTGCATGCCATCATTTGAAAAAAGAACATTCTCAAAATTAGTGATATCAGCATGGTACCTCCCAACATATCTATCGTATACCTCATCATAAAAAAGAGAACATACAATGAGTTGGCTACCATGTTCATAACGATTCCATTCAAAGCAGTTCATCTCCCATATTGGCTTGACAATCATAAACACATGGTAAGGATGCATCACAATATTTCTTAAAGTTACTAAATATCCTCTTCACAGAAACATCAAAGCATCTCTCACTCATGACACAATACATATTATCCTTTCTTGGCATAACTAGAGACAAAGTATCATCAAAGCCTTGTCTCTCACCATCCACAATAACATCATCTCTCATAGAATCTTCCTCATTTGTTTGCATCTCAAAACCAATCGTAAAAGGCATAGTACCATCCACCATATCAAATTCACAAGGGATGCATGCTCTTCATCTCTATGCTTGGCATCATTAGAAATGTCCTCAATCTCATCAAACAAGCCAAATGTAGACACAAAATCTTCATGTGACACCATCTCATGCATACCAATGGGATATTGATAATCATCAAAGATCTCAATTTTTGCATTATCAAAAGAGTGAGACACCAATGCATCATGTGTAGCATGAGTACTTTCATCACTATCGATAACCATGGGGAGCTCATCAAATAACCCATATGTAGAGACATAGTCTTCATTCACCTTAACATCATTCATAGAAAAGGACTCCAAATCAGCATTCAAGTCATCAAAATCAGTGCCTCCATCACCAAGATAAGTATCCATGAGAGAATTTGTAGCATCCAAACCCACATGAAAAGTATCCATCTCATCTACAATTTCATCTTCCACACAATCACATGATGCTTCATTATCGTAGTTGACTTCTTGGTCACAAAGACCTACCTCAAGCTTCCACAATGCATAGTCTACCATAGGCTTACCCAAATGAGCTTCTTCATATTGGAAGTTCACATTCACAATTTGCATGACCTCATCCCTTTTGCATGTGCTATCAAAGACAATGTCTTTCTTATCCCATAGAGATGCATACTCATTAACACAACATGCTTCTCCACTTGCAAGACCTTTGCTAAACTCCAAGAGAGAATACTTTGTCTTTTCCCAACTACCACATATGTCATAGATAGCATCATCCATAAGAAACTTTTGAAGTACTTTCAAGAACTCAAAGTGCCTATATTGGCAAGCCAACAAGAAGAGCAAACCTTGCTTATAGTCATCTTTCTGTCCACAAGTATCAAATACATTATCACAAGCTTCCAAGTACTTGTTCAAGTGATGAAAATCCTGAAAAATCATCTCCAAACCAAGATTACACAAGGCCTTGAGTTGAGGCCTTGAGTTGATTCCCAAGTGGACTCCAACCTGACAATCAAAGCAGCAAAACACTACTCTCTTCTCCTCCATGGGGGCACCAGTTTATGTGAAGGATTGGGGGGCTGGCCTCTACAACACCTCAAACCAACACCAAGAAAAGAGGATGAAGAGTATATCTCTCTCAAGATAATATGGGCTGATCTTCTCTCACAAATTTTGACGGCCTCGCTCGCACTCGGCCTCGACTAGCTTCCCTCTACACCGCTACGACTCCCACTATACTTGGATGCACCAAAGGAAGCAAGGGAACCAAGAAAACCAAAGTAGAAAAGAAAATAAAAACAATGAAAATCTTTGCACTTTTCCTCGTAAAACCAAGAGCTTCACTTCCTTTCAAACGCCCTTCCATGTGCTAGTAGAGACTCCATGGGCACTCTCATATATACACATAGCTTGACCAAAACCCATCCAAATCAATCTCAATTTGAAAACCCACAAATTTGAGCAAAAAAACTCAAAAAAAGTGATGGAAAACTTGGGGAAAACCTTGCCCTTTTGCGTATGTACAAGCAAGGAATTGCAGCACATAGTCTACCCTCGACTAGCTGCACCAAAGGGAACCACACACAACATGGCTTCCATACCTCAAACCAAGATGCAGAGAGGTCAATATGTAGAGCTAAGCACCCACTTTCATCATCCCATTGAGGAGAGACATGCTCTCAACTCACCACACCAGGCTCTCGCAAGGCAAGAGGGGCACCTCTACACCAAAACCCCCACCCTTCACTGCAGGTTGCAGCAACACATAGTTTCTTCTTCACAGCTGAATATCCCTCTTCATTCATGACCCCAAGCTGATAAAAGTTCAGTTTTTCTTCATATTTTTAACTCACACTTTGAAGTCTCGACACTTCTATGTACAAAAACAACAAAACTATGTACCCCGCACAACTGGCCTGCATGCGTAGAGACAGCTTGCACACACCGCCTTTGTACACTTTGTACAAGCATGCTTTATTTACATCTAAGGCCCCCAAAAGTATTAAAAAACATATCTCAAAGACTTTGGGGTGGTCCGCACCATTTCGCCAAAACACGTCACAACGTGCACAAAAAATGATGTCCTAGACAATGCTACCTAGTAGTGCTTGCTAGCATACATTCGAGATCCAAGATTAATGTTAATTTTACTCGGTGCCATATTCAAATGTGGTGTCTTTTTCAGTTATTGAAGTCATGGTGTAGTTGATGACCTCTCTCTCTCTCTCTCTCTCTCTCTCTCTCTCTCTCTCTCTCTCTCTCTCTCTCTCTCTCTCTCTCTCTCTCTCTCTCTCTCTCTCTCTCTATGTCTATATGTCTCTCTCTCCCTCTCACTCTCCTAACGTTCTCCATGCTCTGTGTAAGCCAAGATCTCTCTCTTTCTCTCTCTTTCAAATAGTCTCACCCTCTCCCTTTTCCTTGCATTCTCTCCGTGCAGCCCACTTCATCCCCATCTCATACAGTTATGGCAAGCTAATACCTTGCAATCTCATCTGGTAGGTTTACTTGCGCGTTCAACCATATTTATTCAATGCTTTCGTGTTGACAAGTACACACCAAGGACATAATTTGTTTCAGAATCACTATACTGATTTACAATTGTGTTGTATGTATAGACTCTCTTATCTCTTGCATACAACCATCCTTTCAACCATGGAATTATGGTTCTCTGCAAGAAGTTTTGAAGTTGCTCGGAAGTTTTCCTCCACATCTTTGGAAATATAAGATATGTCCCTGGCATGTTCCACATCACCCTATATGGAGTGTCATCAAAAATTAAGGTATTGTTTGCATCCAAATCCTCAAATATCTTCCAAATATCACTCAGATTTTTGTGATAAACCCTTGTAAATCCTAACATGATATTTGGATTTTGGCAATTTTTGTTACTCATAAACACCTTGAACTTGGTATACTGCTCAGGAAAACACTTTTGTGTGATGCGTTGCACCCTTGTTAAGTTATAGCAACTCCATATCCATAGCTCAAAGTATTCAGCACAAAAATCCAAAAAACTTTGTGCGTCTGGTCGCACCACATGATAAACTTCATCTTTGTCCTCCACAAGTCGCATGTGTTGAGCCCAAGATGGCATAGAATCTCCATGTTTCATTTCAACTGTCTTGAGAAGTAACCCCTCTAGATCCAAGATAAGTACTCTTTTGATGTCCTTGAAAGCAAGTGGTAGGTGATAAGGAGGTGATTCATTCCTTGGACAAGGTCTTGGAGGAGGTTGGATGGGTAATTCAATAGTTTTCTTCAATTTATGCCAGCATATAGCCAATCCATTTTTCTGTAATGGTTCTGAAATTAAAGAACAAGAACACTTAATGCAAACACAACAATAGACATGATTTTTACATTGTCTACCCTAAGGTTTTATTAGATACCAAAATCCATCTATGATCTACTCATTAATAGAAAGAAAGTCAAATTAAAATCCTGACTCTTTTTTATGCTACACTCTCTCTTAGTCTCAATACCATGGAGTTCAACTAGACTTAAGTCAACTAATAACTACTACTTGTTGTTAAAGGTATGCTTGAAGTGTATAAGGCTTAACCAATGCTCTAGTGTAGAATGGGTATTTAGGTCTCAAGGTCTACCACTTATCCAAGCAAAGATCCATTTAGATATGGAAACCCAATTTTTCTTAATATAATGATATAGAGTGGACAAGTGGTGAATCCTGAGACCAAGCCACTCATGCTACTAGGGATAATAGGTTGGACAAGTGGTGGACCTTGAATGTAAACCCCCCCCCATGTACAAAGTATCAGGGGTTTTGGGTATTTCAATGGACTCTAGCATCTTGGAAACATGGTGGAGCTTACTTCTCTCCATGTTTCAATGGAGTCTATCTTGGATAAATGGTGGAGCATCATTCTCTCCATGTTTCAATGGAGCCTACCTTGGACAAGTGGTGCATGTTTGTTTCTCTCTATGTTTGAACAGATTTAGCTTGGACAAGTGGTGGACCTTGGAACAAAATCCCCATGTAAAAAATATCATGGACATTACAAGTGGTGAGAAAAAATACCATTCAATATATAACCTTATAGGTTGGAAAAGTGGTGGACCTTAACACCCAATTATTATTAATATAATGACATAGAGTGGACAAGTGGTGAATCTTGCGACCAAACCTACTAGGAAAAGTACGTTGGACAAGTGGTGGACCTTGAATGCAAACCCCCCATGTACAAAATATTACTCATGCTACTAGGAATAATTTGGTATTAAGGTCCATGTTTCAATGGAGCCTAGCTTGGAAAAGTGGTGGACCTTTGTTTCTCTCTATGTTTCAATAGAATTTGCTTGGACAAGTGGTGAACCTTGGAACAAAACCCCCATGTAAAGCATGTCATGGACATTACAAGTGGTGAGAAAAAATACCATTCAAGGTATAACCTTATAGGCTGGACAAGTGGTGGACCTTAGCACCCAATTCCTCTTATTATAATGACATATAGTGGAAAAGTGGTGAATTGTGAGACCAAACCTACTAGGGATAATAGGTTGGAGAAATGGTTGACCTTGAATGTAAATCACCCATGTACAAAATATCATGGGTTTTGCGTATTTCAATGGAGCCTAGCATCTTGGAGACATGGTGGAACTTACTTCTCTCCATGTTTTAATGGAGCCTATCTAGGAGAAATGGTGGAGGTTCCTTCTCTCCATGTTTCAATGGAGCCTAGCTTGGACAAGTCGTGGACCTTTGTTTCTCTCTATGTTTGAATATGGTTAGCTTGGACAAGTGGTGGATCTTGGAATGAAACTCCCATGTAAAACATATCATGGGCATTTCAAGTGGCGAGAAAGGATACCATTTAAGATATAACCTTATAGGTTGGACAAGTGGTGGAGCTTAACACAATATAATGACATAGAGTGTACAAGTGGTGAATCTTGAAACCAAACCACTCATGCTACTAGGGATAATAGGTTAAACAAGTGGTGGGCCTTGAAATAAAACCCCCTAGAGTGTTTCAATAGATCCTAGCTTGGAAACATGGTAAAGCTTGCTTCTCTCCATGTTTCAATGCAGCCTATCTTGGATAAATGGTGCAGCATCATTCTCTCCATGTTTCAATGGAGCCTAGCTTGGACAAGTGGTGGACCTTTGTTTCTCTCTATGTTTAAATAGAGTTATCTTGGAAAAGTGGTGGACCTTGGAACAAAAACCCCATGTAAAACATATCATGGGCATTACAAGTGGTGAGAAAAAATACCATTCAATATATAACCTTATAGGTCTCAAGATTCACCATTTTTCCACTCTATGTCATTATATTAAGAATATGCGCGTGTTAAGGTCCACCACTTGTCCAACCTATAAGGCTACATCTTAAAGGTTATTCTTTATTACCACTTGGAGTGACCATGATAGGTTTTACATGGGGCTTTGGTTCCAAGATCCACCACTTGTCCAAGCTAACTCTATTGAATCATAGAGAGAAGCAAAGGTCCACCACTTGTCTAAGCTAGGCTCCATTGAAACATGGAGAGAAGGATGCTCCACCATTTGTCAAAGCTAACTCTATTGAAACATGGGGTGTTTGCGTTCAAGGTCCACCACTTGTCCAAGCTATTAGTGCTAGTAGCATGAGTGGTTTTGTCTCAAGATTCATCACTTTTTCACTCTATGTCATTATATTAAGAATATTAGGGTGTTAAGGTCCACCACTTGTCCAACCTATAAGGCTATATCTTAAAGGTTATTCTTTCTCACCACTTGGAGTGACCATGATAGGTTTTACATGGCGGTTTGGTTCCAAGGTCCACCACTTGTCCAAGCTAACTCTATTGAATAATAGAGAGAAGCAAAGCTCCACCACTTGTCCAAGCTAGGGTCCATTGAAACATGGAGAGTAGGATGCTCCACCATTTGTCCAAGATAGGCTCCATTGAAACATGAAGAGAAGCAAGATGCACGATGTCTCCAAGATGCTAGGCTCCATCAAAATACCTTAAACCCACGATATTTCGTAGATGGGGGGTTTACTTTCAAGGTCCACCACTTGTCCAAGCTATTATCGCTAGTAGCATGGTTTGGTCTCAAGATTTACCACTTTTATTAAGAATATGTGGGTGTTAAGGTCCACCACTTGTCCAACCTATAAGGCTACATCTTAAAGGTTATTCTTTCTTACTACTTGGAGTGACCATGATAGGTTTTACATGGGGGTTTGGTTCCAAGGTCGACCACTTGTCCAAGCTAACTCTATTGAAACATAGAGAGAAGCAAAGGTCCACCCCTTGTCTAAGCTAGGGTCCATTGAAACATGGAGAGAAGGATGCTCCACCATTTGTCCAAGGTAGGCTCCATTGAAACATGAGGAGAAGCAAGGTGCACCATGTCTCCAAGATGCTAGGCTCCATCGAAAAACATTAAACCCACGATATGTCGTAGATGAGGGGTTTACATTCAAGGTCCAACACTTGTCCAAGCTATTAGTGCTAGTAGCATGAGTGGTTTTGTCTCAAGATTCACCACTTTTTCACTCTATGTCATTATATTAAGAATATTAGGGTGTTAAGGTCCACCACTTGTCAAACCTATAAGGCTATATCTTAAAGGTCATTCTTTCTCACCACTTGGAGTGACCATGATAGGTTTTACATGGGGGTTTGGTTCCAAGGTCCACCACTTGTCCAAGCTAACTCTATTGAAACATAGAGAGAAACAAAGGTCCACCACTTATCCAAGCTAGGGTCCATTGAAACATGGAGAGAAGGATGCTCCACCATTTGTCCAAGATAGGCTCCATTGAAACATTAAACCCACGATATTTCGTAGATGAGGGGTTTACATTCAAGGTCCACCACTTGTCCAAGCTATTATTGGTTATAGCCTGAGTGGTTTGGTCTCAAGATTCACCACTTTCATTAAGAATATGTGAGTGTTAAGGTCCACCACTTGTCCAACCTATAAGGCTACATCTTAAAGGTTATTCTTTCTTACTACTTGGAGTGATTATGATAGGTTTTACATGGGGTTTTGGTTCCAAGGTCCACCACTTGTCCAAGCTAACTCTAATGAAAGATAGAGAGAAGCAAAGGTCAACCCCTTGTCTAATCTAGGGTCCATTGAAACATGGAGAGAAGGATGCTCCACCATTTGTCCAAGGTAGGCTCCATTGAAACATGAGGAGAAGCAAGGTGCACCATGTCTCCAAGATGCTAGGCTCCATTGAAAAACATTAAACCCACGATATGTCGTAGATGAGGGGTTTACATTCAAGGTCCACCACTTGTCCAAGCTATTATCACTAGTAGCATGAGTGGTTTTGTCTCAAGATTCACCATTTTTCCACTCTATGTCATTATATTAAGAATATGCGCGTGTTAAGGTCCACCACTTGTCCAACCTATAAGGCTACATCTTAAAGGTTATTCTTTATTACCACTTGGAGTGACCATGATAGGTTTTACATGGGGCTTTGGTTCCAAGATCCACCACTTGTCCAAGCTAACTCTATTGAATCATAGAGAGAAGCAAAGGTCCACCACTTGTCTAAGCTAGGCTCCATTGAAACATGGTGAGAAGGATGCTCCACCATTTGTCGAAGCTAACTCTATTGAAACATGGGGGGTTTACGTTCAAGGTCCACCACTTGTCCAAGCTATTAGTGCTAGTAGCATGAGTGGTTTTGTCTCAAGATTCACCACTTTTTCGCTCTATGTCATTATATTAAGAATATTAGGGTGTTAAGGTCCACCACTTGTCCAACCTATAAGGCTATATCTTAAAGGTTATTCTCTCTCACCACTTGGAGTGACCATGATAGGTTTTACATGGCGGTTTGGTTCCAAGGTCCACCACTTGTCCAAGCTAACTCTATTGAATAATAGAGAGAAGCAAAGGTCCACCACTTGTCCAAGCTAGGGTCCATTGAAACATGGAGAGAAGGATGCTCCACCATTTGTCCAAGATAGGCTCCATTGAAACATGAAGAGAAGCAAGATGCACGATGTCTCCAAGATGATAGGCTCCATCGAAATACCTTAAACCCACTATATTTCGTAGATGGGGGGTTTACTTTCAAGGTCCACCACTTGTCCAAGCTATTATCGCTAGTAGCATGGTTTGGTCTCAAGATTCACCAGTTTTCCACTCTATGTCATTATATGAAGAATATCTGGGTGTTAAGGTCCACCACTTGTCCAACCTATAAGGCTATATCTTAAATGATATTGTTTTTGACCACTTGGAATGTGCATGATATGTTTTACATGGGGTTTTGTTCCAAGGTCCACCACTTGTCCAAGCTAGATCTATTACATATATATTATACGTACAATATTCAACTAGATTCCCTACCTATCATGTCCAGTAGCATGGATGCTCTAGCTTGAAGGTCCACCACTTGTCCAACCTATACTCTCTTATGTAAGGGAGATCTCGCTATAAATTCAAAACCTTCCCGCCTAAATTTAAAATATTCCTCCCAAATCTTAAATATCCCACCTAAATTTTAAAATATCCCGCCCAAATTTTAAAATTCAAACTTTTTTATAAAAATTTAAATTTTACTACTTAAATTTAAAATATTCCACGCGAAATTGATTTTAAATTCAAGTTTACCACAAAAAGATATCATTATACCACCTAAATTCAAATATGCAAACCTCAAAACATTATATTGTACATAAATTCAAACAAATTCAAATTAACAAGCCTAAACTGATATTAGTTTGCATAGATATGAATTTATCACACCTAAATTATGTCACCATGTTAGAGAGAGTGGTTAGAGAATTCGAACAAGGTCCACCACTTGTCCAACCTAGATACCAAGAAGGATTGAGTGTACAAGGTATTGTTTGGAGGTCCTTATAGTCCACTGGTCTCAAGGTCCACCACTTGTGGTAAGGGTCACCAAAAAGTGTATATATTCATCCAAAGAAATACATGTATTTTTGGTCTACATGTCCTAGTTTAAACCATTTATGTCCATTAGGTGTATCACTAAACAACACTACTATTTTTGAGAAACAGAAGTTACAATCATATCTACAAATGGATTAGAGGAAAATCAACTCAGCATACATCCAGAACTCGCTACAAGAATCGACTTTAACAGATCACGCAAGTAAGTCTTCCATTCAATTTTACTAGTATTACAATGTGTTAGTTATTTGTGATATTTATGTATGTATATATACTATGTATGCATATCGTAATTAAGTGTAATTGTGTATCTGCATTATGTATGAGTATTACAATGAAATAACACAAATATACATACATACACATAGATAACACAGACGCACACATACATGAGCATGTATTTTCAAGAGAGAGATAGCAAGATACAGAGATAGAGAGATAGAGAGAGAGAGAGAGAGAGAGATAAATACCTGTTTTTTAGAGAGAGGAGAGAGAAAGATAACAGATTTCACTATGTTTATGTATGTGGAAGAGAGGAAGACGATGTATGGGAATATGTGCACGTATTTTCAAGAGAGAGAAAACAAGATAACAGATTTCATTGTGGTTATGTATGTGGAAGTGAGGAAGACGATGTGTGGGAATATGTGCATGTATTTTCAAGAGAGAGACAGCAAGATAACAGATTTCACTGTGGTTATGTATGTGGAAGAGAGGAAGACGATGTGTGGGAATATGTGTATGTGTGCGGGGATACTTTTAAACTATGTATCTCTGTCTTTTGACGAGAGAGTGTGTGTGCAAGAAGAGTTACAGAGAACCATCTTCTCTATATGGAGAAAGACAGAGAGTGAGAGAGAGAGAAATACCTATTTTTTCTCTATTCGTGAGGTGTGCAATGTCTCCCGAGAAGACTGCCCGATCCTGCCCTTCTGGAAAGCGTTGTGTACGCTGCTGTTTCTTTATCTTGTGCGCGAACTTTCAATCCTGTGCACTCCACCTGTGTGTTGTGTACGATGCCGAGCTTGCTCCTCTATGCGCGCGTATACTCCAACTTTGTGCGATCCGTGTGCGCTTTCTGTGTGTTTGCTGCTCGCCTGCTTTCTCTGTGTGCGTTGCGCGTGCGCTCTCTGTGTGCCTAATCTTGATAGGGTTTATTAGAATGCCACGTATGCTACAATACAAGTCCATGTTTTATCATAGGATTAAAAAAAACAAAAGCAATATAAAAAATTAACCAATTCACACGACCAAAATTAAAGAAATCATGGTTGAAAATATGAAAGACATGCATAACTCTATACTAGGAATTCACTTTTTTTAAAAAAAATCTTTGGACAGAACAATATCCCAAAATCAACCTCCCAAGCCCCGCCATCGAGAGCGCTATATTCCACATCCCCATCAAGAGCGCTACCCCCAAACCTCACGTGGAAGCGCTGCCTTGTCACCCCATTGTGGTATTGCCCTAAGACCCCGCATCTGGAGTGCTAAATGGGAACATTCTTCATTAGTGAAATTTTGAACATAAATTATATTAGCATATACTTAAATATAATACAAATATTAACATATTAGCTATACTACTAATTTACTGTAGCAGTTCTAGATTATGTCCCATACTATATTTAAGGTGCCAAAGGTTTGGCCTTATGGTCCTAGATTTAGCCAAGTGGTCAACACATATAGGACCAAGTGCACACTGTGCCACAAAACTTGGCCACCACTTCACTTGCCAAAGTTTAGGCCACATGGTCAATCCTAAGTTTCCAATGTTCTTATTATGTCACCTTTTGCCTCGTGAAAAACCTAGGCTTGTTTTCACATACTCAGGCACTTCAAGCCACAATAAATTGTCATTACTCTTCGGCAACCCTTTTGTTCAAGTCTTTGAAAAAACATTGTTTAAGGCCACCCTAAACCATTTTCATTTAGGGGTGTCTAAAACTAGCTTTTTGGCAATTCGAGAAGAAAATGGTCAAAGTTTTATACTTAGTTTTAACCACTTGACCAATTCAAATATTGGAAAGCAAGGTCTTGTAATACTTTTCTTTGGACATCACACATTAAAACTAGGTCCCTCACTTGTCCAAGCTATGCTCTAATACAATAAAGGGCTTGTGGTTTCAAGATGCACCACTTTCCCAACCTTGATTCCATTAAAGAAGCTAGCTCTACTTAGACATTTAATAGCAAGGTCCTGCAGCAGTTCAGATTGAACATTTTCCATGGCAGCTAGGTCCACCACTTATCTAAGCTATGCTCTAATAGAGTAAGGGGGTTTTGGTTTCAAGACCACCACTTGTCCAAACTTGATTTGGGAAGCAAGGTCCTATAATAGTTTGCTTCGGACATTCACCATTACAACTAAGTCCACCACTTCTCCAAGCTATGTTCTAATACACTAAGGAGGTTTTGGTTTCAAGGAGAACCACTTGTACGACTTTGTTTTTGGAAGTAAGGTCTTTACATAGTTCACCTTGGACCTTGGACATTGGATACTACAACTAAGCCCACCACTTGTCCAAGATATCCTCTATATATAGCCAAAGGGTTTGGGTTTCAAGATTCACCACTTTTCCAACCTTTCTTCCATTAAAGAAAGGAGGGGCATTATAACTAGGCCCACCACTTGTCCAAGCTATGCTCTGATATAGAAAGGGGATTTTGGTTTCAAGGTCCACCACGTGTTCAACCTTGCAAGACTCAAGGGATACTTGGACATTGGAAAGCATAGTCCTATAGTAGTTGATAGGTGGCAGTGGGTATTACAACTAGGTCCAACCTATGCTCTCATATAGCAAAGAGTCTTTGCTTTCAAAGTCCACCACTTGTCCAACCTTGCTTCCATTAAAGAAATGAGGGGCTACGTAAACATTGGCAAGCAAGGTAGCAAGGTCCTAAGGTGTTTCACCTTGGATATTGGGCATTATAACTAGGTCCACCACTTGTCCAAGCTATGCTCTGATAAAGAAAGGGGATTTTCGTTTCAAGGTCCACCATGTGTTCAACCTTTCTAATATAGAAAGGGGATTTTCGTTTCAAGGTCCACCACGTGTTCAACCTTGAAAGACTCAAGGGATACTTGGACATTGGAAAGCATAGTCCTATAGTAGTTGATAGGTGGCAGTGGGTATTAAAACTAGGTCCAACCTATGCTCTAATATAGCAAAGAGGCTTTGGTTTCAAGGTTCCATTAAAGAAATGAGGGGCTACGTAAACATTGGCAAGCAAGGTAGCAAAGTCCTAAGGTATTTCACCTTGGATATTGGGCATTATAACTAGGTCCACCACTTGTCCAAGCTATGCTCTGATATAGAAAGGGGATTTTTGTTTCAAGGTCCACCACGTGTTCAACCTTGAAAGACTCAAGGGATACTTGGACATTGGAAAGCATAGTCCTATAGTAGTTGATAGGTGGCAGTGGGTATTACAACTAGGTCCACCACTTGTCTAACCTATGCTCTCATATAGCAAAGAGGCTTTGGTTTCAAGGTCCACCACTTGTCCAACCTTGCTTCCATTAATATAGTAAGGAGGATTTGGTCTCAAGGTTCACCACTTGTCCAACCTATGCAAACCTTTTTCATGTTGTAGCATGATTTTTTGTTTGAAGAGTATTTTTCTATAACTATGGATTTAACAATGTAATCTTTTTACTTACAGGATGGACTTCGAATCTGGGGAGAAAGTACATATGATACTTGACAATGAAATCGTTGGTATTGGTTGTGTGTGTAGAACAGATCCAGATTCCACTTGTGGTGGTACAAAGATAGGGCTGGGAAATGTCTCCATACTAGTGGAGGAATGCTTGAAGGATGTGGTCCTACCTTTTCCTACAATGGATTCTTCATCTCTCCAAGGCTCATTATGGAGTGCTGTTCGATGGTCAAAGCTTCTTTTGCAATCTTTTGTATTAAATGGGAACTTAATTGATCCACACGAAAGCTACAATGGTGATGAAGAACATGATCATTCTGATCCTCTAGTTACAGATGCAATTTGAAGCAATGATTCGAGAGTCTTGGAGAAATCAGAGGGTCCTTTTAAAAGATGACACAATGATGCAAACCATGAATGAAGGGACCATCTTATATGTATTTCCACATGATTATGTCAACTTTCAGGAACTTGGTCCTGATTGTGTGGGTGTGGGTATTGAAAGAGAAAATGCAAGCATTCATGATGTGGTTGAAGTGGGTAGCATCACTTTGCTAAAGTGGCCCATCAAGCAGACAACAATGTTGAATGGGAGCCCATTACAACGCTTTGTTCCTGTTGATGGCATGCATGCTACATATGAGGATGTATCCAACGATGGCAATGTTGGAAAAAAACTTGATGGGAGTAATGTTGTCCAGTTGTCAAGGAAGAGACGATACACTTTCATGAACAGGACTCAAAAATCAAAAGCAGCACCAGCTTCGACTTTTTACCTTTCAAACAAATCAATTCAAAGGTTATCATGCATTGATTGTTGTGCACAAAAATGCTGCCAATTTGCAGATCGTGATATGGTGACAAGGTTACGACAACAATTTTGGGGAGAGTCTCAAAAATCACGCACTAATTATGTTTATGATGTTCTTTCTATATGTTATCAGAAAGATGAGAAGTCACAATACCAATTCAGGCTAAATGGCTCTATTGTTTGTTGTAGAGCATGGTATGAGCTACATGGAATACCAAAGACATCATTTTATCGATACAAGGAGAACTTTGAAAATGGTGTGCGCCAATATGTACATGGGAACACATGTACATTGAGAAGGGGACTTCAACATACTAGTTTAGCAAGAGCACTACTAAATGAGTTTGTGGAAAACAACTCTGAGAAGATGCCACATAGAAGTAGAACACTGCTAGATGGCTCAAGAGAGACTCAATTGGTGATTCCATCAACATACAAACAAGTGGATATTTTATGTGAAATCAACACGACACTTGACCAAATGGGCTATGAGAAGAAGCTATCCCAATCTTCTTTTGGTAGAATTTGGAACAAAGAGTACCCACATGTCACTTTAACAAAGACGAGTGAGTTCTCTAAGTGCAATATTTGTAGCTCAATCAAGGCAAGGTTAGAAGCTAAACCTTCTCTTGAAGAGAGAGCTCTTCTCTTGAGGGAGAGAGAAGTTCACATGGCACAACAAAAGAGTTGCAAAAGCCTATATTATGCATGGCGCACGTATTTAGAAACTCAACCACAAAAATATGTATGCATAATCCATGATAAGATGGATCAAAAGAAGACTGCCATTCCTAGATTACGCATTGTTCCCAAGGGTGTGGATTCAGGATATAATCTGCAGGTGTCATTGATTGGCATGATCACTCATGGACATGGAGAAGGTCATTACGGACACTTTGTCTTGAATGGTTTGTGGCCAGCTGATCCAAATCTTACAATTGGCTCAATTGCTAATTGTTTACATAACCTCGAGAGGATAGATAAGCATCCTCTTGGTGATCTAGTAACAAATGGACTTCCAAGGAGCAATATTTCACTACTACATGCTTTGAACTCAAGGGATGCTTTGGACTACCATAACTTGAGTGATGGAAAAGAGCCCATTGTGCAGTCGTCAGAAATTGCAGAAGAGGAATTGGGGTCAACATTTCGCAGATTGCCAGAGAACTTGTTGCTACAATTGGATAATTGTGCAGGGGAAAACAAAAATCGATACTTATTTGCCTATTTGTCAATGCTTGTTGCAAGGGGTGTTTTCAAAACCATCCAGCTGGGATTTTTAATGGTTGGGCATACACATGAGGACATAGACGCCATGTTTAGTAGGTTTTCAGAGAAGTTGAGAGTTACACAAACCTATACTTTGCCACATTTGATGGATACATTACGAAACAGCTCATCTTCATCTCCAGCTCCATTTTTTCTCACAAAGATCCCCGATTTCAAGCAATATTGTGATGGCTATCTTTGTGATGGACAAGACATACTTGTTGGACATTCCAAACCGCTTCAGTTCAGGTTCTTTATGCAGGATGAGACACCAATGATGCAATATAAGGCACATGTAGGTGTATCAAGTTGGAGTGGAAGTATTCGCCTTTGGAAAACAGACACAGAAGGCAAGCCAATGTTACCACATGGAGATCCACCTCTAGTACAAATGGCGGAGTATGTCAAGGCCCACGAAGAAGTCATTTTGGGGCTAAAGAACTATATAAAATTTTGGAAAAATTTAGGGAATGGTTCAAGTATTCCGCGATATTATAGACCCGTGATAGATTATTGGAGTAAGGTAATTGAAGAGATTGGAAAAGCAATCATATCAGAGGGAGTCTTGTATGAAATGTTTTGGCCAAAAACTCAAGAATATTCTCATCTACAAAGCACTACAATGAATTTGCAACAAGGAGCAGAAGGATTCCTAAGCCTTGAAGAGTTGAACGATCATTTTTGTGGGCCTCAACGAGATAGGCCAAGGGAAGAGTTTGACCCTATGTCTGATGTGCACCAAGGTGACTTTCTTATGCTTGTTCCGAGTGACACAGAAATCTATCCAGTGTGGCTTGCAATGGCTTTATCTGACATTGATAATGAGCCTACATCACCAAACTACAGAAAACTCTTGATTCAATATTGGGCACCTTACGCAAGAAAAAGTGGGATGACAGATACTCAAGCTTACAGTAATTGTTGGAAGGGTTATTGGGCTGTCAACTATAAGGACCCACAAGTGTGGGAAACTATAGATGCAATTGTTTGGTCCTGGAGACCCAACAAAGAAGGACCATTTTCTAGAATAAAGATTCCAGAAAGACATGCTCTAAAAGCCAAAGAAGGCCTCACTCGTGCACATCAGCCACACTTGGATCAAAGTTCAGATATGGTATCAAATGTGGAGTAGAATTATGTGGAGCTTCTATTGTGACTATACTAGTCAATTTGTAAACAAAATCTTTTTTGTATCTTCCTTTGTTTTATGTAATTTATAGTTATTATTCAAATCCATGTGTTGTACATCCTCTTGACTTTTGGTGTTTATCAACACCACAATCCTATGAGATTTTCACTTTATTTACTAGCCACACACCTCAATTTTTCCCACTTTAAGTGGAAAATTCCCAAATTACATGAATTCGGTCGATTTGGAGATTCCCATAATGTGAGATTTTTACCAAAATACCTAATATGGTCTTATATGTTGATCACCTTACAGAGTGTGTTATTTATCATATTAGTAATGCTAATTAGTATACAAGCCATACCTGGAGGTACACTGTAAATGCTAGCTAGCATATGGTCAGTGCTAGGTAGCATATGGTAGGTGCTGATTAGCATACTGTAAGTGCTAGTTAAGCATATTCTAAGTTTAAGTCCCCTTTGTACTCAAGGTGCTAGTTAGCGTAATGCAAGTGCATCTTAGCATACTGTAATGCTAGTTAGAAATCTGTATGTGCTTACTAGTATATTATAAGTGCATCTTAGCATATTGTAAGTGCTAGTTAGCATATTCTAAGTTTAAGTCCCCTTTGTACTCAAGGTGCTAGTTAGCATAATGTAAGTGCATCTTAGCTTATTGTAAGTGCTAGTTAGCATATTCTAAGTTTAAGTCCCCTTTGTACTCAAGGTGCTAGTTAGCACTCTGTATGTGCTTACTAGCATACCATGAGTGCTAATTATCATACTTTAAGTGTTAGTGAGCATACTGTAATTGCGAACTAGCATAATTTGTGCTAGTTAGCATTGTTTGTGCTAACTAGCATACTGAATGAGCTAATTAGCACACTGAATGTACCAATTAGCTAATTGAATGTGCTACTTAGCATACTAAATTTAGCAACTACCCTATTGAATGTGTTAGTTAGCATACTATCAGTGCTAGTTAGCATACTCTAAGTGCTAATTAGCATATTCTAAGTGCTAGCTAGCATATTATAAGTGCTAGTTAGCATACTCAAGGTGCTAGTTAGCATAATGTAAGTGCATCTTAGCATACTATAAGTGCCAGTTAGCATATGATTAGTGCTAGATAGCACACTAAATGACTGTGCTTGTTAGCATATTGTTTGTGCTAGTTAGTATACCAAATGTGCTAATTAGCACATTGAATGTAACAATTAGTTTCTAAATGTGCTACTTACATACTGAATGTACCAATTAGCTACTAAATGTGCTAGCTAGCATACTACAAATGCATGGAAGGTGTAAGGTCTCCACCTTTCTAGTTGTAGAGGAATCATCTTAAATCTTTAGGGAAAAGCATTGTACATACAAATAGGTAAAGCACTATCTCAAAAGCAGTTAAAAATGGTATTTTTGGAATCTTACGAACAGCAAACCCAAGGCTAGAAATTTTCAGAATTAAGTTTGGACCAAAACTAACCCCGCTAGTCCCTCTAGAAGATTCAATGTAAAATAAATTGCCAAGAAAAATTGAAGGGTGGCAGTAATCATTTAAGCATAGACTTTACTAAAGGCCTCCCAGATATTTTACAGGTATTTACCAGATAATTACCAATTAAGAAAACAATAGATCAAAATATAGTAGATTTTATTTTTAAAGCTCGCAGGTGATGAAAGGGGTCATCACTGACCTGCCAGGGACACAACTAGCATCAGGGGGTGCCATCTTGAGCCTAGGGGTTTTTTGAGCTGGAAGCAACAGCCATTTTCAGCCTATGAGAGTTTATGAGTGTTAGAAACCTATAAATAGGACCCCTTGCTTCACAATTTCAGACAAACTCGAAGTACTGGAAGATTTCTCTTGTGTATAAGAGAATACCTCTCAAAAAATACTTAGAGAGAAAAAACTCTTTGTAATTAATTGAGGTAATTATTCTAATTTTGGTTAATTAAGAGAATAGCTTAAGTTTTGATTAGTTTCTCCTTATTAAACTATTAATCAAGGAGATTAAGAATTCCTTATTATTAATTAATCTCTAAATTATCATTAGACTGTTGATCTCTAATTTCTTAAGCTTGATAAATAATCTAATTAATTAAGTACTTCATATTAAGCTAAAAATGGTTAATTTTAGGTTGATTTATGAAGAAAAATAGTTTTTAAGACTAATTAATTATAGTATAATTTTCAAAGCTTGCTTATACTTTGTAAAAGCGAGGGAAATTATATCTTAATTTTTTGAGTAATCTATCTGATTAATTAGGCAAAAATGAAATTTTTTAATCATAAAATGAAGGGGAAATTAGTTAACACACTTAGATAATTACACCGTAATTATTAGAGCTAGGAGACCTTGTTAATAAGCCAAGGTAATTAGGCCATGGATAGAAAATTAGTCTATCAAATTAATTAGGCAAAGATTGTCTTTTTTTTAGCATAAATTAAAGGGGGACATTAGCTAAATTCAATCATGGACGGGTGGACCTGATTAGTCAGGTAACTATCCATCCTTGCGCACTAAAAATATTTAGAAAACTTCTTCATTTGGAAGAGGAGTCCACCAGCGCATGTGCCCTCACATCTGTTGGGGGGGAAAAGCGTTGGTTGAGGATACCTTAGACAAATTTGTGGAAACTTTAGGGCCAAAAAAGTTTTGGAATTCTAATATGTTGTTCCATTTCCGCTGCAAGATAGGACTAGGTCTTATTCTAGGGCTATAGACCCAAACCATTGTCAACGGTAAAGGTCTATTCCTTGGATTTTTTTGTTTAGAGACTCTGATTTTTATTAGTCCTAGAGACTTGTCAAGGATCCCATCCCGATCTTGGTATTGGCGGGTTGGGGACCTCACAAGTGGTATCAGAGCGTCTGTTAATTAAATTCTTGGACCTAGGAAAAAGTTTAAGGTATTTCGCTAAAATGAGTGGTCTTTGACAAATTCAATTAAAGAGGTATTTAATTGAAAAGAGCGAGAGAAATAAATAGAGAGAATTATCCCCATCTTTGTAGGAAGATTTCCATCAGGCCTATCTCAAATCCATGGATTTCAACATTAGGTTTATGAGGGCTTGCCTATCTCGACACTATTCAATGCAAAAAAGCGTGATGAAATGGCTAGATAAGAGATTTTATCCTTCCACTTGGAGGATCAGTTGGTCAAGATCTGGTGGAATTTTCTTCATTGATGAGGGAGAGTTAGAGGGTTTAGCACTAAATATAAAGAGACTCAAAGGGGCTGAAGATCTTCAAGTGATTGAAGTATACTTTTTCATTGAGAGAGAGAATCAAGAGGAAACCTTTGTAGTGGATGGTGCCCAAGTATCACAAAACCAGTGGGTGTTTGATCAGGTGTCTAAAGTAATCTTCCCAGGTAGAATTAGACCCATAGGTGTAGGTCCTGGTTTTAGTGGACCAGAAGATGTTGTATATTTTGATCCTATATCTGATCCACCCAAAGTCCACAAGATTCTAGTATAGGATTGTCATCGCCCTTGTACATAATAGGATCTTCATGGATTGTATTAACTCTTGTACATACTATAGTTCTCATGGGTAGGCTATAAATAGTTCTGTTTATGGTTTGGCAATTGTCTTCATCGTGTGTGAATATTTTTTGAGTATGAGATAAGCTAAAAGCATAAGTAAGAGAGATTTTCATCTGGTACTAAATTCCACTAATTCAATCTCAAGGAAATACTCGTGTAAATAGCCTTTACACTATTTCTCAAGAGAAAAAAAATGCTACTAAAGCAAGTTAACACTAGTTTGGTGTCCTTTTTTAGCGAATTTAAATAAAATGGTACATGAAGTCTAGAACATATCTCAAGAAATGCTTTTGTAAACTTATAAAATGTTATTCAAAGTACTCATAGAAATTATAATCCCTCACTTTTGATCATAACCTCAATAGTAACTACACTCATGAAAAGAACCAATGCAAAACAACATTCAATGTTTCATTAAAACTCGTACTCTAGCCTAAGAAAAAAATAAGGAGGGTGCATGCAATAATCCGTGGTAACTACTAATATATGTGCTTGATATTTTTGCAATTTTCATGTGAGAAAAAAATTCTCTGTGACTAGAATAAATATAGAAAGTCCTGAGGGTAGAATATGCAACATTCACAAATTCAATTAACAATCACAAAAAACATTTTGTTCATCTAACTTTACAATGTCTTATGATGCATATATACTAGATCTATGACTCCATTACATAAGGTGATAATTTTTAATGGTTATGTAAGCCACATTTGGTGATTTATGGCATATCCAAAAAATTGTGCATGTTGTAATTATGATTTTTTATATATCAAAAATAAGCCTTAAAATAAAGTTCACTTTTGTATTTTTTCGTTCATCTCACTTATTTTTATACAAATACCTCATATGGACACAATTGGGAGATTTATATATACACTTTCATTAGTTTTTCATAGCAATGTTTCTTTTGCAAGAAATTACACACTATAACTTTTTTTTAATGCGCTTAAATTGCAAGACGCCTATGAGTTTGAACCCTTGAAAAATGCTTAGTTGATGGGTATTGACCTATAGATACATTATACACCTTAGGTTTTGTCCCATAACCTCATCATGTTAATGAAAGAGGCATTGAAAGACCAAAATTTTCATTTTTGTCAGCATTTTCAAGATTTTATTCTTTTGATTATAACAAAAATTTAGTCTCATAACTAGGTTATGAAGCTCAATTTCTTGCTAAAATAAGTTTTTTCCTATCCATATACCTTGAAATCTATGCAAAATCTTATTTTGATGAGGAGTTATATTCAATTTATGAAAATTTTGTTAAACTGTACTAAATTTCTATGATTTTTTCATCTTAAATTTTATCATTATAATCTTAATTTGTTATTAATTTTGGAAAAAGTAAAATTTGGCTATGTTATTCATCTCATAGCTAACCTAAGATGTGAACATGACCTATGAAATTTTTTTCTAGATTCACCAAATAATTATGACAAGTAACAGGATACTTTAGTGTCTCAGGACATTTGAGTTTCCGATTACAAAACTAGTGTTAAACTCCCTACCTTCAAGGGAGAGGGACCCAATGTAGAGGAAGATGCCGAAGCGTGGATAGATGCTATGGACGACTATTCTAAAGTTGCAGGAACTATTTAGGAAAACCAAATAATGTTGGGTATGTTTTGTCTCAGCGGAGATGCCAAACTTTGGTGGAAGCAACAGTGCAGAGATAATCCCACGAGTAGTCAGTCTTGGGAGAAAATGAAGTAGGCAATCAAAGAATGCTATCTCCCTCCTGCACATCAGGCTATCAAGATAAATAAATTCTTTTACCTACGCCAACTAGGGCTTTCTCTGGAGGAGTACTACACAAAATCCTTACGGTGCTATGCTCCCGACATGACAATGGAGAAGCATATTGCTCGCTTTTGTCAAGGCCTCAATAAACCCTTGAGTACACGTCTCAAATCCATGAGGCCTATATCAATTCGGGACGCCCTTCTCAGGGACAAGCCTCTTGCAGTTGAAGGAACCAACCCTACTAGAAATTATGATGGTTTTAACAACTTTAGGAAAAGAGCTAGGGGAAACTTTAGCCAAGGACATCAACAACGTGGGCTAGTGGCTGCAGTAAACTTGGAGCAGACCTTTCCCAATGTCATGGGCTATGGATGCAATCAGATGGGACACTATAGAAATAACTATCTTGAGGAGCAAAACCCTAGAATTACCGCTAGAGTCATTCCTCAAAATCAAGGAGACAATCTAAGAAGAGGTAGAAATGGAGGACGAGGTAGAGGAAGAGTAAGAGGAGCCAGAGCTTATGCAATCATGGGAGAACCAACCTTAATGAATGAGGAAGATGAAAGAGCCACTCGCTTGGCCACAATTCACAATCCTAGAGCTCAGCAACAATAAGAAATTTTGTAAACCACTATAAACCGATAATGTAAAACTTTGAGTTACTTATATATTATAATGGTACACATTATTTTCTTTTCGAAAATTACTTAAGGAATCTAAAGTTAAGTTAGTATCCAATCAAGAAATTAAGGGTAGATCTAGCAAATGAAAAAGAGGTTCTTGATAGGAAGGCAGAATTTGAATCTTAGGAATGCGATAGTTATCCAAAAACCAACTCACATTCCTTGCGCACAAGATAGCCTTCCTTGAAAAGTGACCTAGATATTGAAGCATTAATGTACGAGACTAATAGGAAGCCAAAATAACTCTTGGTATGATACCTCTTAAAACCCTTTACATAATGTTGGTCAACCAGGTTAGAGTACAGAGGGGATACCTCTAGTGCAATGATGGAAGCTTGTTCCGAACGCAGATTGCTCAGAATGGCAAGAACATGTCGAGAGTGTTCAAATTGGCAAAGTTGGAATACACAATACTTGTCGAGCGCTGATTGCTCTGAATGGTAAGTTAAATCCGAGAGCGTTCATGTTGACAAGGTGGATATATGGATCTTTTATGGAGTGGATTTACCCTCGTTTTTGAGAAGAATACAATTGGTTTGAAAAGGTTTTTAAAATGAGCTCAAAATTGAGAGTTTCTTGGAGAAAATTTGAGTAGCAAGTAATTAGTAAGGAATTGTGGAATCTCCAAATGAGATTGTATCTTTGAAGGTAGAGAGAGAACTCTTAGAAATAGAGTAATCAGGAACACCTAGTAAAGTGGAAGGATTATCCCACCAAAGATGCCACTTGGGAAGATGAAACCTCTCTTCTCAAAGACTTTCCCAATTTCAGTTGAGATGAGGGCATCTCAAATTCTTAAGTTGGGGTGATTGTAAGGTCTCCACCTTTCTAGTTGTAGAGGAATCAACTTAAAGCTTTAGGGAAAAGCATTGGACATACAAACAGGTAAAGCTCTACCTCAAAAGCAGTTAAAAATGGTATTTTTGGAATCTTAAGCACAGCAAACCCAGGGCTAGAATTTTCATAATTAAGTTCGGACCAAAACTTACCCCGCTAGTCCCTCCAGAAGATTCAATGTAAATTAAATTTTCAAAAAAATTTGAAGGATGGTAGTAATAATTTAAGCATAGACTTTACTAAAGGCCTCCCAGATATTTTACAGGTATTTACCAGATAATTACCAATTAAGCAAAAAATAGGTCAAAATATAGTATATTTGATTTTTAAAGCTGACAGGTGATGGGAGGGGTCATCTCTGTCCTACCAGGGACACAATTAGCAGCAAGGGGTGCCATCTTGAGCCTGGGGGTTGCATGAGCTACAAACAAATGCCATTTTCAGCCTATGAGAGCTTATGAGTGCCAAAAACCTGTAAATAGGACCCCTTGCTTCACATTTTCAGATAGACTCGAAGTCCTGGCAGATTTCACTTGCATATGAGAGAATACCTCTCAAAAGCTACTTAGAGAGAAAAAACTCTTTGTAGTTAATTGAGGTAATTAGTCTAATTTTGGTTAATTAGAAAAATAGCTTAAGTTTTGATTAATTTCATCTAATTAAACTATTAATTATGGAGATGAAGCATTCCTTATTGTTAATTACTCTCTAAATTATTATTAGACTGCTAATCACTAATTTCTTAAGCTTGATCAATAATCTAATTAATTAATTACTGCATATTAAGCTGAAAATGATTAATTTTAGGTTGATTTATGAAGAAAAATAGATTTTAAGCCTAAATAATTATAGTATAATTTTCAAAGCTTGCTTATACTGTATAAAAGCTAGGGAAATTAAATCTTAATTTTTTGAGTAATCTATCTAATTAATTAGGTAGAAATTAAATGTTTTTAATCATCAAAAGAAGGGGAAATTAGTTAACATGCTTAGATAATTACACTGTAATTATCAGAGCTAGGAAACCTTGCTACAAAGCCAAGGTAGTTAGGCCATGCACAAAAAATTAGTCTATCTAATTAATTAGGCCAAAATTGTCTATTTTTTAGCATAAATTAAAGGGGAAAGTTAGCTAAATCACTTCGATAATTATACAGTAACTATCAAAGCTATAAATCAATGTTAGGTAGTGGGGATAACTAGGCCATCTATAGAAAATTAGTTTATTTAATTAATCAAGCCAAAATTGTATACTTTTTAGCATAAATAAAAGGGGGAAATTAGATTAATCATCACTGAGATAATTATACAATAATTATCAAAGCTAGAAATCACTGTTAGAAAGTTGGGATAACTAGGCCATGCACTGGAAGATAGTTTAGCTAATTAATTAGGCTAATATTGTCTGATTTGAACTATAAATTGAGAAGGGAAATTAGCTAATTAATTTATATATTTACATAGTAATTACCAAATATGGAAAATATCATAAAGAAGTGGCAATAATTATCTTAAGGCTAGAAAATAAATATAGCTATTTATCTAAGTTAAATTATTATAATTCTAGCTCAAAAGTAAAAGGGAAAATTCATAAATCATGTTAGATAATTAGGTGCTAATTATCAAAGTTAGTTTACATGATAAACAAGTCGTGATAATTATCTTAAGGTTTGAAATTTAATATTTATCTAAGTCAAATTATACTAGTTCTAGCTGAAAATTAAAGAGAAAAATTAGTAAATCCTGCTAGATGATTACATGCTATTTATCATAGTTAGATTACATGATAAAGAAGTCGTGATAATTATCTTAAGGTTAGAAAATTAGTATAAATATTTATCTAAGTCAAATTATACTAGTTCTATTTGAAAGTAAAGGGAAAATTTAGTAAAGTATGTTAGATGATTACATGCTATTTATGAGAGTTACATTACATAATAAACAAGCCGTGATAATTATCTTAAAGTTAGAAAATTAATATTGATATTTATCTAAGTCGAGTTAAACTAATTCTAGTTGAAAAGTAAAGGGGGAAATTAGTAAATCATGTTAGATGATTACATGCTATTTATCAAAGCTAGATTACATGATAAAGAATCCATGATAATTATCTTAAGGTTAGAAAATTAGTATAGATATTGTTCTAGGTCAAATTATAATGATTTTAGTTGAAAATTAAAGATGAAAACTAGATATATTAATGTGAAAAATTAAAATATAATTTCCAAAGTTCAAAAATATCATTATCTACTTGTGATAATTATTCCATAGTTTTTAGTTAAAGATCAATTAAAATAAGTAGACTTTGCAGTCAAAAGTTTCTAAGAAAATTACAGTAAGTGTAAACCAGTAATATAAAGTTGAGAAAATGAAATCTTTAAGAGAAAATAAATCTAATCAATATTAAGCTTTAAAAAAAGCAGATTTCAAGCTTAATAAAGATGGGGAGATTAGGAAAAAGCTATATAATTTATAAGAAAATTATGGGAGCATAGAAAATCCTTAAGGAAGCTAGGATAAAGTTATCTTGTCCATACAAGCAATTAAGAAATTATTAGGTCAAGAAATTACCCTCTAGGAATACAAATTTAACCTTAGTTGGGTTAAAAAGAGGAATTACATTGAATACGAAGGTTAAGTCAAGTTTTTGAATGATTTATCTAATAAATAGACGTCCTTTTTTATAAGGATAAGAAGTCATGACACCAAAAAGGACCCAAGCCAATCCTCAATCTAATGATGAGGATAGTATTCCAAAAAGAACTAGAGCGTCGCATGATGACAATGCCTGGCCTAGTAGTAGGCCTACTAATGAGAGTGTATATGCTCCAATACTACAAGAAATGCTAGATCAGTCCCGGGTGAGTTTTCATTATAATTTAAGTTTTGAATAATTCAAGTTCTTCTTTAAGTAATAACATTGCATACATAAAAGAGCGAGTAAGGAATTAGGAAAGGTGAAATTGGTTAAAAAGTGGAAGGCATCTTCCAGGAAACTAATGTATACTTGTTTGTAAATTAGGAAAGTAATGTTTGGATTAAGGCTGGTTGAATTATGAAAGATATGATTGATCATCCTTAAGACAGCTTGTGTCTCAAGACACCTCCGACTCCTTGGTATATTTTGATGAATAATGATCGCTTTCTGGCCACGGATAAGTCGGCTACCCCCCTGAACGATGAGTTTCTACTCTGTGTCATGTCTTGATGTTTCAACATAAGTTAGGATACCGTTTTTATCCTAGGGGAGCCTCCCGGTTGTATGGGTAACTGGTTTGGTGTATGGGCACCCCAAACCTTGGGTGGGGGTTTATCCACCATGGATTGTGAATAAGGAATGGGTGCCATTTTTCACCCTTAGGTGGTCTTGAGACAAGAAAAGTACTGGTCATGGTTATTATGGTCAATTTGTTTGATTGACAGTACCCTGTCTTAAGTTTAAAGATGTATGTTTGCTAAAAGAATGCTTTTCAATGTTGTCTTTAATATTTGATTGAAGGAATCACTGTGACGGAAATTTAAAAGAAACAATTATTTTAAATGTTAAAACAATGTCGTAGTAATTAGAAAAATAAAAGAATCATGTGTGAGTGCGGGGTGGTAAGTGGGGATTGACTAAGTTTGTCAACCATGGACGGGTGGACCTGATTACTCAGGTGGCTGTCCATCCCTACACACTATAATTGTTTAAAAAACTTCTTCACTTGGAAGAGGAGTCCACCAGTGGTTGTGCTCTCACATTTGTTAGGGGAGGAAAACCGTTGGTTGAGGATACCTTAGCCAAATTTGTGGAATTTATAGAGCCGAAATAGTTTTGGACTTTTAATATGTTGTTCCATTTCTGCTGCGAGACAGGACTAGGTCTTATTCTAGGGCTATAGACCCAAGCCATTGTCAATGGTAAAGGTCTATTCCTTGAATTTTTCTTATTTAGAGACTCTGATTTTTATTAGGCCTGGAGACTTGTCAAGAATCCCATCCCAATCTTGGTATTGGCGGGTTGGGGACCTCATAGAAGCATACTATAAGCACTAGCTAGCATATTGTAAGTCTTGGTTACATACAATATGCTTCCCTACATGGCTTGTATACTAATTAGCATAACTAACATAATAAACGCCTTCTAACTCTCATAATTGTAGTTTGAGCTCTTCTACAGATTCAAAGAAAAGCATCCTGATTGAAAAATAGGTATGAGAATGTTTGAGATGATGAAGCCATTTATTGTACAATGGTTGAAAGATAGATACACATGTTGCTGTGAATATCATGTGCAGATGTCCTTTTTAAAGCACACATTTAGCCATATGTGGTCTCAATCATTCGGGCTGCATGTAGACCAATGCAGATGTACATGCAGCGTTTACGTCAAAGGTGATGAAACTGGCATGGGTTGCATGGCTTTATGTAGAAATTTCAAAGGTGTCACATATTTGTGGGAGTCAGTTTAAGGTTGTTAGGCCATTCTATTTTGTTTCAAGGTATGATGGACTAACAAGGATGGAGATGAGCTGGTTCTTCTTTGGATCGGGACATGGCAAGGGAGAGCATGACGGTGCAAGCACAGTTGTAACTAAAAGAACATTGACACATGAATAGTTGAAGACTAATGAGGCCACTTTAAAGTGTGTTGCAGATGTGGTTGCCTATTTCCAAGCCAACCTATCAAAGGAGGCAACAACATCATATCCGCTAAAAGAAAGGGAATGTACCCATGTGTTTTGGGAGATCAAAGTAGGTGATGTAAATAGGGAGATTAAATGGAATTGTGCCACGGTTGAGAAGTCTCGCACCTTGCATGCTTTGCATGGTCACAACCAGTAGTATGCAACTACCATTGCCACAAGACCATTGGCATGGTTTTGTGATGCATGTATGAATCAGAGTTGGAATTGCTGCACTAACAAATCTCATGTGCAGCCTTGGGATTATCAAATTTTGATGCCATTGTCAGATGAAGTTGAGGATGAAGAAGACACTCCGACTGATGATGCCCTTGAAGGATAGATCATTGGATATGAAAAATTCATGTATGAAGGCCACCATGATGCATTAAGTAGTGCTTTGTGTGTTGGCGACACTTTTGTAGTGAGTCTAGATGCTGCAACCAATGATGAGAATGTAGACTTTTACTTGGTAAAGTGCATTGTAGTAAAAGAAAAGGCAAAACGGGGTTTCATTTATGAGTGGAACAATGTAATTGACAAAGGCTCTTACATCATGCAAGGACTGTACTACAAGAAAGTAGATGCATACACCTTCAAACTAGACTACAATCAACCTGTTGTTCACATACTTTCAAATCTTGTACGTTGTATCAAGATACCCATGGAACACATGCAAAGGAGAAGGAAAATGTACACAATCACCCCCGAAGATTAGGAAGCAATCTATAACAGCATGCCATTTGGTTTTTGACATGAGTGTCATGGTCCTCTATTCTATTTTGTATCTTGTGTATGCTTACTACTACCGCAATATATGCTAATTGTATACTAACAAGCTTCTACAAAGTGTGTGCTAGCTAGCATAAAGCGAACTAGCGTACAATATACGCTAACTAGCATATATTGTATTCTAACTCGCACAATATATGTTATCTGTATACTATCTACAATGTAACAATTTTATATATGCTAACTAGCACAATATATGCTAAATGGATACTCACTACCATACAATATATGCTAACTAGAATATAGTGTATGCTAACTATCACAGTATATGCTAATTGTTTACTAGCAAGCTTCTACATACTGTTTGCTAACTAGGAAACAATATATGCTGACTAGCGTATACAATATATGCTAACTAGCATATAGTGTATGCTAACTAGCACAGTATATGCTAGTTGTATACTAACTAGCTGCTATATGGTGTGCTAACTAGCATACAATATTATGCTAACTAGCATATAGTGTATGCGAACTAGCACAGTATATGCTAACTGTATACTAACTAGCTGATATATGTGGTGTGCTAACTAGCATACAATATTATGCTAACTAGCATATAGTGTATGCTAACTAGCACAGTATATGCTAATTGTATACTAACTAGCTGCTATATGGTGTGCTAACTAGCATACAGTATTATGCTAACTAGCATATAGTATATGCTAACTACCACAGTACATGCTAATTGTATACTTACTTGCTACTTTATAGTGTGTGCTACCTAACAAAAAACCCTATAAATAATTCTGTAACACATAAAAATGGAATAGTAGGAGGCAATTGTTGAAGATATTATCTCATCATTAATTTCCAGCATCAAATAACATTACATAAGGTTTAATTTTACAATGAGAGTCACACTCCCCTAAAACTCTTTAGGCCTCCTCATAGGGCGTATGTATTGACCGCGCTTTTCCGGTGCCTTTTCCTCTGCTTTTGTCTTTCTCTCTTCTTCCAAGTTGCCTCTTTGCTGTTCCTTTTCTTTTCTTTCCCTCTCCAACCTAGCTTTCTCCTCTCTCTTGTATGCTAGGTCAGCTTCCATTTGCTACTCCTTTTCCATTTGCCTTTACCAACTGTTTGAGGACTTCATCAAAGAAGTTATCAAAGCCTGTATCAAAGGTATTGTCAGCCATATATGCTGCCCAATTATCCGACTGCAGCCAAAGAAAAAGAAATCTTTCATAGTTTTTATAAGAAATTGTTCTCTCTCCTCAGCACTCTAGTCCTCTAGCTTTGGAGCAACTAGCCAAGCTTGTGCTGGGTTTTGAGACACTTTGTAGAGGCTATCATCAATAAGAAGCATGTTTTGCGCATTGTACGCCGGAGAGTATTTCCAAAACACGGCTAAATATTTCATAAACACAGGTTTATTGCTAATTAGCCCGGGTGGCCTTTTGCACTACTCTTGCTCAAGAATATTGGCAATCCTTGGCACCTGCAATATAAAAACATCCCTACAAATACTCATGACTTTACACTGCATGCTTGTGCTCCAAATATACACACTGAAGAATTGAAGACACCAATCCAAAAACTTGTGACTGTCCTTGCAACAGAACACATGTCGGCCCTTTGCATATGCAGGGAGCTTTTCTCCAAATCAAGTCTCTACCACCCTTACCAAAAGACCATTGAGATCTAGTAAAAGAGCCCTTTTTTCATCACATAGTCACTTAGGCACCCATATTGGGTTTGGAGGAGGATACCATTTAGCATATATAGCCTCCTCAATATAATTTAGGCACTCAAAAATTCTACGGCCACGCTATGAATATCATTCAAACCGCTTTTCAAAACAATTTTTGTCTCCTTATCTCCCTGGCTTTGCGGACTTTCCTTTTCTAAACTTTCTGCCACATTGCATGGCCGTATTTACATCAGGCAAGGAAATTAATGCTGGAGGGGGATACCATTTAGCATATATAACCTTCCCAGATGGGTGAACATAATTTAGGCGCTAAAAATTTCTACGGCACACTGTGAATATCCTTTGAGCCACTTTTCAATCTCCAATTTTTGTCTCCTTATCTGCCTGGTTTTGCGAACTCGCCTTTTTGAAACTTTTTGCCATTGCATGGTCGCATTTACATTAAGAAAGGAAATAAATGTTGGAGGAGGATACCATTTAGCATATATAACCTTCCTAGATGGGTGAACATAATTTAGGCGCTAAAAAATTCTACGACAGGCTATGAATATTGTTTGAGCCACTTTTCAATCTCCAATTTTTGTGTCCTTATCTGCCTGCCTTTGCGGACTCTCCTTTCTGAAACTTTTTGCCACTACATGGCCGCAGTTACATCAGGCAAGGAAATTAATACCAGTTTATCTTCCTCTGCAAAGAAACAACAATATGAAGTGAATAAGTTCATAGATTGGCAAAAAGTTTTAATGGACTGCTATTGAACATTATATTATATAGACATTTTCACTTGGAAAATAAAAAAAGTTACAATGTCAGCCACAAGAGGCATTAGTTTTTCAAAACGGCATAGCCATAAGAGTGAAGGGCACATGTATGAGAACACTAAGTACATGCCAAAAAACTGAACACAGACAATTTCCTGCTGAAATACATAATCTAAGGAAATTTCATTGACACAATTTTCTACAAGCTCTTGAGCGAGTGGATTTCTTTTCCCCTTTGGTGCTTTCAGCTTTGTCCTCCATCTTCTTTGGGGAACCACAACCATTGATTGCAGTTTCTTTAGGTACGTCTTCAAGGCCCAATTTTCTCTTGGCCTTAGCCTTCGCAAAAAACCCTCAAGAGGGCTATTATCACCAACTTCCTGCAGGTCCTCTATGTTGTTAGTCTTGAAAGATTTCCCTGAGGCACTGGCACTAGCACTAGCCATTGTCTGCTAAGAATTTTTTACTATTTTAGTCGCAGCAGGCATGTTATCACTAGCTTCCTATAGGTTCTCTATGTTGTTATTCATCAAAGATTCCCCTGAGGCACTCGCACTAGCACTAGCCATTGTCTGCTAAGAAGTATTTACTGTGTTAGTTGCAGCAGGCATGTTATCACCAACTTCATGCGGGTCCTCTCTGTTGTTAGCCTTCAATGTTTTCCTTGAGGCACTGACACTAGCACTAGCCATTGTCTGCTAAGAAGCCTTTACTATGTGAGTTGCAACAGGCATGGCAGTTGAAGGGTTCTCAGTTTTAGCATTTTTCTTATCTTTGGTGTCATGCACACTACCCACATCATGCAGGGGCTTTCAGAGGCCTGCAAAAAAAATTTCTTTGATTACACCCTTTACAAGCATGTCATGTATGCTACATAGTATGTTTGATATGCTGACCATGTGTGCAGCTAGGATAGTATGCTAATTAGCATTCCCATGTATATTAGCTAGCATAATCACTTATGATAACTAGAATATCAATTATGATAACAAGAATACCAAGTATGCTAAGTAGTAAACCTTGTAATCTCTACGCAATTCAAGTGTACCCACAATCTTTTGTGTGCTTGCTAGAGAGTTGGATAACCATGACTTCTTCCCAAGTGAACAGATAGGCTCCACCATTTGGGCCATATCTCCCAAACCATAGCTCCAATTTAATTAAAAAAAAAATACAGGCTGTAAGATCAGATAAATTGTTATAACTTTGCTGTTGAAAAATTTTTCCGATTCGGAATAAAAACAATAGAGCTAAATCCCACAAAAATATGTGTCTGTCTTTTCCCTTCCAAAAGTCTTCCAGGTGGTCCCCTCTTGACTTCTTGTGCAAGCCTTGTGTCCACAAGCTCCATAATGAATAAGATTATCTTCCCTTTCACTATTGACTTTTACTCTTCACCTGTAGTGACCGTTAGGTAGTGACCGTCGGATAGAATCGACATCTAGTGAAAATTTCTATTTCATAGAAATAGAAATTTTCTATTTCGTAGAGTTTGTTCCCACCTCTCCTTATTTCTGAGATTCAAATGTGTCAAAACCATAGCTATGTACAAAATAAATACATAGGTTTTTTTTTGGCAATTTTCATGCATCAGGTCCTTCCTCCTCTCGGGGTCCTTCAAGCCTTGCCACCAACTGTAGGGAAAATTTGAAAAGTGGCCCTCATTAGCCCTCCTATTAAAGCTAGAGAAATTTATGTATGTAGCTTTGTGCTTGATTCTTCTTCATTTGATGTGGAGGAGTCTCCCTCCTCAGGGATTTCATAGGTGCTTGATCAAACCTCAAAAAGTACAGCTTTTCTCCATGCATTGACATGTTGGAGAGGGGGAATGAGATCCACATATGACACACAGCAAAAAGCCTCCCTACAGCTCAGGGTATCCACAACACCCCTAACCTCTCAAATAACACCTTTGAATTGGCTAATTTTCCCTAATAGACCCACCTTAGCACACAGAACAACTATCTCATACCTTGCAGAAACACCTTTCACCACAAATGCACCCACACTGCTCAACTCACCCTTTTCGGCTCACAAAACACCCCGATTTTTCCCTCTTGGTAACACACTTCAAGCTGCATGCATACCCTCTGCAAGCATTGGCAAGTACACAAAGAGCGAGAGAAAAGGAGGGGGATGGGGAGAATCAACACGAGAAATAGGATCAAGGGCTTAGTAGTATTGCATAGGGAGATAGTACAACCTATTCTACAACTCCAATGGAAAGCTACAATACACATGCTTGCAAGCCTCCAACAACTCTCTCTGGCAAAAAAGCCTTTAAAAATTCACTTCTATCCCCTTTTATAAGGCTTGACTGAGGCTAAAAAAGAAAAAACAAGGAGCTATCAAGATCGTACAATCAACTGAAGCTCTATTTAGAATTTTTCTTGCATTGCTACCACTTGGCACACTTTATTTTTTTGGTAACTGCATGGTACCTCTCTTTGCCCAATTTGGCCGCCTTACTCGGCATTTGAATTCACCCCTTTGGCCCACCCTTAGAATGGCCTCTTGGTTCTAAACCTTTGGGTTCTCTCTTGCTCTCTCTCGGCTCCGTTCATTGTGGGATCCTTCCCCTTGACTTGCCCCTTAACACCTTTGAATTGTCTCTCTCACTCCTACTGCGGGATCCTCCCCTAGGCAATAGCGACATCACTATTGGGGGGGTGAATCATCTCCTCAAAAGAGTGGGCCCTTAGCGGGCGCGGTCACAACCCCTTATGGCTAAGCCATGTCAGCAACACCAACCACCCAACCAGCACTGCCGACCATCAATCGCGCCACCACAACCTTCCAAAAACGCTTCCATCACCCCTACTGGGCACTGCGCCGCCAACAGAGATCCACCACTAGGCATGGCACACTTGGCGCTCAAGGAGCTCTCCTCACCCACACTTCACCAATGGGCTCACCTTTTGGGTTAAATACCCCAGCATTCGGCCACCAACTCTCACATGTGGGACTATTCGGATTCCACGTGACAGTCCCTTGGTGAGCTGCCTCCAAGAGCTTGGAGCTCCAATTTCTTTCCTCAAAAAAAATCCCCAAACTCATTTTTTTTCCACTGCTTGCCCTGCCTACCAATTGTTCACTGGCAATCCAATCGTCGAGCCGCAAAACCCAATCGCAAACTCACTTGTCTGAATCCGAACTCATCCAACCTTGCTGCACTGCAAGACTCCTCGAGACCCCTGAATCGAGGCCGCAAAAACCGAGAAAGTCATTTGCAACCAGTCCCGAACAAATGCACCCGATCTTTCAAACCACTATAGCTTTCTACTCGGAGCTCTATCTGACAAGCAGCCAACTCCTGCTAGCTCCTTACATAGGACATCACCTCCTCAAAATTTGTCACGGTCCAAAGAATTCCAGATGGCACGACTGCCCATGTGGTCAAGTGGGCACCAACCTATCCCCCGACAAAACTTCAACTGGCCATAGTCTGCAAATCGTGGCTCAGATCTGCAATCTAAAAAGACGAGTAGGCTCCATAAATCAAGTACTACACACCTATACCATATCATCCACTTGGGCCACCTATCTCAAGATGCCCTGTCCGACAAGAATTTGCAACACACTAAACATTCAACCTTTAACAACTTGGGCTCTGTAGATCTGTTTGATGAGCTATCTAGACCTTCTCCTTCGGCACTTCATTCTCTACATTCTTGGATACAAAGAGAGCATCTCGCATATCCTTCACCTGCTCCCCAAATTAGCCCCTTTTGGAGCTTTTCTTGGCCTATAAACCACATCAGTCATACATCTCCGCTGTTACCTGTGAGCCCATGATCTTCATAGCTTCTCTAGCTCTTTGCCATGATTCTTCTAGCCTGCACATATTTGCCTATGCCATCTTCTATGGTTGACAAACTTTGGCTGCACCATGATTTCCCACCCCCGAGTTGAACATTCATGCTCAACCACATAAGAGCTTTATTCCACTTCTAACTGCAAAACCTAGCACACACTATGAGAAAACCAAAACCATATGTACACAGTTTTATTATGTCTACTGTCAAACCTTCAAGTGGGTTGCCCCACTCCCTGCATCATATATCTTCCGCTTGGATCAAACACCTGCCGTTGATATCTTCCACCCATCTGTAATTGCTCACCATAGTGTCGTAATCTAGCACATAGACCACCATGTGTGTAGGTGGCCCCTAGCCTACCTTTAGCACTCCAAGTATCCCTCAACAAACTGACATCCACTCCATACCAAGCTGCATCAAGCATATCACCATCAAAATAACATGTACCTGACACCGAGCTCCAACACATGTTTGACCCTCCCTCCCAACCTACTAAAGTGGAGGCCTCAACCATAGACCCTGCATCTGTTGAACCATCCACCACCTAGCTGTATCTACCAGCATATTTTGCAACCATAGCTTACATACCTTCAATGGAAGCAAAGCCACTATCTGGGATTCTCCTTTCTCCACCATTGGACATGTCTGCTACATTGGAATCTCCTCCTTCTTTGGCAACAAAACCTCTTCTTTGGACGCACACTCAATTCTAGCATCATTGAGACCTTCCTTGTCTACTGGCTCTTCAAGGTCGATCGGTGCCACATGCTCGTCAACTTCAGTCACCTTCTCTTCAATCACCTCTTCTACCTCTGCATCATGCTCCGCCAAGGAAGAGAGAAACTTGCTCTCTTTTGCATCCATCTCGTCTTTCTCCATAGGCACGACTACTCTATCTCTCCTGGAAAAATGTTGCACCTGTTGCACCACCATGGCACATTCCACCACCACTTTCATCAACACGGCCACTAGCATGGCACCACACACCACCTTTACATGGATATCATCAACTGTAGCCCTAGACTGCTCCACTTTGTCTTCATCATGCACATCAGCTTGCTCTGTTCCTTGCACTTCTTGCACATGGGCTACTACCATTTTGGGCTACTACCATATCATCAAACACTTAAGTGGGCAACTTTACCTTTACCAGCTCATCTTCATCAAACTCCATCTCCTTGTCATAGGATGTGGACTCATCCACTCTATCGTCCTTGCTTGTCTACCAGCTAATCAAGCTTGTATCACCATCATCATCGGCATCATATACCAATTCTGTATCTGCATCTTCATCCGCTTGCTGCTCCACAAAAGCTTGACCATCTTCATGGATTTGCTCTCTTTCTTCATCAGCTTCTGAATCCTTGGTATCTGCAACCCAATTGCATGTTGTTATCTTTTCATGCAAACTTTCCACAAGAACAGGCTTTACCTCTTCAACCCGCACTGGAACCTCAACATCTGCTATCGATTTTACACCTTGGTTCACCTCATCATGGAGCTTCTCTTTGTTGACAAGCTCGTCCACCCTCGGCACATGCACATCACAAACTAGAAATCTCCAAGAAACATAGCCAACAGTAGGCCTTACCTCAATAGGCTTTGCACTTCGAACACTTGGAATCACCTTTGGTCAGGGGGCGGACCAAAGAACACTTTTCTACCTCTGCAACAGTCATATAATCTGTCGGCTTCACCATGCCCAACTCTAACTTCCGTTTTACCTTCTTTCTTTTCGGCTTTACCAGATAGACCATGTCTTCATAAGTATCCGCGTCGTCTTCCACCTTTTCTCTAATCCTTGGATGCAAGCATTCTAGCAGTTTTGACAGCTTCAAATACTGGTTTCTTCTGACCCTAGTAGCAACCTCTAATTGCTTCCAACAGGCTTTAAATTTCTCAATGAAAATGGATAAATCCTTACTTACATCCTAGTGTACCACCTTCAGCCTTGCACCAGCTTCCTCTCGCATAATCACCTCTCAAAACCGCTCTAAAAACTAACTTTGCAACCTCTGCCATGATTCTCGATCACTGCTCTTTAGACCATCGAGCCACATCTTGTCTCCTCCTCACATTAACAATGGCACCGTCTGTAGCTTTTCTGCATCCATCAACATACGCATAGACAGCAGCAGCCATAACTCAAAATCTGCTAACCAATCCTCGGGATCTTCAACGCCTGTAAATATGGGGCCAAATCCTCACTCCACCATCTCTACTAGCTTAAAATTTGACCATCAAACACTTCGACCATCAGCCAACCGCTCTGTCGGCTAAAAAACACCGCTTCAAACCTCAAATCGGAGCATCAGACACCTCCTCAATGGGGGCACGAGAAGATAGAGAGGGGGAATGAGGTCCACACCCGACACACAGTGCAAAGCCTCCCTATAGCTCAGGGTATCCACAACAACTCTAACCTCTCAAATTGGAAAATTTTCCCTTATAGACCCACCTTAGCACACAGAACAACTATCTCATACCTTGGAGAAACACCTTTAGCACAAATGCACCCACATTGCTCAACTCACCCTTTCCGGCTCACAAGACACCCTGATTCTGCCCTCTTGGTAACACACTTCAAGTTGCAGGCATACCCTCTGCAAGCATTGTCCAAGTACACAAAGAGCGAGAGAAAAGGAGGGGGATGGGGAGAAGAAACACAAGAAATAGGAGCAAGGGCTTAGTAGTATTGCATAGGGAGATAGTACAACCGATTCTGCAGCTCCAATGGCAAGCTTACAATACACAGGCTTGCCAACCTCCAACAACTCTCTTTGGAAAAAAATCCTTTAAAAATTCCCTTCTGTCCCCTTTTATAAGGCTTGGCTAAGGCTAAAAAAGGAAAAACAAGGAGCTATCAAGTTCGTATAATCAATTGAAGCTCCATTTAGAATTTTTCTTGCATTGCTAGCACTTGGCACACTTGATTTTTTTGGTAAGTGTAGGGTACCTCTCTCTGCCCCATTTGGCCACCCAACTCGGCATTTGAATTTACCCCTTTGGCCCGCCTTTAGAATGGCCTCTTGGTTCTAACCCTTTGGGTTCTCTCTTCCTCTCCCCGGGCTCCATTGACTGCGGGATCCTTCCCCTTGACTTGCCCCTCGACATCTTTGAACTCTCTCACTCTCACTACTATTGTGGGATCCTCCCTAAGGCAATAGCGACATCGCTATTGGGGGGGTGACTCATCTCCTCAAAAGAGTGGGCCCTTAGCAAGCGCGGACACAGCCCCTTACGGCCAAGCCACGTTAGCAACACCAACCACCCAACCAACACCGCCGACAATTGGCCGCGTCGACACAACCTTTCAAAAACGCCGCCATCCCCTCTGCTGGTCAATGCACCCCCAACATAGAGCCACCACTGGGGCCACTCCATAGCCGGCACTCAAGCTCTCATCATGCCTCCACACTTCACCAATGGGCTCACCTTATTTTTTTTCCACTGCTTGCCCTTCCTGCCAATTGTTCACTGGCAATCCAATCACCGAGTCGCAAAACCCGATCACAAACTCCCTTGTATAACTCCAAACTCATCCAACCTTGCCGCACTGCAACACTCCTCGAGACCCCCGAATCAAGGCCACAAAAACCAAGAAATCCATTTGCAACCAATCCCGATCTTTCAAACCACTGTAACTTTCTGCTCAGAGCTTCGTTTGACTAGCAGCCAACTCCTAGCTCCATACATTGCACAACACCTCCTCAAACTCTTTTGCGGTCCAAAAAATGCCAGATGACATGACTCCCCATGTGATCAAGTGGGCACCGACCTAGCCCCCGACAAAACTTTGGCTGGCCATAATCTGCAAATCGTTGCTCCGATCTTCAATTTGAAAAGACGGGTAGGTTCCATAATGATGCATGGTTTTTAGGACCCCTTCTGAAGATGCAATAAAGGCACAATGAGTTGTTGGGGAGATGAGGATACTCTAGTCCAAGGGATCTCGAAAGAGAAGAAAAATCTACTTCACAAGCACCAAAGAGTAAAAAGTGCCATGGACAGAAGATACGTGGGAACGAGCTCTTATGCATGCCTACAACCTATATCTTACAGAATAGCCCATTCTAGGTGTGAATTTCTAGTGAAATTTACACGAGGATGTTCGTGTGGACTCACAGCACAGCATACTCCGTTTTCACTTTTTTACCGACAGTAAATATTTTTTACCTACAGTAAATATTTTTCACCTACATGGTAAATACAAATCACTTTTTACCTACAGTAACTTTTTTTACCCATGGTAAATATTTTTTACTGCACCATAAGTATTTGGTAGGTAACAGTTCACTGTTACTAGAAGCAGTGATTGGGCATCAACAATGCAGTTACAGGAGGAGAAAAGGGGAAAATCTTATGGTAAAGGTGAGTCAACAGGGATAAAGACTTTTGGGTTGAAAAGAGACATGCTGATTTTTTCAAAGAACACATGTCAAAAGAAGCCATGGTTGAGGATTTTTTGAGAATTTGATATTCAGGAGGACCCCCCTGACATGTGCAGAACCTCCAGTTTCAACAGCCACCTACCTGCTCTTAAATGCTGGTCAAGGCCTTATCCCCATGTGTCACAATCAAAAAAATTAGCATTTACCCTCCCCTCTCACATCACTCTAGAGAATATCTTGATGGTGACATATCAGGTGACCTCAATCTGTTGACCACCCTAAGCAAAAAGTAACCCCAATCATCGGATTTAAGCATGTTGATCCCTAATCCTAAACCCTCTCAGAAACTTATATAAGGAGGCCTTCTCTCACTCAAAAAAAAAGACTTCACCCACTTCACCAAGCAACAAAGCTATGACGATATTGCTCACAACGAGGAGCTATGGATGGAGCTCTACTCTCTCTCCCTCTCTCTCTCTCTCTCCTTATAGTATGCTACATTACTAGCCCTAAAACCTAAATAAGGAGTCTTCTCTCATGCTCCATGGCCATCATCCTCGCCATCATTCTCTAAGGTATTGATGTGTTGCTAGTAGGATCATACCTACTTGCTGGGTTGATTGTTTTTGACAAGGGGTTATGCCATCCTTGGCTTGCTTCTCTATATCCTTGTTATGTATGATCAGATGCCGTTATATTGTTAAGCTGATGTCTTGTGTATATATATGCTACATAAGGTCCCTAAGCTTAGTTTCTATGTGTTTTTCCATATGTTTTGATGCCATCATAATGCCAGAAGTCTCACTTGCCTATGTGCACTATGTGTGAGGTCCCTAAACCTCTTAATTTAGGGTGGTGCCCCCTTTGTTTTGTTCTTTGCTTGTTTGCATGAGGCGTGGTTTGTGGAGTGTGCACGAGTACAGAGGCCACCCGATTGCACTGCTCTTTTTCCCGCTATCATTTTGGTGCCCCCACTGAGGAGGGCTACACAGACCTTCAGTCCACAAGCAATGAAGATGTGTAATCTACAACATGGACGAATGGCGTGAGGAGTTTGCAAATTGGAGAACAGAAGAGGAGGAGGCTTTAGAGGCCTTAAAAGCTTTCATCGAGGTCTTGTTACCAGGTTGTAGTGTCATTGAAATTCAAGAAGTAAGTTCTTCTACATGCCTTGTTCGTGATCGTCGCCAACGAAGGAGAGTAAGAAGAAGAGCTTGATATACCTCTCCTCTCAACCTATGAGTGCTCCAGAAACCTCCAATGCACACGAGCTTGAAATATTCTACATCAACATACACGAAGGTACTGTGACACACATTAAGGGAAGAGAAAGCATCACCAGACCTCTCTTTCCTGAGGAGCCGACTAAGAGGAGGAAGATCACCTCTACACCTAAGTGGCCCAAGGCCGCAGCGCGTGCTCAAGCGTAAGGTAACATTTGGCTTAATCTCATTAATAAGGGATTACATGACCACTACAGGCAAGAAAAAGGCTAGTGAGCAACCAACTTCAACCTCCAACTTGCAACCGCGACTCTCACCCCTAAATCCTCCTGAAGCAAAGAGGCGAAGGCTTGCCTACAAGATTGCCGCCCGTCTGCGAGTGCTCCCAGTGCACTTTGTGAATCCAGACACCACCAATCCCAAGCCAACCTCCTGTCCGCGTGAAGATCACTTTGGATATTGTCCAAAGTGCTTTGGAGACCGGGTGAAAAGCCTCCCTGCCCTACCTTTGCTGCTAATTTTCAAGAAGTTATCTCAATCTAAGGAAACTATCTTAGTTGATGATGTGCTGCACATTAATGGTGTCACTTTCATTCGTCATGTTGATTATGGTAATAGCATCCAATTGTTGCTTGCTAAAAGGCTCAGCATTGTACCAAGTGTTGCCATCACGCCTTACGTCTTCACAGATGCATCAGGAAGAGTCGAAGTGATCTGAGGTGCTGACCTTCTATGGCTGATCAGGCTCATTGGTCCCAAGGTGGTGCAACTAAGCTAGGCTCTTGTGTGTAAGTATGGATGCCAATAATGAGAATGATGATCCCCGCATGTTTCCTTTCCATTTTGTGCGTCATATCCGTGTGAATATTTGTATTGATACAAAAATCTTTTATCAGCAAAGAATAGCCCTGTTGTTTGGAGCCGAGAGACTTGGGAAAATCTTGCGCTCTCCTCATCCTGTCATTCTACCCTTACTAGACTATTACCATTCCTTTGATGTGTCGATCTTCATCCTATTTTGAGCTAAGTTGTGCTAAAGCTCCAAATTGTAATTACCATACTCTATTTTAAAATAAATTGGAGCTGTTTGTGTAATTGTTTACTCTCTCACTTATGGCCTTCCCTAATTTTTATGGTAAGCCTGGGGAGGTTGCTCCAGACTTTTTGGATAATTTGGAAATGGCCTTTCTGGTATCGGGAAGGGATGACGAAGCTACTAAGTTAAGGGCCTTTCCTTTGGTCTTGAGGGAAGGTGCAAAATTATGGTATCAAACTTTGGCACCTGAAGAAAGAAGAGACTGTGAGTCCTTAAAGATGGCCTTCATCGAAGAATTTCGCCGCCATGAGCCTCCAGAGGAGATGTGGAGACAGCTCTTAGAGCTACGCCAAACATCACCCAATGACTATAGAAGCTATAAAGGAAAGTTTTCCAACCTGTGGGAGAAATGGTGTGCATCGCTAGGTGAAGGAGAAAGGGCGCCAGAATGCCTAAAGAAGGACTGTTTCCTGGCAGGGCTTTACCCCATCCTTCGAGAAAAGGTAAAAGGTAAATTCCCAGATACCTTTGATAAAGCTATGACTTATGCAAGGGAGAAGGATAGGAAGTTAAAATTCCAAGCTCAACTACAAGGGGGAATGGAGCCTCCACCGCTAGCTCAACCTACGGCAAGGGTAGTAGCAGGGACAGGAGCAACAGACCAAGAGTCCTCTCAACAAGAATTACTTCAACAAATCACCAATCAACTAGAGAGCCTGTCCATCAATCTGGTTCAAGGTGTAAGGGCTCCCCAGCCAGGAAATGAACGAAATAGACAAGAAGGACAAAGGCAAGCACGTGAGTACATTTGCTACAACTGTGGAGAGGTAGGTCACGGCATGTATTATTGCCCCCATCCACGATGCTATCAAGGAAATGGTAATCAAAGACGGCCTCCTCGCCAGCAAGTCACTCCTCCTCGAGCTAGGCCACTAAATGGACAAAATGCACACGTGGCTCCACCAATCCAAATATTGAGACCCCCTCCTCCACCACCACAAGCACCAGCAGAGATCCCTCCACTACCATCGGGAGGGGAGGACAGGGCTATCTCTGTCATAAGTCTTGACAATGGTAAGGATAAAGGGAAAGAAAAAATGGAGGAAGCTGTTGCCATGCCAATAAAGACAGTTAGGAGACAAAGAACTGATGAAATGGAAGCTTCAGAGCCGGATAAAGGGAATGAGGGTTCCTCCCAAGTGATAGGAGACAAGAAAAGGAAGAGTAGGTCAAGGAGGCACATAGGAGTAGAAGATTTTCCACTTGGGGTAGGATCCATACCTTACGACCTGGTAGCAGATGTGAGTAAGCAAGGACCAAAGATTTCATGGCAGCAACTCCTCCACCTTTCCCCAAAGATGCATAGAACCTGGTCTAAGATGGTTAGCACCAGGAGGGCTAAGGCAAAGTCAGTTGGGTCTATTAGTGCAAGAGGCATGAAGGATATCGTGCCAGTCATTGATGCAGAGATTAAGAGTCAGCGAGTCTCCAATGTGTACGTAGATGGTGGAGCCGAGATTTGTGTTATGACAGAGAAATTAATGCACAGGTTGGGTTTGGAAGTAAACGAGCAAACTTCCTTACAAGCTAAGATGGAAAATAATGTAAGGGTGGCTTGTGTGGGAAAGGTTAATGGAGTGAAGGTTTCAGCTTTTGGTGTTGCAATCTCAATTGATGCTTATGTGATCCCAACTAAGGGGGAGGGCTATTCGCTAATCCTTGGAAGACCTTGGCTTATGGCTATGAAAGCTAGGCAAGATTGGGAGACAGGTTCCCTTGAGTTGCGACCAAATCATAAGGTAGGTGGCAAGCAACAAAAAATTGTGTATGACATGAAGCAGGGTAGACAGCAAGACCTAGAGATGGAGACTTCTATGGATGAATGGAGCACAAGCAGCTGCTCTTCATCTGAGGATGAGTCATATGAGGAGGATGCTAGCTCTTTGGAAGTCATGGGTATAATACTGCGAAACCTAGAAGGAGAAGGTGGTCAAGACTCTCTAAACAAGGAAGAAGCCACAGGCTTAGAGGAGATGCTAACTAAGGACCTACTAGAAGAAGAGAGAGAACCCTATTTGCAGGTACTAAAGAATGATGCTGGCCTCTTTATAACTGATTACGAGCACATTAAAGGAGTGACGGTAACCCAACACCATATCCAATTAAAGGAAGGTGCCGTCAACCTTGTTGGTGATGAGGTATTTGCACAGGTCGAAGCTCTAGTAGGTCATGTTTCTGAGTATAAAGAGATGGTTGTGGAGACGTTTACAGAGGGTTTGGATACAGGTTTGAAAAGTGATCATGTTTGCTTGGCTATGCAGCAAGTGGAGGCAAATGGCAGGGTCTTGCTATGTTATGTGATGCTATGGATACATGTGTTATTGGAGGTTGCTTTACATATATTTTTGTGTCAATGGCAAGGTTTTTTTGAAGTGGACTATACCATGGAGGGTTCTGTAGCAGATGGTAGGATAGCTGCTTATGATTCAGGTTTCTCAAGTGATGGCAAGTATGCTTATAGTGGACACGAAGGATTATGGATGCAGGGTGACGAAGCTCCGTGCTATAAAGAGCAGGAAGGGTGGCTTATCTATTGGCCTACAAGTGCAAAGGAAGGCTTGGATATACATGTTTTACAGGTTGATGGCAATAAGCAATGCTTTACTTTTGATCCAGGTGGATTCTACACCATGCGTTGGGGAGCTTTGAGCTTTCCATTTGACCCTGGAGGGTGATGCAGTAGCAGATGCTTTTTTCTCTATCTCTATCCTATCTATATAGCCACTATACTATCATTTTTCTTATACAATCTATAGCTCTATGTTATATAATTCTCTCTGTACAGTCATCTTTTACCTAAATAATACTATGGTTGAGCATGAATGCTCAACGAGGGGTTGGGCAAGCAAAAAAAAAAAAAAAAAGAGAAGAAAAAAAGAAAAAAAGAAAAAAAGAGAATGCTACCAGTGAAAGCGGATATTGACAATGGATGGGGTATGGCTTTCAAGGGTCTAGGAGACCAGTTGTTAGTCATGGATGGATCCAATTATTCATCAAAAAGGACTAAACAGGGTGCATCAGCCAAGAAAGCAGTAACATGGCAAATTCAATTGGTACCAGGTGGGTAAGTATTCAAGAGAACCCTATTGTAGCACAACCTACAGCTAGAGGCATCAAATACCTCTAGCTTAAGGGGGAGGGCTATATGATGCATGGTTTTTAGGACCCCTTTTGAAGATGCAATAAAGGCACAGTCAGTTGTTGGGGAGATGAGGATACTCTAGTCCAAGGGATCTCGAAAGAGAAGAAAAATCTACTTCACAAGCAGCAAAGAGTAAAAAGTGCCATGGACAGAAGATACGTGGGAACGAGCTCTTATGCATTCCTACAACCTATATCTTATAGAATAGCCCATTCTAGGTGTGAATTTCTAGTGAAATTTACACGAGGATGTTCGTGTGGACTCACAGCATAGCATACTCCGTTTTCACTTTTTTACCGACAGTAAATATTTTTTACCACAGTAAATATTTTTTACCTACAGTAAATATTTTTCACCTACATGGTAAATACAAATCACTTTTTACCTACAGTAACTTTTTTTACCCATGGTAAATATTTTTTACTGCACCATAAGCATTTGGTAGGTAACAGCTCACTGTTACTAGAAGCAGTGATTGGGCATCAACAATGCAGTTACAGGAGGAGAAAAGGGGAAAATCTTATGGTAAAGGTGAGTCAACAGGGATAAAGACTTTTGGGTTGAAAAGAGACATGCTGGTTTTTTCAAAGAACACATGTCAAAAGAAGCCATGGTTGAGGATTTTTTGAGAATTTGATATTCAGGAGGACCCAGCTGCCACCTCCCCCCCGCAGGTCCCCTCCTCACATGTGCAGAACCTCCAGTTTCAATAGCCACCTTACCTGCTCTTAAATGCTGGTCAAGGCCTTATCCCCATGTGTCACAATCAGAAAAATCAGCATTTACCCTCCCCTCTCACATCACTCTAGAGAATATCTTGATGGTGACATATCAGGTGACCTCAATCTGTTGACCACCCTAAGCAAAAAGTAACCCCAATCAGCGGATTTAAGCATGTTTATCCCTAATCCTAAACCCTCTCAGAAACCTATATAAGGAGGCCTTCTCTCACTCAAAAAAAAGACTTCACCAAGCAACGAAGCTATGACGATATTGCTCACAACGAGGAGCTATGGATGGAGCTCTACTCTCTCTCCCTCTAGTATGCTACATTACTAGCCCTAAAACCTAAATAAGGAGTCTTCTCTCATGCTCCATGGCCACCATCCTCGCCATCATTCTCTAAGGTATTGATGTGTTGCTAGTAGGATCATACCTACTTGCTAGGTTGATTGTTTTTGACAAGGGGTTATGCCATCCTTGGCTTGCTTCTCTATATCCTTGTTATGTATGATCAGATGCCGTTGTATTGTTAAGCTGATGTCTTGTGTATATATATGCTACATAAATTCCCTAAGCTTCGTTTCTATGAGTTTTGCCATATGTTTTGATTCCATCATAATGCCAGAAGTCTCACTTGCCTATGTGCACTATGTGTGAGGTCCCTAAACCTCTTAATTTAGGGTGGTGCCCCCTTTGTTTTGTTCTTTGCTTGTTTGCATGAGGCGTGGTTTGTGGAGTGTGCACGAGTACAGAGGCCACCCGATTGCACTGCTCTTTTTCCCGCTATCACATAAATTGAGCACTACGTGCCTATACCCTGTCATCCACTTGGGCCACCTATCCCCAACTGCCCTGTTCGGCAAGAATCTGCAACACACGGAACATTCAACCTTCGATAACTTGGGCTCCGTAGCTCTGTTTGATGAGCCATCTAGACCTGCTCCTTCAACACTTCAAGCTCTACATTCTTGGATCCAAAGACTTTACCTCGCATCTCCTTCACCTACTCCCCAAATTAGCCCCTTCTGGAGCCTTTCTTGGCCTATAAACCCCATCAATCATACATCTTCGCTGCTACCTGTCAGCCCATGATCTTCATAGCTGCTCTAGCCCTTTGCCATGATTTTGCTAGCCTGCACATGCCATCGTCTATGGTCGACAAACTTTGGCTACACCAACGTGTTCTGTGGAGCCTACCATCTGCATCCATCAATCGGTAACTGCCATTGTTTTAGCACTTTCTAATGACAAATGAACCCTCCCATCTGGGTGAAAACTCTGTATCCTTCCTAGTGACAAACCTGTTATCATAACTTAGGACCAACATACCTTTCTTGAGACCTTTTTCCCTAAGTCCCTTGTTGAAGGTAAGTCAATGTTGCTCTACCTTTGTTGCATAATAGTTGATGGCATCTTCCTTGTCTAGTTGAAGCCTCTCTAGGTTAAGAATATGGTTGTGAAGATGAGAATAAGGGTGCTCCATCTACCTAGCTAGCACTCTGAGACTATCCAATTGTACTTCAATGGGTAAAATGGCCTTCTTACCATACACCAAGTGATATGGTGTGAACCCAAGGAATGTGAAAAATGAAGTGCGATATCCCAAAGTGAAGCCATAAGATGCTTGTCCTAATCACTTTTGTGATTGTCTACAGGTTTAGTGATGATCTTGCATATCATACCATTTACCTTTTCCACCAAACCATTGCATTGTGGATAGTAGGGAGTTGAGTGTCGTCGTGAGATACCCAGCTTCTCCATCAGCTCTCCTACCAGATCTCCTCTAAAACCTGGTCCTCTATCAAAAAGTATTTCAAGAGGAGTGCCAAAACTGCAAAAAATGTTTTCAAATACAAACTTAGCCACTTCCTTAGTTGTAATCCAAGTGGTAGCAACTTCTTCAACCCACCTAGTCATTTAGTCCACACCCATGATAATATAAAATTTACTTGATTGGCTCCTTGGAAAAGGCCCAACGGCATCAGTTTCTCATTTCTCAAATGGTCCATAAGATATTATAGGAGTCTGTGGCTCAGATGTAAGCCTCCTATCCCTAGCCTTCTAACATTCTTTGCATGTTTTGCACCAGTGATGCACATCTCTTTGTAAAGTAGGCCACACAAACCCGGATTGTAGAACCTTCCTACTGATCACTTGATCTTGATTACAGTCGTGTGCATGCCCTTGATGCACCAAATGCACATATAGATTCTCCAGTAGAGTGAGGCTCAACATCTCTTGTTGCTCTTTTGATGCCTCTTGTGGTTGGGTCCTCTGAGCGGGTGTTACAACTACTAGGGTTAGTTGGACTGAGCTTGATTCCTCTAACTTGTTGACTCTTGCTTGCATGCATAGCTTTCTTTCTTTAAGACGGGCTACTTCCACTGCCAACTCATATGCTGTAAGGAATCTCCCCTTCACTTTCTCCTTAAGCGGCGACCACAGGCCATTAATGAAATGGTCCTTCTTCAAGAAATTAGGTTCTCCTTCACCTCCTCTAGTGAGGAAACACATCGCTCCCACAAATCCACAAACTTGGCTTCATAAGTTGCATACTCTAGTAGACCTCCCTGCTTTAACTCTATCATTAGCTACAATAACTTTTTTGAGATTGTGCCTCCACCAAATACCAATACTTGGCTTCTACTTTCATCAGTAGAGGAAAGATTCATAGCCATGAGGCATCATCATCCTTGTTGGAAACCACACAAGCAATGTCAAAGTTATCCAAAAAATCAGTGGTGATATCTTCTCCCTTCTTGCCACTGAATGTGGGAATAGAGACACTTGCCATGGTAGTAAATCAATGAGTAGACAATTACATTTTTTTTTTTGAATGACTTAGTGATTCATAAAGGTTTATACATGGGTGGAAAACTTGAGTAGGAGCTAAGAAGAGCACAAGGCTAGAATAGAATAAACATGCTTACATCAAAAGAGTGGTAGTAATCAAGAATGGGCAAGATTATGGGAAGTGGGGATCTAAGGATTTCATCAAGCATCTCTGCTCCAAATATGAAAAAAAAACTTTTTCTGGTAGAGTATCTTCCTATCAATTTACATATTTACATGCATGTGTTGCAAGAAACGAAAAGGAAAGACTTCTAGCCTATTGTTATTATCCATGTTGGGTGTAGGGCAAGGCTTCAAAGACTAGAGCTGCATACTTTAAGTGTTGACAAGGTGACACCTTCACCACAATCCTCTACCTCTTGTTGAATTCCACATAATCCTCCATATTGGGTTCAAAACAGACTGTGTGAGAAGAGTCTATCTCAATTGGATTTCCACTTTGCATGCAGCAGCGACGCTTGGATAGTCATAATTGACTTGAAATCTCTGGCCTAGAGAGAGAGTAGGCCTGCTTGCTTCCACCAAATGCTTTAAGCTTTGTGGCTTGGACTTTTTGGTTGATGTAGTTGACGACTCTTCTCTAACCGTTGGAGAGAAAACACCTAATGCTACACAAACTCTGACTGATGTGAGAGTGTTGATGTGGTTCTCAAAAGAAAAACTCACCGTTCTTTCTTCCCATCCTCTGTCGGCACTCATTGAAAAAATGCTTTGGTTGACAACAATGATGAAATTTTGTAGACCTCCCTCTTGATGCTCTTGATTTGCAATTATCACGAGCAATGCGAGATGGGGAGCTTACCTCTTGGATATTGATGACGCCACAACTTGGCAGTAGCACTTTGATGAAGGCCTTGAGTGCTTCTACAGTCTCCTCTTCTTTAGTTCTCCAATTTGAAAAATATTGTAGCCACTCGTCCATGATTGATGGCATGCATTGCTACTCCTGGTTTATTGAAGATCTTTGCAAAGCACTCCTCAGTGGGGACTCCAAATGAGAGGTGGAAGTGCAAAACAGATCCGGTGGTCTCTACTCCAAGACTATACACAATGGCCTCATCATGGGAGGTACACAATAGGGGAACCACCTAGCAAGATATACTGCTAGGACGCATACATATACACAATCAGACATGCCATGGAAAACAATTTCAAGATCCATGCCCAAGTGTGGGATGGGGTGGTCGGAAAACAAGATGAGAGAAATGGTGAGTGAGTGAGAATGGGTTTGCTACTCGTGCATGTAGTAAGGAAGATAATGAGGTAAGGGAAACATGCAAGTATGCTCACTTCTCATACCAGACGTGGCGAATCTGTACACTTTAACATAAGAAAAATGGAAAGAACAAGCATAAAACATACTCAAATAAAGTGTATCCAAAAAAAACATAAGGTATGGCACCAAGATGGAGTGAATTGATTGCTTGTAAAAGATGAATACAATAGGTAGCATAGGGAAAGAAGATGAGAAGGGGACAAGATCATAGGAAGCATAATGGAGGGACGGGAGTTGATGGCGAGGAATATCATGAGTGTATCCATCATTCTTCTTCTTGAAATCACGCCTTCAATCTTCATTACAAGTGTGTGGAGATATGGTGCTCATTTTGTGCATGGTGATGGTGATGGTGATGTGATTATGTGATTAGATCATGCTACTAGCATGTAGCACAAGCGTGTGTATGTGTAGGTGTGTGGGTATGTGATAGAGTGCATATGGGGTAGTGTGTGTGTAGGTTTGTGGGTATGTGATAGAGTCCATATGGGGTAGTGTATGTGTAGGTGTGTGGGCATGTGATAGAGTGCATATGGGGTAGTGTGTGTGTGTGTGTGTGTGTGTGTGTGTGTGTGTGTGTGTGTGTGTGTGTGTGGTCCCCGTTTACAAAAGATAAGGCCGGGCCTTTTATAGGCCAAGGGAAAAGATTATGAGCAAGAAGAGTTATTACAGAGTAACCTCAGCTAGAGGCATTCCCCCAATGAGAGATCTTTGTGCCCTGCTTATTGACCAGTTTCCTCCTAATTGCCTTCGTCATGGCGATCTTTGTCTCCGTGCCACCTTCCATAGCTTGAGTCCAAGAGCTTCCTTATAATATTTGAGATAATCTTGACAAATAAGAGAAAATACAACAATAATGGAGAGAAACATATAAGAAATTGGTGTGTGTAGTTGGATAACCATGACTTCTTTGCAAGTGGACAAATAGGCTCCACCATTTTGGCGATATCTCCCAAACCGTAGCTCCAAAAATTATTTTAAAAATAGAGGCTAAAAGATCAGCTGAACGCCTATAAATTTGTTGTTGAAAACATTTTCCAATTCGGAATGAGAAAAATAGAGCAAAGTCCCACAAGAGTATGTGTCTATTTTTTCTCTTCCAAAAGTCTTTTAGGTGGTCCCCTCTTGACTTCATGTGCAAGCCTTGTGTCCACAAGTGAATATCTTCTTACTCCCTCATTAAAATGGCATCAAGCTTGTGGAAATTGAGTAATAAAAGGTGTGCCACACTCCTTATTTCACGATCAAGTTTATGTGAGAGCCATTTAGTGTATTTTTCTTATTTTCTCTTCCAAACCTTAATTTTCTTTATGCTTAGTACTTAATTAACACTAGTTTGGTACCAAAACAGAACACTCAAGTGTCCTTTTTTCACAAATTTAAATTAAATGGTACTTTCATTAGACAGTGTATTTAAGAAAACCCTCTTGATATGATTAAATATGTTAGTTATAAGGTCTTTTAAAAATATAACCTTGCATTTTAGAAGCTACCACGATCATTAACTATACTCATCAAGCTGACCCTCGTAAGACTGCAATTGATGCTTTGAAGAAATCAAATTTATAAGCTCAAGAAAAAATGAAGTGACCTTGTAGAAAATTTTATGTGACTTTTCCACAATTGTGCTATTGATAATTTAAAGTTGCATGTGCAAAAAAAATTACTTTCGAGTATATAAAATAATGGAAAGCTCTACGTGTTTGATATGGCCATCTCAAGCATATCGTTGTATACAAAGAAAAATATGTTTTTTGATGTATTTGTGAGTTTTAGAAAGTGACACGTTGCTTACCCTCTCCATTGAGGACTCAAGGTGGCAAGGAGAAGGGCTTTGGTATGCAACAATTATTGGATTATTCTAAATATTCAAAACTACGTAAGAGAAAAATTTGATATTTTCATTCTTGAGACATAAGCATTCAAAATCTCAAATAATATCAAACTTTCCATGTGATCCATTAACAGTATCAAAGTACAAGATACAGACACAATTGCGGCGCCCAAATCCTTGGTTTCAATGTTATTATGGAGAACACAAGATTTTCAAGAGTTGTTGCACGATAGAAAATTGAAGATAGAGTTCAAGCAATGAGATTTAACTGAGTCAGGGAGGCGAAAAAATACGTACTTTCTTGGTTTTAACATATAAAGTCATTTTTAATCGTCAAACTACACTAGAATAGCCCCAATTCCATGAGGGGTTCTTTGGAAGACCAAAATTATGCTCTTATTCAGCTCAAGTATGAAATTATGTCAATAACTTGTGTGTGACATGGAAACTAGTCTTTGAATGGCATTCTATTTTTTTTTAGCACTAAGTACTAACACGACTTTTATAAATATAAAAAAGGCCATCTCTACAAAAAGATATAAGAATTTTATGATTTTTTTGGCAAAACAGCTTGAAATTTTACTAAAATTTATAGCTCAGAACCTACCATAATTCTCTCCATAGGGATTGTATCTTGGCATGGATAAAATCCAAGGTTTTCTTTCCCTCATAACCAAACTATGGTAGAAGCAAGGTGTAAAAAAATTATTTCTAGCTTGACAAATAAATTGCCAAAACTTGGTAGGAAAACAGGACACTTTAGTGTCTCAGGACACTTGAATGTCCAATTACAGGACTAGTGTTAAAGGTCTCTCATCTTGTTTACCTACATTAGCTCACTTTCAACAATTTTTAGTGTTTCTTACTAATCCCTAACAACTCAAGGATAATCTTCTTTCTCTAAGAGTTAAGCCTCTGGTTGGCTTTGCTATTAACCAGGAAGATTTCTATAAGCAGCTTGTCCCAATTACTAGGGAGAACACATATATCATTGTTAGTACTACAAATCCAAAGGACAATTTGTAGCATGTTTGGACCACAAAGATTATCTACCATTAACACATCATTAACCCCTCCATTCTATCATATTCCTTGTCAAAGTCTACTTTTAAAAAGTAAAAGTCTTGACCAATATCAATAGCATGCTCTATTCCTTCCCCCACGGAGATTATGGAATCAAGGACAAATATGGACCTTGTTCTCCCTTTTTTATCTTTGAAAATAATTTGATCCGTCAATGAGTTGATCCTTCTAGCCGAACACATGGAACATATCTTGTAGAGGGTTGTCAGACATGTAATAGGCCTCCAACTACTTAAATCCTCCTTGCTTCCTTTTTTATGCATGAGTTTCACAACTCCAATGTTGATACTAGCAAGAAGAGTCTCTTCTCTAGTAGCTTCTTGCACAATACTAGAGAGACACGGTACTAGGAAGTCTTGATATTCCACAAACAATTAATTAGGGATACCATCAATTCCATGGGACTTACCAACTTTCAGCTTAGAGATAGCTTCTTTGATCTCTCCCTCATACATGGGCTGATCTAGGATATTAGCATTTTGAGTAGTATCTTCTTGCAAAATACTAGAGAGATATGGTACTAGGAAGTCTTGATATTCCACAAACAATTAATTAGGTATACCATCAACTCCATGGGGCTTACCAACTTTCATCTTAGAGATAGCTTCTTTGATCTCTCCCTCATACATGGGCTGATCTAGGAGCTTAGCATTTTGAGAAGAGATGATTTTCTTTCTCTTCAAAGCCACCTGAGCTCTTGCTTCTTGAATTTCCATATTTCTCTTGGAGGAACTTATGAGCAATGGCCATATTCTCTTTGTGAGAGCTTGCTAAGGTACCTTAATCATATTTAGAAATGGGATAAACTCTTTCAATTTTTTCTTTTTCAAAGACCAAACATATTTTTAGTAGGTCTATCTATCTTACTAACCCAGAACTCTCTAATATAGACAAGTGCACTAGTATCTTCTAGGAGCTCTTCCTACCTAAGACTTTCTCTCAAGGACAATAGCTCAAGAGGAGGAGGATCTGAGTGAGGGATGCTTTCTTCTATGTGAAAAATTTGGCTAGCTATCATCATTCTCCTCTTTGGCCTGGTCTCCTTGATAATCTTCTTATAAGAGTGCAAGAGTTGTTGAACTTTCTTGATAGACTTTTTCCAAGCAGTAAAAGTTGATTTCACATTTCCAAACTGAGAGAAAATAATACTTTTTATTTTTTCTCTTATACACTACAACTTTAGGAAAGATTAATCAATATACACCCATCTAGCCTTGTGATTATTTTTTGATATATTTAGTTCAAAAATGAATGGCTTATGATGCAATAGCAAGAGAAGAATCTGACTTACAGTCTACAAACCAATGGTCTTGCACAAACTGAATGTGGCTTTTTGAAATACAAGACAATCCTTAATAAGATGTACTTGGGCATGGGAGTGAAAACAAGAAATGGGGAGGTTCCTATACAATATCTTTTGAGAATGAAGGAGAAATAATGTGAGATCCCTAACCTACCAATACCAAGATCGGGATGGGATCCTTGACAGGTCTATAGGCCTAATAAAAATCAGAGTTTCTAAACAAGAAAAATCCAGAGAATATACCTTTACCATTGACAATGAATGGCTTGGGTCTATAGCCCTAGAAGAAGACCTAGTCCTGCCTCATAGCGAAAATGGAACAACATCTTAAAAGTCCAAAACTCTTTCAGCCCTATAACTTCCACAACTAAGGTGTCCTCAACCAGCTCTTTTTCCTCCCTAACAAATGTGAGGGCACAGCCGTTGGTGAACTCCTCTTTCAATTGGAGAAGTTTACTAAATACTTTTAGTGTGCGGGAATGGATAGTTACCTGACTAATCAGGTCCACCCATCCATGATTGACAACCTTAGTCAATACCCACTTACTACCCCACACTCACACATGATTCTTTTATTTTCTAATTACTATCACATTGTTTTAACATTTAAAATAATGGTTTCTTTTAATTTTTTGTCACCGTAAATCTTTCAATCAAGTATTAAAGACAAAGAATTCTTTTAGGAAACAAACATCTTTAAACTTAAAACAGGGTACTGTCAATCAAAACATTGTCCATAATAACCATGATCAGTACTCTTCTTGTCTCAAGACCACCTAAGGGTGAAAAATAGCACTTATTCCTTATTCACAATCCGGGGTAGATAAATCCCCACCAAAGATTCGAGGTGCCCATACACCAAACGAGTTGCCCATACAATCGGGCAGCTCCCCTAGGATAAAAACGGTATCCTAGCTTATATAGAAACATCAAGACATGACGCGGAATAGAAACTCATCGTTCATGGGGGTAACCAACTTATTAGTGGGCTGGAAAGTCATCATTATTCATCAAAATATATTGAGGAGTCGGAGGTGTCTTGAGAAAATTTGTCTTAAGGATGATCAAACATATCTTTCCTAGTTCAATCTAGGCTAATCCAAACATTTCTTTCCTAATTTACAAACAAGTATACGTTGGTTTCTTGGAGGATGCCTTCCATTTTTAAGTCAATTTCACCTTTCCTATTTCCTTACTCGCCCTTTTACGTATGCAATGTTATTACTTAAATAAGAACTTGAATTATTCAAAACTTAAATTATACTAAAGACCCACCTTTTACTGGTCAGGCATTTGTTGTAGTACCGGGGCCTGTACACTCTCCTCAATAGGCCTACTACTAGGCCCGACTTTGTTGTCTAGCAATGCTCTAGTTCGTTTTGGAACTCCGCCATCATCATCAAATGTAGGATTTTCTCAGGTCCATTTAGGTACCATAACTTCTTATCCTTTTAAAAAAGGACATTTAATCATTAGGTAAATTATGCAAAAGTTAGACTTAACCTTTGTATTCAATCTTAACCCAATCAAGGTTAAATTTGTAGTCTTGATTGGTAAATTCTTGACCTAGTAATTTCTTATTTGACTATATAGGTATGATAACTTCTTCCAAAGCTTCCCTAAGGGTTTTCTAAGCTCTCCTATTTTTGTTATAAAATTATATATCTCTTTCCTAATTTCCCCATTGAATTTTAAGATTGGAATCTGCTTATTTTGGGCTTAATATTTATTGTATTTATTTTCGATTAAATATTTTATTTCCTTAACTTTATATCACTAGTTTACACTTACTGTAATTTTCCTAGAAATTTTTAATTGCAATATCTATTTATTTTAATTAATCTTTAGCTAAAAATAGGACTTTTGATTAGTTATAATTTCCTAATCTGACCAACTAACTATGGTATAATTATCACAAGTAGATAATGATATTTGGACTTGTGGTAATTATCTTTTAGTTTTACAACTTAATTATCTAATTTTCCCCTTTTATTTTTAGTTTGAATTTAGTCTAATTTGACTTAGATAATTAGCTATAATAATTTTCTAACCTTAAGATAACTATCACGGCTTCTTTATATGTGAACATGATTATTTAACATGATTTACTAGTTATCTAACATGATTTACTAATTTGTCCCTTCAAGTTTTAGCTAGAATTAGTCTAATATGACTTAGATAAATAGCTATAGTAGTTTTCTAACCTTAAGATAAATATCATGGCTTCTTTATCATGTAAAGTAACTTTGATAAATAGAACCTAATTATCTAACATGATTTACTAGTTTCCTTCTTTAATTTTCATCTAAAATTAGTCTAATTTGACTTAGATAAAAAGCTATATAAAATTTTCTAACCTTAAGATAATGATCACAGCTTGTTAATCATGTAAACTAACTTTGATAAATAGCGCTTAATTATCTAACACAATTTACTAATTTCACCCTTTAAATTTCAGCAAAAATTAATCTAATTTGAATTAGATAAATATCTAGATTAATTTTTTAACCTTAAGATAATTATCATAGCTTACTTATGATGTAAAATAACTCTGATAATTATCACATAATTATCTAATTTAATTAGCTAGTTTCTCCCTTTTAATTTTAGGTATATTTAGTCTATTTTTATCTTAGATAAATATCTAAATTAATTTCATGACTTTAAGATAATTATCATGGCTTACTTATGATATAAAATAACTCTCATAATTAGCACGTATTTATATAACTTGATTTACTAATTTTCCCTTTTCATTTGTGGCTAAAAATAGCTAGTCTCAGCTTAATTAAATACTTATATTAATTATCTGCTAATGAGGTAATTACCCCTATTTTTAACAATTTTTTCTAAGTGTGATAACTAGCTTAATAATTTTATAGCTAATTAAGTAAGTTTTCCATAAGTTTTTTGATTAAAAACAACTAATTTCTACCTAATTACTTACAAAAACTAATCAAAAAATTAATAAGTAATTTTTCTAGCTTCATGATAGTCTAGTTTAGCTGTGATAATTTTCTTTTACTAATCCAAGTTTATTTAGTATATTTACTCTTAATTTAAGAACCAAAAGATTAGGTGTAGCCCTAATATGGCTTAATAATTAATTATAATAATATCCCTAATCTTAATCTAGGTAATCAGCAGAATATTGCAAATTAAGAAGGAAATTTAGATTGTAAATAACTTTAACCTTCTTGATTAATTAAATTGAGTAAGAAAATAGAGATAGATTAGCATAATTTTGCTAATTAAAAAGGGATTAGGCTAATTACCGTAGATAAATCGGCTAGAGTTTTTTCTCTCTAGTAATTTTTTAATAGAGTTCTCTCTATGTGAGAGAGAAATGGCTAGGACTCCGAGTCTGAGTGAAATTGTGAAGCAAGGGGTCTTATTTATAGGTTTTTGGGCACTCACAGGCAAGAAATGGCAATAGCTTCCATCCCAAGACATCCCTACAGCTTCGCTACCGCCCGCTGCTGCTTTTCCTATCCCTGGTAGGTCAGTGATGACCCCTCCCATCACCTATCAGATTCAAAAATCAAATCTGCTATATTTTGATCTATTTTTGCTTAATTCGTAAATATCTGGTAAATATCTGGGAGGCTTTTGGTAAAGTCTATGCTTAAATCATTACTGCAACCATTTAAGTTTTCTTCATAATTCAATTTACATTGAACCTTGCCGAAGGACTAGCGGGGTCAGTATTTGTCTGAATTTAATTCTAGAAATTTCTAGCCCGGGGTTTGTTGTGCTTAAGATTCCAAAATTACTATTTTTTATTGCTTTTGAGATAATGTTTTTACCTGATTGTATAACTAATGCTTCCTCCTAAATCTTTGAGTTCATTCTCAGCAGTTAGAAAGGTGGAGACCTTACAATCACCCCAACTTAAGAATTTGAGATGCCCTCATCTCAACCAGAATTGAGAAAGTCTTTGAAAAAAAGGTTTCATCTTCCCAAGTGGTATCTTTGGTGAGATAATCTTTCCACTTTACCGAGTGTTACTGATTACTCTAAGAGTTCTTTCTAGTTTCAAGGATAGAATCTAGTTGGAGTTTCTACAATTCCTTATTAATTACTCAATTTTTTCCCAAGAAACTCTCAGTGTTGAGCCCATCTTAAAATCCTTTACAAACCATTTGTATCATCTCAAGAACCAGGTTAAATCCGTTTCATAAAAGAACTATACATCCACCTTCTCAACATGAATGCACACGGTCTAACTGACCATTCAAAGCAATCAGCGTTCCACCAGTATTGTGTATTCTAGCTTTGCCAATCTGAACGCCCTCGGCATATTCTTGCCATTCTGAGCAATCTGCGTTTGGCACAAGCTTCCACCATTGCACCAGAGGTACCCCCTTTGTGCTCTAACCTGGTTGACCAATAATATGTAAAGGGTTTTAAGAGGTATCATACCAAAAGTTCTTCTAGTCTCTAGGTCATTTTTCATGGAAGGCTATCTTGTGCACAAGGAATGTGAGTTGGTTTTTGGATAACTATCTCATTTCTAAGATTCGAATCCTGCCTTCCTAACGAGAACATCTTTCTCATTTGCTAGATCTACTTTAATTTCTTGATTGAATAATAGCTTAACTTTAGATCTTTTTTAAAATTTCTTTTGGAAAAGAAAATAATGTATACCATTATAACATATAAGTAGCTCAAAGTTCAATTTATAGTGGTTTACAAAATTTCCTATTGTTGTTGAGCTCTAGGATTGCTAGTTGTAGCCAAACGAGTTTCTCTTTCATCTTCCTTGCTCATTAAGGTTGGTTCTCACATGATTTCATAAGCTCTGGCTCCTCTTGCTCTTCCTCTACCTCGTCCTCCATTTCTACCTCCTGTTAGATCTCCTTGATTTTGAGGAATGGCTCTAGCAGTAGTTCGAGGGTTTTGCTCTTCAGGAAAGTTATTTCTATAGTGCCCCATTGGATTGCATCCATAGCACCTAATGTTTGGAAAGGTTTGCTCCAATTTCACTGTTGTAGCTACTCCACGTTGTTAATATCCTTGGTTGAAAGTTTCCCTAGCTCCTCCCCTAAAGTTACTAAATCCATTATACTTCAACATCTCGCTCTAAATTGGGTCCCTCTCCCTTGAAGGTAGTGAGTTGGTCTTTCTTTAATAGTACTTTTTTCTCTTGAGTAACAATGTAAAGGCTATTTACGCGAGTATTTCTCTGAGATTGAATTAGTGGAATTTAGTACCATATGAAATCTCTCTTACTTATGCTTTTAACTTATCTCATACTCAAAACTTTTGCACACAGGATGAAGACAATTGCCAAACCATAAACAAAATTGTTTATAGCATACCCATGAGAACCATAGTATGTACAAGAGTTAATACAATCCATGAAGATCCTACTATGTACAATGGTGACGACAGTCTTATACTAAAATCTTGTGGACTTTGGGTGGATCATATATACAACATCTTTTGGTCCACTAAAACTAAGGTCTACACCTATGGGTCTAATTATACCTGGGTAGATTACTTTAGACACTTGATCGAACACTCACTAATTCAGTTTTACTTGGGCACCATCCACTACAAAGGTTTCCTCTGGATTCTTCATCCCAATGAAAAAGTATACTTCAATGACTTGAAGATCTTTGGCCCATTTGAGTCTCTTCACATTTAGTTCTAAACCTTCTAACTCTTTGGCATCAATGAGGAAAATTCCACCAGATCCTGACCACTTGATCCTCCAATGGGAGGGGAAAATCTCTTGGCTAGCCATTTCATCATGCTTTTTCGCACTGAATAGTGTCGGGATAGACAAGCCCTCATAAACCTAATGTTGAAGTCCATGAATTTGTGGTAGGCTTGATGGAGATCTTCCTGCAAAGATGGGGATAATTCTCTCTCTTTCATTCTCTCCCTCTTTTCAATTAAATACGTCTTTAGTTGAATTTGTCAAAGATCAATTATTCAACCTAACACCTTAAAATTTTCCTTAGGTCCAAGACTTTAACTAGCTCGGCTCGGATACCGATCCCCAACCCGCCAATACCAAGGTCGGAATGGGATCCTTGACAGGTCTCTAGGCCTAATAAAAATCATTCTCTCTAAACAAGACCCTTACCATTGAGAATGTCTTGGGTCTATAGCCCTAGAAGAAGAACTAGCCCTGTCTCACAATGAAAATGGAACAACATCTTAAAAGTCCAAAACTCTTTCGGCCCTATAACTTCCACAAATTGGGCTAAGGTATCCGTAACCAACGCTTTTTTTTCCCTGACAGATGTGAGGGCACAGCCGCTAGTGAACTCCTCTTCCAATTAGAGAATTTTACTAATACTTTTAGTGTGTGGGAATGGATAGTTACCTAACTAATCAGGTCCACCCATCCATGATTGACAACCTAGTCAATCCCCACTTATCACCCCGCACTCACGCATGATTCTTTTGTTTTCTACTTACTATCACATTGTTTTAACATTTAAAATAATGGTTTCTTTTAACTTTTTGGCATAGTAAATCCTTGAATCAAGTATTAAAGGCAGCATTGAAAAGCTTTCTTTTAGCAAATAAACATCTTTAAACTTAAGACAAGATAATATCAATCAAAACATTGTCCATAATAACCATCACCAATACTCTTCTTGTCTCAAGACCACCCAAGAGTGAAAAATAGCACCCATTCCTTGTTCACAATCCGAGGTGAATAAACCCCCACCCAAGGTTCGAGGTGCCCATACACCAAACCAGTTGCCCATATATCCGGGAAGCTCCCCTAGGATAAAAACAGTAGCCTAACTTATGTAGAAACATCAAGACATGACATGGAGTAGAAACTCATCGTTCATGGGGGTAACGGGCTTATCCATGGCTAGAAAACCATCATGATTCATCAAAATATACCAAGGAGTCGGAGGTGTCTTGAGACAAGCTGTCTTAAGGATGATCAAACATATCTTTCCTAGTTCAATCCAGGCTAATCCAAACATTTCTTTTCTAATTTACAAACAAGTATATTTTGATTTCTTGGAAGATGCCTTTTATTTTTAAGCCAATTTCACCTTTCATAATTCCTTACTGGCTCTTTTACGTATGCAATGTTATTACTTAAAGAAAAACTTGAAATATTCAAAACTTAAATTATACTAAAGACCCACTTGGGACTCGTCTGACATTTGTTGTAGTACCGGGGCCTGTATACTCTCATTAGTAGGCCTACTACTAGACCCGCGGCTTCGTCGTCGTGCGACACTCTAGTTCTTTTTGGAACTCCGCCCTCATCATAAGATGTAGGAATTGCTCAGGTCCTTTTAGGTGTCATAACTTATTATCCTTATAAAAAAGACATCTAATCATTAGGTAAATTATCTGAAAGCTAGACTTAACCTTTGTATTCAATCTAAATTTGTAGTCTTAATCGGTAAATTCTTGACCTAGTAATTTCTTATTTGCATATATAGGTATGATAACTTTTTTCAAAGCTTTCCTAAGGGCTTTCTAAGCTCAATTATTTTTCTTATAAAATTATTTTTTTTTTCTAATTTCTTCATTAAATTTTAAGCTTGGAATCTACTTATTTTGAGATTAATATTTATTGTATTTAGTTTCTTTTATGGATTTCATTTCCTCAACTTTATATCACTGGTTTACACTTACTGTAATTTTCTTTAAAACTTTTGACCGCAAAATCTACTTATTTTAATTAATCTTTAGCTAAAAATGGGACTTTTGGTCAATTATAATTTCCTAATTTGACTAATTAACTATGGTATAACTATCACAAGTAGATAATGATATTTTTGACCCTTGTTAATTATCTTTTAGTTTTATAACTTAACTATCTAATTTCCCCCTTTTTTTTCAGCTTGAATTAGTCTAATTTGACTTAGATAATTAGCTAAACTAATTTTTTTAACTCTAAGATATTTAACATGGCTCCTTTATTATGTAAACTAAGTTTGAAAAATAGCACCTAATTATCTAACATGATTTACTGATTTCCCCCTTTAAGTTTTTGCTAGAATTAGTATAGTATGACTTAAATAAATAGCCATATTAGTTTTCTAGCCTTAAGATAATTATCATGGATTTTTTATTATGTAAAGTCACTCTGATAAATAGCACCTAATTGTCTAATCGGATATACTAATTTTCTTCTTTATTTTTTATCTAAAATTAGTCTATTTGACTTAGATCAAAAGCTATATTGATTTTCTAACCTTAAGATAATTATCACCGCTTGCTTGTTATGTAAAATAGCTTTGATAAATAGAACTTAATTATCCAACATGATTTACTAATTTTCCTCTTTAAATTTCATAGTTAGTCTAATTTGACTTAGACAAATATTTAAATTAATTTTTTTATTTTAAGATAATTATCACATATTACTTATAATGTAAACTAACTCTGATAATTAGGACATACTTGTCAAATTTAATTAGCTAATTGACCCCTTTTAATTTCAGCAATAATTAGTCTATTTCTACTTAGATAAATATCTAAATTAATTTTTTGACCTCAATATAATTATCATGGTCTACTTATGATGTAAACTAACTCTAGTAATTAGCACATAATTATCTAACTTGATTTACTAGTTTACCACTTTTATTTGTGGCTAAAAATAGCTAGTTTTAGTCTAATTAAATACTTAGAGTAATTATATGTTAATAAGTTAATTACTCCCTATTTTTAACAGTATGTTCTATATGTAATAACTAACTTAATAATTTTCTAGCTAATTAAGTAGATTTTCCATTAGCTTTTTGATTAAAAACATTTAATTTTTGTCTACTTAATTATAAAAACTAATCAAAAAATTAAGAGATAATTTTCATAGCTTCATGATAGTCTAATCTAGCTTTGATAATTATCTTATACTAATCCAAGTTTAATTATCTTATACCCTTAATTTAAGACCAAAATTATTAATTGCAACCCTAATATGGCTAATAATTCACTACATTAATATTTGTTATCTTAATTTAAGTAATTAGCAGTATATTAATAATTAAGAGAGTAATTTAGATTATAAATAATTTTAATCTTTTTGATTAATTAATTTGATTAAGAAAATAGAGATAAACTAGCTTAATTTTGCTAATTCAAAAGTGATTACGCTAATTACCATGGATAATCAGCTAGAATTTTTGCTCTTTAGTGATTTTTTAGTAGAGTTCTCTCTATGTGAGAGAGAAATGGCGAGGACTCTGAGTCTGAGTGAAACTGTGAAGCAAGGGGTCTTATTTATAGATTTATGTGCACTCACAGACAGGAAATGGCAGTAGCTTGCATCCCAAGGCATCCCTACAGCTTCCCTAGCGCCCGCTACTACTTTTCTAGTCCCTGGTAGGTCAGTGATGACCCCTCCCATCACCTCCTAGCTTTAAAAATCAAATATGCTATATTGTGACCTATTTTTGCTTAATTGGTAAATATCTATAAAATATCTCAGAGGCCTTTAGTAAAGTCTATGCTTAAATGATTATTGGAACCATTTAAATTTTCTTCATAACTCAATTTACATTGAATCTCTCGGAAGGACTAGTGGGGTCAGTATTTGTCTGAATTTAATTCTAGAAATTTATAGCCCGGGGTTTTCTATGCTTAAGATTCCAAAAATACCATTTTTATTACTTTTGAGATAGTTTTTTTACCTGACTATATGACCAATGCTTCCTCCTAAATCTTTGAGTTCATTCCCGGTAGCTAGAAAGGTGGAGACCTTACAAATCAATTGTTGTCCTTAATGGGGATTTCTTCCTTCAGGGTCTTGCTTATTCAACTTCTATTAGTAGTTGAGGATGCCACCTGGGGTATACCCCCTATAGGGTTTTCCCCTAGAACTTTACCCACCATGATTCCTATGTTCCTCAGCCAAGGGTAGAAATCAATAGGAAGTTCTGGGAAGTCCACCCACATGGGGACACAATAGGACTTGTCCCCCTTAGGATTGAAACCTTTGTACCATTTGAAGAAAGAGAGGGGGGTACTTTTAATCAATAGACTATCCATGGAGCTATTAGGAAAAGCCATACCTTGCTCCTTAAAGAAGGAGGGACAAAACAATGGGTTGATGGGATAGTAGTGTAGAACAGTTTTTGTGATGTCAATATAAGAGGGCGCATGAGTATCAAGGGGCAGAGTCAATTTGGGAAGCATCCACACACCTTCACCTCCAACTCGGCCATGTCCCAATAGGGCATGTGAGTTCTGGAGAAGACTCGATAGCGTTCTCTGCTCTGGCACAAAGTGAGATTGCTATGTTTGTTGCATTGTCATGGAAGCACTCGATAAAATAGGGATAGAAGAATGAGTAGGGCTGGGTAGGCTCCGAGAAAGTAGCGGCACAACTCCATTGAAAAGGGAATCTTGGAGCAACATCTCCAGAAAGGGCACTTCAATCGAGGAGAGTGGGTAATGAAGTTTCTTTGAAGGTTGGGCAGTATGGAGAAAACAAGCTTAGGTGACATACATGTGTAGGCAGAGGGAAACCCTCATCCTCTCTTCTTTCTTCAAAGTTTTTTTTTTCAAGTTTCTAGTTTTTGTCTCACCCTACCTCCATATGTCTATGTATGTGTCACAATGCACGTCTGTCTTGTAAAGACTCTTTTGTTTCCAAACAATCTAAAAAGCTAGTTGTGGTTGACTTGATCTCTCTAAGCTTTTGTTGAGTTGATGGTCCAAATAACTTCTCAATAAGAGTCGAGTACCCGCCGTGTCTTAGTGGGATTAGTGGTATTTTTTAAAATTTGTAAAGTTGTTTAAGCAACGAACCATTGAAATCAATTGAAACGATTTCTTCAAAATGGTCAAAATATTCTTGCGGAAGAACAACACCAAAGACTCAACACTATGGAAGTGGCCTAGCTGGGAAACAATTGTGAGACCCATGGAGTAAGGCAATCAAGGGATTTTGAATCCTAGCACACATGCAAAGGCCTAGTGTGCTAAGTTCATGGCTTCACTCTCGAAGCAAAACCAGTCTTGGGCTATTATGGCCAAGTCCTTGATGGACAATGCCAAGCTCTACTCAATAGGCGATCAGTGGAAAGGGCTCAAAGTGCACGACAAACTACTTGCCCCCTGTGGACTAGCCTAAAGCTATGGGGATCAACGGGCGAGCTAGTTTGGAAATGTAAGAAAGAAACAGAGACGTTGGAGTGGAGAGAGCTTGTGAGGTATTGTCACAACTCTACTACTCATTGGGCCCCATGGTTGTCTAAGTTAGTAACCATCCTCTTACACCCATTATGGAGGGAAATGGCCAGAAAGATCAACAACAAAGGTGTTAAACGTGTGTGTCACCTTTGGGATTATAGCTGTAACCGATGGAAACAAAGTGACCGAATGGTTCTTGAATACAATTTTAATGGGAATGAGAGACTGTTAATTAGTAGAGTGCTTGAAAGGCTAGAGAAGTGGGACCTCCCTAGCTGCGAGTTTGAGTCTAAATGGAAATCTTGACACTGGCCTAAGGATATACACTTCTATAGACCTCAAACTTAAGAAATCTACCTCACACTTATGTCATCGACAGATTAGTTCCTGCTCCTGAACAAACAAGGGGGATGAACTAGCCAAAAAGAAGATGGGTGACAGTTACCAAGAACATGATGTGCCCACAGTTGCCTCAGGATACGAAGATCTTCCTCGGGAAGGTACTGTTGGGATCCTTACCAATCGGAGTGAAGGTTCTTGCTAGGATTATTGTCCCACACATATGCTCACAATGCAAAACAGATAGACCTCTCCCATCTCTTCATGAAATGCCCAACGATTTGCGTTCTAGCATCAGGAGGTATCTGCAAGTGGGTCCAAAGGAATTGGAAGATATGTTTCTATAATTTAAATGATCTCCTTATGGGAGGAAAGACTTTTAAGAACTAGGAGATGCTAATGCAACCCAAATTGTCAGATACTGCTACTTAAAACAGATCTTGAAGATGAGGAACAATCGAGTGTTCAGTAACACCATGGAAACAGCCAAGTTTTTGGAAATAACAAAATAATTCAAGAAAGTAGGAAGATGATTCTAACCCTAGGGAAATGGAAGAACTCGGATGAGTGGATCAAGTTGAAGAGCATCGGGGGAACATGCTAACAAGGTTTAAGATGTGGTCCTTCTAGAGTGACTCCCCCGGTCTCCTTGTGATGTCATGGCTCGATGGAAGCACGACAAAAATTTATATTTTTTGGGTTGATCAATATAATATTTTGAGTTTTGCAAAAAAAAAAAAAAAAAGGAAAGTTGTGAAGGGGAAAAACTCCTTAAACGTCGTAATATCCATAATACTCTCCTTTTTCTTTGTATTACGAGCTTCCCTTTGAGACTTGAGAATTCAATACTTTTCCTTCTTTGTAGCTCCACGTTTTTTAATTTAATAATAGCCTTTTCCTACCTTTTAGCTACACCATCTTCTTTTAACTATTATTATTATAAAGAGTGAAAATGTATTAAAAATTTTGAGGAAAGAGGTACAAAGATCCCACAAGTAGGGGATGGGACAGCCCCAACGCTAGATGGGACATTACATCAAATGAAACATTTTGAATCTTGCAGAAACTGTGAAACAAGGGGGCTATTGATTTCCATTTATGCCATCTAGTAGACTTAAATATGCTAGAAACATTGAGAACATCAGGGAGAGCTTCTTAAGCTTTTTTACACAGGTTCAAAACTCAGTGTTTTAACTCATAGTTCAAAAGCCAAATGGGGTAGGCTGAATGGTGCTTGAAGACAGAGCCATTTCTTTGATTTTAGATGAACCATTGAGTGAGACATCTCCAAGTGTTCCACAAAGGAATATCCAGGCTTTTACAATTATCGTCTTTATAATACAATACTTTAAGATTGATATGACTGGTAACATCTTGCAAAGACCTTAGGACTTCTTCATTTGATCAATAGTTGAACCATAGACAAGCATTATTTTTTACTACCTTGCAACACCTGGAGCACATACGATTGCTGAGTTGAGGTTTCGAGGGAGCTTTTGGAGGGATCTTTTTTCCAATTTTTGCTCAACCGAGAAAAAAAACTCGCTTCGATCCAAAATCAATTTTTGGAGTGAGATTTTTTTCTTAATCCCCCCCCCCTCTCTCTCTCTCTCTCTCTCTCTCTCTCTCTCTCTCTCTCTCTCTCTCTCTCTCTCTCTCTCTCTCTCTCTCTCTCTCTTTGTGTGTGTGTGTGTGTGTGTGTAACTCCCCGTAACTATAACCCTAGCTGTTACTGCAAACTTAGCCAGCAAGTCTTCCCTTGGGATAAGGGGCAGCCCTCGGGGGGGCATCTGCATCTCTCATCATTGTCTCGCCACTACCAACAAAAAAAATGGATCCGGCCTTCACTGCCTTGCCATCACCAATAGAAGCTATGTGCACACCATCGCTAGCAACAATAGCCTGACAGCCTTGTTTCGACGAGTTGCAGATCCCCGTTTCGGAATCATCTAGCTACTCTTTCCCTGCTTCTCATTTTCTTTAAGCACCATCAAACAAGTTTGAGCTGGGTTCCCATAGTCGTGCTTGCTCACACAATAGAGTCAAGAAGATCTGAAAATCCAATGGCCTCCTTCAACACACCAATGGCTAGCACATGCAAGAGTTTCCTTGCGGTGGTAGCTACAGCTAAGAAGGATCCTGCCACTTGTGAAGAAGCAAGGATTATTGCTCTTGAAGCCCAAATTCAAGAATTATTGGAGAGAATGAGCGACTCAACCAACGTTTTCTTAAGTTAGAGGAGACAAAGATAGAGAGCCAAGCCCTACTCACAAAATCCCAAGGTGTTGAAGCATCCCTTACCAAAATCATCAAAGCAGTGAAGGAAGCCCATGAAGTGACACACGAGAAGATTGACACCAAGATTCAAGCAGTTTTATAAGAATACAAACTACAAGAATCCCTTGGCCTTAAGGTAAGGATTGGAGGACTTCACGCACCTTGGTGCACAAGCAAGGACACTCTCGAAGGGGCAGTCGCTAGACTCAATGAGACTCTTCAAACTGTCAACATTGAGCCTCAAACCATTTCCCGGATCAATCACACACACAAGCATGTGCCACACAAGCATTGTATTATCACCTTCAAGAACAAAGAAGAACGGAAAAAGGTAAGTTTCACCAATCCCGTCTCCTCAAGGCAACAACGTTTTGGTTCACCGAAGAATTAACCGCAAACCAACTCAAAACCAAAGCAAGTGAGCTCAAGAAGGTACATGAAGCCCACAAACAAGGTAAATGGACAGTCTACCGAGGTGGTAAAGCCATCATCCAAGTGTTTCAAAACCCCAAATTAGCTCTCTCCACAGTTGACCCTCCCCAAGTTTTTGATTTCTCCATTTCCCTTTCCTTTTACCCTCCCAATAGACCCTCCGTCCTTAATTGATATGTATCCTCTTATTCTGCTTAGTGGGAATCGTTGTAATGTTTTTTTTTGGTCCGATGGGTCATATCTGACCTCCGTGGATGATAATTCAACCTCTCTCTCTCTCTCTCTCTCTCTCTCTCTCTCTCTCTCTCTCTCTCTCTCTCTCTCTCTCTCTCTCTCTCTCTCTCCAATTTTTGCAACCTCAAATAAAAAACAACAACTAGCAAAAATGTCTCAAATGTCTTAAGTATCAATGTCCATTGATGCTAGTGCTATCATAATTATCGGCAATGCATGCACCCTCGTTGGTAGCATCACTCACATTTACAACCTCCCCACCTTTAAAAAGGCTCAAGGGTCCTGCCTATTGCTGAGTAGTTTTGTTTTTCATCGCATTCATATGAGTTTCATTCAAACATGTAGAAAACTTTGTTTGCTTCCGGATATGGCCAACTTGGGGTACCACTCAAGAACACCATCAATTATATTTGATAGTTTTTTTAGTACCTTGTACAAGCTTTCCGTCCATTTTGGTGGATTTTCAACCTGCTTGGATGGCTTAGGACAAAATTGAAATAAGTCCTTCAAAGAAGCTTCTTTCGCAAGAATATTGGGAAAAAATCATACTCGCTTATCGAGAACAATCGACATGAACCCAAAGGTGACTAACTCAAAGAAAAGAATAGTAAAACTTTCATCTAGAAACGTAAAGCATATGTAAATGACCACCAATTTGCACCAATAAGGAGATACTAGAAACAAGAAGAAAGCCACTCTCACAATTGGAGCCAAAAAGGAAAGAATTGTCTGCCATAAAGGTTGTCGTCTTTCAAAAAGCCCAAGCAAAAATTCATTGTCCATTGAAAAGGATTGATCTGGATGTAGCTCAAGGCGCGTTGTCCACTTTGAAAGCCTTTGTTACCATATACATGTGGTAGTGATGTGTGTGAACACACCTAGGACTCTCGGGGCATTTTTTTCCCTCTTTAGGAGGTTTTTTCCCCCATGCATTGTATATATGCCCATTCATTCTAGGGCTATCTATCTTTCCATTGCACACTAAGTAGTACACTCTCTGTTCTGTGCCTTGAGGTTCCTTTGTCGTCTCCAAGCTGTGTGTGTTTTCATGCAACCCTAATTCTAACAATTGGTATCATAGTAGGTTGCGTGCTCCCTGGCTTAGTCTCCAGCAGCTCCAGCACACGCCTCCTCACTTTCTCCAATTTTTGTGAGATTTGGCAAGCGTTCTCAGGTCGACAAAAAATTTGGGAGAACTCGTAGAGCCTAGTCTGCTCAAATTTCTGATTCCAGCTCATTTTGGCCTCCGTTTCCACTACAAGCAGTATTGCACATGCTATATTTTCATTTTGTGCAAAATTCTTATCAGTGTCGTTTTTTGCATAATAGGTCGATTATAGTCTTCTATGGTTTGTGCTATATAGATGTGTTGTTCCCTCTTCATTTCTCCTCTTTTCGAGCAGTTTTCACATCAGGTGTAGAATTTACCATGGCTGACAACAACACAGATGTATTCAAGATGTTTGCTGTTGAGGACACATTGGATGGGGAAAATATTCTATGTGCGCTTACATGATGAAGCATGTTCTTGTGTCAAAGGGCGTCTAGAATATGGTGCAGGGCATTGATGTACGTACTAGTTCTGAGGACATTAGGGAAAATTTGGACTCACAAAGGGGCCTTATAAGGAGTTTGACTTCCTCTCTCATGTCCAAAACGGGCCTGCGGTAAAATTTTTGCAAATCAACTCTAAACTTGGCGGAGATTTGGCAGTTAGAACCTCCTCTTCAAGCTCTTTCTAATGATATATAGCACGCCATGAGATTCCTCATATTTTGAAAGATTTTATTTTTGTTTCTCTAGATTCTTGACGGAGTTGTCACATCACAAGAGAATCAAAAATAGAATCTTTCAAAATATGAGGAATCTCATGGCGTGCTATATATCAATAGAAAGAGCTTGAAGAGTAGATTCTAACTGTCAAATCTCCGCCAAGTTTAGAGTTGATTTTCAAAAAAATTACCACACGCCCATTTTGGACATGAGAGAGGAAGTCAAACTCCCTCTAAGGCCCCTTTGTGAGTCCAAATTTTCCCTATTGTGTAGACGATGTTGAGGATACTGCAAGGATTGCTGCTGTTAGGGTTGTTTTTTCTACAATAGAACAAGCTCGTTGGTATGTAAAGGATTCCTAGGCTCATGCATTGATTGCGTTTTTTGTGAAGCGCACCATTACTCCTCACATTCATTCAGCAAAATCTGCAAAATAGGCTTGGGATATTCTAACTAGTCTTTATGCAAGCCACAATGAGGCATTTATTGCGTTTTTTGTGAAGCGCACCATTACTCCTCACATTCATTCAGCAAAATCTACAAAATAGGCTTGGGATATTCTAACTGGTCTTTATGCAAGCCACAATGAGGCAAAAATTGCATTGCTACGTAAAGAGTTGGAGTCGAAGATTATGCATGAGGAAGATAATATGGACACTTTCCTTGCTGTTTTCAAGCATATCAATGAGCAACTCATCTTTGCAGGTGAAGTCATTTCAGACAGTTCCCTTGTGCAGACTGTTCTTGATGCCTTACCAGATTTTTACTAGTACTTGGAGACTTATGACCCAAGGAAATCCTCAAGTTGTCGAGTTTGATGCATTATGCACATTACTATTGCAAGAGTCACTTTCCAAAAAAAACAGGACTAGACAACGTGCAATTGAATAGGATTTTATTGTTGCTCAAAGAAAGGGTGTCAACAGCAATGCAACCACTTCTTATTGTTCTTCTGCAAGTGGAACATCACCTGTTCCTAATACTTCTGTTGGCAGAAATTTTTCTGGAAATTCTGATGATTAGAGCAAAAAGAAGATGTGTTGCCATTATTATAAAGCTAATGATCACTTGATCAAGTAGTGTCCTAAGTTGAAGTCCAAAGAGACTAAGAGAAAAGAGGGTGGTTCCACTACAAATACAATCGTTATTGAGTCTTCTATGAAAGGAGACTGTGATGCTAATGTTGATGCAGAATGGGCTTTTAGTGCAGAGTTCACTTACAATCCTGTTGTCCATGATGCATGCATGTCAGTGCTGTAGATTCACATGTGTGGTATTTCGACAATGGTGCTACAAATCACATTACCTCACATTGTGAATTGTTCACCTCTCTTGAGTCTGTTCATCATGGGAATTCAGCCACTTGTGCCAACAATGCCTCTTATCCGGTTCAAGGAGTTGAAAAGATTATTCTTACTACTACAAATGGCAGTTCTTTCACACTTGTTGATACACTTTTATTTACCTAGTATCAAGAAGAATCTTTTTTCTATATCTGCACTTGCTAGACTTGGACTTGCAGTCAAGTTTGTGGATGACAGATATACAATCCATGATCTCAGTTTTGGTGATGAAATTATTGCGTCTGGCATATTATGTCGTGGGTTGTATAAGATCACTTTGTATGACAAGTGTGGGAAAAATTTTGCAACTGCAATTGTGGATTCAAAGGCTATTTCAGATGCAAACCTTTGGCATGCATGTTTTAGTCATTTAAATTTTGCAAGTTTGTTGCGTTCGCAAAAATCTGATATGGTTGCTTCATTGCCACCTCTTGAAGCACATGTCAAACATATTTGTGAAGGCTATATTTTGGGTAAGATGCAGCGTTCTAAGTTAAGGATGATTCAATTAGGGCCACATGCAGGTTGCATCTTGTGCATAGTGATGTTTGTGGGCCATGCAAACTCCATCCTTGGGAAATTACCTTTACTTTGTGACTTTAGTTAATGATTACTCTAGGCATGCATGGGTATTTCCGCTTAAAGAAAATTTCGAAGTATTTATGTGCCTCAAACAATTTTTGGCTATGGCTCAAAATGGCTCAAAGTGTACTATGGACACCCTCCGTTATGATCAAGGGGGGGAGAATATGTCTGATGAATTTAATTCATTTTTGGATATTCGTGGTATAAAACATCAATGTACAGTGCCTTATAGGCCTCAACAAAATGGTGTTTCTAAGAGAAAAAACTGGTCACTTACAAAAATGGCACGATGTATGGTCAAAAGTCAAGCTTTCCCGCATTATTTTTGTCTTGAGGCCATCATGTGTGCCACTTGTGTACTAAATAGGTGTCCTACGAAAGATTTTTCAATCTATCACTCCATATGATATATGGCATGATAGAAAGCCTTCTATTGAGCACATGCATGTTTTTGGTTGTTTGGCATATGCTTTGGTGCCACAAACACAGCGCTAAAAATTGGATGATAAGGCTGTCAAATGTATTTTTGTTTGTTGTAGTGCTGAAAGCAAAGGTTATAGGTTGCATCATCCATAAACAAAGCGTATTCTAGTTTCACGGGATGTTGTGTTTGAGACGTATCAAGATGATAATTTAAATTTAAGTTGACGATACTTTTCCTCAATGTCGGTCTTCTTGCTTTAATTGCCTCTTGGATTCTGCAAATCTTCTACTTTTATGTTGATCTTTCCCTCCTTTAATAGCCCTCAAGAGCTTTCGCTATCCTAATGCCTCAGTTACCAACAATAAGCTGCAAACTTCTTCTTTTAATTGTCTTCAGGCTCTATGTGCCCTTGATGATTTCTCTTACAGAGATCGATAGAGTGAGCTTACTTGCTCCTTATTGGATGAGAGGGAGCCGGATTTCTTTTCCTTCAATTTTCAGAGAGAGAACATGGCTTACTTCCTTGCTCAAGCACGATAGAGAGAGAGAGAGAGAGAGAGAGAGAGAGAGAGAGGAAGAGAGTCTTGCTTTTCATTGCTTAAGCCTCAAGAGCGAGTTTGAGAGATAGAGTCTCCCCTTCTTCCTCCCTTGCTTAATCACGAGAGATAGTGTGGCTTGCCATCGAGAGCATGCGAGAGAATGAGAGAGCCTTGAGAGCTTGAGAGAAAGAGAGACGCCTCTTTCTCCCTCCCTCCTCTCTCCCTTGCTTTGAATAATCTTCCTCACACATTTATGCTCCTCCTTCTTTTAGTTTTCTACACCCTATTTTTTCCTTTGCCCATCAATCTCACGACGCCGTGACTGATGTGGAATATGAACCCTCTTGATGACGTGGTAGGGTGGGTCTTGAACTTTACCAGATTTGGTGGGAGTGGCACTGAAACCAAGCTTGCTCGTGAGCTACGCATTTTTTCCTTATTGGCCATGCTCAACCGAGCTCTCTATAGCTCGGTGCGACTCTACAACCAGGTGCGACTCTTCTTTTCCTCCCCTGCTTCCTTGCTCGCTGTGTTGGTTGACGCCCTCCTTTCTTCCCTTCTCCTTGATGTTGAGAGCGAGATCAAGAGTGAGGTCGAGAGCAAGTGAGAGATGGCGAGCCCCTTCTTACTCTCCTTAATCCCTCCCAGCTTTCCTTTTTGTTCATGCTCTACTCCTCCCTCCTCATTTATGCCCTCCAAAAGCTCAAAAAATAAGCCCCTCCGTGCAATCACGGCATCATACATGACATGGCAGTCTGGGCTTGCAACTGCTCAAGAGATAGAGTCTCTCCTTCTTCCTCCCTTGCTTAAGCATGAGAGAGAGCGTGGCTTGCTTCTCGGAGAGCATGCGAGAGAATGAGAGAGCTTTGAGAGCTTGAGAGGAAGAAAGTCGACTCTTTCTCCCTCCCTCCTCTCTCCCTTGCTTCAAATACTCTTCCTCACACGTTTATGCTCCTCCTTCTTTTAGTTTTCTACACCCTATTTTTGCCTTTGCCCATCAGTTCACGGCGCCATGACTAATGTGGCATATGAACCCTCTTGATGATGTGGTAGGGTGAGTCTAGAACTTCACCAAATCCGGCGGGACTGGCACCTAAACCGAGCGCGCTAGTGAGCTACGCATTTTTTCCTTCTTGGCCATGCTCAACCATTCTCTCTACAGCCCGCGTCACGACTCTTCCTTTCCTCCCTTGCTTCCATGCTCGTTGCGCTGGTCGACGCCCTCCTTTTTTCCCTTCTCCTTGATGTCGAGAGCGAGGTTGAGAGCGAGAGAGAGATAGCAATCCCCTTATTTCTCTCCTTAAGCTCTCCCCGCTTTCATTTTTGTTCATGCCCTACTCCTCCCTCCTCGTTTATGCCCTCCAAAAGCTCTAAAAATAAGCCCGTTCACGCAGTCACGACGCCGTGACTGACGTGGCATGGGAGCGGGTGCTATGACATGGCAGGTCGGGCTTGCAACTTCCCAAAAATTGTCGCAATTGGCCCCAAACAAGAGCGCCTTGATCTCGCCTTTGCTTTTTGCTTCATGGCCGTCGCCATCCGAGGCTCATGGCACCCGGCCCGAGCCTTCTTTTCCCTACCTGCACTTGTGATCGTTGCCTAATCGATGCCATGGTCTTTTCTTCCTTTTCTTTTTCCCCATCCGCACTCACTGAACCCCCTTTGGGCGGCCATTGAATGGATTTTGGGCAGTCATGGGTGGTCACCTCCTTGGACGGCCGGTTCCCCTCAATTGGGCGGCTTAGCCTACCCTTGGGCATTGGGGAGCCAAGCATCTTTATAAAAGCACCACATTTACCATGCAAATCTAGCAAAGTGTTGCCAAGTCAAACATCTTTCTCCAACAGTTCTTGACTAACATTATCACCGTGAATTTTGTTGTCCGTATCAACATCTCATATAATGCCACATGCCTTAGATGCAGGTATAGGTGATTGCAGTTTCCTGAAGGCATTCCCTTTGCACTCCGTTTGCTTGTATCAGCTTCTCGGGTGATGCCAAAAATTATCCAGCTTAGCAGTGCCGGCAACTTACACTGGCCTCAAGCCGTATTCTCTCATCAACTCAAACTCTGTGAGATGAGCCGTAGATTCCTATAGAGTTCTCAAGCTGCATAGAATGCATACAAACCCTGGTGAGGCTCTAAATTCCCAAACGGCACACCGAACGAGGCAACCAACCTGGCACAGAACCGTCCCCCGGGAAAACTTAAACTGGTAATAACTTGGCGATCATAAATGTGATTCACTGATCTGAAAAGACCGATGCTGAAAGGGCGGTGGTAATGCGTGTGCTAGTCTCCAGCCAACCGTGCTATCTTATAGCCTCCCCCTAGCGTACACACTATCCGGCCATGCCGGTGGCCTTGCCCATAGGACCCATGTCTTTACATTACCCCCCCTTTGGAGAATCATTTTCGTCCTCGAAAATGAACGTAGGAAAACGTTTCTTAAGTGCGGAGACAATCTCCCATGTAGAACCTTCTTCAGGTCTATCTAGCCATTTTACCAACACCTGTCGTCTGACATGATGTCTGGTGCGAAGCTCATGAGAATCCAAAATCTTTTCGGGCTCATGAGGAATGCTTGGCAGTGCGATAAGGTCAACCAACACACTTGTGTCAATGAAATTATCATTCTGTCCTCGCTGGTTTCATAAACGGCTAACATGAAAAACAAGATGAACTCATGAGTGCTCTGGAAGGGCTAACTTATAGGCCACTTGACCTATACCTTTGAGAATGGTAAACGGTCCACAATAGCATGGTGAAAGTTTAGCAACTTTTCCCGTCTTTAGACTTTCTGAATGCTCCAGAACTTTGAGGAAAACCTTGTCTCCTTCTTCGAAAGTAGCAAGACGTCGATGCTCATCTGCGTACTTCTTATATCAATCTTGAGCTTGCTTAACATTCTGTCGAGCAACTCGAAACATGTCAAAATGTTCTTGGAGAAAATCCTTCGCTTGTTGTATCTTCTCCTTAGCCAACCCCACCGTAACGGGTAATCTAGGTTGAAATCCATACAAAAGCATAAATGGACTAAACCCTGTAGTCACATGCTTTGAACTATTATAAGCAAATTCCAATAAAGGTAAGTAGTCTTCCCAATTCGTTTGCTTCTTGCTAACATATGCTCGTAGCGCACTTGATTAACTCTTTCTATTTGACCATCCGTTTCTGGATGATCAGTCGTACTTAGATTAAGTTTAATTTCCAACTTTTGGAACACAGCTCTCCAGAAGTGATTATTGAACTTTCGATCTTTGTCACTAATGATACTATCTGGAAGACCATAGAGTTTATATATATGCTGTACAAATAGCCGTGCTAATTTCGGTGTCTTAATCGTAGTCTTAGTGGGAATGAATCGACCCATCTTTGTGAGACGGTCTACAATTACCCAAATGGCAGCATGGCCACAATTTGTAGTAGGTAGTCCTACTACAAAATCCATAGTGATACTCTCCCACTTACCTTGTGGAATATCTGAAGTATGTAAAAGGACACCTACCTTGAGGCGCTCTGCCTTATTAACTTGGCACTGTTGGCAATTTTGTACGTACTCTCATGATGTATGCCCCACCAATAAAATTGTCGTCGAACTAAGGGATACGTCTTACGGATACCTGGATGACCAGGACTTGGACTATCGTGACACTCAAATAAGATTTGGCACCTAGTGTCTGAGTCCTTTGGCACACATACTCTACCTTTGTGGAGTAAGTAGCCATCATCAATGGAAAAATTCTTCCATCGCTTAAGTTGTTCCTGAGTAGGGGTGGAGCTCTGTGTGTTGGAGTTTCTATCTGCGCGTGCAGAGACATGTTGGTCTAGCTGTTTAGAGACATGTGAGTGTGAGGGATCCCTTTTTAAAACTACACTCCACACTTTAGCATATGATTGATCTTGTGCACACTTGCCATGTAATGACTCCAAAAATCCACTCTTTAGTTCCGTGAAAGCAAGTGAATTAATCTGAGGCATCCGACTTAGTGCATCTGCTACTACATTATATCACCCCTTGCAATATCGTAGCTTACAATCATAATCTTGAAGGATTTTTGCCCATCTAGCTTTACGGCCCTTCAAGTCTGTTTGAGTAGTAAACCATTTGATACTCTCGTGGTCAAAAACTACTTCAAACTCGGCACCATATAAATAGTGTCGCCACTTTCGTAAAGCGTGAACTATGGCATAGAGCTCTCTCTCATAGACAGAATAATTATGTTGAGCTCTATCTAACTTTTTACTTTCAAAGGCTATAGGTCTTCCCTCCTGGAGAAGTACCGCATCGATGGCTTTATCACTAGCATCAGTCTCTACCACAAACGACTTAAGTGGATCGACGATTGCTAGGATGGGAGCAGTGGCTATAGCTACCTTGAGCTGTTCTAAACTGCGTTTTTGGGCCTTTTCCCAATAAAAGGTCTTACCTTTTGCTTTAAGTTAATCCGTCATAGGAACAGTGATTTTGGCATAGTCATGAATATACTGTCGATAAAATCCGGCCATGCCTAAAATATTTAAAGCTCCTCAACCGTGTTGGGATGTGGCCATCGAAGAATGGCAGCGACCTTGTCAGTGTCCATCTTGATGCCAGAAGAATGGCAGCGACCTTGTCAGTGTCCATCTTGATGCCAGAATAAGAGATCACATGACCAAGGTAATGTATCTCTGTTTTAAAGAAATCGCACTTACTTTGCTTAGCATACGTTGTCCGTTAACAGTGCCAGGCATGCGAATCAAATCATGGGGACCAAAGGTGGGCTGCCACATTGAAGCAAGCACACAACACTTGTGCTTTTCTTCCATATGAAGAACCTCTACAACACAATATTTAGGAGATGAATCTAATGTGAGGCATTGCACCATGTGCATGGCCTTTTCTTTGCCTTTGCCTTGCAAAAGAGGACAATCTTTCTTGTTATGTTGTTCCAAAAGACATTTAAAACACAAATTGTGTTTCTTTGCACGCTCTAAATCAGCAGTGCTGAGAGACCCACGCGGAGTATCTCGTGATTGCTTAGGCTTCTTAGCCTCTTGTGGGCGTGGAGAGGTAGATTGTCTCTTATTCCTCTTGGAACGTGTGGGAGATCTACCTTGCCATTGGCTCTTAGCCACATTGCTCTTAGCAAAAGTATTCTTAGAGTAGGAAACATTTCCTTTCCTCTCTTGGTCATCATCATATCTTTGTGCATGACTAATGGCTGCTTCCAAATTTTTTGTATGTTGGGTCTTGACATGAAGACAAGTCTTTGTCAAGACCCCTATTAAAACCCCGTATCTTTTGGAATTCATCTAGACCTTCTAGTTTTAAATGATTTCTCGATACTTTGAAAGGTACTATGTGAGAGAGAGGCCAGACATGCGGCATGCATCCCATGCTAACCAATTCTTATCTTCTTCATTGGAGTCCAAAAACTCATTGGAGAAAGAAGCTTGAAATGCAACCCAAGACGAAGGACGAGCATCTATTGGAAATGTCATCCACCACTTATAGGCCTTGCCTTTAAGAGATAGACTTTTTCCACAGCCGTCTTTATATCCGGGATGTGTCTCAATCTATGTGTATTAGTCCATTTGTGTAAAAACGTATTGACCGCATCCTTGTTGCAATCACGCTCTTCCCCATGAAACTCAGGAATGGTGATATTCCTAAGTAATGCATTGCTACCTTCTGCATCTTCTACAACACTTGTCTCTTGGACTCCTTGATTCATGCAAGCTTGGTTCCCTTGAACCGTGCCACTTGTGGCTCCTTGAGTTGTCTGTGAATTCATAAATTTCACAAGTAACTCTGTAAGATTGGTAACATTTGCATTGAGTGCAGAGAGGTTGCTTTCAAGTACGCTTTGGCGATGTTCCAAAGTCTTGAAAGAAGCTATATCTACAAGCCCATGATCTCCTAGATCATCATCATCATCATGCATATTAGTGTCAGCAGCACCCGTGGTGCCCTCATTTTGATCTACGTGCTCAATATCAAACGTGTGTGTAGGTGGGATATCCTCACTGGCCATGGTAAACACACACTAATGCAAAGAGAGAAAAAGAAATGACCATTTGTACCTTGAGAAATTGATATCTTTGTGTTTTGTATGCTCCGTGATTTGCGTTGCATGCGAACCTCGCCTGCGGCAATTTAAGCGCTTCACTTGTCGTTCCTTGTAAGAACACCTTTGATGATTCTTCACAAAAACTCGTTGTTTTTGTGAAGGCTTTTCTTCACTTTGAAGCTACCTCCTTGAAGAAAAAAGAATTTTTGGAGGAAAACTTGACTTCCTCCGAGAAGTGAAAAGGAAGGGTAAAGCTACTTCCTTGAAGTTTGAAGCTTTCCCTTCCTTCTAGTTTTCCTTTCAACACAAGTAGACTATCTTTCCTTGTTATACACAACAAGGGCCAATAGCTTCATAGTAAAGTGTTGGCCTCTTGCCCTCATGCAGTTGCCCAATCTGGTACAGTTCAGTAATTGACTCAAACTTCAAGCTGCCATAACTTTTTCACTGTAGCTGTAATCGATGAGCCGTAAAGACAGGCCGATAGAGCACTTCAGGCACTGCAGTTTTAGATCATAAACTCCCATCTATAATCACTTCAAGCATACTCTTTTTTATCATCATCAAGATATCTGTTGGCCCATTAAAGTTACATTTGGCATACATTAATCATTAAACTTGGCATGTTAACAAGCCTTGATCACTGCTCAATAAATGTGTAGGCTTCAAAGAAGCCTAGCTTTCATTCCTTTGCTCTTTTTCCCTTCATGGAAGTGGAGCTGCACAACATCGCTGCGGTTGGGACTCTCTCTCTCTCTCTCTCTAAAGCCAATGAAATATGTGGTTAATTTGGTACTTAGCTAGAAACCAATAAGGATAAAAAACATATTAGAGAAGGCAGAAGGTAGTGACTTTAAAAAAATGATTTGGATGAGATAGAGGAGTGGTGATTTTTCCACTTTGCCAACTTCTGCTTGAACTTGGAGACCATCCATTCCCACCTCTAAGAATATGAGACCTTAAAGCCCATTGGTATGCCTAAGAGTCTAAAAACATGACCATTCCTTAACACCATGAGTCGAGAATCTAAAACAACTTGAGGAAACAAACCATTAAAGCTTTTAAAACCAATTTTGGTATGGTTTATAATTGAACCACTGGCTTTACAAAAGGTGTCCAAGCAATGCTAAAAGTGAACAATTGAAGAAATATCATTTGGAAATACGGAGTTAGTGTCATCTACAAATTGTTGCAAAATAAGGTCTTTGTCAATACTAGGAATTTTGATATCTTGCATGAGACCTCTTTTCAAAGCATCTTGCACTAGCCACCCAAGAGAATCGGAGAAGATGGCATACAACATTGGGGCTATAGGACTACCTTGTCTAATGGATCTCTTCAATGGAAACACTTCAGAGATAGCTCTCCATTTATGGAAACTTTAGCACAAGCATTTTCAAACAAAATAGGAATGCATTTGATGAAGTATTTCCCAAATCCAATGTCATGCAGTGATTGGAAAATAATATCCCATTCAATCCTATCATAAGCTTTATTGAAGTCTATTTTGAAAAAAGTGAATTCGTGATCATTGTATTGGGCATATTCAATATCTTTCCACAGTGTGATAATTGCATCAAAAATGAACCTTCCCTTTATGAAACCCTTGCATTCTAGAAAAATAATCTGATGCATGATAGGACTTAGCCTTCTAGCTAGGGCCAGGGAGAAAATCTTCTAGACAGAAGTCAGGCAGGTGATATGTCTCTAGTTACCTAGGTCCTATTTTCCCCCTCTTTTATGAATGAGCGTGACTACTCCTGTATTCATAGTGGTTGATAGTTCTCCTACCTTTAAAACCTCCTTCCATATGGACAAGAGATGGGGCAATAAAAATTCTTTATAAGTTTTAAAAAGTTCATTTGGCATACCATCCACCCCAAAAAAATTCCCAGCCTTACGAGCATCAATGGACTCAACCACCTCGCCCTCTATAAGGGACTGATCCATCACTCTTGTTAAATGTGGAGGCACGCTTTCTATTCTTGATTTAGCATTAGTGGCTCAAGAAGCTGAGGTCAACCCCATTTTTGTTGAGGAGGAGAAAATTTTTGCAAAAAAATCTTCAGCAACCTTTAAGTTCTCCTTATGTGAAGAAGAAAATTGACCATCCTTATTTTTAAGCATCGGGATGAAATCTTTAATATTGTTTTTTTAAGAAGATTAAACATTTCTTTATCAAGTTTATTAATTTTACCTGCCCGAAATTCCCTTATCAAATGGATGGAGGCTTTAGTAGCAAGGATCTCTTCGTCTCGAATCCTAGATTTAAGCTCACCTATGAGGGGGTGAGGAGGACTACTAGGGCCAAAGAGAGCTTATAGCTCCCCTATATCTTTCCTCATCATTATCCTTTTGTTCTCCCTTATAGCCCTAGCTTTCTTTTTGTATTCAGTGATGAGAAACTTCTGAGTTTCTCTAACTACTTTGTCCCATGCTTGGAAAACTGACACATTATTGCTAAAAGAAGATTCAAGAATGTCCTTTACTTTTTCTTTGAAAATATCTAGTGAGAGAAGAGACTAATCCAAGTGAGGCCACCCTGCCTTATAAACACTCTTCTTTTTGAAGTTCAAAAACCACTCGCAAGTAATCAAAAAGTAGTACATAGTTGTCTTTATATAACAACTTACCTGCCAATAGTAATGCATTAAGTTGGAGTTCATGTAAACCCTATCTAATTTGGCTGCTCTGAAGCAATCTCCAAAGATATCAATTAGGTTGAGCTTGTTTTGGGCCAATTCCCACATCAGCTTCTCATTACCACCTATAGTGAGTCCAAGTTGTTAATCTGTCATCACAATAAAGGATTCAACCATGTTAAAGTCCCTTGCACAAATGCAAGGACCTAATAGATTAGAAATTGCCTCCCAAATTTTTCTCTTTCAATAGTTGAATTAGAAGTAGAAATAGAGATCAAAGTGTAATTGAATGGGCTGCCAAGGGAGACATCTATCCAATTGCCACTTTTTGAAGTGTGAATTTGTTGCACCAAATGATTTTACTTATCTGATACACATAGTTGCACCACCTCTACCATACACATGGTTTATGGAGTACCCGTTATACCTAGAACCAAGTCTTTGCAGGTTAGAGGTTAGGTTAGCTCCATTGACTTTGATTTCCTATAAAAAGATGAAGTTAGGCCTAAGGTTAGTGTCAATAAGACACATTTTTATTAGATGGGCTCTAAATGGATCAGTAAGACCCTTGTAGTTAAATGTGCGGCTTTTATATTTGGGCACTTCATTTTTTATTGCTTTTAGTTGGTTTATCTAGAGAAACTAAATATTTGGTAGGTTCCTTAGAGGACTCCTTTTTCCTTTTAGAAGTGAAGTTTGGATCCATTGGTAGCATCTCCTCCTCTGGTTGGGTCATGATGCATGGTTTTTAGGACCCCTTCTGAAGATGCAATAAAGGCACAGTCAGTTGTTGGGGAGATGAGGATACTCTAGTCCAAGGGATCTCGAAAGAGAAGAAAAATCTACTTCACAAGCAGCAAAGAGTAAAAAGTGCCATGGACAGAAGATACGTGGGAACGAGCTCTTATGCATGCCTACAACCTATATCTTACAGAATAGCCCATTCTAGGTGTGAATTTCTAGTGAAATTTAGACAAGGATGTTCGTGTGGACTCACAGCACAGCATACTCCGTTCTCACTTTTTTACCGACAGTAAATATTTTTTACCACAGTAAATATTTTTTACCTACAGTAAATATTTTTCACCTACATGGTAAATACAAATCACTTTTTACCTACAGTAACTTTTTTTACCCATGGTAAATATTTTTTACTGCACCATAAGTATTTGGTAGGTAACAGTTCACTGTTACTAGAAGCAGTGATTGGGCATCAACAATGCAGTTACAGGAGGAGAAAAGGGGAAAATCTTATGGTAAAGGTGAGTCAACAGGGATAAAGACTTTTGCGTTGAAAAGAGACATGCTGATTTTTTCAAAGAACACATGTCAAAAGAAGCCATGGTTGAGGATTTTTTGAGAATTTGATATTCAGGAGGACCCAGCTGCCACCTCCCCCCCGCAGGTCCCCTCCTGACATGTGCAGAACCTCCAGTTTCAACAGCCACCTTACCTACTCTTAAATGCTGGTCAAGGCCTTATCCCCATGTGTCACAATCAGAAAAATCAGCATTTACCCTCCCCTCTCACATCACTCTAGAGAATATCTTGATGGTGACATATCAGGTGACCTCAATCTGTTGACCACCCTAAGCAAAAAGTAACCCCAATCAGCGGATTTAAGCATGTTTATCCCTAATCCTAAACCCTCTCAGAAACCTATATAAGGAGGCCTTCTCTCACTCAAAACCAACACTTCATCCACTTCACCAAGCAACGAAGCTATGACGACATTGCTCACAACGAGGAGCTATGGATGGAGCTCTACTCTCTCTCCCTCTCTCTCTCTCTCTCTCCCTCTAGTATGCTACATTACTAGCCCTAAAACCTAAATAAGGAGTCTTCTCTCATGCTCCATGGCCACCATCCTCGCCATCATTCTCTAAGGTATTGATGTGTTGCTAGTAGGATCATACCTACTTGCTGGGTTGATTGTTTTTGACAAGGGATTATGCCATCCTTGGCTTGCTTCTCTATATCCTTGTTATGTATGATCAGATGCCGTTGTATTGTTAAGCTGATGTCTTGTGTATATATATGCTACATAAGGTCCCTAAGCTTCGTTTCTATGTGTTTTTCCATATGTTTTGATGCCATCATAATGCCAGAAGTCTCACTTGCCTATGTGCACTATGTGTGAGGTCCCTAAACCTCTTAATTTAGGGTGGTGCCCCCTTTGTTTTGTTCTTTGCTTGTTTGCATGAGGCGTGGTTTGTGGAGTGTGCACGAGTACAGAGGCCACCCGATTGCACTGCTCTTTTTCCCGCTATCATTTTTGTGCCCCCACTGAGGAGGGCTACACAGACCTTCAGTCCACAAGCAATGAAGATGTGCAATCTACAACATGGACGAATGGCATGAGGAGTTTGCAAATTGGAGAACAGAAGAGGAGGAGGCTTTAGAGGCCTTAAAAGCTTTCATCGAGGTCTTATTACCAGGTTGCAGTGTCATTGAAATTCAAGAAGTAACTTCTTCTACATGCCTTGTTCGTGATCGTCGCCAACGAAGGAGAGTAAGAAGAAGAGCTTGATATACCTCTCCTCTCAACCTATGAGTGGTCCAGAAACCTCCAACGCACACGAGCTTGAAATATTCTACATCAACATACACGAAGGTACTGTGACACACATTAAGGGAAGAGAAAGCATCACCAGACCTCTCTTTCCTGAGGAGCCGACTAAGAGGAGGAAGATCACCTCTACACCTAAGTGGCCCAAGGCCGCAGCGCGTGCTCAAGCGTAAGGTAACATTTGGCTTAATCTCATTAATAAGGGATTACATGACCACTACAGGCAACAGACCAAGAGTCCTCTCAACAAGAATTACTTCAACAAATCACCAATCAACTAGAGATCCTATCCATCAATCTGGTTCAAGGTGTAAGGGCTCCCCAGCCAGGAAATGAACGAAATAGACAAGAAGGACAAAGGCAAGCACGTGAGTACATTTGCTACAACTGTGGAGAGGTAGGTCACGACATGTATTATTGCCCCCATCCACGACGCTATCAAGGAAATGGTAATCAAAGACGGCCTCCTCGCCAGCAAGTCACTCCTCCTCGAGCTAGGCCACTAAATGGACAAAATGCACACGTGGCTCCACCAATCTAAATATTGAGACCCCCTCCTCCTCCACCACAAGCACCAGCAGAGATCCCTCCACTACCATCGGGAGGGGAGGACAGGGTTGTCTCTGTCATAAGTCTTGACAATGGTAAGGATAAAGGGAAAGAAAAAATGGAGGAAGCTGTTGCCATGCCAATAAAGAGAGTTAGGAGACAAAGAACTGATGAAATGGAAGCTTCACAGCCGGATAAAGGGAATGAGGGTTCCTCCCAAGTGATAGGAAACAAGAAAAGGAAGAGTAGGTCAAGGAGGCACATAGGAGTAGAAGACTTTCCACTTGGGGTAGGATCCATACCTTACAACCTGGTAGCAGATGTGAGTAAGCAAGGACCAAAGATTTCATGGCAGCAACTCCTCCACCTTTCCCCCAAAGATGCGTAGAACCTGGTCTAAGATGGTCAGCACCAGGAGGGCTAAGGCAAAGTCAGTTGGGTCTATTAGTGCAAGAGGCATGAAGGATATCGTGCCAGTCATTGATGCAGAGATTAAGAGTCAGCGAGTCTCCAATGTGTACGTAGATGGTGGAGCCGAGATTTGTGTTATGACAGAGAAATTAATGCACAGGTTGGGTTTGGAAGTAAACGAGCAAACTTCCTTACAAGCTAAGATGGCAAATAATGTAAGGGTGGCTTGTGTGGGAAAAGTTAATGGAGTGAAGGTTTCAGCTTTTGGTGTGGCAATCTCAATTGATGCTTATGTGATCCCAACTAAGGGGGAGGGCTATCCGCTAATCCTTGGAAGACCTTGGCTTATGGCTATGAAAGCTAGGCAAGATTGGGAGACAGGTTCCCTTGAGTTGCGACCAAATCATAAGGTAGGTGGCAAGCAACAAAAAATTGTGTATGACATGAAGCAGGGTAGACAACAAGACCTAGAGATGGAGACTTCTATGGATGAATGGAGCACAAGCAGCTACTCTTCATATGAGGATGAGTCATCTGAGGAGGATGCTAGCTCTTTGGAAGTCATGGGTATAATACTGCGAAACCCAGAAGGAGAAGGTGTTCAAGACTCTCTAAACAAGGAAGAAGCCACAGGCTTAGAGGAGATGCTAGCTAAGGACCTACTAGAAGAAGAGAGAGAACCCTATTTGCAGGTACTAAAGAAGCATGCTGGCCTCTTTATAACTGATTACGAGCACATTAAAGGAGTGACGGTAACCCAACACCATATCCAATTAAAGGAAGGTGCCAAACCAGTGGTGCAAAGGCTAAGGAGATTAGGGCTAGTGCAACAAGATGCACTCTTAAAAGAAGTAAAAAGATTACTCAAGGCAGGATTTATCTACCCAGTGGAAGATTCTGAGTGGGTGTCTCCAGTTGTGGTAGCACCAAAGAAAAATGGGAAGTGGAGGGTATGTGTGGATTATAAGCCTCTAAACGCAGCCACAAAAAGGGACCATTTTCCTTTGCCTTTTCAAGATGAAATACTAAATGAAGTGGCTGGTCATGAAAGGTACACAGTGTGTGATGGGTACTCAGGCTACTTCCAAATCAGAATTGCAGATGAAGACCAAAGAAAGACTACCTTCATAACACCTTGGGGGTGTTTTGCTTATAGAGTTATGCCTTTTGGTTTAACTAATGCCCCAGCTACTTTCGAGAGGTTTATGAACTTGGTGTTTCAACCTTACTTTGGTAAGTCCATACGAGTCTTCATTGATGATTTTTGCATTTACAGCTCTAGGGAAGTACATCTGTCCAAGGTTGATGAAGGTTTCACCCGTCTGGCCCAATTGGGTGGGCAATTGAATAAAGACAAGTGCCACATAGGTGAGAGCAAGGTCACTCTACTAGGCCATGTTGTGTCTCAAGATGGTATTGAGGCTGACCCTGAAAAGGTAAAGACATTGTTAGCTTTACCTACTCCTTCAAACGTGAAGCAACTAGTCTCCTTCATTCAAAAGGTTCGCTACATGGGACGATTCATACATCTCCTTTCTCAGGCAATCTATCCTTTGCAGCAGCTCACTAAACACACTACATTGACATGGAGTAAGGAGGGTGAAAGGTGCTTTCAAGAAGTTAAAACCATTTTGAGCTCATTACCTGTCGTCCTACAACCCACATGGTTTGAATTATTCTATGTAAATCCTAGTGTAGGTCCAGAAGCTCTAGGAGCTGTCTTGATGCAAAAAGACCCAAAGACATCTCTCATGAGACCAGTCTACTTCTCTAGTAGAGTGATGACAGCTGCTGAAAAGGGTTTCAGCGCAACTGAGAAATTGGTGCTAGCTCTTAAGTTTGCAGTGGAGAAGTTTCGGGCTTACTTACTTCCAAGACAATTTGTGGTGATCACAACTGAGGAGGTTTTTCCATATGCCCTACAACACATGGAATTGTCTCAAAGAATAGCAAAGTGGGTAGTGCAGCTTCAAGAGTTTGACTACACACTACAAGTAGAGGATTCCACCCGTGCTTGTTTGGCAGATGTCCTCACACAAAGGTGTTATGAGAAGGCCAAGAAAGAGGCACCTAGTAAGGTACCGCCTATCCCGGAGCCTGAAGTTCTACTGGGAGCACACAGTCTGTATTTTGATGGGGCTTACAAGAGGACCAAAGACAAGGCATCAGCAGGCATAGTAATATTAGGTCCAGAGAAGGAGAAGATCTTTGCAAAAGGGTTTCATCTAAAAGAGGTTCATTCTAACAATGAAGCAGAGTACCATGCCCTTGTTTTAGGGTTGCAATGTTGTCTTTCTCAGGGCATCACAAAGCTAAATGTTTTTGGCGACTCCATGTTGATTGTTAAGCAAATGGTTGGTGTATGGGCCTGTAAAAATGACAAATTGTCTGTTAAGATGAGGGAAGCAAAGGCCTTGTTGAAGGGTTTTAAAGAAGTTCGAGTGCACTTTGTACCTAGAGATCAAAATCGAGAAGCAGATGCCTTAGCAGGTGAAGAACTACAAACTCTCATAGTAGGTGCTAACCTTGTGAAAAGTCCTTTATACCAGGGAAAGGAGGAGCTGCATGATTTACTTTACTTTCTTGAGCATTGTGAAGCACCCTCTGGTATGAGTAAAAGTGAACGTAGGTGGTTGGCAAAAAAGACTACCAGCTGTAGCTTAGTGAATGAGGACTTGTATTGTAGAGGGAAAGATGTTGTCTTAAGGAGAGTTCCTGCATCCCAAGAGATAAAGGATATTTTGTTTAGTTGTCATGAAGGTGTGTGTGGTGGCCACTTTGCACAAGAGATTACTAGCAGAAAGATTTTACAAGCAGGGTTCACGTGGCCAAGCCTCCATCGAGATGTACAACATTGGTGCCGCACATGTGAGGTTTGCCAAAAAGCTGGACCAAGGCGTCTTACCCATGAAAATCAGCATCCAATCAAAACCTATGGGCCATTTGAAAAATGGGGGATAGATGCAATAGGGCCACTACCTTGCACTCAATCAGGGAAGGAATACATCATTATGGGGGTGGAGTACATGACCAGATGGGCAGAAGCTTGTCCCACAAAGCGCATCACAGCCAAGGACGTGAGTGATTTCATTTTTGAATGCCTTTGTTGCCGTTTTGGCACACCTTTGGAGATTCTCTCGGATAGGGGACCGGGATTTCGAGTTGATTTAGTCGGGCAATTGATGAGCAAGTTAAAAATCAAGCGCAGGCACTCTACACCATACTACCCTCAGTGCAATGGTCTTGTGGAAAAGGTAAATGGTCTTATATGTAAAATCATCACTAAGCAAGTGCATTTACATCCTAAGGCATGGGACAAACACCTAGATGCAGCACTTTGGGCCTACAGAACATCCTTTAAAACATCCTTGGGGTATACACCTTTTCACTTGCTTTACGGGCAAGAGGCACTATTGCCTATAGAAGTGGAGCTAGCGAGCCTCCAAGTTCTAAAAGCACATCAAGAGGATAGTCAAGAGAAGTAGGTGGAAGGAAGAATCATCGATTTGGAGAGGTTAGGGCTAGATCGAGAGTCAGCAGTGAAGTACTATGCAGCCCAGGCAGAGAAGAAACAAAAGAAGTTCAATCGCAACCTTGTCAAGAAAGGTATCAAGGAAAGTTCTTTAGTGCTCAGATACGACAATCGCTTTGATCGCAGGAAGGATGGTAAGTTCTTGCTTAAGTGGGAAGGCCCTTTTGTAGTGATACAGAGGTTCTCAAATGGTAGTTACCAACTAGGTGACCTAGATGGTAAGGTACATCAGACCCCGGTAAATGGTTGGCGATTGAAGGCCTACCAATGTCGTCTTTCACAGCCATATGCTGGTGAAATCAATGCTAAGGATGGTTCAGAGGAGAGCTCATCATATTCGAGCTCCAACTAAGGTAACAATCATGTACATAGTCGTTTCAAAAAAAAAAAAAAAAAGAGAATGCTACCAGTGAAAGCGGATATTGACAATGGATGGGGTATGGCTTTCAAGGGTCTAGGAGACCAGTTGTTAGTCATGGATGGATACAATTATTCATCAGAAAGGACTAAACAGGGTGCATCAGCCAAGAAAGCAGTAACATGGCAAATTCAATTGGTACCAGGTGGGTAAGTATTCAAGAGAACCCTATTGTAGCACAACCTACAGCTAGAGGCATCAAATACCTCTAGCTTAAGGGGGAGGGCTATATGATGCATGGTTTTTAGGGACCCTTCTGAAGATGCAATAAAGGCACAGTCAGTTGTTGGGGAGATGAGGATACTCTAGTCCAAGGGATCTCGAAAGAGAAGAAAAATCTACTTCACAAGCAGCAAAGAGTAAAAAGTGCCATGGACAGAAGATACGTGGGAACGAGCTCTTATGCATGCCTACAACCTATATCTTACAGAATAGCCCATTCTAGGTGTGAATTTCTAGTGAAATTTACACAAGGATGTTCGTGTGGACTCACAGCACAGCATACTCCGTTTTCACTTTTTTATCGACAGTAAATATTTTTTACCTACAGTAAATATTTTTCACCTACATGGTAAATACAAATCACTTTTTACCTACAGTAACTTTTTTTACCCATGGTAAATATTTTTTACTGCACCATAAGTATTTGGTAGGTAACAGTTCACTGTTACTAGAAGCAGTGATTGGGCATCAACAATGCAGTTACAGGAGGAGAAAAGGGGAAAATCTTATGGTAAAGGTGAGTCAACAGGGATAAAGACTTTTGAGTTGAAAAGAGACATGCTGATTTTTTTCAAAGAACACATGTCAAAAGAAGCCATGGTTGAGGATTTTTTGAGAATTTGATATTCAGGAGGACCCAGCTGCCACCCCCCCCCCGCAGGTCCCCTCCTGCCATGTGCAGAACCTCCAGTTTCAACAGCCACCTTACCTACTCTTAAATGTTGGTCAAGGCCTTATCCCCATGTGTCACAATCAGAAAAATCAGCATTTACCCTCCCCTCTCACATCACTCTAGAGAATATCTTGATGGTGACATATCAGGTGACCTCAATCTGTTGACCACCCTAAGCAAAAAGTAACCCCAATCAGCGGATTTAAGCATGTTTATCCCTAATCCTAAACCCTCTCAGAAACCTATATAAGGAGGCCTTCTCTCACTCAAAACCAACACTTCATCCACTTCACCAAGCAACGAAGCTATGACGACATTGCTCACAACGAGGAGCTATGGATGGAGCTCTACTCTCTCTCCCTCTCTCTCTCTCTCTCCCTCTAGTATGCTACATTACTAGCCCTAAAACCTAAATAAAGAGTCTTCTCTCATGCTCCATGGCCACCATCCTCGCCATCATTCTCTAAGGTATTGATGTGTTGCTAGTAGGATCATACCTACTTGCTGGGTTGATTGTTTTTGACAAGGGATTATGCCATCCTTGGCTTCCTTCTCTATATCCTTGTTATGTATGATCAGATGCCGTTGTATTGTTAAGCTGATGTCTTGTGTATATATATGCTACATAAGGTCCCTAAGCTTCGTTTCTATGTGTTTTTCCATATGTTTTGATGCCATCATAATGCCAGAAGTCTCACTTGCCTATGTGCACTATGTGTGAGGTCCCTAAACCTCTTAATTTAGGGTGGTGCCCCCTTTGTTTTGTTCTTTGCTTGTTTGCATGAGGCGTGGTTTGTGGAGTGTGCACGAGTACAGAGGCCACCCGATTGCACTGCTCTTTTTCCCGCTATCATTTTTGTGCCCCCACTGAGGAGGGCTACACAGACCTTCAGTCCACAAGCAATGAAGATGTGCAATCTACAACATGGACGAATGGCATGAGGAGTTTGCAAATTGGAGAACAGAAGAGGAGGAGGCTTTAGAGGCCTTAAAAGCTTTCATCGAGGTCTTATTACCAGGTTGCAGTGTCATTGAAATTCAAGAAGTAACTTCTTCTACATGCCTTGTTCGTGATCGTCGCCAACGAAGGAGAGTAAGAAGAAGAGCTTGATATACCTCTCCTCTCAACCTATGAGTGGTCCAGAAACCTCCAACGCACACGAGCTTGAAATATTCTACATCAACATACACGAAGGTACTGTGACACACATTAAGGGAAGAGAAAGCATCACCAGACCTCTCTTTCCTGAGGAGCCGACTAAGAGGAGGAAGATCACCTCTACACCTAAGTGGCCCAAGGCCGCAGCGCGTGCTCAAGCGTAAGGTAACATTTGGCTTAATCTCATTAATAAGGGATTACATGACCACTACAGGCAACAGACCAAGAGTCCTCTCAACAAGAATTACTTCAACAAATCACCAATCAACTAGAGATCCTATCCATCAATCTGGTTCAAGGTGTAAGGGCTCCCCAGCCAGGAAATGAACGAAATAGACAAGAAGGACAAAGGCAAGCACGTGAGTACATTTGCTACAACTGTGGAGAGGTAGGTCACGACATGTATTATTGCCCCCATCCACGACGCTATCAAGGAAATGGTAATCAAAGACGGCCTCCTCGCCAGCAAGTCACTCCTCCTCGAGCTAGGCCACTAAATGGACAAAATGCACACGTGGCTCCACCAATCTAAATATTGAGACCCCCTCCTCCTCCACCACAAGCACCAGCAGAGATCCCTCCACTACCATCGGGAGGGGAGGACAGGGTTGTCTCTGTCATAAGTCTTGACAATGGTAAGGATAAAGGGAAAGAAAAAATGGAGGAAGCTGTTGCCATGCCAATAAAGAGAGTTAGGAGACAAAGAACTGATGAAATGGAAGCTTCACAGCCGGATAAAGGGAATGAGGGTTCCTCCCAAGTGATAGGAAACAAGAAAAGGAAGAGTAGGTCAAGGAGGCACATAGGAGTAGAAGACTTTCCACTTGGGGTAGGATCCATACCTTACAACCTGGTAGCAGATGTGAGTAAGCAAGGACCAAAGATTTCATGGCAGCAACTCCTCCACCTTTCCCCCAAAGATGCGTAGAACCTGGTCTAAGATGGTCAGCACCAGGAGGGCTAAGGCAAAGTCAGTTGGGTCTATTAGTGCAAGAGGCATGAAGGATATCGTGCCAGTCATTGATGCAGAGATTAAGAGTCAGCGAGTCTCCAATGTGTACGTAGATGGTGGAGCCGAGATTTGTGTTATGACAGAGAAATTAATGCACAGGTTGGGTTTGGAAGTAAACGAGCAAACTTCCTTACAAGCTAAGATGGCAAATAATGTAAGGGTGGCTTGTGTGGGAAAAGTTAATGGAGTGAAGGTTTCAGCTTTTGGTGTGGCAATCTCAATTGATGCTTATGTGATCCCAACTAAGGGGGAGGGCTATCCGCTAATCCTTGGAAGACCTTGGCTTATGGCTATGAAAGCTAGGCAAGATTGGGAGACAGGTTCCCTTGAGTTGCGACCAAATCATAAGGTAGGTGGCAAGCAACAAAAAATTGTGTATGACATGAAGCAGGGTAGACAACAAGACCTAGAGATGGAGACTTCTATGGATGAATGGAGCACAAGCAGCTACTCTTCATATGAGGATGAGTCATCTGAGGAGGATGCTAGCTCTTTGGAAGTCATGGGTATAATACTGCGAAACCCAGAAGGAGAAGGTGTTCAAGACTCTCTAAACAAGGAAGAAGCCACAGGCTTAGAGGAGATGCTAGCTAAGGACCTACTAGAAGAAGAGAGAGAACCCTATTTGCAGGTACTAAAGAAGCATGCTGGCCTCTTTATAACTGATTACGAGCACATTAAAGGAGTGACGGTAACCCAACACCATATCCAATTAAAGGAAGGTGCCAAACCAGTGGTGCAAAGGCTAAGGAGATTAGGGCTAGTGCAACAAGATGCACTCTTAAAAGAAGTAAAAAGATTACTCAAGGCAGGATTTATCTACCCAGTGGAAGATTCTGAGTGGGTGTCTCCAGTTGTGGTAGCACCAAAGAAAAATGGGAAGTGGAGGGTATGTGTGGATTATAAGCCTCTAAACGCAGCCACAAAAAGGGACCATTTTCCTTTGCCTTTTCAAGATGAAATACTAAATGAAGTGGCTGGTCATGAAAGGTACACAGTGTGTGATGGGTACTCAGGCTACTTCCAAATCAGAATTGCAGATGAAGACCAAAGAAAGACTACCTTCATAACACCTTGGGGGTGTTTTGCTTATAGAGTTATGCCTTTTGGTTTAACTAATGCCCCAGCTACTTTCGAGAGGTTTATGAACTTGGTGTTTCAACCTTACTTTGGTAAGTCCATACGAGTCTTCATTGATGATTTTTGCATTTACAGCTCTAGGGAAGTACATCTGTCCAAGGTTGATGAAGGTTTCACCCGTCTGGCCCAATTGGGTGGGCAATTGAATAAAGACAAGTGCCACATAGGTGAGAGCAAGGTCACTCTACTAGGCCATGTTGTGTCTCAAGATGGTATTGAGGCTGACCCTGAAAAGGTAAAGACATTGTTAGCTTTACCTACTCCTTCAAACGTGAAGCAACTAGTCTCCTTCATTCAAAAGGTTCGCTACATGGGACGATTCATACATCTCCTTTCTCAGGCAATCTATCCTTTGCAGCAGCTCACTAAACACACTACATTGACATGGAGTAAGGAGGGTGAAAGGTGCTTTCAAGAAGTTAAAACCATTTTGAGCTCATTACCTGTCGTCCTACAACCCACATGGTTTGAATTATTCTATGTAAATCCTAGTGTAGGTCCAGAAGCTCTAGGAGCTGTCTTGATGCAAAAAGACCCAAAGACATCTCTCATGAGACCAGTCTACTTCTCTAGTAGAGTGATGACAGCTGCTGAAAAGGGTTTCAGCGCAACTGAGAAATTGGTGCTAGCTCTTAAGTTTGCAGTGGAGAAGTTTCGGGCTTACTTACTTCCAAGACAATTTGTGGTGATCACAACTGAGGAGGTTTTTCCATATGCCCTACAACACATGGAATTGTCTCAAAGAATAGCAAAGTGGGTAGTGCAGCTTCAAGAGTTTGACTACACACTACAAGTAGAGGATTCCACCCGTGCTTGTTTGGCAGATGTCCTCACACAAAGGTGTTATGAGAAGGCCAAGAAAGAGGCACCTAGTAAGGTACCGCCTATCCCGGAGCCTGAAGTTCTACTGGGAGCACACAGTCTGTATTTTGATGGGGCTTACAAGAGGACCAAAGACAAGGCATCAGCAGGCATAGTAATATTAGGTCCAGAGAAGGAGAAGATCTTTGCAAAAGGGTTTCATCTAAAAGAGGTTCATTCTAACAATGAAGCAGAGTACCATGCCCTTGTTTTAGGGTTGCAATGTTGTCTTTCTCAGGGCATCACAAAGCTAAATGTTTTTGGCGACTCCATGTTGATTGTTAAGCAAATGGTTGGTGTATGGGCCTGTAAAAATGACAAATTGTCTGTTAAGATGAGGGAAGCAAAGGCCTTGTTGAAGGGTTTTAAAGAAGTTCGAGTGCACTTTGTACCTAGAGATCAAAATCGAGAAGCAGATGCCTTAGCAGGTGAAGAACTACAAACTCTCATAGTAGGTGCTAACCTTGTGAAAAGTCCTTTATACCAGGGAAAGGAGGAGCTGCATGATTTACTTTACTTTCTTGAGCATTGTGAAGCACCCTCTGGTATGAGTAAAAGTGAACGTAGGTGGTTGGCAAAAAAGACTACCAGCTGTAGCTTAGTGAATGAGGACTTGTATTGTAGAGGGAAAGATGTTGTCTTAAGGAGAGTTCCTGCATCCCAAGAGATAAAGGATATTTTGTTTAGTTGTCATGAAGGTGTGTGTGGTGGCCACTTTGCACAAGAGATTACTAGCAGAAAGATTTTACAAGCAGGGTTCACGTGGCCAAGCCTCCATCGAGATGTACAACATTGGTGCCGCACATGTGAGGTTTGCCAAAAAGCTGGACCAAGGCGTCTTACCCATGAAAATCAGCATCCAATCAAAACCTATGGGCCATTTGAAAAATGGGGGATAGATGCAATAGGGCCACTACCTTGCACTCAATCAGGGAAGGAATACATCATTATGGGGGTGGAGTACATGACCAGATGGGCAGAAGCTTGTCCCACAAAGCGCATCACAGCCAAGGACGTGAGTGATTTCATTTTTGAATGCCTTTGTTGCCGTTTTGGCACACCTTTGGAGATTCTCTCGGATAGGGGACCGGGATTTCGAGTTGATTTAGTCGGGCAATTGATGAGCAAGTTAAAAATCAAGCGCAGGCACTCTACACCATACTACCCTCAGTGCAATGGTCTTGTGGAAAAGGTAAATGGTCTTATATGTAAAATCATCACTAAGCAAGTGCATTTACATCCTAAGGCATGGGACAAACACCTAGATGCAGCACTTTGGGCCTACAGAACATCCTTTAAAACATCCTTGGGGTATACACCTTTTCACTTGCTTTACGGGCAAGAGGCACTATTGCCTATAGAAGTGGAGCTAGCGAGCCTCCAAGTTCTAAAAGCACATCAAGAGGATAGTCAAGAGAAGTAGGTGGAAGGAAGAATCATCGATTTGGAGAGGTTAGGGCTAGATCGAGAGTCAGCAGTGAAGTACTATGCAGCCCAGGCAGAGAAGAAACAAAAGAAGTTCAATCGCAACCTTGTCAAGAAAGGTATCAAGGAAAGTTCTTTAGTGCTCAGATACGACAATCGCTTTGATCGCAGGAAGGATGGTAAGTTCTTGCTTAAGTGGGAAGGCCCTTTTGTAGTGATACAGAGGTTCTCAAATGGTAGTTACCAACTAGGTGACCTAGATGGTAAGGTACATCAGACCCCGGTAAATGGTTGGCGATTGAAGGCCTACCAATGTCGTCTTTCACAGCCATATGCTGGTGAAATCAATGCTAAGGATGGTTCAGAGGAGAGCTCATCATATTCGAGCTCCAACTAAGGTAACAATCATGTACATAGTCGTTTCAAAAAAAAAAAAAAAAAGAGAATGCTACCAGTGAAAGCGGATATTGACAATGGATGGGGTATGGCTTTCAAGGGTCTAGGAGACCAGTTGTTAGTCATGGATGGATACAATTATTCATCAGAAAGGACTAAACAGGGTGCATCAGCCAAGAAAGCAGTAACATGGCAAATTCAATTGGTACCAGGTGGGTAAGTATTCAAGAGAACCCTATTGTAGCACAACCTACAGCTAGAGGCATCAAATACCTCTAGCTTAAGGGGGAGGGCTATATGATGCATGGTTTTTAGGGACCCTTCTGAAGATGCAATAAAGGCACAGTCAGTTGTTGGGGAGATGAGGATACTCTAGTCCAAGGGATCTCGAAAGAGAAGAAAAATCTACTTCACAAGCAGCAAAGAGTAAAAAGTGCCATGGACAGAAGATACGTGGGAACGAGCTCTTATGCATGCCTACAACCTATATCTTACAGAATAGCCCATTCTAGGTGTGAATTTCTAGTGAAATTTACACAAGGATGTTCGTGTGGACTCACAGCACAGCATACTCCGTTTTCACTTTTTTATCGACAGTAAATATTTTTTACCTACAGTAAATATTTTTCACCTACATGGTAAATACAAATCACTTTTTACCTACAGTAACTTTTTTTACCCATGGTAAATATTTTTTACTGCACCATAAGTATTTGGTAGGTAACAGTTCACTGTTACTAGAAGCAGTGATTGGGCATCAACAATGCAGTTACAGGAGGAGAAAAGGGGAAAATCTTATGGTAAAGGTGAGTCAACAGGGATAAAGACTTTTGAGTTGAAAAGAGACATGCTGATTTTTTTCAAAGAACACATGTCAAAAGAAGCCATGGTTGAGGATTTTTTGAGAATTTGATATTCAGGAGGACCCAGCTGCCACCCCCCCCCCGCAGGTCCCCTCCTGCCATGTGCAGAACCTCCAGTTTCAACAGCCACCTTACCTACTCTTAAATGTTGGTCAAGGCCTTATCCCCATGTGTCACAATCAGAAAAATCAGCATTTACCCTCCCCTCTCACATCACTCTAGAGAATATCTTGATGGTGACATATCAGGTGACCTCAATCTGTTGACCACCCTAAGCAAAAAGTAACCCCAATCAGCGGATTTAAGCATGTTTATCCCTAATCCTAAACCCTCTCAGAAACCTATATAAGGAGGCCTTCTCTCACTCAAAACCAACACTTCATCCACTTCACCAAGCAACGAAGCTATGACGACATTGCTCACAACGAGGAGCTATGGATGGAGCTCTACTCTCTCTCCCTCTCTCTCTCTCTCTCCCTCTAGTATGCTACATTACTAGCCCTAAAACCTAAATAAAGAGTCTTCTCTCATGCTCCATGGCCACCATCCTCGCCATCATTCTCTAAGGTATTGATGTGTTGCTAGTAGGATCATACCTACTTGCTGGGTTGATTGTTTTTGACAAGGGATTATGCCATCCTTGGCTTCCTTCTCTATATCCTTGTTATGTATGATCAGATGCCGTTGTATTGTTAAGCTGATGTCTTGTGTATATATATGCTACATAAGGTCCCTAAGCTTCGTTTCTATGTGTTTTTCCATATGTTTTGATGCCATCATAATGCCAGAAGTCTCACTTGCCTATGTGCACTATGTGTGAGGTCCCTAAACCTCTTAATTTAGGGTGGTGCCCCCTTTGTTTTGTTCTTTGCTTGTTTGCATGAGGCGTGGTTTGTGGAGTGTGCACGAGTACAGAGGCCACCCGATTGCACTGCTCTTTTTCCCGCTATCATTTTTGTGCCCCCACTGAGGAGGGCTACACAGACCTTCAGTCCACAAGCAATGAAGATGTGCAATCTACAACATGGACGAATGGCATGAGGAGTTTGCAAATTGGAGAACAGAAGAGGAGGAGGCTTTAGAGGCCTTAAAAGCTTTCATCGAGGTCTTATTACCAGGTTGCAGTGTCATTGAAATTCAAGAAGTAACTTCTTCTACATGCCTTGTTCGTGATCGTCGCCAACGAAGGAGAGTAAGAAGAAGAGCTTGATATACCTCTCCTCTCAACCTATGAGTGGTCCAGAAACCTCCAACGCACACGAGCTTGAAATATTCTACATCAACATACACGAAGGTACTGTGACACACATTAAGGGAAGAGAAAGCATCACCAGACCTCTCTTTCCTGAGGAGCCGACTAAGAGGAGGAAGATCACCTCTACACCTAAGTGGCCCAAGGCCGCAGCGCGTGCTCAAGCGTAAGGTAACATTTGGCTTAATCTCATTAATAAGGGATTACATGACCACTACAGGCAACAGACCAAGAGTCCTCTCAACAAGAATTACTTCAACAAATCACCAATCAACTAGAGATCCTATCCATCAATCTGGTTCAAGGTGTAAGGGCTCCCCAGCCAGGAAATGAACGAAATAGACAAGAAGGACAAAGGCAAGCACGTGAGTACATTTGCTACAACTGTGGAGAGGTAGGTCACGACATGTATTATTGCCCCCATCCACGACGCTATCAAGGAAATGGTAATCAAAGACGGCCTCCTCGCCAGCAAGTCACTCCTCCTCGAGCTAGGCCACTAAATGGACAAAATGCACACGTGGCTCCACCAATCTAAATATTGAGACCCCCTCCTCCTCCACCACAAGCACCAGCAGAGATCCCTCCACTACCATCGGGAGGGGAGGACAGGGTTGTCTCTGTCATAAGTCTTGACAATGGTAAGGATAAAGGGAAAGAAAAAATGGAGGAAGCTGTTGCCATGCCAATAAAGAGAGTTAGGAGACAAAGAACTGATGAAATGGAAGCTTCACAGCCGGATAAAGGGAATGAGGGTTCCTCCCAAGTGATAGGAAACAAGAAAAGGAAGAGTAGGTCAAGGAGGCACATAGGAGTAGAAGACTTTCCACTTGGGGTAGGATCCATACCTTACAACCTGGTAGCAGATGTGAGTAAGCAAGGACCAAAGATTTCATGGCAGCAACTCCTCCACCTTTCCCCCAAAGATGCGTAGAACCTGGTCTAAGATGGTCAGCACCAGGAGGGCTAAGGCAAAGTCAGTTGGGTCTATTAGTGCAAGAGGCATGAAGGATATCGTGCCAGTCATTGATGCAGAGATTAAGAGTCAGCGAGTCTCCAATGTGTACGTAGATGGTGGAGCCGAGATTTGTGTTATGACAGAGAAATTAATGCACAGGTTGGGTTTGGAAGTAAACGAGCAAACTTCCTTACAAGCTAAGATGGCAAATAATGTAAGGGTGGCTTGTGTGGGAAAAGTTAATGGAGTGAAGGTTTCAGCTTTTGGTGTGGCAATCTCAATTGATGCTTATGTGATCCCAACTAAGGGGGAGGGCTATCCGCTAATCCTTGGAAGACCTTGGCTTATGGCTATGAAAGCTAGGCAAGATTGGGAGACAGGTTCCCTTGAGTTGCGACCAAATCATAAGGTAGGTGGCAAGCAACAAAAAATTGTGTATGACATGAAGCAGGGTAGACAACAAGACCTAGAGATGGAGACTTCTATGGATGAATGGAGCACAAGCAGCTACTCTTCATATGAGGATGAGTCATCTGAGGAGGATGCTAGCTCTTTGGAAGTCATGGGTATAATACTGCGAAACCCAGAAGGAGAAGGTGTTCAAGACTCTCTAAACAAGGAAGAAGCCACAGGCTTAGAGGAGATGCTAGCTAAGGACCTACTAGAAGAAGAGAGAGAACCCTATTTGCAGGTACTAAAGAAGCATGCTGGCCTCTTTATAACTGATTACGAGCACATTAAAGGAGTGACGGTAACCCAACACCATATCCAATTAAAGGAAGGTGCCAAACCAGTGGTGCAAAGGCTAAGGAGATTAGGGCTAGTGCAACAAGATGCACTCTTAAAAGAAGTAAAAAGATTACTCAAGGCAGGATTTATCTACCCAGTGGAAGATTCTGAGTGGGTGTCTCCAGTTGTGGTAGCACCAAAGAAAAATGGGAAGTGGAGGGTATGTGTGGATTATAAGCCTCTAAACGCAGCCACAAAAAGGGACCATTTTCCTTTGCCTTTTCAAGATGAAATACTAAATGAAGTGGCTGGTCATGAAAGGTACACAGTGTGTGATGGGTACTCAGGCTACTTCCAAATCAGAATTGCAGATGAAGACCAAAGAAAGACTACCTTCATAACACCTTGGGGGTGTTTTGCTTATAGAGTTATGCCTTTTGGTTTAACTAATGCCCCAGCTACTTTCGAGAGGTTTATGAACTTGGTGTTTCAACCTTACTTTGGTAAGTCCATACGAGTCTTCATTGATGATTTTTGCATTTACAGCTCTAGGGAAGTACATCTGTCCAAGGTTGATGAAGGTTTCACCCGTCTGGCCCAATTGGGTGGGCAATTGAATAAAGACAAGTGCCACATAGGTGAGAGCAAGGTCACTCTACTAGGCCATGTTGTGTCTCAAGATGGTATTGAGGCTGACCCTGAAAAGGTAAAGACATTGTTAGCTTTACCTACTCCTTCAAACGTGAAGCAACTAGTCTCCTTCATTCAAAAGGTTCGCTACATGGGACGATTCATACATCTCCTTTCTCAGGCAATCTATCCTTTGCAGCAGCTCACTAAACACACTACATTGACATGGAGTAAGGAGGGTGAAAGGTGCTTTCAAGAAGTTAAAACCATTTTGAGCTCATTACCTGTCGTCCTACAACCCACATGGTTTGAATTATTCTATGTAAATCCTAGTGTAGGTCCAGAAGCTCTAGGAGCTGTCTTGATGCAAAAAGACCCAAAGACATCTCTCATGAGACCAGTCTACTTCTCTAGTAGAGTGATGACAGCTGCTGAAAAGGGTTTCAGCGCAACTGAGAAATTGGTGCTAGCTCTTAAGTTTGCAGTGGAGAAGTTTCGGGCTTACTTACTTCCAAGACAATTTGTGGTGATCACAACTGAGGAGGTTTTTCCATATGCCCTACAACACATGGAATTGTCTCAAAGAATAGCAAAGTGGGTAGTGCAGCTTCAAGAGTTTGACTACACACTACAAGTAGAGGATTCCACCCGTGCTTGTTTGGCAGATGTCCTCACACAAAGGTGTTATGAGAAGGCCAAGAAAGAGGCACCTAGTAAGGTACCGCCTATCCCGGAGCCTGAAGTTCTACTGGGAGCACACAGTCTGTATTTTGATGGGGCTTACAAGAGGACCAAAGACAAGGCATCAGCAGGCATAGTAATATTAGGTCCAGAGAAGGAGAAGATCTTTGCAAAAGGGTTTCATCTAAAAGAGGTTCATTCTAACAATGAAGCAGAGTACCATGCCCTTGTTTTAGGGTTGCAATGTTGTCTTTCTCAGGGCATCACAAAGCTAAATGTTTTTGGCGACTCCATGTTGATTGTTAAGCAAATGGTTGGTGTATGGGCCTGTAAAAATGACAAATTGTCTGTTAAGATGAGGGAAGCAAAGGCCTTGTTGAAGGGTTTTAAAGAAGTTCGAGTGCACTTTGTACCTAGAGATCAAAATCGAGAAGCAGATGCCTTAGCAGGTGAAGAACTACAAACTCTCATAGTAGGTGCTAACCTTGTGAAAAGTCCTTTATACCAGGGAAAGGAGGAGCTGCATGATTTACTTTACTTTCTTGAGCATTGTGAAGCACCCTCTGGTATGAGTAAAAGTGAACGTAGGTGGTTGGCAAAAAAGACTACCAGCTGTAGCTTAGTGAATGAGGACTTGTATTGTAGAGGGAAAGATGTTGTCTTAAGGAGAGTTCCTGCATCCCAAGAGATAAAGGATATTTTGTTTAGTTGTCATGAAGGTGTGTGTGGTGGCCACTTTGCACAAGAGATTACTAGCAGAAAGATTTTACAAGCAGGGTTCACGTGGCCAAGCCTCCATCGAGATGTACAACATTGGTGCCGCACATGTGAGGTTTGCCAAAAAGCTGGACCAAGGCGTCTTACCCATGAAAATCAGCATCCAATCAAAACCTATGGGCCATTTGAAAAATGGGGGATAGATGCAATAGGGCCACTACCTTGCACTCAATCAGGGAAGGAATACATCATTATGGGGGTGGAGTACATGACCAGATGGGCAGAAGCTTGTCCCACAAAGCGCATCACAGCCAAGGACGTGAGTGATTTCATTTTTGAATGCCTTTGTTGCCGTTTTGGCACACCTTTGGAGATTCTCTCGGATAGGGGACCGGGATTTCGAGTTGATTTAGTCGGGCAATTGATGAGCAAGTTAAAAATCAAGCGCAGGCACTCTACACCATACTACCCTCAGTGCAATGGTCTTGTGGAAAAGGTAAATGGTCTTATATGTAAAATCATCACTAAGCAAGTGCATTTACATCCTAAGGCATGGGACAAACACCTAGATGCAGCACTTTGGGCCTACAGAACATCCTTTAAAACATCCTTGGGGTATACACCTTTTCACTTGCTTTACGGGCAAGAGGCACTATTGCCTATAGAAGTGGAGCTAGCGAGCCTCCAAGTTCTAAAAGCACATCAAGAGGATAGTCAAGAGAAGTAGGTGGAAGGAAGAATCATCGATTTGGAGAGGTTAGGGCTAGATCGAGAGTCAGCAGTGAAGTACTATGCAGCCCAGGCAGAGAAGAAACAAAAGAAGTTCAATCGCAACCTTGTCAAGAAAGGTATCAAGGAAAGTTCTTTAGTGCTCAGATACGACAATCGCTTTGATCGCAGGAAGGATGGTAAGTTCTTGCTTAAGTGGGAAGGCCCTTTTGTAGTGATACAGAGGTTCTCAAATGGTAGTTACCAACTAGGTGACCTAGATGGTAAGGTACATCAGACCCCGGTAAATGGTTGGCGATTGAAGGCCTACCAATGTCGTCTTTCACAGCCATATGCTGGTGAAATCAATGCTAAGGATGGTTCAGAGGAGAGCTCATCATATTCGAGCTCCAACTAAGGTAACAATCATGTACATAGTCGTTTCAAAAAAAAAAAAAAAAAAGAGAATGCTACCAGTGAAAGCGGATATTGACAATGGATGGGGTATGGCTTTCAAGGGTCTAGGAGACCAGTTGTTAGTCATGGATGGATACAATTATTCATCAGAAAGGACTAAACAGGGTGCATCAGCCAAGAAAGCAGTAACATGGCAAATTCAATTGGTACCAGGTGGGTAAGTATTCAAGAGAACCCTATTGTAGCACAACCTACAGCTAGAGGCATCAAATACCTCTAGCTTAAGGGGGAGGGCTATATGATGCATGGTTTTTAGGGACCCTTCTGAAGATGCAATAAAGGCACAGTCAGTTGTTGGGGAGATGAGGATACTCTAGTCCAAGGGATCTCGAAAGAGAAGAAAAATCTACTTCACAAGCAGCAAAGAGTAAAAAGTGCCATGGACAGAAGATACGTGGGAACGAGCTCTTATGCATGCCTACAACCTATATCTTACAGAATAGCCCATTCTAGGTGTGAATTTCTAGTGAAATTTACACAAGGATGTTCGTGTGGACTCACAGCACAGCATACTCCGTTTTCACTTTTTTATCGACAGTAAATATTTTTTACCTACAGTAAATATTTTTCACCTACATGGTAAATACAAATCACTTTTTACCTACAGTAACTTTTTTTACCCATGGTAAATATTTTTTACTGCACCATAAGTATTTGGTAGGTAACAGTTCACTGTTACTAGAAGCAGTGATTGGGCATCAACAATGCAGTTACAGGAGGAGAAAAGGGGAAAATCTTATGGTAAAGGTGAGTCAACAGGGATAAAGACTTTTGAGTTGAAAAGAGACATGCTGATTTTTTTCAAAGAACACATGTCAAAAGAAGCCATGGTTGAGGATTTTTTGAGAATTTGATATTCAGGAGGACCCAGCTGCCACCCCCCCCCGCAGGTCCCCTCCTGCCATGTGCAGAACCTCCAGTTTCAACAGCCACCTTACCTACTCTTAAATGTTGGTCAAGGCCTTATCCCCATGTGTCACAATCAGAAAAATCAGCATTTACCCTCCCCTCTCACATCACTCTAGAGAATATCTTGATGGTGACATATCAGGTGACCTCAATCTGTTGACCACCCTAAGCAAAAAGTAACCCCAATCAGCGGATTTAAGCATGTTTATCCCTAATCCTAAACCCTCTCAGAAACCTATATAAGGAGGCCTTCTCTCACTCAAAACCAACACTTCATCCACTTCACCAAGCAACGAAGCTATGACGACATTGCTCACAACGAGGAGCTATGGATGGAGCTCTACTCTCTCTCCCTCTCTCTCTCTCTCCCTCTAGTATGCTACATTACTAGCCCTAAAACCTAAATAAGGAGTCTTCTCTCATGCTCCATGGCCACCATCCTCGCCATCATTCTCTAAGGTATTGATGTGTTGCTAGTAGGATCATACCTACTTGCTGGGTTGATTGTTTTTGACAAGGGATTATGCCATCCTTGGCTTGCTTCTCTATATCCTTGTTATGTATGATCAGATGCCGTTGTATTGTTAAGCTGATGTCTTGTGTATATATATGCTACATAAGGTCCCTAAGCTTCGTTTCTATGTGTTTTTCCATATGTTTTGATGCCATCATAATGCCAGAAGTCTCACTTGCCTATGTGCACTATGTGTGAGGTCCCTAAACCTCTTAATTTAGGGTGGTGCCCCCTTTGTTTTGTTCTTTGCTTGTTTGCATGAGGCGTGGTTTGTGGAGTGTGCACGAGTACAGAGGCCACCCGATTGCACTGCTCTTTTTCCCGCTATCAGGTCACTAAGATGTCAATAGATTTATCAGAGTCACTCCTTAGTTGGGCTTTATCTAAGTTGTCTTGCTCGTGTAGCTGAGTTTCAAAAAACTTTGAATCCTCTATGTTCTTATCTTAAATTTGACTTTCAAACAACTGTGAGTCCTCTATTTTCTTCTCTTTAATATGAGTGATGGCCATAAATTGTTTCTTAGAGTCTGATGAGTCAGTAGGGGAAAATCCCCTTGTTTGACTCATGGGGATGTTGAAGGGGATGGTTGCTTTTGACTTGGAATACAATTATGATTGCATATAGCATTAGGAGGGGAAGAATTTTCTCCCTCTTTATCCTCATTGGAAGATGCCCCTTTCTTTTGCTCTGTCTTATTGGGTTCCTCTTCGTGAAGGTCATAGTTGAAACGGTCAAAGACCTCTTGCAAGATAGGGCAAAACCTATTTTTGTTTCTAAATTTGGTTGAGGGGAGGAGCCCAATTAGAAAAACAAAGAAGCCTTACAACCTATTTAATAGAGAAACAGTGCCAAAAATACCAGAAATCCTGATGTGGATGGAGTTTGAGGTCATGAAAATATTTTATATAGTGCCCCTGTCTCATACAGTGAAAGGAAGCTTTAGGTAGGTTCTAAATTCTCTTGCTCCTGCAGTTGAGTTTCAAACAACTCTGAATCCTCTATGTTCTTATCTTTAATATAAGTTTCAAACAACTGTGAGTCCTCTATTTTCTTATCTTTAATATGAGTGTTGGGCACAAATTGTTCCTTAGAGTTTGATAAGTCAGTAGAGGAAAATCCCCTTGTTTGACTCATGGGGATGTCAAAGGGGATGGTTGATTTTGACTTGGCATACAATTATGATTGCCTATAGCATTAGGAGGGGTAGCAATTTCTCCCTCTTTATCATCACTGGAGCATGCCCCTTCCTTTTGCTCTATCTTATTGGGTTCCTCTTCCGGAAGGTCACAGTTGAAACGATCAAAGAACTATTGCAAGAGAGGGCTAAAACTATTTTTGTTTCTAAATTTGGCTGAGGGGAGGATCCCAATTAGAAAAACAAAGATGCCTTACAACCTGTTTAGAAGAGAAACAGTGCCAAAAATACCATAAATCTTGAGGTGGATGGAGTTTGAGGTCACGAAAATCTTTTATATAGTGCCCATCTCTCATACAATGGAAGCAAGCTTTAGGTAGGTTCTTATACACAACTGTCTGAAGTTGAATAGGATTCCTTGAAAAATATTTGATTGGAACTTCAATTAACAATTGTGGGGTCCATTTGGGATTAATTTCAACTCTTGATCTTTGCCCTAGGAATTTGCGCACATTAGCCCCTATGTTCTTTAGCCATGGATAGAGTTCAACACGGAGATCAAGGAAATCAACTCAAACTGGGGCCTTAATAGGTGTGGGTCCCTGGGGTTAAAACCTTGGTACCAATTGAACACAAATAGGGGGGTATTTGTGATAAGACATTTCCCTTATCTAATGATCTATAGAGTTACATTAGAGTCATCACAGAAGAACTAGTAATAGGTGTTGGGTAAGTACTGTAGATGGGAAACCTTAATATTTTTGTTTTCCTAGATGTGTGCCATCCAATTTCTTGAAGCTTCAACAGAGGGCTTGACCCCATGCGAAAATCCTATTACTATTGTATCATGTAGCTAAGAGTTTGACAATTCAAGCTCTTTGAGGGGAATGACTATTGCTTCATTAGAGCCATCGTTTACAGGCATTGTCTTCCTCCTCTCCAACAGGGATTTCATTAACATGATCACAAATACGTTATCATGTTAATAACATTGAGTGATCACATTTCAAAATGTGTGATCACGTTAAATATTCATGTGACTTTTCTTAACCTATAGAAATTGTCTAATTCAATGTGCCCACTAGGGTTTTTTCATTTCTTGGTGGGCTTGGTTTAGCGTTCTTATAGTTTTTGGATGGGCCCATCGAGAAAAACACATACCCCGACAGGGTTTTGGTGGGTTGTCATGTCACCACTTATCGGCTTTTTTGTGATCACGTTAATTGTGATTATGTGAATGTGATAATAAACATTATCACAAGAAATTTCACTTGATCACGTAAATATTAAATCCCTATGAGTCTCCAAGCTCCCCTTCAAAATGAGATGTAGGGTTTTGAGTATGGGAGGGAATCTCTCCACCATTTCCCCTATTACATGTAGCTTCATCTCAAGGTTATTAGCTTGATGAATATGCTTTGAGAACTCTCTTATGTCCTCTTGAATGTTCAAAGGATTCCAGACATAATATTTACATGGGAATGAATCATATTACCTAGAGCCTAATTTTGAGGTTGCGGCAGAGGGGGATGAGTGGTTCTTTTCTTAAATTTAGGATGAGGCTATTCAGCTTTTTTCTCTCCCTTTAATTAGTGTGACCAGCCAATTCCAATTTTAAGACTAAATGCTGGTAATAATTTAGTGGATAGGGGGACTTCGCTCTAGCATACCTAGTGCTTGAAGAGAGAGAACAAGAGAGAGAGAGAGAGAATCATGAATCCTAACAACATTACATCACAATTTTTGTACTTACTAAGCCACAAATAATATAGATAAGGGTGTCCATGTTTTGTGTCAAAGTTTTTTCTCAGGAAAGGTCCTGCTAAAGGCAAGATAATTATAGATAATTACAAACACCCCAAGACCATGTGGAGAATATTGTGTTTCTCAAAATGTTTTTTTAACAAATTCTCAATTGAGCTTGAATTGCATTCATCACAAAAAGATACAAGCTTCCCTGACATATACTTTGCACAAGACTCTCAACAAAACAAAAACAATACATCAAAGGGGTCTCACCTCCTTAGCTACTCTTTCTTGTGTATCTTGCAATGCTCCTTCTTTCTACTAAGGAGTTTCCACCAACATGTTTCAAGAACTAAGTTTTTTTCCTGAGGTTCATGCTTCTTTTGAAAGAGTAGTATATTTCTAGACTGCCAAACCGCTCTGAAAACTATAGCTCCCACTATACAAATGTCAGTCGGGAGATCCGCATTGTCAACGCATCTCAAGCCCATAGCAAGGTTGCATCTAAAGAAGGGAGTTTCTAGATGTGCGTACACTCACCTCTAGAGGGTTCCCATGAATACTCTTAGTTGTGTGTATTGTGAAGAGAAATTGTAATAATCTTTCTATCACCCAAGTATGGTAGGTTGGTTACTTTAGTTCCCACTTGAGCAATAGGTCTAGAGTTCAAGACTCGTTAGATAGACCTTTGAGGTCTCTTGGTTGTGTTGTGGGTTTGTCTGTATACAAGGAGAGGAAACATGAGTAACCTTTCTATCTCCCAAGTTGGTAGTTTGGTAACCCCAACTCCCTCTCAAGTGATAGGTCTTGAGTTCAAGACTCATATAATAGATCTTTGCAGTCGCTTGGGATTGTTCCTACAACCTTTAAAACTTCTCCTCTCATATGTGTGTGTGTGTGTGTGTGTGTGTGTGTGTGTGTGTGTGTGTGTGTGTGTGTGTGTGTGTGTGTGTGTGTGTGTGTGTGTGTGTGTGTGTGAGTGAGTGAGTGAGAGAGAGAGAGAGAGAGAGAGCAAGAATAAGGTTACAAAACCAGAAAAAACTTTCTAGTCCGCAAGTGTGGTAAACTAATTATGTCAGTTCCCCCTTGAGTATAATGTCTTGACTTCAAGACTCATTATAGGTCTTTGATATCTCTTATGATTTCTCCTACACCATTTGGAAATTTTCTTCCCCCCTTCTCCCTCTCTCTCTCTCTCTCTCTCTCTCTCTCTCTCTCTCTCTCTCTCTCTCTCTCTCTCTCTCTCTCTCTCTCTCTCTCTCTCTCTCTCTCTCTCTCACACACACACACACACACACACACACACATCAATGACACTCAAGTGATAGTGAGCGTTCTTTATTTCATGGTCTCTTGTTGGGAGAAATATGAGCTATTAAATGTATCAAGTCAAAAATGAAATTGGGTACTTTTGCACACCCAATTGAGGTCCTGGTCACGTGTATGGATACCTAGGCTTTGGTCAAGGGGTCCTTCAATCTCAATGCAAAAAGAGGGCTTATCAAGCCTATCCCAAAACAAGATTTCTACTCATAGCTTAAGCATTGGCGTCCCATAACTATGATGTATATGGAAAACAAAATCATTGCCAAGGCAGTCGCTCTTAGAATGGCACCCCCCTTGATAGAGTTATCTCCCCTCATCAACATGGGTTTATCAAAGGAAGGCCAATATATGACAACATCTTGACAGTAATGGTTCGCATTGAGTATGCAGCCTTCATAAAGCAAGAGTGCATTCTGCTTTAGCTAGATCTAGACAAGGCTTATGATAGGATTGGTCCTTCGCTGAAGATTTCATGAAATCACTAGGCTTGGGCCTTGCATTTGTCAGCTTATACACACTCTTGGTGCAGGTAGCCTGTTGGAGTTCTTATTCAATGATAGAATTTTGGGCTCCTTTGAAGCCAAAATATTGATCAAGCAAGGATGCCCTCTGGTCCCGTTTCTCTTTGCTATTGGGTTGCATCCTCTAATAATGATGCTCGAAGCTACTGGTGAGCGAGGGAAAATACAAGGGTTAAATTTTCTCGGTAAAACTAGCTCCTGGCCAAGATGTTTGTAAGCAACTCCCTCCTCTTCTTGAAAGCCTACCCTCAGGTGATTAGGAAGTCCCTTTAGATTGTGAGAACATTTTTTGTGGCTTCTCTGTTGAAGTGTAGTATTGAGAAGTTGAGATTGATCTCCCTAAAGAAAAACGACTCGTTTGACCCGTCGGTCTCATCAGGGGAGATTGTGTCTAAAGGTAGGATTTTTAGGCATTTGGGAGCCACATAGGGATGGATGTTACTTCCAAGCAAAGGTTCTAGTGGGCCGTTGAGAAGATTTAGAGAAAAATGAGAAGGTGGGAGTATGGGTTGTAGAAATCCTGGATCGTGTTCTCATGCCGATCTCTAAATCAACTTTTGAGTAGAAAGCTTGGAAATGGGACATGAGCAGCCAATTCTCTAAACCCCATACCAATGGAATTTACCAAATGTTAAGTCATGAGGTTGATTGGTTCGCCCCTTTAAATAAGCAGTGGAAGAAGGATTGGTCAGAGGCTCGATGGGTAGATGTCAGGAAGAAAATCTAGAATCCACAATGGCCTCAGTTTATGAAGATATTTCTATGGAAGGTAAGTTGGGGGGCCTTGCCGACATGTGTCAAGATTCAAGTGCATGGTATCATACCTGATAGATGTTCACAGTGAAGATTGGATAGTGAAGACCGCGGCCAATCTTTTCATGGAATTCCCAGCTATTAGAGGCCTTGCAAGAAAGATGTGAAAATGGACACAAAGGACATGGAAGATATGTTTTTTCAAGACGGAAAAAAGTTTTGAGGTTATGCACTGCTAATGCACGTACACAAATTGTCAGATATTGTTTCTTCAATAATATCTAGAAGGCCAAAAATTATTGTGTCTTTGATAGAAACCTCTCTGTGGCTAGCTTCTCAAAAATTTTACAAGAAAGCAAGGAGATAATATATGTGGTAAGTAAAAGGTATAGCTTGGATGATTGGCTTAGGACAACCCTCACCATCCGGTCATGCCTTGCACAATAGTAAGCTACTAGGTACTTGTAACTAAGCTTGGTTGTAACCCTCTATCCCTCAAGACTCGGCCTGAGCTTGAGGATGATTTGTATATCTATTGGTGACTTTATAATACAATCATGCACAATTGTGAGTTTTGGAAAAAAAAATGCAATTGGTTACCAATATCATAAGAAACCAAGCATGAGCAAGGTACGTGAGCTGAGAGAATCATTTTGTTAGTTCACATAGTGCATTAACAAAGTCTGGTGATATGATCAAATGCCTTGTCTACGTTCCACCTTCTTCCACACACAATTATGTGCCATTGGACACTCAAAAAAGAAATTTCACATCGTCATGAATTGCTCATTGTGGCTACCTTCTAAAGACAAAAGAAGTCGACTACATAGTTTTTGAGACCACCCTAAGCTAAGCTACCATAGAGTGCTCCCTTATAGCTAGTGTCTGGAAAAACTCTCTCAATTTACCATTAGGCATTTAATATTTACCTAATCATGTGAATTTTCTTTTGATCACAATGTGTTATTATCACATTCACATAATCACAATTTACATGATCACAAAAAAATCGTTCAATGGTGACCTAGCAACCCACCAAAAGCTCATCGTGGTATGTGTTTTTCCCTATGGTCCTGTCAAAAAAATGTCGAGAACCATGCTGGCCCACCAAGAAAAGAAAAATGTCCGAAGGGCCATAAACATATAAAAAGGGGGCCTACTCAGGCCCGCCTTTGGCACTCATATGCCCAAGCCGGTAGTGCCACACCGCACTGTCAACTTCTGTAGTTGCTGCACAAGCGCCGAATACATTGACAAGAGGTAGGGAAAGAGGGGGTGGGGTCGTGTGGGAGCATTCTCTACATCACAATGTACGACAAAAACATAGTAACATACCACATAACTCATGTGTTTAAGTGTTCATTGTGTGGTAGCATGCCATGTCTCATACATTCATAGGTATGTCGACAAGAGGAAGAAGTTATTGGCAACTTTTGCAGGTATGTCTACAAGAGGGAGGGAATGAGGGGATCATATGGGTGTGTGCTCTGCATTACAATGTATGATAGAAACCTAGTAACATACGACATGACTCATGTGGTTAAGTGTGTGATGTGTGGTAGCATGCCCTTTGTCCTAGTACGCGACAATAGCAACGTAGTTGACCACACAATGAGGGTATGTGTGTTAGATGTTCTATGGACTCACCGTATGGGTACTCCATCGATAACGCAATGATACATATAGTATCATGATTGTGAGTCAACATCCCTTCCGGATGAAATGGGTCACATATGGGCATCAATCAGTAGCACGGCCATATGATGCTCGTAAATAATAGATGTGATGAGATATGAGTGATATTTGAGTTATTTTTAGTTTCCCCTTGTAGACATAATGCATGTGCACAAAAAGATTATCATGCAAGAAATTTGCAAACTCTACATGAAAGCAATCTCAATGTGTGCGGATGCCATAGTCAAACAAATCATTCAAAGTGACATTTTTATTAAGTATTTCATTAGCATTGTGTGGGAGAATACAAAGCATAGTCTATGTGAAGAATTGCATGGTTTTTCACCAAAAAACTTTTGTTCGTGTCATATCATGTACTGCAGTAGTAGAGGTCCTGCTCATAATGTGAACACCTATAGCAACAACCTCAATCCAATAACAATGAGGCATGTTCATCTCATACATAAATGCTCTAGCAACTTCTACAATGTGCACGTTCTTCCACTCAGCAACACCATTTTTGTTGTGGAGTATACGTGCGGAGTATACCTGCATGAAAAATTCCTTTGAACTCCATGATTTTTAAGAAATCCATTGAATTCATTGGAGAAATATTCTCCCCCTCCATCTATCCTCAGGACTTTACATGTTTCCTAGTCTTTTTCAACCATATTTTTGAAATTTTGAAATTGCATAAGCACCTCAAGTTTCTACTTCATGAAGTAGACCCATACAATCCTTGTACGTTCATCAATGAAAGTCACATAGTATCTACATCCACCCATAGATGAAATCTTTTTCGAGCCCCACATATATGTATGCACTAAATTCAATGCATTCTTGCTTATACAACTTTGAAATTTTGAAAGTGCGTAAGCACCTCACTTTTCTGCGTCATGAAGTAGACCCATACCTACCTAGTATGGTCATCAAGGAAACTCACATAGTATCTACATCCACCCATAGACGTAGTCTTTTCCGGACCCCATATATCTATAGGAATCAAATCCAATGCATTCTTGCTTACATGCTTATCATGAGGAAAGGATGTTTTTTCCTGCTTCCCAAACTGAGAAGCTTCATAAATTTTTTCCATTTTAGTAACTATAAATGTTGGCAAACATGTACTTATCTCTTTAGTCTACATCATCTTCAACCTTTACCAATTTGTATGATCGATACATTTGTGTCAAATCTCAATATTTGCAAAAACTCTTGCACCTTGTGCAAACATGGCAGCATTCACCTTGGGCACATTTACATCCAAAGTGAACATTCTGTCTACTTTCCTTCCTTTTGTAACCCACCTTCCATTCTTTGTATGCTCTTCAACAAAGAGACCCATCAGAGTTAACCTGCAAGCCCTACTCAACCATCATGCAATACATCAACAAGGTGATTTACTTTACCATCAGTCATAGACGATGGTTCCTTTTTTTTAATGGACAATGGAATGTGCAGTATCATCCCTAGTCTCTACATAAGTAGGAATTTGCAAATTCTGCATTTTCTTAAACCACTCACCATGAGTGTCATGTGATTTGATGCACCAAAATCCATATACTAGACATTATCACTAGGGTTTGCCACATTTGCAGACATAGTGTTTAACATGTGCTATACCACAAATAGCATCTCAGGCTCATCTACATTCCTGCTAATGGTTGCATAATTATGTTGTTTCCTCCTATCTAGTAGACAATCACGTTCAAAGTGACCATGTCTTGAACAACCCCAACATACTACATTTTTGTGTTGACCTGTATTGATACGTTGTTCATTTCCACAACCTCTTGGACTCTCCTTGCTTTTAAAGTTTCACACACCACCTGCATTCTATCTCTGATTATTTTTCTACAATTGTGCCTGGTGGTTGCCTCTTCCTCAACATCCTCCATGATGTGTACAACGTCCTCTCCCTCTTCCTCTATTGTTGAAAAGGACCTATTTTTGACATGTTTTCAACCCTTCACCAAGTCTCTGAGAAGCCACCAAAATAAGTTAATTACCACTTGTAACCACAATATGCATTTATACACCTCTTTCACAATACCAAACAATATCTGAGAACACTATAGCCAAATGAAAGTTTTCTTCACCACCAATAGGTAGATTTGTAGAATTTTGAATCTTAGCATTTCTACATGCAAAGTTCGCACTCTAACTCCAAAACTAGAGTCAAAACGTTTCCAAAATGAAAATTTGGCTGCACAACTTTAACAGGTTGTATAGGGTACATGAGAAGGAAGTTAAGGCGCCTGAAGTAAAGACCCTACCATTGCCACCACCAAAAGGTATTCCTAATGCTTTTACCTTGTTCTTTGATGGAGCTTTTTGACGAGCCACAAGAAAAGCAGGGGGAGGGCCTGTGTTGCTCAACCCAAGTGGAAAGTTGGTCATGAAAGAGAAGGTCAATCTACCAGGTTCAACTAGCAACAATAAGGTAGAGTATGACATACTACTTCATAGTTTAAAGATGTGAATTAGTCATAGTATACAATGTCTCACGGTAAATGGGGATGCACTTCTCATTGTGAAGCAAATCTTAGGAATTTGGGCATGCAAGAATGAAAGACTAAGGACAAAGGTTAATGTCATCCGTTGTTTAATCAATTTGAAGAACTGCAAGTGTATCATATTCCTAGGAAACAAAATGAAGATGCGGATTTTCTTGCACAACAAGCAGTTACATGTGTTGAGAAAGACGTGTAGGTCATCATGGTGGCAGCAACTCTCAAGCAACCGGGATACCAGGGATTGGAGTCATTGGCTCCCATTATTGGCTACATTTCGGAGGGCGAGTTTCCACAAGCTTTCACAAAAGCTGCGAAGAAGAGACTCATGAAGAAGGCAATAATTTATCTCTTCCTAGAAGGCTCTCTCTATCAAAAATGGAAGGATCAAGTGTGCAGAAGAGTACCAACTATTGAGGAAATTCCAGCCATTCTAAAGGGTTTGCATGAGGAAGCATGTGGTGGGCATTTTGCCCAAGAGTTAACTGTGAAGAATATTTTTCTTGCGGGGTATGTTTGGCCAAGTCTACATGTGGATGTCCAACATTGGTGTAAAAGTTGTCACAACTGTCAGGTAAATGGAAATAGAAGGTTGGTGCATGGTTGTCCAAGGTAAATAGTGCTCGCAAATGAACCCTCTAAAAAGTGGGGCATTGATTCTATGGGTCCTCTACCTAGAACAAAAAATGGTAAACTCTACATTGTAGTGGTTGTAGAATACATGACTAGGTGGGTAGAGGCTCAAAGTGTGGCAAGGGTAAATGGGAAAACAGTGAGCAGGTTTGTCTACACTAATATTTATTGTAGATTTGGCACACCTTTGGATATTCTTTCTGATAATTCCCTATGGTTCAAGAAGGGTTTACTCATGGAGGTTTGTGAAGAACTTCACATTCTACATCGTCATACAACACCCTACTACCCACAATCAAATGGTTTGGTGGAGAAGGCTAATGGTGTCATTGTAGGCATCATTAGGAAGATGGTTCAAAACAAGACAACATTGTGAGATGACTTCTTAGATGGTGCCTTGTGGGCATATCGAACCACATATAGGGAATCCACAAAGTTCACGTCATTTCACTTGGTTTATGGCCAAGAGGCTTTGCAGCCTATCGAGCAAGATGATCAAGAGGTATGGATGGATCGACTTCTTACATTAGTGGCTCTTGAGTGGAAAACAAAAGCAGGTTACGAGTGCTACAAGAGGAAATTCACACAAGCAAAAGACAAGCTCGACAAGAAATTGAAGGACAAAGGTATCAAGGAAGGAGATCTTGTGCTAAGGTATGACAATGGACTTGATAATTGTTTTAATGCCATGTTTGAAACTAGATGGTAGGGTCCATACATAGTCAAGAAGGCTTTCAATTCAAGTTACTATCAGCTTATGGACTTGAATGGTAAAGAGCACTCTAGGAAGGTAAGCGGGTATTGCCTGAAGCCCTATTTGAGTCACCTTCTACCAAAGGATCTACCAAAGATCTGTCAAAAGGCAGCTTTCTCATGTAAGTTTTGTTGCATGAAGCATGAGTATAACTCGAGCCAAAATTCCAAGGGGCCAAACAATGAAAACCTTGTCAAGGACTCAGAAGCACTCTCTTTGGAAAAGATGCTTTAGGATGGTACATGAATGTACCATCATCCTAGGGGAGGGCTAATGATAGCTATTTTTTGGATCTCCATAATTTCAATAGTGAGCTACCTCACCCTATCAAAATCACTCAAACATTGTGGCTATCCTCACCCTTTCAGTGTACATAGGTGTGTGTGAGTTAGGGGACTTTCCCCATATCTTCTTAAAACCCTCAACTAACTAGTCACTAGGCTAGTTGAGTCAAATAAATAAATAAAAACAAAAACAAAAAATATATTACGACCCATTTGTGTGTAAATATTTCATTGTATATAGGGCCTAAATATAAGATTTTTTAATTATAATTATTTTAGTATTTATTCAAATCTTCTACCTAGGTGTGCGTTATTTGCCTATGTATACTGTGTACATTGACTTACTATTACCTCAAATTTTCTCACCATTTTGCATACTCTTTATTCCATATGGAAATATTTTCATGCAAGCTTCTCTTATTTTTTTTGTGAATCCACTCCAAGGAAAAACCTCAAAAAAATACCTTTCACCATCAGTCGTTGCCTTTCACTAAATTCCTATTTCCTACAAGTATTTTTTCTTACCTCTTGTAAATAAATATCGATCAATAAAAAAACATGAGTGCCCTTCTCATTTGGTTCCCTATATTTTCATATATTTATTATATATATAGAGAGATCACACTATTCTAGAGCTACTAGCCATGCCATCTCGATGGTTGAGGCAGCCCCCTATGGGTTGAAGGTGGATCCTATTAAGAAAAAAGGATCAGTCAAGGTTAGAGAAGAGGAATATAATGGTATTGGAGAGTTATGGCCATGCGCTATAGAACCTGCTATGAAGGGTAAAATCACTATAGAGGTTTTACATGAAGCTGGAGACTGCATTCAGCTTGAAAGAGGTCGGAACAACCCTGTAGATTCTTTTTTAGTGCATGCGTACATTGCCAAATTTCAAGCCAATGAGGCCATTTTCGAAGAGAAATACAGGCGCGAGAATGGGGATGAAGGGTCTTCAAAACAGGCCACGAGGAGTGGAGGCAAAAATGACACAGTGCCTCCTAGATCACCTTCCCCACAATAGATGCCTATCCCGAAGTGCCTATGCAAGAAGACTCTAAAGAAAAGAAGAAGGAAGCAACAAAATCCAAAGCAAAGAGTCCGGCCTACAAACTCCAATCCGATATAGAGGCAACAACAGATCTCAAAAAAGTTTTTGAAGAGAGGATTTTGAGCAGTAAGGTGGAATTTACCTTGGGTGAGGTCCTTGGAATAGAAAAGAGGGAGTTTCATGAAGAAATAATTGATATCATTAAGAGGAAGCGGCAGTCCCAAGATTGGACACAAGGTCACACAGGGTTCTTTGAAGGAGTTAAAGGTTGGTTGTGAGGACAATTTGACAAAAGCTGAAAAGATATGCTTTGAAGACATGCTTGCCAAACATGGAAAAGCTTGCATTTGAGCCCTATGAGATAGGGTGTGTTGATCCATCCATTGTTGCTCCTATGGTGATCTTCACTATCCCTCATGTACCTTGGAACTTGAGGCCTATTCCTGTTCCAAAGGCTCATTTGCCAAAACTCATTGAGTTTCTAAATGTAAAGATCAAGATGGGCATTTTGGAGCCTTCTTGTGCTCCATATTCAAACAGGTGGTTCACAGATCCGAACAAAAATGGTTCTTTACGCTTTATTTAGGATATGCAACCTATAAATAAGGTGACAATAAAAAATGTGGGTATAGGGCCAATTGTCGATGAGTTTGCTGAGGCATTTGCAGGAAAGGCAATATATTCTATGGGAGATTTGTACTCAGGGTATGATCAGTTCCAACTAGCAATGGAAAGCAAGGACCTGACTACCATGAGGACACCCTTGGGTTTTGTAAGGGTGTTCACCTTACCTCAGGGGGCAACTAATTGTTACCACATACATGTGGTAGTGATGTGTGTGAACACACTAGGACCGCCGGGGCATTTTTCCCTCTTTAGGAGGTTTTTTCCCGCGTGCATTGTATATACGCCCATTACTCTAGGTCTATCTATATTTCCATTGCACACTAAGTAATACACTCTCTATTGTGTGCCTTGAGCTTCCTTCGTCTTCTCCAAGTTGTGTGCATTTCTCTGCAACCGTAATTCCAACAATTGGTATCAGAGCAGGTTGCGTCCTCCCGGGCTCAATCACCAGCTCCTCCAACACACGACTGCTCACTTTCTCCGATTACAGTGAGGTTTGGCGAGCGTTCGCAGATCAAAAAATATTCGAGGATAGCTCTTAGAGCTTAGTCAGCTCAAATTTTTGATTCGGGCTCATTTCGGCCTCCATTTTCACTACAGGCAAGTCTGCATAGGCAATTTTGTCATTTTGTGCAGAATTTCTGTCAGTGTCGTTTTCTACATAACAGGTTCTTTACAGTCTTCTACGGTTTGTGCTATATAGCACGTGTTGTTCCCGCTCCGTTTCTCCTATTTTCGGGCAATTTTCACATCAGGTGCAGCATTTACCATGGCTGACAACAACACAAATGTGTTCAAGATGTTTGTTGTTGAGGACAGGTTGGATGGGGACAATTACCCTATGTGGGCTTATATTATGCAACACGTTCTTGTGTCAAAGGGCCTCTGGAATATTGTGTAGGGCATTGATGTACGTCCTGGTACTGAGGATGTAGGTGACGTTGAGCATGTTGCACGCCTTGCTGCAAGGATTACTGCTATTAGAGTTGTTTTGCCTACGGCAGAACAATCTCGTTGGGATGTAAAGGATGCACAGGCTCATGCATTGATTGCATTGTATGTGAAGCGCACCATTATTCCTCACATCCGTTGAAAAAAAAACAGCAAAACTTGTAACATCCCTCCGACTAGGGATAATAACTGTCCTCAGTTGCTCAATAGAGAAATCAACTGGACCGTGAGTGATGAAAAATGTGGAGAAGGTATGGGAAGTTGCAAAAGAACTTTTTAGGCATCCATTTGGCATCCTCTCTAGGGTGGCCCTTGAAAGTCAAAAGGTAACGGTTATAAACCATACCAGTGCGTGTAGTGGTGGGCTCGTGATTAACTATTTTTTCAGGGATGAATTGCTCTTCTTGGTTTACAATGAAGGTGGATCTTCATAAATATGATGTGTAGGTAGGGGTCCTCTGAATGGTCTTAAAAGCCTAATGTGAAATGCATTGTTAATATGCCAATGTGCAGGTAGGTCTAAATGGAAAGAAACATCATTAATGACAACTGAAATTTTAAAAGGTCCATAAAAACGAGGAGCAAGCTTAACAAAGACATTTGTATCAACACTTTTGACCCTTCGTTTTTCAATGCGAAGTAAAAAAAAAATCACCTTCCTTAAACTGGTGTGCCTTGCGGTGCTTGTTAGCATGTTTAGTGTAAAGCTCTTGTGAGTGTTTAATTACAGAATTCATACTTGCATAAACATCATGAAAGTCAGCAGTGAAATCATCAGCGACAGGCACAATATTGGAAAGATGTGAAGCAGGAGTAGGAAGAGAGTGACCATATACAACTTCAAATGGAGATTTACCCGTGGCAGCGTGAGTGGTGTTGTTATGTGCAAATTTTAGAATATGCAGGTAATCATCCCATTTCTTAGGTTGAGAAGAAACATAAGACTTTAACAAACCAATGATAGTGCAACTGGTGACTTTGGTTTGACCATTAGATTTAGGGTGGAAAGCAGAAGTGAAGTTAAGTGTAGTGCCAAGATTTTCAAACACAGTAGTCAAGAAGACACTACAAAAAAGAATCACGATCAGAAATAATGACTTTAGGCAAACCATGATGTGGGAAAACAGTATTAAGAAATAAAAGTGCAACTTGATGTGTTGTAAGTGTTTTCTTACAAGGAATGAAATATGATTGTTTAGAAAACGATCAATAACAGTCCAAATCATGTCATGCTTGTGCACTGTGAGTGAGAAACCACTAATAAAATCCATTGAAGCGTGTTTCCATGGTCTTTCAGGAATGGGAGAGGGTGTAAAAGTTCAAATTTCTTACCTGTTGTTGCTTTGATCTTTTGGCAAATCAAACAAGTTGAAACATATTGTTTAACATCAATTCTCATAGAAGGCCAATAGAAATCACGACATAAATTTTGAAAAGTTACAGCAAATCCTCTATGTCCAGCATAGGGTGGTTTGTGCAATAATTAATGTACGAAAAGATTTAGTCACACACAATTTTTGTTTGAAATAAAGGAAATTTTCTTGAATAATGTATTCAAGAAATGTGTGCACAGAATTTTCAAGCATATGCAACCATGTCGTTTTGAAGTCATCATCATGTGCATAAGTGTCAGGCATAGTGTCATATGAAGTTCTCATAATGGTTGGTAGATTATTAAGTGAGGGTCTTCTACTAAAAGCATCAGCTACAATGTTTTCTTTACTAGGCTGCTATTGAATGTTGGGCTGAAAGCTTTGAATAAAAGCGGCCCACTTAATATGTCTATCATCTATTAAGGGTTGAGAAAGTTAATATTTTGATACTTTGTTGATCAGTTTTAATGATCAAGTTAGTACCCATTACATAGTGTTTCTAGATTTTCAATGCATGTATCACAACAGTCAATTCTTTATCATAAGTACTGAACTTTTTTTCAGAAGGTTTGAATTTACAACTTTCAAAAGCAAGTGGATCTTGCATAAATGATTGCACTGATACCTTTTCCACTAGCATCAGTGACTACGACAAAGAATGGTCTTTCAAAATCAAGCAGTTGAAATATATGTGCATTAGTCAAAGCATATTTAAGTGCATTAAATGAGCTTTCTTGTAAATCAGTCCATTCATAAGGTGTGTTTTTCTTCAGCAGGAGAGTCAAATAATGTGACTTGTAAGCAAAGTTACGAACAAATTTCCTGTAATAGCTACAAAGATCGATGAAAGAACGTAGCTCATGCAAGTTCTGGGTCTAGGCCATGATTGAATGAATTCAATTGTCTTGGGGTCTACATGTATTCCCTTACTCGATACAATGTGTTCCAAATATTCAATTTTAGATTGAAAAAATGAACTCTTTTCAGGATTCAAGTACAAGTGATTTTGTGCAAGTAGATCAAATACACATGTTAAGTGCTCTTTATGCTCTTTTTCAAATTTACTGAATACCAAAATGTCATACAATCACAAAATCTTGATGGTCAATAAAAATTATGTTCATCATGCATGTGAATGTGGCTGGTGCATTTGTCAAACCAAATGGCATGACAAGAAATTCATAGTGTCCAGTTTGTGTTCTGAAAGCAGTTTTGTAGACATCAGGTTTAAACATTTTGACTTGGTGATACCCTGATTTAAGGTCAATTTTGCTAAAGATGTTTGCCCTTGTCAGTTTGTCTAATAGATCATCCACTCTAGGAATAGGAAACTTATTCTTAATGGTGATATTGTTTAAAGTCCTATAGTCGATACACATACAAAAGGTTCTATTTTTCTTCTTGACAAGAAGTACTGGAGATTTGTACGGTGAACTACTGGGTCATATTAGGCCTTAGTCAAGTAAACCACTGATTTGAGTTTTTTATCTCCCTGTGTGCAGTTGGATTTACACGATAAGATGCTCTACTAGGAGGTTCACTACCCGGTATAATATCTAAGTTTGTGATCTTTGCGGCATGAAGGTGGAATTCCAGGTAGCAGATCATGCATGAAACAATCTTTAAATTGTGAGAGAAATTCATCATGTGTAGAGTTCTGTGAAGTTTCAATTTCAGCAAAAATTTGATTTATCAACACTAGATATGTTTTCTTCTGTTTTCGAATTGCTCTTTTGGCTTGAGTGTGAGAGAGGAGTGGAAATTTTTGATGTGCTAGTGTTGCTTGGATGGAGAAATTTCTATTATTATTATGAGTGAGAGACATAGTACGTGTTTTATACTTAATCAATGCGTCAAATTCATGACAAAATGGCATTCCCATAATCATATCAAGACCATGCAATGATGCTACCAAAAATGTACGTGCTTGTGTAAATTCATCAATGCAAACTTCAACAGTAACTTGGGTCTTGCAACAATTAAAATGCTGGTTATTAAAAACAGTTTTGACTTTGTGAGGTGATGAGATTTCAAAGAGAGAGAGTTGATGTGCCAAGCGTGTAGAAATGAAATCGTGGCTATTACCATCATCTAGCAGAATTGTGAAACTTTCACCCTTAACAGTGCCTTGCACTTTAAACAAGGTGTGAGGAGATATAGGAGTACCTAAAGATGGCTTGTCATCGTTATCATACTCGAGATCATATCCCTCACCGTAATTAGCTTCCACTTCATTATCATCAAAATTAACATCTCCGATGAGGTTAACAGTAGCACCGTGGGGGCGGTTGTTGTTGAAGGGTTTTTGGCTTGGATTTTGGTTGACTCCATTGGATTGGCCATTGCTCTTGTAAGGTCAGCCCTAGGAAAGGGTTACCATGTAAAATTTTTAATCTAAATATCAATTTGGCAAAAGATGCTATTTTTAGCAGGTTTCAATGATCAGATGTCATTTTTGTGTTGTGATCCTTGTAGAACTTTTAATTCTGGTCAAATTTAGTTTTTATGAAAAAATTTCCAAAAATAGAAAGTTTTTGACCCCCAGTATGGTCTAGGATCGTCCGGCTTGTCAAACTGTGCACCGACCCAAATTTCCTTAAAAATAAGGTCTGGACGTCAAAGGCTGCTATTTATGACAAGTTGTCATATCTGTTACCTGCAAGTCTGTCTCGAGTTAGCAAGTTTCAAAATTGAATTTGGTTAGTATAAGTTTAGTTAGCCTTAGGTTAGAATTTTCTAAGGTATGTGTATGGCATATGGATGTGCATGCATGGTCATGTATCCCCCATCATGTATGGCCATGGGTCATGTGTATAGGTAGTCTTGTGACAAGTGTTAGGCTAGGCATGGAAAGTGTAACATCGGAACCTAAGCATGGCCTAGATAGGGTAGAGCATGGGCCAAAGAGTGAGGTGTGGGCAATGGAGCATGGGTCTAGGACACCACAACCCCTCAATGTGGCAAGAAACCTAGCGCTACCTTCCTTTGTGGAATTCAATTTTTGCAAGTGTGTGTGTGTGTGTGTGTGTTTGTGTGTGTGTGTGTGTGTGTGTGTGTGAGAGAGAGAGAGAGAGAGAGAGAGAGGGAGTATTATGCAAGTGAGGACACCTCACTAGGGGAACTCCACACTTGGCATGGCACTTGGAGGTGTGTGTGTGTGTGTGTGTGTGTGCATGGGCTCTCCAGTTCCATTTTTAGCAAGCCAAATTGACCCTCCTTGAGGGGGATGCGTATATAAGTGTACTTCACCCCTCTCTAGGGACACAATTCCCAAGACAGTGCAAGGAAGTGCTTCTACCGGAGCAATCTTTTGTGAAGCCTTTTCTACATCACTTAACACACAAAGGAGATCTTAATTAAGGGTAATTAAATTATTTTTATGCTAATCCTATTGCTCCACAGCCGCTTTTCTCTAGAGGATTCCTATGTCGAGCCTAATTATGCTAGCTGGCTACAACATTAAATAATCTATTCTCTATTATATTCCATGTGGGGTATTCTCAATGGTTTCCATCCATTGATTGTATTTCCATTGTTGGATTAAGGAGCACCTTGCTTCTTAAGGATAATTAATTTTCTTTTAATTAAGCATGAGTTTTTGCGTTTAATCATCATTTCCAGTTGTGAATGTGTCGATAATTATGTTGTAAAGCTCTTCACCTATGATTCTCTAAGATATGGTGATACTTTTTTCTCTTTTTATGCACCCAAATTGAGGAATAATCAAGGAATCAAACGCTTGATTTGCCCATGAAATTAGGAAATAATTATGAGACTTCTTGCATACAAAAAGATGCATAACTAGGGTATTGTGTTGCATTAGCAAATTGTGTATGATTGTGCAAAAATTAATCATCTATTATATTTGGTATCTACATGGTTATAGTCTATCATTGTATGTTATGTTGATGCATATAGTTGGTACATTAATCTTGATCTCACGTTGCAAACGAGGGAAGTTTTGGTTATGATAATCTTAGGATGAGTTTATGAGTAATTAAGGCATAATCATCTCATTGTATCCTCAAGTTAGCTTGCATACTTACAATTGTGAAGAATTTGTCATTTAATCTAGTATTATGTGTAAGAATAAGGTTATTCCTTGTTAAGTTTTCTCATTGGTTGTTGTGAGAATTATGCGTAATCTCTTCGTTTCTCCGAAAGAACTAATCCTAGTAGTGAGAAATGGCCCCTAAAAGAACTCGGTTTGGTGGTGCTAACGATCGCGAGGTAGGAACTAGCAACATGGCGAACAACGGTAAAGCACCGATGAGAGAAGAAAATCCGGCCATCTCACGAGGCATCGAGGAGGAAATTCATGGGGTAGGATGGATTTTATTTTGTACTTTACATATCATTGCATTATGATAACTTTAGGAATGTCTAAACTTCCCAAAAATATGTTAAAAATCCAACTGAGACAACGGTATAAGTACTTTAATGGTTTTATTTAAATTCAAGTCTAAATTAAGTAGGAAAAAAATGTTTTCTGGAAAGACTGCTTTGAGGTAGGAAAGAATGGTTGCTAGAAAAAAATTTATCAACCAGGTTTCATTCATTATTCCAATGTCAACTTAGTCTAAAACCCCTACTGATCACAGGGCGGTAGCTCGCGAAGTTATTGCAAGAGCTAAATCCATGACTTGCTTTCTATGCGGTGGATATGCCCATGGCTTGCTCTCTATGCGGTGGATACATGATTTTACCTGGAGAATTACTCCATGAATTGGGTGGATCATGGACTGGTTGTATGGGCAGCCAATTGACAACGGGTGGAGTTAACACTCGATGGAGGTCCTCACAACTCCATGACCTTGGAATTTTTAATGAAGTATTGTTTGTTGAGTACTTTTTCCTAGGAAAGATATGTTTTAGTGCCGATTTGACAATGTTTGAAGGGTTGTCTTAACGAGCTTGTGATGGAAACCATAAAAAGGAATCTTAAGTGTTGAACAACAATGTGTTAGTAATTAAGCCACACAAAGACTCTGTGTGAGTGCGGGGTGGAAAGTGGGGGCTTGGTTGAGGTTGCCAAAGCCTATGAGACGGGTGGTCCCGATCAGACAGGAACTCTCTGCCCTGCGCAATAGAGTACGAAATTAGATAACTCGTTACGCCAGAGGGGAAGGAACTCCATGTACGTGCCTCTAAAAGATACGAGGAAAAAGGCATCGAGATTACTTCTCCTCCTGGAAGATGAGAATAGGTCCGATAATACGTAATTACGCTTCCCCTGTGGGGCGAAGCTAGACTCCTTGCACTGGTGGCTTGGACTTAATTCACTAAGTGATGAGAGACCATCCACTGGTTTTCTTTTTAGCCAATTTATTTCTTGCTTTTGCATAGGATCTAGCAACCATCAGGTGTCCTCCAATTCCATCAAGGCGAGACGGGGAGGGGACCTCACAGCTGGAATCAGACTATGCTTGCCATATTCTGACTTACCGAAGACGCCAAAATATGGTGGAAACAACATTGCCGGGACTTCGACATTGTTGGATCTTCTCAGTCACATGGGAAGAAATTTAGACTGTGGTGACTGAACGCTACTTACCACTAGGTCATAGGGCCATCAAAATGAACGAGTTTTTCTCACTCAAGTAGCTATCCTTGACTATGGAGGAGTATTACTCCAAGTTCGTGAGTCTGAAAAGATATACGCCAAAGATGACCTTGGAACAGCAAGTGGCCAGGTTCTGCCAAGGCCTCATTGAACCGTCAAACAGTAGATTGGAAGCTCTTAGACCTACAACATTGCAAGATGCTTTGATAAGAGCTGTGGATATCATGAAAGTTTCTCAGGGCAGAAGAAATTACTTAGCAAAGAGGGCCAGACCGAATGATTGGGATAATAGACCAGAAAACCTTGTTTATCAGAATCGTCCTATGGTAGCTACTTCAACTGCTACCAAATTTCCCAATGTGCACTACTATGAATGCCAAGAGTACGGCCATTAGAGAAACAAATGTCCCAAAAAGACTCGTGCATCCAGTGCAAATGCAGTAACTCTCAATGCCAATGGAAGAGGTCAACCGAATAATCAAGGAGGATGAGGAAGAGGAGGCACAAGATGAGCACGTGGTGCAGTTGTGAGGCAAATGGTGCAGTTGGACAACCGACTGTAGGAGATGAAGCAGATGAAAGGGCTGTGCTGCATGCTGCCATAGAGGATCCTGGTGCTCGCCAGCAGTTCACTGCAATTCAAGCTCCTGGAACGCGCCAAGGTGATAAAGTTGAATATCTCATAGACTGTGGAAGTACGCATTCATTTCTATCCCCTAGATGCATGAAAAAGTTAAAGCTAAGCCAGTATCCTTCAAATAGACTAGTAGTAGAACTAGCTAATGGAAAGGAAGTGTTATCTCAACATTCCACAGGCTTGATAGATTTTGAATTAGGGGGTTATGCTACTTCTGCACAGTTTCGTACTTTACCTTTAGGAATTTATGACAAATTTTAGGAATGGACTGGTTGAAAAAGAACAAGCCCATATTCATTTGTGCTCAAGGAAACCTTACGTTCATAGATAACCTTGGGAATGAAGTTCTAGTTCAAGGGAAAAATGGGATGCCCAAGGCTCATTTAGTTAAAGCCACTAGACTTTTAAAGGGACTTAAGAAGGGACAACAAATTTACGTTGTGAAGCTTAACAAGGTGAAGCAATCGGATTCAAACTTTCATCCAGAGTGGTTGAGAGAATATGCCGATGTTTTCCCAGAAAGACTTGAGCAATCTTCCACCGTATCGTAAGGTAGACCATGAGATAGAAACTATACTAGGGTGTGAACCTGTTTCTAAGAGACCGTACAAGATGTCGTTACCAGAAGCTATAGAACTTAAAGAATAACTTAGGCAGCTGATCGAGCAAGGGTTCATTAGACCTATTACTTCTCCTTGGGGTGCACCAATTCTTTTTCAAGAAAAGAAGGATGGATCTTCGCAACTATGCATAGATTATCATGGACTTAACCAAGTGACTGTCAAGAACAAGTATCCGATTCCGAGAATTGACGAATTGTTGGATAGACTCCATGGATCCAAGATCTTTTCAAAGATTGATCTTCGATCAGGATATTATCATATCAGAATCAAAGAATCAGACATACCAAAGACAACTTTTAATACTAGGTATGGGCATTATGAATTCACAGTTATGTCCTTTGCTCTTACTAATGCACCTGCAAGCTTTAACCGACTAATGCAGGATATCTTTAGACCTTACTTGATGAATTTGTCCTAGTCTTTTTTGATGATATTTTGGTTTACTCTAAAGACGAAACAGAGCATGAGGATCATGTCCAGAAAGTGTTAGAAATTCTACGTCAGCATCAGCTTTATGCTAAGGAAAGCAAATGTACTTTCTGTAATCCCCAAGCTAGTTATTTAAGTTTCATCATATCCGCTGATGGAATCTCAGTTGATCCTGAGAAGATCAAGGATATAGCGGATTGGCCTCAACCTTCTTCTGTCAGTGAAGTCAGAGGATTTCTTGGAATTACAGGGTGGTACAAAATTTTGTCAGAGATTATGCTCTTATTGCAGCATCTTTGACAGGACTTCTGAAGAAAGGAATGCAAATCAATTGGAAGGCAGAGCATGACGCTAGTTTTGCAGATTTTAAGAGATATTTAGTGTCTTCTCCTGTTTTAAAGCTTCCAGATTTTAGTAAGGATTTTGAAGTTGTGACCGACGCCAGCAGTCTTGCCTTAGGAGGAGTTCTTACTCAAGAAGGGAGACCAGTAGCTTTTACCTCTTGCAAGCTCAAAGATCATGAGAAGAATTATCCGACTCACGATCTAGAACTTCTTGATGTCATCCATGCATTGAAACTATGGAGACATTATCTTTTGAGTTGCAAATTTCAGCTAGTTACCGACCACAAGAGCTTAAAGTGGATCTTTACGCAACCCAACCTCAACATGAAACGATTTGAAAGAAGGTGGATTGAACTTCTTCAAGAGTAAGATTTTGATATCAAGTACCAACCTGGAAAGGATAATGTAGTTGCAGATGGACTTAGTCGTAAGTCTTTCCTCAATGCTATCTCTATACCCAATAATCCTATTCTGGAAAGGATTAGAGAAGCTTCTTCAAATGACCTAAAGTATCAGCGACTGTTAGCACAGATTCAACAAGTCAAAGGATCTAAAGTAGCTTCTAGGACGGCTAAAGACTATTCTCTTCAAGGGGAATTTCTTTATCTTGGACAAAGACTTTATGTACCTAAGGATCCATCACTAAAAAAAGAAATTTTATTTGAGGCTCATGATAGCCCGACTTTCGGACATCCAGGGTATGCAAAAACCTTGAACGCGGTCAAAAGAAGTTATTTTTGGCCAGCAATGAAAGGTGATGTTCTTCATTACGTAAAGCAGTGTTTATCTTGTCAGCGAATTAAAGCCAAACAAATCAAGCTTCTCGGGCAACTCAAACCTCTTGATATACCTAAGATGAAATGGGAGTGTATCAGTATGGATTTTGTCACCGGATTACCTTCTGTTGGAGGCTATGATTCTGTATTTGTAGTTGTCGATATGCTCACTAAGGTGGCTCACTTGATACCTGTCAAGACAATCTACAGTGCTTTTGACATCAGTAGGGTTTTCATCAAGGAAATCTTTAATCTTCACGGGTTACCAAGAAGAATCGTCAGTGATAGAGATGCGAAATTTACTTCGAAGTTTTGGACTTCTCTTTTTCAAGAAATTGGAACTCATCTATGCTTCAGTACAACATATCATCCTCAAACCGACGGCCAGATTGAAAGGGTAAACCAAGTAATCGAAGATATTCTTAGAGCTTGTTGTTCACAAGAGCCAAGGAAATGGATTCAATATCTTCCTTTAGTAGAATATGCTTATAATTCTTTTGATCATAGAAGCATAGGAATGTCACCATTCAAGGCACTCTATGGACAAGAGTGTATAGCTCCACCGAACTTTTCTGATCCAACTATTAAGGTGGAGGCCTCAAAGCAATTGTTAGAAGACATGGAAGCGTAGACTAGAGCAATTGGCAAGGATATTCAAGCAACTCAGGACAGATAGAAGCAATATGCAGACAAGAAAAGATTCGAAAGAACTTTTAAATTAGGGGATAAAGTATTTCTCAGGGTCAAACCCAAGAGGAGTAATCTATCCTTGGGGAAATTCAAGAAGCTTAGCCCAAGATATTGTCGACCTTATGAGATTGTAAAGGTTGTAAGTGACCAAGCTTACAAGCTGCAGTTACCCTCAAACCTTAAAGTTCATGACGTTTTTCATGTAAGTTTTCTTAAACCCTATATTCCCAATCCCGATCATCTTGTAGATGCAGAACAAGTCGTTATCCCTACTCAAGGTGTTCTCGAGCTACAACCTGATTACATCATTGAGATGCGGGAAAGAAAACTAAGGAATAGAAACATCATCAAACATCTAGTCAAATGGAAGGATTTTCCAGAAGAAGACGCAACGTGGGAAGATCAACTAACGCTTCAGAAGGATTACCCAGACTTACCCTTGAGATGAGTCTTTCACGCTGGGTAGAATGTAAGGTCTCTACCTGCCCTAGGAAAGGGTTACCTATGTAAAATTTTAAGCCTAAATATCAGTTTGACAAAAGATGCTATTTTTAGCAGGTTTCAGTGATCAGATGTCATTTTTGTGTTGTGATCGTTGTAGAACTTTTAATTCTGGTCAAATTTAATTTTTGTGAAAATTTTCCAAAAATAGAAAGTTTCTGACCCCCAATTTGGTTTAGGATTGACCGGCTTGTCAAACTGTGCATCGACCCAAATTTCCTTAAAAATAGGGTCCAGACGCCAGAGGCTGCTATTTATGGCAGGTTGTCGTATCTGTTACCTGCACGTCTGTCTCCAGTTAGCAAGTTTCAGAATTGAATTTTGGTTAGTATAAGTTTAGTTAGCCTTAGCTTAGAATTTTCTAAGGTATGTGTATGGCATATGGATGTGTATGCATGGACATGGATGTGCATGCATGGACATGGATGTGCATGCATGGTCATGGGTGTGCATGGTCATGTATCCCCCATCATGTATGGCCATGGGTCATGTGTATAGGTAGTCTTGTGACAAGTGTTAGTCTAGGCATGGGAAGTGTAGAATGGGAACCTAAGCATGGCCTAGATAGGGTAGAGCATGGGCCAAAGAGTGAGGTGTGGGCAATGGAGCATGGGTCTAGGACACCACAACCCCTCAATGTGGCAAGAAACCTAGCGCTACCTTCCTTTGTGGAATTCAATTTTTGCAAGTGTGTGTGTGTGTGTGTTTGTGTGTGTGTGTGTGAGAGAGAGAGAGAGAGGGAGTATTATACAAGTGAGGACACCTCACTAGGGGAACTCCACACTTGGCATGGCACTTGGAGGTGTGTGTGTGTGTGTGTGTGTGTGTGTGTGTGTGTGTGCATGGGCTCTCCAGTTCCATTTTTAGCAAGCCAAATCGACCCTCCTTGAGGGGGATGCGTATATAAGTGTAGTTCACCCCTCTCTAGGGACGCACAATTCCCAAGACAGTGCAAGGAAGTGCTGCTGTTGGAGTTGTTACCATATACATGTGGTAGTGATGTGTGTGAACACACTAGGACCGCCGGGGCATTTTTTCCCTCTTTAGAAGGTTTTTTCCCCCGAGCATTGTATATACGCCCATCACTCTAGGGCTATCTATCTTTCCATTGCACACTAAGTAACACACTCTCTATTGTGTGCCTTGAGTTTCCTTCGTCTTCTCCAAGATGTGTGTGTTTCTCTACAACCCTAATTCCAACAATTGGTATCAGAGCAGGTCACGTCCTCCCGGGCTTGGTCGCCAGCTGCTCCAGCACACGCCTGCTCACTTTCTCCGATTTCAGTGAGCTTTGGCGAGCGTTCGCAGGTCGACAAAAATATTGGGAGAGCTTGGTCTACTCAGAATTTTGATTTGGGCTTATTTCGGCCTCCGTTTCCACTACAGGCAGTACTGCACAGGCTATTTCGTCATTTTGTGCAGAATGTCTGTTAGTGCCGTTTTCTGCATAGCAGGTGCCTTATAGTATTCTACGGTTTGTGCTATATAGCACAGGTTGTTCCCGCTCCGTTTCTCCTATTTTCGGGCAGTTTTCACATCAGGTGCAGCATTTACCATGGCTGACAACAACAACACAGATGTGTTCAAGATGTTTGTTGCTGAGGACAGGTTGGATGGGGACAACTACCCTATGTGGGCTTATATGATGCAACATGTTCTTGTGTCAAAGGGTGTCTGGAACATTGTGCAGGGCATTGATGTACGTCCTGGTTTTGATGATGTAGGCGATGTTGAGGATGTTGCAGGTCTTGCTGCAAGGATTGCAGCTGTTAGAGTTGTTTTGCCTACGCCAGAACAAGCTCGTTGGGATGTTAAGGATGCGCAGGCTCATGCATTGATTGCGTTGTCTGTGAAGTGCACCATTGTTCCTCACATCCGTTCAGCAAAATCTACAAAACAGGCTTGGGATATTCTAGCAGGTCTTTATGCAAGCCGCAATGAGGCTAAAATTGCTTTGCTGCGTAAAGAGCTGGAGTCGAAGATTATGCATGAGGAAGATGATATGGACACTTTCCTTGCTAGTGTCAAGGATATCAATGAGCAGCTTATTTCTGCAGGTGAAGTCATTTCAGACAGTTCCCTTGTGCAGACTGTTCTTGATGCCTTACCAGATTCCTACCAGACTTTTGCTAGTACTTGGAGACTGATGACCCAAGGAAATCCTGAAGTTGTCAAGTTTGATGCATTATGCACATTGCTGTTGCAAGAGTCACTTTCTAGAAAAAAACAGGACTAGGCAGCGTGCAGTTGAACAGGCTTTTATTGCTTCTCAAAGAAAGGGTGGTAACAGCAATGCAACCACTTCTTATGGTTCTACTGCGAGCGGCAAAAATTCTGTTCCTAATGCTTCTGCTGGCAGCACTTCGTCTGAAAATTCTGGTGATAAGGGCAAAAAGAAGATGCGTTGCCATTATTGTAAAGCCAATGATCACTTGATCAAGTCGTGTCCTAAGTTGAAGGCCAAAGAGGCTAAGAAGAAAGAGGGTGGTTCCACTGCAAATGCTGGTTCCACTACAAATGCAGCCATTGTTGAGTCTTCTGTGAAAGGAGACTGTGTTGCTGATGTTGATGCAGAATGGGCTTTTAGCGCAGAGTGCACTTACAATCCTGCTGTCCATGATGCATGCTTGTCAGTTGCTGCAGATTCACATGTGTGGTATTTCGACAGTGATGCTACAAAGCACATTACCTCACATCGTGAATTGTTTACCTCTCTCGAGTCTGTCCCTCATGGGAATTCAGTCACTTGTGCCAACAACGCCTCTTATCCATTTCAGGGAGTTGGAAAGATTGTGCTCACTGCTGCTAATGGCAGCTCCTTCACACTTGTTGATGCACTTTATGTACCTGGGATCAAGAAGAATCTCTTTTCTGTATCTGCACTTGCTAGACTTGGACTTGTAGTCAAATTTGTGGATGACAGATGTACAGTTCATGATCTCAGTTTTTATGATGAAATTGTTGCATCTGGGCTTTTGTGCCGTGGGCTGTATAAGCTCACTTTGTATGACAAGTGTGGACAAAATTTTGCAAATACTATTGCAGATTCAAGGGCTATTTCAGATGCAAAACTTTGCCATGCACGTTTTGGTCATCTGAATTTTGCCAGTTTGCTGCGTTTGCAGAAATCTGATATGGTTGCTTCTTTGCCGCCTCTTGAAGCACCTGTCAAACATGTTTGTGAAGGCTGTATTTTGGGAAAGATGCAGCGTTCTAAATTTCCAAAGGATGGTTCAGTTCGGGCCACATGCAGGTTGCAGCTTGTGCATAGTGATGTTTGTGGGCCCATGCAAACTCCGTCCTTGGGCAATTACCTGTACTTCGTGACTTTCATTGATGATTACTCCAGGCATGCATGGGTATTTCCGCTTAAAGCGAAGTCCGAAGTTTTTATGTGCTTCAAACAATTTATGGCTATGGCTGAAAATGTCTCGAAATGTACTATGGGCACCCTCCGTTCCGATCGAGGGGGGGAGTATATGTCTCATGAATTTAATGCATTTTTGGCTAGTCGTGGGATAAAACATCAATGTACAGTGCCTTATACACCTCAGCAAAATGGTGTTGCTGAGAGGAAAAACAAGTCACTTACGGAAATGGCACGATGTATGGTCAAAAGTCAAGCTTTGCCGCATTCTTTTTGGCTTGAGGCCATCATGTGTGCCACTTATGTACTTAACATGTGTCCTACGAAAGCTTTGCAGTCTATTACTCCATATGAAGCATGGCATGATAGAAAGCCTTCTATTGAACACATGCGTGTTTTTGGCTGTTTGGTATATGCTTTGGTGCCACAAGTGCAGCGCAAAAAATTGGATGATAAGGCTGTCAAATGTATTTTTGTTGGTTATAGTGCTGAAAGCAAAGGTTACAGGTTGTATCATCCACAAACAAAACGTATTCTGGTTTCTCGAGATGTAGTGTTTGTGGAAGATTCTGTTCAACCCTTGCTGTCATGTACTAGAGACAATAATGTAAGCTCACAGGACATTTATGACACTTTGTTGCTTCTTTTCAGTGGTGGAAATACGAATGTAAGTTCCAATGAGGCAAATGTACAGCCTATGGGGATTTCTGAAAATGTTTTAGATCAGCCTATTACTGATGCAGATGTACATGATGTACTTGATGAGGAAAGGGCTGAAAATGAGCAGGCTAGAGGTATGCCAAAATGGCTGGTGCACACTTTGCGTGACAATAAATTGGATGCACCTTTGTCTAGTCGTACTCGTTCAGGTTCTCGCCATGCATCTTATGCATCAGATTATTATGCTTTGGCTGTGTCTAGCTTACATGATGTTGAGGAGCCTCTGACTTTTGATGAAGCACAAAATTCTGAAAATTGGATGGCTGCCATGCAATCAGAATATGATGCACTTATAGAGAATGACACATGGACTTTATGTGATTTGCCTCCTGGCAAAAAGGCCATTGGTACGAAGTGGGTTTACAAGTTGAAACGCAAACCGGATGGTAAGATCGATCGCCATAAGGCTCGACTTGTTGCAAAGGGTTATGCACAGCAAAAAGGCATAGATTATGAAGAGACTTTTTCTCCCACTTGTCGTATGACTACTGTGCGTTTTCTATGTGCATTGGCAGCTCATTTTGGTTGGGATGTACATCAATCAGACATTGTTACTGCTTTCTTGAATGGTGACATATTTGAGGAAGTTTATGTAGCGTAGCCTCACGGTTTTGTCATAAAAGGATAAGAGGACAAAGCGTGCAAATGTAACAAGGCTTTGTATGGGTTGAAGCAATCTCCTCGTTCTTGGTATGAGAAAATTGACACTCATTTGGTCAAACAAGGCTTTCGTAACAGTCCAACAGAAAGCACATTGTATGTAAAGCGTGAGGGTGATGTATTTCTCATCGTGGGGTATGCGGATGATGTAGTGCTTCTAGCACACACTTTAGAAGATGCACAAAAGCTTATGGTTGTCCTTGAGAACTTTTGCTTGCATAGTGGGCTGATTGTAAATGAATCCAAAACAAAGGTTATGCTTGTGAAAACCAACCATAAGGAGAAGCCATGCATTGTGTACAACAACGAGACACTTGAAGTTGTTGAGAGCTTTAAGTACCTTGGCCTCGAGGTTCCATCCAATCACAAGTGGCATGAATGTGCTATGCGTCGTTTGGAAGCGGGGAAAGAGAGCATATTATGCATTTGAGAACATGTGTAATGCGGGAAACATCAAGTGTTGGACTCTCAAGAAGTATCTTTTTGATGCATTGGTGACACCGGTTCTTCTTTATGGAGTTGAAGTGTGGGGCGGGAGCATCTCAAAGTCTACTTGGAAAGAGTTTGAGAATGTCCAAAAGCGTTTTCTTACAAACTTTCTCCAAGTTAAGACAAAAACACCATATATGCTCTTATTCTTGAGTCGGGATCTCTTCCAATTGAGGTTATGGGCATGGAAAGGGTTGTGGAGTACATGATAAAGATGCGTCAAAAAACCCCTCACATCGACTTCCTTCAATGTTGCATGGAGGCTGAGTTGTGAGGCTGAGTACAGGGCAGTCTTCACAGCTACGGTTGAGTGTGTATGGCTCAGACGCCTTATGGCTGATTTGGGTGTTGGACAGGACACTGCCAACACTATCTACACTGACAGTCAGAGCGCATTGGCAGTTGCGAGGAACCCAGTTTTTCATGCTCGCACAAAGCACATTGAGGTGCATTACCACTATGTCAGGGAGAGGCTCTCAGCAGGAGAGATCAGCTTGGCTTATGTGCCAACACGAGACAACCTTGCAGATCTTTTCAAAAAGGCATTGTCTCGTGAGAAGCTTGAAGCTTTCCGCAAAGCTTTGGACTTACTCCCCTTTCTGGACTGATCCTGTCCTCAGGGCATGGCACTTCCCTTTACTCGTGTGCCAGCTCTCGTTCACCGCATCACTCCAGGGGGGGTTTGTTACCATATACATGTGGTAGTGATGTGTGTGAACACTCTAGGACCATCGGGGCATTTTTTTCCTCTTTAGGAGGTTTTTTTCCCCCAAGCATTGTATATACGCCCATCACTCAAGGGCTATCTATCTTTCCATTGCACACTAAGTAACACACTCTCTATTGTGTGCCTTGAGTTTCCTTCATCTTCTCCAAGCTGTGTGTGTTTCTCTGCAACCCTAATTCCAACAGGAGCAATCTTTTGTGAAGCCTTTTCTACATCACTTAACACATAAATGAGATCTTAATTAAGGGTAATTAAATTATGTTTATGCTAATCCTATTGCTCCACAGCCTCTTTTCTCTAGAGGATTCCTATGTTGAGCCTAATTATGCTAGTTGGCTACAACATTAAACAATCTATTCTCTATTACATTCGATGTGGGGTATTGTCAATGGTTTCCATTCATTGATTATATTTCCATTATTGGATTAAGGAGCACCTTGCTTCTTAAGGATATTTAATTTTCCTTTAATTAAGCACGAGTTTATGCATTTAATCATCATTACCACTTGTGAATGTGTGCATAATTATGTTGTAAAGCTCTTCACCTATGATTCTCTAAGATATGGTGAGAATTTTTTCCTTTTTCATGCACCCAAATTGAGGAATAATCAAGGAATTAAACCCTTGATTTGCCCATGAAATTAGGGCATAATTATGAGACTTCTTGCATACAAAAAGATGCATAACTAGGGTATTGTGTTGCATTAGCAAATTGTGTATGATTGTGCAGAAATTTATCAGCTATTATATTTGGTATCTACATGGTTATAGTCTATCATTGTATGTTATGTTGATGCATCTAGTTGGTACATTAATCTTGATCTCATGTTGCATACTAGGGATGTTTTGGTTATGATAATCTTAGGATATGAGTAATTAAGGCATAATCATCTCATTGTATCCTCGAGTTAGATTGCATACTTACAATTGTGAAGGCTTTGTTATTTAGTCTAGTATTATGTGTAAGGATAAGGTTACTCCTTGTTAAGTTTTCTCATTGGTTGTTGTGGGAATTATGCCTAGTCTCTTCGTTTCTCCGAAAGAACTAATCCTAGTAGTGAGAAATGGCCCCTAAAAGAATTCGATTTGGTGGTGCTAACGACCGCGAGGCGGGAACTAGCAACATGGCGAACAATGGTAAAGCACCGATGAGAGAAGAAAATCCGGCCATCTCACGAGGCATCGAGGAGGAAATTCATGAGGTAGGATGGATTTTATTTTGTACTTTACATAATCATTGCATTATGATAACTTTAGGAATGTCTAAACTTCCCAAAAATATGTTGGAATCTAACTGAGACAACGGCATAAGTACTTTAATGGTTTTATTTAAATTCAAATCTAAATTAAGTAGGAAAGAAATGTTTTCTAGAAAAATTGTTTTGAGGTAGGAAAGAATGGTTGCTAGAAAAAATTATCTCAACCAGATTTCATTCATTATTTCAATGTCGACTTAATCTAAACCCCCTACTGATCACAGGGCGGTAGCTCGCGAAGTTATTGCAGGAGCTAAATCCACGACTTGCTTTCTACACGGTGGATTTGTCCATGGCTTGCTTTCTATGCGGTGGATACATAATTTTACCCGGAGAGTTACTCCATGAATTGGGTGGATCATGGACTGGTTGTATGGGTGGCCAGTTGACAACGGGTGGAGTTAACACTCGCTAGAGGTCCTCACGACTCCAAAGAGATTGAAATTTTTAATGAAGTATTGTTTGTTGAGTACTTTTTCCTAGGAAAGATAGGTTTTGGTGCCGATTTGACAATGTTTGAAGGGCTGTCTTTATCGAACTTGTGATGGAAACCATAAAAGGGAATCTTAAGTGTCGAACAACAATGTGTCAGTAATTAGGCCACACAAAGACTCTGAGTGAGTGTGGGGTGGAGAGTGGGGGCTTGGCTCAAGTTGCCAAAGCCTACGAGACGGGTGGTCCTGATCAGACGGGAACTCTCTGCCTTGTGCAATAGAGTACAAAATTAGATAGCTCATTACGCCAGAGCGGAAGGAACTCGATGTACGTGCCTCTGAAAGCTACGAGGAAAAAGGCATCGAGATTACTTCTCCTCCTGGAAGATGAGAATAGGTACGATAATACATAATTACGCTTCCCCTGTGAGGCGGAGCTAGACTCCTTTCACTGGTGGCTTGGACTCAATTCACTAAGTGATGAGAGACCATCCACTAGTTTTCTTTTTAGCCAATTTATTTATTTCTTGCGCATAGGATCTAGCGACCGTCAGGTGTCCTCCAGTTCCGTCAAGGTGAGAGGGGGAGGGGACCTCACAACTCTTAACAAGACCTTTTGGGGACTTATCTGCATAGTGACCATACTGAAAGCATATAAAACACTTCATCTTTTTGTTACTATTAGAGTTTGAGTAGGAGGTTGGTTGAAAGAATTTTGGTTGCCTCGTTGCTGTGTGTTGTTGTTGTTCCTATGAGGTTGAGCAGTTGTAGCCAAATTGTCAAATCTGCATCTCTTGAAAAAGGTACGGCTTTGATGTTTGTTTCTGTCAAAGTTAGTAGAGAAAGGAGGTCTCTTGTTACGGTTAGTGCTAGCAGTTTGATCAGTGTGAGAGGGTTGTCCAGCTTTCTTCTTCTCTGCATTGAGAACCAAATTAATAGCCTTTGACAGAGAATGTAGTTCGAACATATCTACCGCAGCACCAATTTGTAGTGCCAAGCCTGATATGTACTTACACTTTAATTTCCTCAACTAACATGTTCAATAGCTTGGAATTGAATTAAATAGTTCCAAAAACGATCAGTGTAACCCTGTACATCTTTATTCCGAACCTATCGATCCCATTGACGTCGTGCCTTAGCTTTGTACTGTGGGTAAAAATTGAGGTAAAAACGCTTTTTTTAAATGCATGCCAGGTGCGTGGTCTTCTTCCGTGTTGTTTGGTGGCATTCCACCACATTGCAACGTTGCTAGTGAGATGATTTGATGCACATTTTACCATTTCACGTTTGGGGAAGTCTTTATTATGAAAATAATCATCTAGCTGACTAACCCATGCTAGAACTGTGCTAGCGTCTTTAGTGCCATCAAAATCCTTGAAAGTAAAAGCTTTTCTGCTAATTTTGTTTTACTTGGGTGCGGTGTAGATTCTATGCATGCAGGATGCAATAATTTATCTTCAAGCTCTTGCATTCGCATGCGTTCATACGTGAGAGGTTGTTGTAGATTGGGCAAGCTATTCAGCAATTGTGGGTGCTTGTGGAATGTGTGCCATGATTGCTTGCTTTTCTTTTTCTTTTTTTTCTTTTGGTTTTTTTAATAAATAATAATAATGCCTAAAAAGCCTATATAGTGATATTTACAGATGCAATATGCAGAATAAGTGAGAGAGAGTAAAATAAATAACAGAAATGAAATGGAATTAGCTAAAAAATCACATTGGCGTCAAGTCCAGAATGGCGATGCGCTAGGAAATTGCCAGAAAAGTGAGCGTTCAGATGGTTCGTTGTCTGTGAGTTGGTCGATTTTTGTGGCGTCCTATCTCCCTTGTCCCAAAAATAATGGCAATACAATCGGCAATTTAAGTTAATGTGCGCCGTCAAATTGAATTGGATTTTACTTCCGAGATCCCTTCCGTTGTAGATAATAGTCATTAATGGTGTTCGCCCTTTGATGGTTTTCGATTAATCACCTCCTGCTTCAATCTCTCAATATGAGTCCTACAAGACTGTGGAATAAAAGCGACCAAAAATCGCCCGTAATTTGTGGCGATTGGGCGGTATCGAGTGTTGCTAATAGGCCAATCGAAGAATAAATTATTATTATTTATATATATATATACTTTTGTGAAAGTGATCTCTTTTCTTCCTCGTCTTCTTCTCGTTTCTTCGGACGTTCGACGGCCGACCGTTGGGGGGTATGACCACCCTCTTTGAAGGTATATGAAAATTAGGAGAGAGGGGAAGTGAGGAGGTATATGAAAGTAAAACTTTGAAAAATTAAGGAGATAGGGGAAGTGAGGAGGTATATGAAAGTTAAGGAGATAATGAAAGTGAGGAGGCTTCAGCGGGCGGCTTTGAAGATATATAAAGGTTAAAGTGATAGTGCAAGTGAGGCTTCAATGGGCTTCAGCGGCCGGCCGACCGGCCGAGACTTCTTTTTTGTAAACCCTCACCTTTTATTAGCTTGGGTGTGTAAACCTTATGCACTAAAACATGGCAGCATGCAGACAGGGAAAGAGATAGCGCACAAGAGGGATTGGGGAGATGGTGATTGACAACACCGTTTTCGGCTCGTGAGGAATAAAAGAAAAGTGATGGGCAGAGCAGGGTGCTCCTTTTGATGCGGAGCGTGCGTAGAAAAACCGCAGTTGACTGCGATGCCGTTTGCTTGCAAGGGAGGATTCCCACATCAGTTCTCTCTTTATTCCTTCTCTTCCTTTACGCCTCCCGATGCCGCTTCCCAATGTCAAGCCCGAATCATCGACGTGATTCAAACTCCTCGAAATTCAAAGTCAGCTCAATTCCTTCTTTGAAAACCCTTGCAATTTTGTCTTAGCTTACAAAGTTGATGTCGTTAATTTATAAAAAGAATCGACTTCGATTGCCAAATCTTTGATCCCAAGGCTCTTCCGAATCTTCAAGCTCCTCTGCTTTCTTCGACTCTTACTCTCTCTCGCCTTCACAATCGATAGGAATTAACCATCAATTAGCATTTAAATTGAGTATACCGATTCTCGTTGTCGTGAAGTAGATTAATTTGTTGACTTGTCGATTGAGCCATTGATCACCGATTAGCTTCGATTTTTGTAGATCTGATATTGCCAATTGAAAATTCCCCTTCGGAGTTGGAATTTGATTGCCAATTTTCTCAAACTCGAGGCTCTGATACCACTCTTGGGAGAAAAGGGCGAGACCAGTTGCTTAAAACAATTCAACACATGCTCACAACATCACCATGAACGTGTCCACCTATTTCCCATATTTCCAAGCGCACACACACCTAGACTATGACACACACATAGACACACAAACACACACACACACACACACACACACAATTTATTGGACAATTACCACAGTCAACCCATGGTATCAAGCACACACAAACACACACACATGCCAAAAATATAGCCCTAATTGTTTTTTAGGGAGGAAACAAATATTGATGACATGACACCAGAGATATACTTATCTTTTAAACATGGCACATGCAACTACGTCAATAGTAGAGGACTGATGGATGAAAGTGAAGACAAAGTATGGCTCCAAGAAGTAGACCAAAAAGTTTGTAATAAATCAAGCCGAACCGTTTTTTCCGGCTTGGAACAAATTTTTTTGTATTTTTTATGCTTCAGTGAAAGACAACAAAAAAATGCACAAACTCTTGAGTAAATAAAATCCTCATTCTTAGTAACATTTGAAATTTTAAAATAGCAAGGTATTTTTAAACACTCGATCGGTGGACATAATAGCCCAAGAAAAATACTTGGAAATTCCGAGTTAATGCACAGTAAGCGGTTTTATTAAAGAGACAATATTCGAGATTTAATAGGATGTCTTGCTGTAAAACTCCAAATGGGACAGCTTACCCTGAGTAAATTGTAAAATTAAGTACCTTTTTATTTTATTTTTTCCAAAGTTTCAATGATAATGTAGCCTTTTTGAAGGGGTGATAATCTGGTAAGGTCAAGCCAACAATTAAAGCATATCCAGTGAGCGGTGCAACTTGCCCAGAATAAACAAAAGAGGCCAGCATGTAGAAGTAAAGGCATCGAATCCATAATGTGGTTATAAATTGGCTTACGCAGAAGCTTTGAAATGCAAGGCTAAACAATTCTGTAGCGCATGCAATAGGGCTCACCTTGGGCTCATAATTTGCGCACTATATGCTAGCACAAGGTAATGGGTAAGCCTGATGCTGCTCATAAGCAAACCATAATAAGCAATACAATACATTTTTTTAACGCAAGCAATAGCCTGCAATTGCGTAGCAAATAACACACGCAAGGCTTCTATTTACTCACTTAGCATACGGGTACGCCATACACAATCACAAGTGTGGTGTCTTGCTACTTGTTGTGCAACATTCAATTTACCTCAAACACTTTGTGTTCGGTGGAAAGAACAACCTAGACGACAAAGGCAGCACGGATACCTCCGAATACGCGGAATATGGCATAACACAGATGGTAATTCATGTTTGTTTAATCAGTAACTGCATACACAATTGATTAGAGCACATAAAGCATATGTATGCTTAGTTACACACACAATAAGTGTAGGTGATTTCCATTTTCATAACGCGCATGAGGATTAGTGATAGAATCTCTCATAATCACACACAATTGGGGTACACAAAGAAGTAGCTCCGGAAACATGGACGCGCACGTAAGAGGTAAAAACGATAAGTTATTAACCACCATCACAAGGATAACACACATACAAATGAAAAATGGTGTTGGTCATAGTCATAAGTACACAAAAAAAGCGTTTTTATTTGGAGTCCACATACATAGGCATGTATACAAGCACATATACAAATAACACACTTGAAACATTTCACATATTTATATGCAAAAGGGAATACTAGTAGTACAACAGTAAAAGTAAAACACGCATGATAAAAAGCAGCATAAGGCTAATATCCAACAAAAAAATGTATCAATTGAAGGGCATAGTAGTGCGGTGTGCATTACCTTGGATAATAAGCATATATAAGAGGAATAACACAGATGGCAACGGCAAATAGTAACCAGGTAAATTGGTACATAAGGTTTTGCTTACAAGTTTTCTTTTTTCAAATTACTAAAATAAAGGTGTTAGGATATAAGGTTCCTTTGGAGGTATTTCTTGAATTTAAAGATTTCCCTTTAGGTCTACTAGGTGGTATAAATATGGGTCAAGATATGAAAGATTTTGTATGACAACCTCCTATAAGGGCATAAGTCAATGTTAACAGCTGGGTTTTTTTATAAAAAGAGTGATATTACAAACAAAATGCTGCCGAAATTTTTAAATTAAAGACACTTATAAAGAAATGGCTTTAAAAGGTCATTGTATATACCATAGAAGGAGGGATTCATACACAAATATTTGGGGCAACAATTAGGTCTAGTACATAAGAATATTAACCACATGTGTGTAACTATTACTGGCAAATATGGCTATAGGCAGACGGCTAGGATGAGCATCACTCGGGACATGCTTAAGCTACAACATACTCGGAACAAGCTCATGGCTGCACGTAATAGGCAAAAGAAAACCAAGCCAATAGCAATTAGGGACCCTATCTCCAAACCATGTAAACCCATAAAGTCTTTCAAAGACCACAATAGACCTTACTTACATAGAAGAGCAAAAGAAAACATAATATATGTTTAGGAGTAAGGTTGGGTATGGGGTGTGACAGCAATAACAAGCAGTGGAGATTGCTTGATATACCTGTCACCCATTTAGTATAAATTAATTCTAATTAATTGTACTTGTGGTTGGTTGACAACGAACGATCCTTGCTCTCACCTGGTAGGAGTTCCGGCTCCTACTTTGTCATGTATCAAAGTATCTTGTAATGAATTTTATATATCAAGAAATTCTTCTTTGTTTTGTTCTTTACATCATATGCTTTTGCAAACAGTATTTAAGTCTCACACTATATGATTATGAATGATGGGATTTTAAATTCAAACACACGTAAAATTTACCGGGAAACCTTTGGTTGGGTATCCATCACATACTGAGAAAACTTTATAGTGGTATGATAATAATTCAAATGGTTTGTGTAATACTTGTATGGTGATTGATTGAGACCTTTTGGATTCCATCTCTCACCCGTTTGGGATATGGTATAGAAGAAGACATTCATGTTCCACCAATTGGTACCCAATGTATAATTTCTTGTTTCAAAGGTGTGGAATTCCACAAAAAATTTCTTGATTTTGAAAAGCAAGCTATAATCACCCACTCTATATCTGTCTCTAAACAGAGCTGCTGTCAATGATTGGATCTCTTTACTGATTCTTTCTAGAAAAGAGAAGGATAAGCTTTTGGAGGCTTTTAGTACCTTCCTAGCCAAATTACCCATTATTGATGCACAAGATAGCTCAGAACTTGATTTTTATTTCACTTCTCTACCCACTATTGTGAACAAGCTCTATTTTATCAATAACCTCCCTGCTGTCCCTATAGAAATTAAGCACTCAAAAGAGGTTATCAATCTCCTTCTAGATCTTGACCTTCTTGAAGAAGAAGAGATATAAGCGCTCAACTTTTTAGCAAATGCAAACAATTTATCCCCAGAAAGAGTAGTTTCTAAACTTTTTTCAAAAGTAATACCACTACTACCACCCAGGCACGTTGAATTGAATGCTATGCGACTTGAACACAAGCTCTGGGATTATGAAATATTGAACCATCGGGCACCTTTTACTATTTCCTCTCTCAGTTTGCTTTGTAGCATACCCACGGACATTGTAGAGCAATGCAAAACCCTTGCCTTACATTCCAAACATCTCTTATCACAAGATGTTCTCTTCGAGCTTAAGCATGTCAAATTATCCGATGTGGATAGTAAAAAATATCCAAGCTCCTCAATCATTGCTCGCACCAAGGGACTCTCTCTTATGGACAGGGCAAAGGATCAAAAATGGTTTCTGAGAAATTATTGGAATTCTTATAGACCCTTCCTTAAATGCCAATGCAAAAGAGTTGATCCAAATTCCAATTGTTCCTCTTCAATCATTTGGTTTGACCAATTCTTGTGGTATGTATTCTATAATTTACCAAGGTTCTTTCAAATTTCATAAGGACCAGCACAAGTATATGCCTTTATAGCTTGGATAGCCTCATTTCCAACAGAATTAAGGCATGCTGTAATCATTTATTATCAGTTTCATGAGCACATGCTAGAAACAGCTAAAGGACTAGTCCTATACACACTAGGGACTCCACTTCTTCAAAAGCTACACAACACACCAGTATCCAACACAACTGAAACCTTACTCAAACCTCCAAAAGGTAAAGAACAATTAAAGAAGATCACACATACACCAAGCAGCATGGTGTCAACAAGTAAGAAACCAAGGTAGTTTAGAGGGTCGAAGGACTATGGAGATACTCCCAAGGCACTTGAATACTCCAATTCTGAGGACCAGGTACACTCACTTACTACAAGAAATAATTGTTTGTTACATCTTGAACGTAATATTAGGATACATGGGAGATTTATTGAGATTTTGTTTTGTAAGAAATATATGGACTTTATCAACCCTAAAGTATTTTTCAGTGATAAATTATTTTCACATCAATAAGGATTTGTCTAAAATGAGGATTTGTTTCGGTTGGAAGTATACCAATAACCTGAACCATACTCTTTACAAACCAACTTCGGTATTTGCCAAGGAGTTTGATGAAACACAACCATGTGGGTGCCTAACTCATAAACGATTTTCTTATTTTTTAGTTGACTTAAAACCCTTTGGAAAACATGTAATCACCATAGACCCTAACATAGCTAGACATAAGATTTTTCAAGAATTTATGAGGAAAGTATTAAATCAAATTCCATTAGTACCTATAAACCCTACATCAATAGTAAGAGAACTTGGCAAAGTATGGAAGACTTTATGTACCCTCTTGGGATGTGAGGATAGTAAAGCTCATCACAATTATATTGATAGTTTAGTTAACGAGACCTTTTCCCAAAAAATTTCTTATCACAGGCAAAACCAAACTCCATGGAACACTTAATGGATGAAATTCAATATATTTTATAATATTTATTTATTTGTGGACTAGATAAATCAGCACAAACTCCGATTTTCATATGTAAAAAACTCATTCAACTAGCAGCAAGAAGAAGATTAGAAACCCCTGGATTCCGTCTTCTCTCCTCAAATGAAGAAGAAATTGGGTTAGAAACACCATTGGAGTACACTCTCTCGTATCTTATGGGAAATTTTAAAATTCACAAAATGGACTTTAGATGGATCACTAATGAACATAATTGTGTATTTTTATAGAGTACGTCGAAATCATACATAAAAAGCTACACACTTTTTCTGGGACACAAACCAATGGGTATTGGATGATCAATAATCAATGTGATGTTTTGATTAATTTACCAAAACATAGCACAACCATTCATTCATTTGACATAACATCCTCTTGACGAGATTCGTAATCTTTTCATATAATATCAAAGAGTCGAATTTTTACCATTCCGTGCAATTGTTGAACTTGATCTTGTACATTGTTTTTTTTTTATATTTGAGTTGTTCAAGATGTTAAATTTAAACCGACCTTGACCATGCAAGCACCCGTCGGCACCTCTCGGGGATATTTTTATGAAACCCGACTACGAGGGGAGGGGGCGTGTAGAGTCAACAAGACCACCACAACATACAGCTCACGAGACAGGGTCGGACAATGCAAAAAATATCCATATAGCGACCCATTGATTGAGGGACACCTCTCGGGGATTTTTTAACGAAACCGAGCGATAGGGGGAAGTACGGAGTCAACGGGACCACCACGAAGCACGGCGGTCCCTAGCAGGGTCGGACGGTGCAAAAAAAGCCCTATGGTGCACTAGGCTTTTTTTTGTCGTTCAACACCGTCATGGTCCGTGGTGGTCCCGTTGACTCCGTACGCCCCCCCCCCCCCCCCCCCCCAGGACGCTAGGTTTCGTTAAAAAAACCCCGAGAGGTGCCCTTCGACGAACGGATCGCTGCATGTTTGAGGTTCTGTGCATATGTTGCAAAAATGAAATTTATTGGTCAATATGAATCAGAAAAAAAACCAAGTATAGAATGTTGACAGAAATCGTTAACAAAAAATAATTATTCTGTTTTGATTTGGATATTACATCATGGTCGATTAGCCCAAGGGATTTTAAAAATTTCTATGGGTTTGTCACCCCTTCACCTAGGCTCAAGGCGCAATGGGAGAGGACTGATCCTGCGTGCTTTTCTGTAAAGGCATACAATGCCGTCTCTCAGTCCACCGATATACATTTGTGAGCATTTATGGTGAGGGAATCTTCAACGAGTATGGCACTTAATACTTTGCACTTGAGCACCTCCATAGAACCATTCTTAGAGAACTCTGTGTGAGCAACTCGAACAATCGATGGCCCCAGGTGGCTCAGGTAGTGCCAAAGCGAGCTATCCCTACCCATGGGCACATTGTGTGAACCTCCAGTACGCATTGCAAACTTATCAACATGGTATGTCGTCTGCAAAGCATTTTAAACGACTTTAACACTTGTTGTAAGGAGCAATAGACAATTGACCAAGTTAAGATATGTTTACCTCAGTTTCTTCATCCTTCTCTTCAAGATTTTTTTTTGTGAGATCGATGCTAGATCGATCATCTCTACCCATTGCGATCAGTGGTTTGTGTGGATGAAAATCGCTTTCCGGGACGCTTTTGTAAAATGAGGCACATGATTTGATATCAAAAGCAACATACAAGGCAAAAATACTAAATAGACAACCTAAAAACTTGAAAGAGGAGTAAAATTACACTTTGTAGGAAACCTCGATGGAGCCACTGCTGTCTCTACCTTCAGTTGTGAAGCAGTATACACATGCTGCACCTTCGCAAGCCTCTTGCCACCTTGTGTTTGCTTGAACTCCATGATTCTTCCCTTCCAATGGTGTGCTTGAGAAGCCACGTGCCTCCTTGAGACCTTGTGTGCACCTCTTGAGCTGGGTTGCATTGTCACCCACATCATTTTGTTTGAACTCCATCATCACCCAACATCCACTGTCGTCTTGTACATTGCTGCATGAAATGGAGTCAATGACACTCCTAGGTCGTCTAGTACCTCATGATGCCATGGGGAATAGTGGCACAACCTGCAGACAAACACTTATGATTAGACATTGCACATCCATGTTCTCAGCTGTATAAAGAGCAAGATTCTTGATGGTACATTGATGCCACTTACTGCTATACTGCTCCACCTGCTTGTTGGCTTAATGGGGAAGATAATGTTGCAAAGCTTGAGAGGGAAGTAGATCCTCTCTAGAGAGCTTAATGGAGAAGGAGAAGGAAACTTGTTGGAAAGAAAGAGGGATGATCTAGTAGAAGGGTATGTTGCAGATCTTCAGTTTTAGGTAGAGGTGTTTAGTGAGGCTCATGAAGAAATGGAGAACTTCAGTTTTAGGAGAATGCAGTAAGCTTGAGGAGGGAAAGGAGGTTCAAACTTCTGTTGCAGAGCTTTTGGGAGGGTAAACTGAAAAAGGAAGGAAAGAGAAGCAACTTGCAAGGTGAAGTGAAGAGAAGTGAGCCATGGTACATTAGAGAGAGAGAGGGAGGGAATGATCAACACGTTTTTAGAGGGACCCCCTTTTAGGAGAGAGAGGAGCAGAAACTAGCAGCCACTAGGCAGCCACTAGAGAGAGAAGGATTGGTTTTTACCAAAAAGTTCAGCTTTTTGAGATTATAAGAGATTTTTTTTTATATTTTATAAAAGAGTACAAGTTTGACCACTTACTTTTAGCCCTGCCATACCACGATTTTAGTCTCACATGGCATCCAACCCATTAGCCCCTTCCATAATCTCCTTTTTAATCCCATGGCAAATAAAGAGGCACCCTTAGACCTCATTCCCTTCCTAATGTATCCGCACTAGCTTCCAAAGAATACAAGATGGTACATTAGAGAGAGAGGGAGGGAGTGATCAACACATTTTTAGAGGGACCCCCTTTCAGGAGAGAGGGGAGGAGAATTTGGCAGCCACTAGAGAGAGAAGGATTGGTTTTTACAATAAAAGTTTAGCCTTTTGAGATTATAGGATATTTTTTCTTTATATTTTATAAAAGGGTACAAGTTTGACCACTTACTTTTAGGCCCTGCCATACCCCACCATTTCAGTCCACATGGCATCCACCCACTTGCCCCTTCCATAATCTCCTTTTTATTCCCATGGCAAATAAAGAGGCCCCCTTAGACCCCACTCCCTTCCTAATGTATCCGCACTAGCTTCCAAAAAATACAAATCATAAATTGATAAGAGTAAATTTATCTTGAACTTGAAAGTTCAAAAATAACTCGATCCCCAAATCAATATAGCTTTTATAATCTATCTAGTCAATTGTGCATAACAAAACATGAATTTTAAGTAACATGCAAGCATAATCTTAGTTTTCATAAAATCTAATAAAATTCAACATATTAATGGTTTTTGAATGCCCATAATTGAATCTTGAGACAAATGTAAGAGAATTGCACATATTGTCCATTGCATGGAATCAAAGAAGCTGAAAAAGAGCATGCAGCATGGATTTATGGTTCTACAAGATCACTATCGAATTTAGCATCAACAAACTTGTTCAACATGGCCAGTTCTAACATCCTACAAGGTTTTATAGCAATTGAATAACATCTCATTTTTTAAAAACTCAATGAAAGCAATCATTTAGTCTCTTCTCAAATATGGCAAAACACGCACAACTGCACAATTTTTGAAGCAATTTAAAATTCATGTGGTCAAAACTTGATGTAATACAAGAAAATAAATTGGACAAAAGTGTGCATTGTGGATGGATAACATATTACAATTGCAATTAAGGATATATTTAAGGTTTAAGAGAGGTGAAAATGACTAGAAACTTAACTAAGCAAGGGAACAAATATAAATATGCATACCAATCGCATGGGTTAGATATCAAAAAACAACTTGTAGTAGGCTCACTCCATCATAGTCTACGAGGGTAAAAGAAAGCGAAGAAGTGCATAGTTGCACATAGAAATGAAAGAAAAAGAATATGCAGGATATATCTTCTTCTCTATGAGTATAATAGATAGCCATGCAAAGAGCTAAGGAGGTAGAGATAGAAAATGACAACATGCATACCTTCTGAATCTTCTTCTTCCTTCCTTATGATGCCTCGATTTGATTAAAGAGAGTAGCTACGTACCTAAAAGCACTTTTTGCACATAGTAGAACCCAATGAAGGTTATGGAGGTGGGAGAGATGATGGATACGTTTGCAAGATTTGCATAGAGCATGCATGTATCCTCTACAAGCCTCTATAGAAATAGGAGGAGGCCTCGTGCAGAAAGGGCGTGGCTTCCTTTCTCTTCATCCATGTTTAAAGTTTTTTAGTCTCAGGGTTCGCTTTAGACATCCATGCAATTGGAATGACTCAAACGGAACCAATAACAAACATTTAATGGCCAATGAAGATGTGGCATAAACTAAGACGTCTCTTCCACCAGTTCAAATATCAATACCTGATTAAAATGTGAGCAATCTTGAAGAAATCTATAATAATAAAAGTATAGAATGTGAATTGATTGAGGGCGTTGTCTTGAACCTCGTCTCCAAAGTCGTGTGCAAAGAAATTCACGAGGATCAAATGTGATTGGTCCACTTGCCAATATGGGTCGCAAGCTACAAATTTCCATATTGTGCATTTGCTCTTAAGTGGAACCTATGGTACAATGTTTCTTATTATCTATCGAGTGATAAAGTGTTACACACAGGCCATGGTAAGCATGTTGTGGATATGGTCTCCCTTGTCTCTTTGCTTGCATGCTTAATCTCTACTTTTTGACATACCATATTTTCACCTCCTTAATGGTCACTCTCAAATCCTCATAAATGCTCCACTACAAACTCTTCTCGAAATCTTGTTGTAAGAATTTTCTCTACTTATTTCAAATTAGAATTTCGAGTCTTTGTTGTGCAAGACTCAATTGTGAGGGGCTTTATTTGTAAATACCTCCACCATAAACTTTGTCATCGTGTTGTGACACGAGTTTGGCAATGCACTATTGTAATTATTGCTTGTTTTCGTGGTAATCTAGCCCTCACCAATTTAGCTCTTCTTGTAGAGCTTATCCATTCTTCGCACACAAGATGCATTCTAATGTATCCATTGGAGATTGCTTGTAATGTGGGTTGCTTTTCTTCTTATTATTGTCCTATTGCATCCGTATTGTGTTGCTGCTTTGAGTGGGCATACGTTGATACAATTTTGTATTTGTAGAAGTTTTAACAAAATAGGTCCATGTATCCTATGAATCCATAGATTAAGATTTGGTTGGGATGGTTTCACATACTACTGTGAGGAAATACCTTCAACTACTATTGCTATGAGTATCTTCATATTTGTTCCATTAGGCAAAATTAATCTTTGCCATAAGGTCGTTTTGTTAAAATACCTCTGTGTATAGAATTCACTTTGGTTTTTAAAACTTGACATTAACAAAGGTAGCGCCTCCATCTACTTGTGTCGGTGGCCTTGATGCAAATTTGAACTAAAGGATTCGAGATAATATATCGATAGGCTTATGTAGGAAACATTACAATGCATAGGCAAATTCAACACCTCAAAGGCTGTTGGCGGGGCTCTCTAAGACAAATAGATTCTTTTAGGAGGATGTCATTCATGAAACTCATAGACTTCATAAGGTAAAGATTTCGACAACAAGCTCTTTATAGTCACAATTGACAAGCTTTGTAGTCCATGATTATGCAATAAAGTCAAGATTCATGTGGAGGCAGGTTCTATCGGTCCCCCCTTGTTGCGTCGCATGTTTATTATCCGTAGACTCACGATTGTGTAATTATGCTTATTTTTACATAGTCATGCATTTTATATGCTAGAAGAAGAAGAAAAGCTAGCTTCAAGATTTGTTAGAGATGTGTCTATATTAGTGTGTACCCCCCTTGGGTTACCGGAGGTCAATGATGCTATGGGTCTAGTGTAAAAACTAAACAAGAAAGGAAAGGAAATTGCTACAAGCTCGAGGATCAAAGGAAATATAAAACTCAAAGCTAATCAAGGGTATTGTAGAGAGTGTGGTATTGTGCCTCCTTAATCGCCAAAAATTCCAAGTAAGAAGGGAAAACCCCATGCATATAGTAGTGTGCATTTTCTCATCAAGTGAGAAAGTGGTCCTAATACCAAAAAATAACTACAATGCAATTCAAAGAAACAAAGAGAGTAGTTGTTCAATCTGTCAAGACCCCAATACTAAACCTATGAGTTTACTAAGTTCATGTGAGACCATCCAATTTACATTAACTCAATGCAAATAGGCATTTCAATCCCTTCCTCTCGTTCTCTACTGGGAGCTCCTTACCAAAAACACTTTAAATTTGTCCCGCTTGGGAGAAAAACATGTTCATTGAGACTCGTAGGCCTTGCCCTTAAGCATCTAGCTGGCCTCAACCACAACGTTGGACTATGGGGTGCGAGGCAATTAATGCAAATCTATCTATTTTTGTAGGAAAGTGTTAACCACATCCGTCTTGTGAGCCCTTTCTTCCCTAAAGAATATAGTAAGTCTTATGCTCTTGAATATGTTTGATTTATCTAGGTGCAAGAGTTTGCCATGCAGCTTCAATTACTTGGGCTAAACCATGCAAAGGAGAATGACATGCATGGGATGTAGTTAGCCACTCAAAGCAATGTGACTCATTGGTTGTTTTAGTGAGTTTCAAAACGCTTATTGGAATATACTTACTTTCTATCATGTTGATACATTCACAAGCAATTGAAAATGATGCACACCAATAGGCCATGATCACCAAGACCTTGAAACCCATCCTTGGTGTACGAACCTTCGATAGATTGAGGACAAGGTGTGCGCTAAGTAGGCTTAAAAATCAAAACAACGATTATCATGTAATGAGTGCTCAAAGGCCATAATATTGTGTGTGCTACCAAGTCAAAGGAATAGATTGATTGTTAGATTAGTCGGCTAAGCTAGCAATAGCAACTCGATATGCACCCACAAACTATAACATATGTGCATAGTGGTAAACTTATAAGAACAACGGTTTGGATTCATGCACGTACATGCAGTTGCATACCCATACTGCTTGAAACACGGTTAGAATAAGCTTGGAGAGCACACTCGCAATTGCCTACAATGAGAAGCATACTTGAACTTTTGCAAAATTTCACGAATGTTGTCCTTTAGACAAAGCTTTCCAATATATGAAAAATGTCTTTTGTGCGATGTTTCCTCATGTAGTCTCCCCTCTTTCTCTCTCATGTCATTGCTTGTTAAAGTCTCACAACCAAGAGCGAAGCAAGTCCCGCAGTACCCGGACCTCTGAATAGAGGTACTTGGTCGTTGTCACACCCATAACTAGTCAGCGAGATGGGTCTCTCAAGGGCACTGCCCTAAGAGTGTAGATAATCCTGGCCTCTTGGGGAAGCAAAGTCTCACGTAGTCCATACGAAACTAGTGAAAAAAGTGTGTGCCCTAGGAGCCTAGTCTCAATCGTGGTGTATGAGGGGAACGGTTGAGAGTGCTCAAACCCGACTCACAAAATAAAAAAAAGCTTTCTAAGATTGTCGTGAAGTACTAGAGATTGGTCTTGCCAAATTTCTCTAGGTCTATTTGGAAGAATTTTACAAAAGCATTTTCCTTGTGGTTTTCATTACATGCACATTTAGGAATTCTCCTCCTCCATCTCTAAATTGAGCGATCCGCTCAGACCTCCTGCCTTCCGCCGGGGCCTCATTATTAATCGAGTGATCTCATCCTTCGAGCACGCACAGACACATCGCCTGCGAAAAAAAACACACACATACAGACCCCCACTGAGGCGCACAATCATCCGAATCTTTCATCCCATAGACACACGCAGAAACGCAGGCACCCAGACGAATTGGGAAGGAAGTGGCATGACGATGGCAGAAAGGAAGGTCATAGAGCTCGAGCAGGGATGGGATTTCATGAGGAAAGGCATTAGCAAGCTCATCAATCTGCTAGAGGGCGTCCCTGAGCAACAGTTCAACCCTGAAGAATACATGATGCTGTACACGTATGCTTTTATTTCCCTTGCAAATTCTGCGTGTGTATCTGCCTTGGATTTTTAAAGGTGTCGATCCTTGTTTTCTGCTATGCAGTACCATTTACAACATGTGCACTCAGAAGCCTCCTCAGGACTACTCCCAGCAGCTGTATGACAGATACAGAGAATCATTTGAAGAGTATATAAATGAAATTGTAAACCTCCTTTTTTCTTGTTTATATCACCATGTGAGAACTTATTTGACAATTTATTATTGCCAGGTTTTACCTGCAATAAGAGATAAGCATGACGAGTTTATGCTGAGGGAGCTTGTAGGGCGGTGGGACAACCACAAGGTCATGGTTAGGTGGTTATCTAGGTTCTTCAATTACCTCGACAGATATTTTATTGCCAGGAGGTCTCTCCCTGGTCTATGCGATGTTGGGCTAATCTGCTTTCGTGACCTGGTACTATAGACATTTAAATACTCTTTCAGTGTTTCAGTTAAAAGAGACCCTTTTCTGGCAGTGATGGTCTCATGTGTGGAATTCGATTACAGGTTTATTCAGACGTGAAACACAATGCTAAGGAAGCAGTTATTGTCTTGGTACATTGTTGAATATAGTTACGTTTGTATCACAATTGGAACTTGTTTTTGTATACTGATACTTGCATTGGGACCTCATGTAGATTGACAAAGAACGGGAGGGTGAGCAGATAGATAGGGCTCTATTGAAGAACGTACTTGGAATTTTTGTCGAGATAGGCATGGGAGGAATGGAATCTTATGAAAATGACTTTGAGGCATCAATGCTAGAGGATACAGCAGGATACTATCGACGGAAGGCTTCATCTTGGATTGAGGAAGATTCATGTCCAAACTACATGCTACAGGTCTTGTTTCCGCAAAGATTTGGCTATATCAAATCTCTTTGTGCGCCACAAACCAACTTTGTTGAGTGCAGGCCGAGGAGTGTTTGAAGCGAGAGAGGGAAAGAGTTGGGCACTACCTACACGCAAGCAGCGAGCAAAAATTGTTGGAGGTTAGCGAAGTTTATGTACTTTTTAAGTCTTCAAGATTCTAAGTAATAAGCTGTCATCAGTTTTATGTATCTAGTGGATTTTTTTGGCAAGTCATGCTTTTTAGAACCGAACTTTTCTATGTCACTTAGTTTCAGCGTAGCTTCAGGCTGTTGACTTGTTGTGATTGTTGTTGGGTATATTCTTCAGAAAGTGCAGCATGAGTTGCTAACTCAGTATGAGCAGCAGCTTCTTGAGAAAGAGCATTCTGGATGCAGGGCCCTTCTGAGGGATGACAAGGTAGTTAGGAGCCATCGATCGGTTAGAGGTTTAATTCCTTAACTCATTGATAACTTTGAGCTGGTTTTACAGGTCGATGATCTGTCAAGGATGTATCGTTTGTTCTGCAAAATAACAACAGGGCTCGATCCAATCGCCAATATTTTTAAGAAGGTAATCTCTTTGCATATACCGATAAATTGATGTGAGACCTTTTTGTACATAATTGATTCTGAGTTACGTCTTAGCAAAGAATCCACAGAAAGTTGTTGTACAAGATGTATCATAAATAATTACTTTGAAGTAATATCTCTTGCTTTCAATTAAGCATTAGGCAGCACATCTGACATAAGAAGGGGGGACGGATATTTGGTGAAGGCGGCCAAGTAGAGCACCTGCGGTTCTGTAAACCTTAAGGGACCACCATAGTTAAAAGTATGGTGGTTGCTTAGAGTGGAGACTGTGTGTGTGTGTGAAAGTGATCATGTAGCATGGCCAAGTGGACAAAGAGGAACTGAGCCCAGAAGGTGGGCCGTGGGCCTACTGCACCGGTCGTGGGACCTTAAACTCTAAAAACCCAAAGCTTGATACTTGCAAGCTTTAAATCTTAAAAAATAGGCCTTTTGGATAGGCTTTTTTAAAATGGTTAATCTTTATTAGCCCTTTTGTTCAGGAGTTGGCTCTCCTTGTGTCAGGTGGTCATGCCACGTCATCACTTTGTGACATACCCCTTCTTGAAAGAATTGTAATCACCCTCGATTACGCCTGCAAAACAGACAAAGGCCATAAACCATTTCAGTAGACATTGACTAAGTACCGACGCACTAGACACAACACATCTAGCACTTTTACAAAGACGATAGTCACATCACTGCACATGACATCACATGACAAATCAAGCACATAAAAATTCATTCCAAATCTTAGACCATGACTACCAACAATGTATTTAGTAATCGCATCTAGATCCATCCCTCTATAGGCATGATCGCAATAAGGATTAGTTAATCCGACATCAGTGAGGTCCGATTTTTGAGACTGAAATGCCGCAGTCATTTCGTCTTTCGGTTCTTGCACTCAAACAAGTCACAGGAGAGTACAAATCATTCATATTCAATTTCGGGAATTCCATTTCATAAAATCATATAGCGGAATACTGTCAGCACAGCAGTATCCCTGAAACCCAAAGGGATATCTGTGACTCTATTCAATCCAGGTAATTTGTGACAAAGTAGCGGAGTGACTCATTTTGTGCAATCCCTTTGCACCATATTCAACCCTGCTGATTTACTGGATCTCTCGGAGTAGACATAGCTAAACCGAATGCTTCAAGGTAAAGTTCCAAAATTTGAGAAGTATCTGCTAGGTCCTCCTCCATCCACTTTTCATCTAATGCCGGATAATTCTTGAATCTAACTAAGAACCGTCGAATCACTTTACCTTTCACTTTTCTTCCCTTGTGTGCCAAAATTTGTTCAGGAACGAGTATCTCTTCGCTCTCTTCCACTTCGGGTTACTCTTTTGGCTCCCCATCAATTGACACCTCACCTTTAAAAGGTCTCAAGAGACTCACATGGAATGCATTGTGAATCTTCCAAGTATCTGGCAGCTTGAGTAGAAAGGAGACAACATTCATCTTTTCGTTAAGTTGGAAAGGGCCATAATACCTCATGCTAAACTTTGGAAAAAGGCGCTCCTTTCCCTTTCGTTTTCTTAGGCGAGCCTTCTCAAAACGTAATCGTCTTCCTTTAATTTCAAGTCGCATCGATGCCGATCTGCTGCCTTCTTAAGTTGTACTTGACACTTCTCTAAAGCCTCGCGGACCTTGGCAAAAGCAGTGTCCAAGTCCCTCGTGTATTGGTCGACTTCAAAAATCTTGTCTTTAGTACTGAGAAAGGGTGGAACCTTCTGAGCACCTTCAATTATCTCAAATGGCGCCTTCCCCATCGAAGAGTGAACCGTGTTATTGTAGGCAAATTTCATTAAAGGCAATTTTTTTTCCCATTGAGTCTTCTGATCAAAGATGTAAGACTTCAACAAATCCAAAACAATTGAATTTGCGATCTCAGATTGCCCATCTGTCTGTGGGTGGAATGATGGCGAGAATTGCAACCGCCTGCCAATGTTCTCTCAAATAGCCCTGCAAAACAAACTCTTGAATCGGGGATCTCTGTCGGAGACGATTGTCTCAGGCATGTCATGTAACTGAAATATTTGTGCAATGAACAATCTCGCTAAATGGTTCGGCTTGACTGTTTTCTTCACTGGAATGAAGTGAGCTTACTTGCTAAATCTGTCAATGACAGTCCAAATGCCATCGTGCCCACTCTGTGTCTTCTGGAGATCAAAGATGAAATCCATTGCAATACTTTCCCGGGGGCGGGTGGGAATGGGTAAAGGTTGTAGTAATCTTTGTGCCTTATGCCTGCCAAACTTGACCTTTTGGCATAGTAAACAATTTGCGAACAAAGTCGTCCAGATGCTTCTTGAGTCTCGGCCAAAAGAAATAACATTCTACCCCCTTCAAGGTGGTATCGATGTTGCGGTGACTCGTAAATGGTGGACAGTGGCACTCTATCAAGACCTTTTCCCTCAAAGGGTATGTGATACACAACATCGTTTTCTTCATCAAGTAGCCATCCCGTATGGAATATCTTGGAACTGTCTCCCCATTCTGTATCTGAGTAACAAGATCGGTAAAGTCCGGATCTGTGGCGTACTAGTCAACCATATCCTCGAAGCTCCTATGATGGATCGCGGAAATAGCCAAGACGAGGGGCTTTCGAGACTATGCATCTACCACTAATTTTTTCCGTCCCTGATGTTACGTGGACATTCTGGAAGTGACACTGTGACAAGATGTTAGCCCACCACATGTGCTTTTCCGAAAGCTGCTTCTGTGACAAGAAGTAGCACAAAGTTTGATGATTTGTAAAAACTGTGAAGTCGGCTCCGAGTAGATAATGTGAGAGTGCACGTGTGCGGAAGTGTGAGAGAGGAGAGAGAGCGATAGTAGACTACAAACGCTATGTGTAGGAAAGGAGGCGATGAGGCCCCCACTTACTACTAGAGAAGAGAACCTCCCCTCCGTACAACAGATGTGGAAGTGGGTACCCCCCCCGGCCCCATAAATAGGTGCCCAATGGGAGGTAGGGCAAAGCTTGATAAAAATCCCCATGACCCAACAAAAATAAATGGTATATAGAAATATATAAGAGGGTGCCCGGACAGTGCAGTCTAAATGCATATGCAAAGAGTGGCCAGCCCGGAGTCACACTAGTCGTACATGCATGCCCTAGACCTGTGAAGCAGCAGAGTGATGTAAGTCTAACACCCCCTCTCATCACTTGATGCTGAACAAATCGAATGAAGCCGAAGATGTGAGGCAAATGATGAAGATGTCTGCCGCGATGTCCAGCGGAGGACAATACTCCGACGAGCGCCGTGAGTGTAGCAGCAGTCTGGGGTGTCCCAGTCGCCGAGAGATCTCCGTGGTAAAGTGCTGTCACGAGCAGTGTAGCAAACTGCTGTACTCCGCCGATACAGGGTGAAGATATTGCGTGAAGGTCTCGAATTGAGTGCGAAAACAACTCCTTGTCGTAAAAGAAGTGCCAATAGACCTACAATTGTCCTGCCCAAAAGGATCTGTGGTGTCTGTAGTCAAACCGTCTGGAGAAAATGGGGAAGCCCAGGAACCGTCATGAGAATAACTAGAAGCCTGTCAATCCATGAACTTGTAACCTAGCGTGGCAAGGTAGCTAAGCTGTGTAAAACTCCAGGAAGTCCAGATGTAGCAATCTGCATCGTAAACTCCTCCGAAACAAGGAAAGCCAGACTAAACAGTCTGCGTTGTAGAAGCTACCCTAAGCTGCAGCAGTCATCGAGAGACCGCACGGACCACCACCGGATGGTGTCTTGTCAGTAGGTAGGGTAATCCAAAATGAGGGGAACGCGAGACTAGACTAATATGGTCTGACCAAGCTGTGGTCAGACCAAGCTGTTTGCACCGTAATCATTCTGTGAGGAAGGGAAGCCAGACTAGACTAGAGGTGTGGTCAGACCAAGCTGTTTGCACCGTAATCATTCTGTGAGGAAGGGAAGCTAGACTAGACTAATCTGGTCTGCGGCGTCTTGCCTATATCTCTTGCCTCCAATCCTCCGATGTCAACCAAAATAGAATCCGCGCCAATAACGCCACCAAACCGCATCTCGGTGTGGCTCTCAATGTGAATGAGCTGGGAGTGGCCTACTGCCCAGGTCGGGGGACAAGTCTGTTGTAAGGTTACCAAGGGTGAGTGTAAGCAACTCTAAAGGTAGCAATCCAAATGATCAAGAGTATAGAAGAGCAATTGCACTACGATCGAAGCCAAGCTCCGAGTGACTCCGAATGTAGTCCAAGAAGAGATCAAAGATCCTCTCTCGAAGTCCATGTAGATGCTCCTGTGTAAGCAAGTGATCTGACGTGTCGAGGTCAACTGGTAAGTGTCTGTCCACCCAAGATGGTGGGAATGTCGAAATCTCGGGTGAACTCCTCTGATGAGTGCATAGGTGTGTTCATAGGAAACCACAAGTCACTACCCCCTCTGGAGTGTGCAACCGCCGAATGATGGCTGGAATGAATGGATCTCCCAAGGATTATACGCCCGTAGAAGATCAATGTCACAAGACGGGCACCACGTGCCAATAGAAAAGAACCGACTGAACAGACTTTTAGCACTTTCAATAACAACTGAATTGAGAGAGAGAGACGACACGCGACATGGAGTGGCGGAATTCCACCCCATAGAGTATTGGCCCCAAACCTTGGCGCCCCTTTCAGTATTTCTTTATATTGCGTCAACACAGTACAAGCGGAACTCCACGCTCTGCACCTCTCCAGGAAGCATGTTAGAGAATGAGCCCTAACCTCATATTTAAAGACCCTTGGCCTGAAAAGCAGTTACAGTGAATAGCCTTCAAAACTCAAAAGCTTTTGGTCCAAAAGCAATGCCAAAAAGTTGCCAGTGTAAATCACAGAAATCCGTACAGTCCTGCCACGTCAGCACTGCCAGCGTAAAAAGCGGAAATCCGTACAGTTCTGCCATGTTAGCAGTTAGTGGAACTTTCGGACTGTCCGTACAGGTGTGCCACGTCAGCAAACCAGCGCGTATCTTTTGTGTGTGTGTGTGTGTGTGTGTGTGATGGTCCTGCTTCAGCTTCTACTGCTCTGCCTCTTCACTTAGGGTTTAGGCCCCTCGGCCCACATCTGCAAGTTGGCTCCCTTCTTCAGCGCTTTGACAGGTCAACAGTTTGTGACATCTCCCCTTCTTGAAAGAGAGTAATCGTCCGCGATTACAGCATATCTGCAAAACAACTCAAGTTAGCTCAAAGCTTTCCGAGGGTCATTCCGAGGGACAATCAGTTTGCTCTTTTGGATCAGGGAGTTAGCTTCTCCTTTCGGCTCTTTTGATTAAGGAGTTAGCTTCTCCTTTTGTCCAAATCACAACTCTTGATATTTCGGCGTAGTAAAATTAGCCATCACACCCAGACCGTCACACCCAGACCGTACTGATCTTCCACGGGTGTCTTGATGCAGTAAAATTACATACCTAGGCAATCTCATCCAATTAGGAATATTTAGTGGTTGGCACATCACAATGCAACACAAATGCTCACATATGCATATTACAAGACATAGAAAATTAAAGCCGTCGATGAACACTCCTCCCGCATAACCTAACAAGGTCCGGGTCGGGAGATATTCAACGACTCCCTCATCACTCCTCCCGCACAACCTAAAAAGGTCCGGGCCGGGAGATATAGAGGCCTTTTACAACCAAACGCCCCCCAGACTGCAGCCTGCGTCGTTTGGAGGTGTTGAGAGTAACCACTGCTCAGACTTCTTAATACTCCTCCCGCATAACGATCCAGGTCTGGGTTGGGAGTCACAATAACACTTTTCAATCGTCATTTCTCACTACTCCACCCGTGAGTAAAATCACCAATCATTGAAACCAATATTAAAACCAGAGTCAAAACAATTCAAATCGGCACCAAAACAAGTTCAAAACAGATACCATCCATTTCAAACAAATTTTCAAACAATACTGTGTAGCTATAAAGAAAAACAAGTAGAGAGAGTTCATTCGAGGTTTTGTTCCGACAACCGAACTTTGAGGACGACTGGCTTGTCCTTCTGCATCACGGTGATGGTTCGGTTCCGAACCTGGAGAGTCGCATCATTCTTGTCGTGCCAAGGCATGCCCAAGAGAACGTCGCAATTGCCCAACTTCATGATGTGGAAATCAGCTTTTCTATGATAATCTTGAATAATCACTGGAAGAGCACCAATTTCATGTGCACATCTAACCTTATGTGTACGTGGACAAGCTACTTCATGACATGGGTTGAGTTCAGCTAGATTAGGAAGTGTATGTCCAGGCACTTAGATTAGATGCTTATCCTCTGGTTGCACACAACATGATCATCAGATTTCAGTCAGAACCCATCAGGAGCATTTTTACAGTGCGTAGATCTATTTTTCCTATTTTAGCCAATTTTCACTTATTATTTTTAAGCGACTTTTGTTGGGAACTGGGTAGGGCAATTGAGCCAAGCATATATAAAAGAAAGCCTAGCAGCAGGAACCGTGTGTTCAACAGGCACCTTCTCAGCAAGACTCCCAATAGCAAACCTAACGTTTTTGTCAATAGCAGAAGCCTAGCGTTTTTCATCTACAGCAGTCCCTGGCGTTTTTGCATGGCAGATCAGCCTCGACAGTAGCAACCACAGCAGGACACCTAGCGTTTTTGCATCTACACAACATTCAGCCCTAGCGTTTTTGCATCAACATGACAGCCTAGCGTTTTGCAGATTATCCGCGACAAGACAACAAGTTGCACCAGCGTTTTCAGTTTTCAGCAGTCAGACATTGCAGTAGAAGTCCCGAACCTCGCAGATCTCACCATCCTGCAACAAATCCTCGCCGCACGGTCATATCAATGAGCGTTTATAGTTTGAGCCCGGAAAACGCAGGTTTCAGCATCTGCGTTTTCAGCGCGTTGTCGTTGCGTTGTCGTCATCGCCGTCGTCACCGACATAGAGTCAGAATTCAGCAGATGAAGATTTGCAGATTTCAGCCATTAGCGTTTTCAGATTTCAGCCCGTCTCGTCGTCATCCTCATCGCCGTCGACATCGTCGGCAAGTCCAAGCATTGTAGAGATTTGTGCAATCAATAGTAGACCGCTCTCGCCATAGAGAGTTTGTCTGGTTCGTATTCTTCTCTCTCTATCTCTCAATCTCAACACTTTGTTTGTGATCATTTGCACTCTCTCACTAAAGGAACGGAAGGCTCTCCCTTTTGTAAGTAAAAGGAACCTTGAGCACAATTCGGAGGATTCATCTTGAGCAAAGTTCAACATTCACTTCCGCTGCACCTTACAACGAATGAGCGGTACCACTTTCTGAGTTTGCCCGTGGCTAGCTCAGCTTGAATTTCTCCACCCTCTGCATCATAATCAAAGTGCATCTGCTTTAAGAATTCTGGATGGATGAAGTTCTTTGTAGCTCCGGGGTCAAAGAAAATAAGAGCTTTGAAGCCATTGACTTTGCCATATGCTCGACACAATTCATTTGTACTCTCAAGGCGTATGCCATAAATATTAGAGGAACTAGTCTAATAGCGGGTCTAGCTCTCTTAGTAGGAGGTGGCGATGGGGTTCTGTCGATCGTTGGTGCGGGCGTCGGCTCCTCTGGTCTATCAGTGCGTTTGGGACAATTATAATGATTATGCCTTGTTTGAAAGCATCCAAAGCATTGGCCTTCTTGTAGTAGGGTGTCTCGTTGTTGAGGCGTCAAACGAGGCCTTTCGGTTGATTTTCACGATACTCTCGAGAATTTGTTCGTTGTTGCCGAGAGTTGTGGTTAGTGGTCGGAGATTCTTCTGTGGTAAACTCTAGCTTTCCCTTCATTAGTTTGCATGGTGGAGACTTGCTTGGATAGACAATATTCCTATAATGGTGATGGTAGTCCAATGGTGTATCGCTCGCATTGGGCCTCCAAGGGAACAAATTTAAAGAAGGATACCGGAAGGTACACGTCGAGAAACCTTTGGTTATATTTGTCCATAGTTTCGGTGGCAAGCATTTTCAAGTTGCCCCTCTTTGCCAAAATCCGGACTTCGAACATAGAAGTCATGTAACTACGTGCAAAAATTGTCTTGAAAGCTTGCTAGGTCCTTGGAGCATGCGGTTGTGTCGCGGTTGAACTCCACCATTGCATAGCATTATCTTTAAGAAATCCCGCTGCTCGAGAAATCTTGGATTCTTCTGTATAGTTCCCTAAAGCATAGATGTTGTTGAATTGCTGTAGGAACTACAATGCTTTCTTGCGATCTTTCAGCCCGGAAAAAGTGAAAAATTTTACTGTCGTGCCGTCATCTTTGAAATCTTTGGGTTGGTTAGGCGCATATCCCGTGTATGGATAATAAGGGTATCCATATGGGCTCCAACCATTGTAGCCTGGTGGCGGCGGTGGTGGTGGGGGCAATGGCGGTTGCATTGGATCAGGGTTAGATGGCTGCACCATATTCCTGAAGACTCCCCCGATCGGAAAAGACGGCTGAGAAGTTTGCCAGTTGGAAGCTCTCGTACTTTGTGTGGCCAGAGGAGGAGGTACCACCTGGGGCATCAGAAGGGGTAACACGTAGTTCAAAAATTGTTGAAAACTTTGCAGCATCGAAAGATTCTGCTGAGGATGCGGCGAAAGAATGTCGTGAAGTTCGTTGAGCAGAAACTGCAAATATTCTAGTGAATCCATGAATTCCAAGTCTTGGGTTCTTTATGGCGTATGCCTTGTAAGACAAAGCGATGAAGACGGGAGCGCGTCCGATGCGCGATGAAGTAAGGGTGGGAGTGGTTGATAAGTCCGAGGTCGGGGGCCGAAGATACCTCAAATAAAATTCCAAAGCTCTGTTTGCTCTTTTGTAGGACCGGTATGCTTTCAGAAAAGCATATCGCGTGATGCTCTGATACCACTGTCATTAGACGGGCACCACGTGCCAATAGAAAAGAACAGACTGAACAGACTTTTAGCACTTCAATAACAACTGAATTGAGAGAGAGAGACGACACGCGACACGAAGTGGCGGAATTTCACCCCAAAGAGTATTGGCCCAAAACCTTGGCGCCCCTTTCGGTATTTCTTTATATTTTTAACACAGTATAAGCCGGAACTCCACGCTCTGCACCTTCTTCAGGAAGCATGCCAGAGACTGAGCCCTAACCTCATATTTAAAGGCCCTTGGTCTGAAAAGCAGTTACAATCAAAAGCTTATGGTCCAAAAGCAATGCCAAAAAGCTGCCAGCGTAAATCACGGAAATCCGTACAGTCTTGCCACGTCAACACTGTCAACGTAAAAAGCAGAAATCCGTATAGTTTTGCTACGTCAACAGTCAGCGGAATTTTCGGACTGTCCATACAGGCGTGCCATGTCAGCAAACCAGCGCGTATCTTTTGCGTGTGTGTGATGGTCTTGCTTCATCTTCTGTTGCTCTGCCTCTTCACTTAGGGTTTAGGCCCCTTGGCCCACATCTGCAAGTTGGTCCCTTCTTCAGGGCTTTGACACGTCAGTAGTTCGTGACAATCAAGCTAATGTCGAAGATACCATGTAGTGCAGCAGTCACCGAGAGACCGCATGGACCACCACTGGATGGTGTCTTGGCAGGGGGTAATGTCACCAGGAGGTGTATTTTTCCTGTTGCCTTTCGTAAATAAGTATTAGATATATTTATTTTATTTTTACTTGTTTGTCTCGGAACCCTTGAAAAGGTGCAAGTGGACATTGCATGGCCAGTGTGAAACGGCTGCAGCCAAATGGGTTTCTCACATCGGGGATCTAGGTCGGTCAGACAGGGACTGCCCGGGCCAGTTAACACTGAATTCTGATGAGTATGGAAGCTCGTGTGCGCTAAACTGGAATTTGGGCCACTCGTCAAGTCACTGCAACTTTATAAGTTGAAAGGGGCCAATAAATTAACCCACATTGTAGATGTTGGTCAAATGGTAGTCTTCAATGATGGTCAGGAGACCGATAGGGACGCCATGGAAGCATCTCCTAAAATTTAGGGAACTTCTATTTTTGACCGGAAAATGTGTTCACGTCATTAGCTCTGGAATGACAAGGGGAACATTTTATTGCTCTGCTGCCAAGTCAACTGACGCACCAGTTGAGATATTTTTAGCAGGGAAAGCCCAAACTCGGAAACTGGGCGACGTGTCAGCTTGTGAGCGTTTCTGCCACTCTGGGAGGCAAAAACGAGCTGCATATCAACAAAGGGGGCGCCATTTTCAGCCTCAGGTGGATTGTAGCAGGTACAAAAGCTATGGAATGCTTACCTTGCCCTCTATGCACAGTATGGTGACGGGAGTGATGCCCCGCACGCTACATACTGCTCTCTTTCTCCCCTGCGTACAGTATGTTATGCCCCACTAGTGGGCTTCTCATTTGACCTATGTACAGTTCTGGGGGTTTATGCGCATTTGCCAAGGCAAGAGCCTTCTGAATAGGAACCGGATTAGCTAATTGCTAATCCCCCACAGGTACGCACAGTTCCATCACGAAAGATTGCGAGTTTGGAGAGTTTTCTCGCGTGAAAACTCGTCCAATTCATAGGGGAACTGTCCCATTGCGTGCGGGAGCCCTTGGGACACGCGTAGGCGTGTTCGCTCCGCTAAAAACGATCCGAAACAGCGAATTACAGCCTGCTGTGTTTTTCTGCAGGTTTAGGGTTTCGTGCCTAAACTGCAAGGGAACACCGGGGGAGTCTCGTGAGAGCCTTGGGATGCGTGTACACGCTTTTGGGCACCCGGCAGTGAAAAACAGAGAATTACAGCCCGCTGAATTTCTGTGACAGCTCACCAGAAAGCTTCCAGATATCGAGGGAATCCGTCCTAGACAGGTGTTTTTGACCTACAGGGGTTTTTGCGCCGTTATGCTGTCGAAATCTGGTCGAAAACCTGCGTTTTCAGCCCTCGCCAGGTTTGGACAGCTTTGTGAAAGCTTGTGCTAAGTGGTCGGATCGTCTACCTTAATTTGAATAAAGAAATACCGAAAGGGGCGCCAGTCTTTGGGGCCTACAAGGTGTCGGTCTCGTGTGCGCAGTGACATTCTAGTCGCTGGACGCAACTGTGTTCTCTTCCCTTCTCAGTGCTCTGTGTAAAGTTAACAGGTAATTGAAATAGTACCGCCCTCTACGTTGTACAGGCCGGTTATAGGTAACTTCATCCTCTGTGAAAAGCACAAGCCATGTGGTTGCTATTGACCCAAAAACGCAACTGCGAGGTGATGAAAACGCTGCTGTCCAGCGATTTTCAGCGTGCTCGTACGCCCCCGGCAAGGTCCGGAGCGATGCAGAGGGTGTGGGGAGGGTGGTGAATCAATGGCACAGCCCCAGGTGGGCTGAAAACAGAGAAAACTGGAGGTGCTTATGGCTGAAAACAGTAGATCTGAAGCACCGGATGCCGAGCCGGTGGGGTAAAGGTCTGAGTGGGCTGATGCTGGCGCTGCACCTCTCTGCTGAAAACGCAAGGTTTTCCACCAAAAACGCAGGTGCTCCCTAAAAACGCAAGGGGCAACAAAATACGCAGCAAAATACGCAAGTGATCTGGAGGTGGGGTTTTCAGCGACAAAAATGTCCAGAAATGGCTGGAGCGTAGCCAACAGGTGATCGCTAATGGAGGAAGCAAAAAACGCAGTTGGAAATGGGGATTCCTGCGACAGAAACCCTACAGGAATCTTCGCTTGTATGGCAGAATGCTGATCGTTGGCTGATGTAAAAACGCTGGCTGAAATCATCTTGGGAAGAGGAACCTCATGCTGAAATGCGCCTCGGAGATGGAGAGCTTGAAGCTCTGATACCATGTGAGAGTGCGCGTGTGCTGAAGCGTGAGAGGGGGGAGAGAGTGTCACAAATGGGTGATGTGGCATGGCCCTGGACATGGGCAGCAGAGCACCCCCCCCCCCCCGGCTAACAGCCTGCCCGAAAAACCCGCAGACTGACACGTGGCAGATTCCGTGAAACGTGGCAGATTCCATGATTTGTGGCGCAAATTCCGCTCACTTGTTGATGTGGTAGTGCGTACGGAAATAAAGCAGGGTGTACGGAATTCCAGCTTTTGTGCAAGCTGAATCTACGCTGGCTGTTTTTGGGAAGCTTTTGGAGCATTGCTTTATTTTTTAAGATGCTTTTAAAAGTGAAAGCTTTCGGGGCTCTGTTTTTGGGCATTGTTACAGCTTTTACCCATACCCACCCGCCCCTCGGAAAATATTGAAATGGATTTCATTTTTGATCTCCCGAGAACACAGAATGATCACGATGATTTTCCGATTACATGGCACGTCTGAGACGATTGTCTCCGACAGAGACCCCAGATTTATGAGTTTGTTTTGGAAGGCAATTTGGGAGAACATTGGCACGTATTTGCAGTTCTCGTCATCGTTCCACTTGCAGACTGACGGGCAATCTGAGATTGCCAATTCAGTGGTTTTAGATTTATTGAAGTCTTGTATCTCGGATCAGAAGACTCAATGGGAAAAAAACTTACCTTTGGTGGTATTTGCCTACAATAACACGATACACTCTTCGACGGGGAAGACGCCATGTCACAAAACGGGAGCGTACACGAGCACTTGGAAAATCTGAAAATTATAATTCTTTGCAAACATGAGAGAAGGGAGAAGATCGACACAGTATTGGGGACCAGAAGATAGGCTGGTCCCCCCCCGTAAAGAGGATTCTTTTATTCAGGGAGAATTCTTATACAAGCACGAGAACCCGAGGAAACCCCTCCGTTCTGTAACCTTAGACTCGAAGGTCGTGCTTTCCCGTAAAGGGCTTGGGCACAAGGCCGTTCCTTCCCGTAAGGGACTTAGGCGCGAAGCCGTGCTTTCCCGTAAGGGACTTAGGCGTGAAGCCGTACTTCTTGTAAAGGGCCTTCCCGTAAGACGGGAGATTCTTGCAAAACAAACCACACAAAGCAACAATTCTCAAAGCGTATCAACACCTTATACCTATCACTTCTTGCTCGGAGAATCAAACTCTGTACTCAGTCGTCACGCGAACACTTGCAAATTCTGTCGCCAGGCTCTACTCCAGAATCCCAGCGCTGGTGCTTTCCTGCTGCTTCCGGCTCTTCCAAAGTGAAACACTGGCTACCCTTTTATAGGGTCCGACACCCGACAGGAATAGGGGTCCAAAAGCAGAACTTGGCGCTCCTAGAGAGAGGAAAGAGAAAATCGCGTTTTCTAGAGAGGAGAGAGAAAATCGTTTTTTTTAGAAAAAGGAGAGAGAGAGATCGCAATTCAGCCCCCTGCATAGCTATTAGCGCTTGCTTTTTTTATAAGAGCCCTGCTTGCTTTATTTTATTAATAAAGGGGCCGGTCACTTAAAAGTGACCGGTCACTTTATAAAATAAAGTGTGAACCTGTTCAAACTTTAAAAACTCACTCAGTTAGTGAAAACAATGCTACACAGACACATTCCAGGCGTCCCCGGGTGCAGTACACGACACAGATGCAATGCATACACAGACTCCTCGCGGGAAAACATCTGTCCTCCCGCGACTGTTCTTGCTTTTCGTAAAAAGCTTCATTGAACCCATCTTTATTCTTGTGCTTGCGTTCTACGCGTATTTTCTTACTCAGTTCGGATTTCCTCCTTAGCCTACGGAATGCCCCCTTACTGATGCACTCGTCACCCATCATGTGACGCATCAGGGGCACTCGTAACCCGGCCCTTTTCACCGAACTTACGGAAACTCCTTCGCGATGTTTACCGTCACCCATCAAATGACACATCAGAGTTGTCCGTTCCTGATGGCAGTTCCTGTAGCTACAATCTTTTAACAGTTCTTAGTGCACATAATAAAATATCATAAAAAAGAGATTAATCATTAAAAATAAGAAAATAGTCCAATTAGCAACATCCCTCTGGCTTCTAAACAGTTGACCTCAACTGTAGTGCTTGGACATATACCTCCAGTATCTCGGGATAAGTTGCTAATTCCTCCTACGTCATCCACTGAGCATCTATATTCGAATAGTTCTTAAACTTAAACCAAATACTTCCGTGTTATCTTTCCGGATTTGAGAGACCGCTCCTGATAACTTACTATCTGCTCCGGTTGGAGTATTTCTTCTGTTTCCTCAACCTCAGGAGGTTCCTCAACACTAGGCTGGCTTGGAGGCGGTCCCACATACGGCCGGAGTAAACTGACATGGAAAGCATTATGGATCTTCCAATTAGGCGGTAGCTCTAATCAGAAAGCGACATCATTCACTCGCTTAGTAATCTTAAACGGCCCATAATAACGGGTAGAAAGTTTTACCACTTTCCCCTTATGAGACGCTTGTTTCTTAAGTCTTGCCTTCTCAAACTTGAGTAAGACTAACTGTCCGACTGTTAAGTCTAGATTCCTTCTGTGCTTGTCTGCAGCTTTCTTATGCTTTTCTTGAGAGCGTAGAATAGCTCTTCTAACTTGCCCGTAGGCGGTGTCCAAATCCCGGACAAATTCATCTGCTGCAAAGATCTTATCCTTAGTTAAAAGGATCGGTGGAAGCAAAGGCTTACCATAGAGAATCTCAAAAGGTGCTTTCCCCGTCGATGAGTGTATGGTATTGTTATACGCATACTCGACAAGAGGCAAATATTTCTCCCAGTCAGATTGCCGGTCTGACACATAAGCTTTTAACATATCCAATACCGTGGAATTGGCTATCTCACTTTGCCCGTCCGTTTGAGGATGGTAGGCAGATGAAAAATTCAGCTTTGTACCAAGATTATCCATCAAGGCACGCGAAAAATTTCTTGACATGCAAGGATCTCGATCGCTCACAATAGACTTAGGCATTCCATGATGCTTAAAGATCTGTGCTAGGAAGACCCTAGCCATATGATCTGCTTTGATCGTTTTCTTGACTGGTATAAAGTGTGCTTGCTTGCTAAACCTGTCCACAATGGTCCAGATCGCGTCATTTCCAGTCTGAGTTCTAGGGAGGTCCATGATGAAGTCCATGGCAATACTTTCCCAAGGTTCATTAGGCACAGGTAAAGGTTGTAGCAACCCAGGCGTCTTATGCCTATCATACTTCACTTATTGGCAAACCAAGCATTCCCTGACATACTTATCAATGTATGCTTTAAGGCTAGGCCAAAATAAATATCTTTCCATTGCTAAGATCGTAGGGAGAATACCCCGATGACCTGCATAAGGCGAAGCGTGTGCTTCATCCATGATCTTCTTTCTTAATGGTTCCGCCACACATATGGCCTGATGGTGGTAGAGATAACCGTCCCGAATGGAATAGGGAAACTCATTCTCTCCACGATGTAGCTTTCCCCAAATGGTGGAGAAGTCTGGATAATTCGGATACAAATCCGGTAGTGCTTCTAATTCTTGGTGATACACCGAAGTGATAGCGTTCACCCTTGGCTGCCTAGACAATGCGTCTGCGACTACATTCTTACTCCCAGCCGTGTGAAGGATCTGGAAGTGAAACATAGACAAAAAGTTTGCCCACCTCATCTGCTTCCCAGATAGTTTCCTTTGCGTAAGAAAATACCGCAAACTCTGGTGATGAGTCTTGATCACAAAATCCGCTCCTAGAAGATAGTGCTTCCAGTTGGATAAGGCGTGAATCACAGCCGAGAGTTCCTTTTCGTAGATTGATGCATGCAACTCTGCATCCTTAAGCCGTCTGCTTTCGTATGCCACTGCATGGCCTTCTTGGTTTAACACTGCTCCGATGCAATCGCTTGAAGCATCGCAGTGAACCTCAAATGGTTTCCTTAAGTCAGGCACTATCAAAATAGGTCCATGGCTTAGCAAGTACTTGAGCCGATCAAAAGCTCCTTGTTGTCTCGATCCCTATCTGAAAGGAATCTTCTTCTTTGTCAAATCATGAAGTGGTCCGGCTACATGAGCAAATCCTCGGACAAACCTTCGATAATATGAACATAATCCCAGGAAGCTACGTACATCATGTACCGTAGTGGGAATAGGCCAATCTTCGACCACTCAGATCTTGGCAAGATCCATACTCACTTGATTGTGAGAGACTATATGGCCGAGATAGTGTATCTCAGAGAGAAAGAACTCGCTCTTCTTTGCATTCACATGCAACTCATGCTTTCGCAATTCTTGAAACACTAAGTCGAAGTGCTTCCGATGTTCCTCTTCTGACTTAGAGAAGATGAGTATGTCGTCAAAGAGTACTCCCGTAATAGCTCGATACGGGCTGAAAATGCGGTCCATCATGCGATTGAATGTCGCAGGAGCATTGGTCAAGCCGAAAGGCATTACCAAAAATTCATATAGTCCAAAGGTTGTGCGGAAAGCAGTCTTATGGACATCCTTAGGGGCGATCCGTATCTGATGATACCCACTCTTTAAGTCTATGCGACTAAAGACACTTGCATCCTGCAACTTATCAAGTATATCATCAATCCGAGGGATTGGAAAGCGATTCTTGATTGTGATCTTGTTTAAAGACCGATAGTCTATGCACATTCGAAACGTGCCATCTTTCTTCTGCACCAGTAGAACTGGAGAGCAGTAGGGTGAAGCACTGGGCCGTACTAACCCTTTCTCTAGAAGCTTGTTGACTTGCTTCAAAATTTCCTCTTGCTGAGCAAGACTTACCCGGTAAGGGGGTTGATTGGGAGGCGAACTACCCGGTATGAGATCTATGCGGTGATCTTCCGGGCGTACCGGAGGGAGTTCATCAGGAAGTGTTTCCGTGAAACAATCCTTGTACTTTTCAATAAATTGAAGACGCTTAATTTCCAGACTAGAGAGAGAGAGTCCCTACTAGTTTTATCCTTTGCAAAAATCAAGTAAGCAGAAATACACTTCTTCATTTCTTTCTTAATGGAGATATGGCTTACAATTGGGAACTGCCAATCTCCTGCATCAGCTTGAATCTTTATTTTCTTACCCCCATGATCAAAAGTGAGGGTCTTTTCCACATAGTTACCAGGAACGGGAAACCGGAACGGGAACACGGAACGGGAATGCCGAACAAAATGCTATTCCCTGTTACGGGTACTCACGTTTGAAACACGGAATGGGGATTCGGAACGGGAACTTGGGATGGGAACGGGGAACGGAGACCTGAAAACGGCCATTCCTTGTTACTATGCTTTTCCACATAATCGGGAATAGTTGTCATGTGAAAGTGCCATGGCATACCCAAGATGATATCACATCCCTCGATAGGTGCCATCAAAAATGATTTGCGGTCCTTGTACTCGCCAATCCGAAGATTGAGCTGTCCTTGCACGGGAGTTGCATTGGTTGTCAACCCCTCGAATGCCGATCCGGATGTAAACGGTGTGCCAAGCTGAGCCGGTGTAAGGCACAAACGTTCTGCAGTATCCAGGGAGATTAAGTTATCCGTGGATCCTTGATCATAAAGAATCAATACTCGCTGGTTGTTCAACGACCCCCAACTCTTGAGAAGTTGACGCTTCCCTTTCTCCGTTTCTGTGTTTCCTTGAACATCTGGAATTGAGTTCGAACTTGGTGGTGCGGGCTCCTTCCTTGCTTTTTCTTGCCTCATAGAGGCTTGCTCTTGCCGTTGCTGCTTTAGCGGGCAGTCCGGTTTCATATGTCCTTTCTCGCCACAGTAGAAGCATCTTCCTTCCTCTTTGAAAGTTTGAAGTTGAGTAGGGGAAAGATACTTAGTTCGCTTGCCAGTGCCCTCTGGCTTCTTAGAATGATCATCGTCTCTAGATGGAGGACGTTTTCTTCCTTGGCCCCCTTGGTCATCGTAGACCCCTCTTTGTCTTGCACGGTAAGTGCTATGCTCCATCTTTCTGGGCGTCCCAGTTAGAGTGCAAATCCTTAGTAATGATTGCTGACTCCATCATCCTTTGAAGAGTATCATGCGGATACACCTTCATACTCTTTCGAAGTTGCGGTTGGAGACCCGCTTCGAACTTTCTTTTCTTTTCCTCGTCGGCAATCTTCATGAAGGGAGTAACCTTCAGAAGAACCGACCAATACTTGTCCACATAAGTCGTTACTCTTTCATGTTCCTTGTGGGCAAGCCAGTCCCATTCCTTCCGTATGTCCTGCTCGAAGTCAAGTGGAAGAAATTGTTCATAAAATTCAGATTTGAAGCTCTCCCAAGTTCTGGCCTGAGAACCTTCAGAATCTTGGCTAACCACCAGTTACTTGCCGTTTCCTTGAGGTGCATCCCCACATGGCGTAATTTGGATTTTTCTGTGAAGTGCCCATTGGTAAAGGTGACTTCAAACTGTCTGATGAAGGACAGTGCTTTGGAGATGTCTCTCCGTCCGTTGTAGGTTTCGAACTTGATGTCCTTGTCGCCCGATTTGAAGACTCTCATGCGATGTTGAGACTTGCGACCATGCTTCTTGAATCGAGGCTTATCTTTAGGTTGATGTAAGGTAGTGGCAGTAGTAGCTGCTTCCTTCTTCTGACGAGATGATCGAGAAGTAGAAGTATAATCAGGAGAGTAAGATGGAGATGAGATAGAAATGTCCTTGCTCTCGTCTAGCAGAGAGAGCGCTTTTTCCTGGCCTTTCCTTGAAGTAGGCCGTTCATTCCGATCCGAAGATCCTTTGTGCACCTCGGCACGTTCTTCTTCTCTTGCCTCCATGCCAACAGTGTTGTCTGGATGCTTGGCTGCATTAGTTCCATTCGTTTTCTTCATTCCGCCCAAAAGCTTTTTGCACGTCTGGCAACGGTAAGATTTGTTGCAACTCTGCAAGCTGAGCTTGCACTTGTTGAAGCTCCTCTTCAACGCTTCTCCCTTGGCTCGACATGGTTCTTCCCGTTCTTCCCGGAATCGTCCTTCTTTGCAAAGAAAGAGAGGAGTCCGAGCTCTGATACAACTGTCACAAAACGGGAGCGTACACGAGCACTTAGAAAATCTGAAAATTATAATTCTTTGCAAACATGAGAGAAGGGAGAAGATCGACACAGTATTGGGGACCAGAAGACTGGTCCCCCCGTAAAGAGTATTCTTTTATTCAGGGAGAATTCTTATACAAGCACGAGAACCCGAGGAAACCCCTCCGTTCTGTAATCTTAGACCCGAAGGTCGTGCTTTCCCGTAAAGGGCTTGGGCACAAGGCCGTTCCTTCCCGTAAGGGACTTAGGCGCGAAGCCGTGCTTTCCCGTAAGGGACTTAGGAGTGAAGCCGTACTTTCCTGTAAGGGACTTAGGCGTGAAGCCGTACTTCCCGTAAAGGGCCTTCTCGTTAGACGGGAGATTCCTGCAAAACAAACCACACAAAGCAACAATTCTCAAAGCGTATCAACACCTTATACCTGTCGCTTCTTGCTCGGAGAATCAATCTCCGTACTCAGTCGTCACGCGAACACTTGCAAATTCTGTCGCCAGGCTCTACTCGAGAATCCCAGCGCTGGTGCTTTCCTGCTGCTTCCGGCTCTTCCAAACTGAAACACTTGCTACCCTTTTATAGGGTCCGACACCCGGCAGGAATAGGGGTCCAATTAGCAACACGCCATTCTTAGTGCACATAATAAAATATCATAAAAAAGAGATTAATCATTAAAAATAAGAAAATAGTCCAATTAGCAACACGCCATTTCAGATTGTTGAAAGTACTGCGAAGGTTCCATCCTTCCTGAGCACGAAAGATTAGATATTTGAAGCGGATGAATATTCGCGAGATTTGGATACGGCTTTTGCCAAGGTTCGCGAGACTTTGCAGAAGTCTCAAGAACGACAGAAAAAAGGTTGCAGATCGCCATCGTCGCGACTTGAAATTGAAGGAGGATGATTGGGTGCTCTTACGCTTTGAGAAGGCACGCCTAAGAAAGAAAAAGGGAAAGGAGAGGTTTTTTTCCAAAGCTTAGTATGCGATACTACGGACCTTGCATTGCATGTGAGTCTCTTGAAACCTGTTAAGGGTGATGTGCCTGATGATGGGGAGCCTGATGAGCAACCCGTAGTGGAAGAAAACAAGGAGACCCTTGTTCCTGAACAGATTTTGACACATACGGATACGAAGAAAGGTAAAGTCCGAAGGCGGTTCTTGGTTAAGTTCAAGAACTTTCTTGCATTTGATGCGAAGTTGATGGAGGAGGAGGACCTAGCAGATACTCATCGGATTATGAAACTTTACCTCGATGTTTTGGTTTAGCATAGTCTACTCCAAACGGAGCCCAGAAATTTAGCTTGGCCGAAGATTTGGTGCAGTAGGATGCAGAAGAGGGGAGTTACTCTGCTCCTTTGTCAACGGATGCCTTGATTTTGATACTGAAGTCACTGATGTCTCTTTGAGCTTCAGGGATACTGAGAGCTGACAGTATTCTGCTGGATGACTTTATGAAATGGAATTCCAGATAATGATACTGATTTGTTCTTGACTTCTTTTGAGTGCATGAATTGATAGACGAAATGACTGCAGCATTTTGGTTTGATTGATCTCAAATAGACATGGTTGCAATAGGGGTTAGTCAATCGGACATCGATGAGGTCCCGATTGGACCTAGATGTGATTGCTAGCTACATTGCCGATAAATCATGGTCTAAGATCCGAATGAATGTTGAATGTCATGTGATGTCTTGTGATGTCTTGGGATGTCGTGTGATGTGATTGTCGATTTTGTAAATGTGCTAGATGTGTGTTCCTAGTACGTAGGTACTAACAGTCAGTGTCTGCTAAGACTGTTTATGGCTTTTGTCGGTTTTGCAGGTGTAATCGCGGTCGATTACAATGATTTCAAGAGGGGGGTATGTCACAAAGTGATGACGTGGCTATGGATAGTAGAAACCCTAATTTCTGCCGAAAACCCTAAAATTCCTGCAAACCCTAATTTTTGCTAAAAACCCTAATTTTCAGAAATCGCGGAGGCTTTAAAATTTTTATTTAAAAAAAATATTTTTTAATGATGAGGGACGCAAATCTTGCTTTTTCTCTACGCAATGAAAAAGAGAGAGAATGCTTTTGCTTTCAAGTTTTGACTCTCTGTGAGAGAGAGAGAGAGAGCAGTTGCTTTTGATTTGAAGCTTTTGGGTCTCTGCTTTTGGGCATCCCTTGTAACCTTTAAATAAGTGGCTTTGGCCTTCACTTCTCAGAGCATCTGGACGCAGAGTTTGAGAGTGAATCCCGACCCACTCTCTTGTACTTTGAACCGATTAATACAAAAAGAAATACCGAAAGGGGCGCCAGTCTTTGGGGCCAATATCTCTAGGCCCGTACGGAACTCCGCCGGGACAGTGCAAATCTATTGTGATCTGTGAATTGTTTATTTGGTGCTGTTGCGATTGATTCTTGACTTGGAGTGTCCAAGTCTGTTACATTCCTAGTATCCACCAACCTATAAGTGTCATGCAAGGCCTAAATGACTTTGAATTGAGCCTAAACATACTTTTATTGCTCAGATTCCAATGCCGGTCGGCCCGATCAACTCGTGGCGACAAGACCTTCCCGACTACGGATGAAACTCTCGGCCGTTGGTCGTTTCACACTAGCCATACAATGTCCAACCATTTGCAACTTCAAAAAGAGGGTCCCGAAAATTAAACAAAAATCAAAGGAAAGAAACCACCAACTAAGGTTAGCGGTAGTCACAACCCTGTGACAGATATTCCTCATATCTTAGAGCTTTACCTTGAAGCTTTTGGTTTAGCACCGACTATTTCAAGAGTTACCGATGAATCGGCAGGTTGAATCTAGTGTGGTGCGGACTGCACAAGAGGGGAATTACTCCGCTCCTTTGTCACATGTTACCTCAATGGAATAAAGTCACTAATTTCTTCTTAGATTTCAAGAATACTGACGGGTAGAAAGTACTTTGCTAAATGACTTTACGTAAAGAAGTATTGTGAAATGGGAATTCCTAAAATGGATCTGTTACATGTGCACTCTCATGCCTGTCTTGTTTGAATGCATGTTTGAAAGGCGAAATGACTGCACCATTTTGTCTTGTTCACCTAAGGAGAGATGTGGATATGACAGTAACGAGATTTAGTAGATCAAGGTGCACGGTCTGGATGATTTCCAAATAAGTTACAATGATCATGATTCTCATCTAAGATCTCGACGCGGATAGTGATGTGAATGTAATGTGAATATCTAGTGATTGTCATCTTCGTGAAAGTGCTACAATCACTTCGTGAAAGTGCTGGATATATGTGTTCTAGTACGTCGTTACTTAGGGCCAGTGTTTGCCGAACTAGTTTTTGTCCTTTATCTGTTTTGCAGGCGTAATCGAGGGTGATTACAATTCTTTCAAGAGGGGGGTATGCCACAAAGTGATGACATGGCATGGCCTACAGGACAGAGGCCGCACAACAAGGGGCAAAGAGGCAGGAAAAGTTTTACCAACTTACAGAACTCATCTAAGTGGCCCACACGGTTTAGAATTAAAACCCTAACCCATAAGTTGTTCAAACTTATGGTACCCTCGGAGAGTGGCCTAAAACCTTAAAAATAAAGCAAGACCCACTCCCAACGTTTGTGTAGACAAATTGCTGGCACCTTGTTGTACAACCCCTCCAAATCGCGCCGTGAATATGACCATCGTCGTTGTCATCAACATAGTCCCAGATTTCAGTAGATTCTTAGCATTTTCAGATTTCAGCCCTAGCTCGTGTCGTCGTCGTCAAGGCGACATCGTCGTGTTCGTGACGGTCGCCATTGTCGTCGTGGACATCATTGTCTTCGACATAGACCAACAGTTGTCACAAACGGAAGCGCATAACAATATAAAATACATTCGGATAAATAGGATTTATCACTTATTACTGAAGCCAGAGGATAGAGAGAGAGAGAGAGAGAGAGAGAGAGAGAGAGAGAGAGAGAGAGAAGATCGACACAGTACTGGGGACCAGAAGATGGGCTGGTCTCCCCCCGTAATAGTATCTCTATTACTGAGGAGAAGTCTATACAAGCACTTGAACCGAACGTATTACCACGTTCGTTCTAGAATAAGACTTGATGGTTCCCGGAAGCCTCAGCTTCCTATTCCTAGGGCAAAACCCTATTCCAAGGAACTTCCATTCCTTATTCCTAATCCTTGAGAACCAAGGTTCTCGCCTCTACCTTCCAGACTCAGGGCATTACATCCCTGCAACTCTCTTTTCCAACTCTGTTTCCAGAGTCCTCTTCCCGCAGAACAACTCTGCTTTCCCGGACACGAAGTCCTTACTTGGGAATCCCAACTTCCGGATCACAACTTGAGAGACTACCTCTCTCTGATCCGTGGATCTACTTCCCAAACTCGAGTACGAAACCCTTGGGCTGATCTGGCTCTAGTTCCTCAGAGCGCTTTTCTCCTGCAGAGGCTCATGCCTTCCTCTGCTCCTACTCCCTCACGAAGAGGAAGTACACCTGCAATCAAATACTCAGAGATCATAACATGAAAATCGTTACCTTCAAAGTCTCTTGACGCTCGAAACGCAACTCGGTTTTCGAAAAGCAATTCCTCGGAAGAGATCTCTACATAGAAAATCCTCTCTTCCAATGCTACACACAAAAGAGGTGTTCTCGGGTTCCTTCTCGTAAATCAGGCCCATCTACGACGTTTATGGGCTGAACGAAAAACAGCAGCTTATCGCGATGGAAACACGCTCCGTAGGCACTTATTCGCGAGGGAGTTCGCGCACTGGGTCTTGGCGACATCGGATACACATGGGACAGTCATGGGCATCACCGGCAAACGTCTTCTTTGCGGGTGAACTCTGCAGCAACATCTCCTTCTTGCAAAAACTGATCCTCTCTTTTGAGTGAGGGCATGTGATGCTTTTCTAGCTCCTGGCCACGGCATGAATAGCAAAGCATTCACTGCTCGCATAGAGATCGCGGCCGGTTTTTTTTTTTTTTTTTTTTGTTGTTCCACCAGAAAAAGAGAGAGAAAAAAACACTGGCTGATCTCTTGCCTTATTTATCATATGGCTGCCCACTTATTGAGTGGGCGGCCGGTCACCTTTAAAAATGGTCTGAATCTGTCCAAAAACTCAATAAACCCTTATAAGTTAAAACAATGGTTTCACAACACTTTCCAGGCGTCCCTGGATGCAATCGCATGCACAGTTGCAATGCAGACATGAAGGAGTACGAGCGGAAGTGTGACGCGAGAGAGAGTGCGAGAAGAAGAGCACGATGATATGGTGAACTCGCTTTACTGTAATGTGTAGAGCATAGTGTGTTCTTATTAGGTTTTTACAAAAGAATATGTGTACATACCTGGCGGCCCGCCCACTTACCTGGGCGACCACATTGGGCTTTATACCCCAACAACCTCCCACTTAAAGTCCAATGTGGTACTTTAAGTGTGATAGAAGCTACTATACAAGCTAATATACAAGAGATGTAGAGAAGTGATGTACTACCCTACACCTAACTGCTTGCGAAAATGCGCAAAGCTCTCTGAGGGAAGTCCTTTTGTAAGTAGATCATCAAGATTTTATGTGGTGTGAACCTTGACAAGCTAAATTTGCTTATCCTCGAGCATTTCCCTGATGAAATGATATTTCACATCCACATGCTTTGTCCTTGAGTGATAAAATGGATTGCGAGCCAATTGTATAGCACTCTGACTATCACAATATAACACCGGCATCTCTTCTTTGATTCCCAAATCTGTTACTAGTCGATTAAGCCAAATTGATTCTTTGCATGCCTCTGATGCTGCAACATATTCAGCCTCTGTAGTAGACTGAGTAACACAATCTTGTAATCTAGAACGCCATGATACTACTCCACCAGCCAATGTAAAGACATACCCTGACGTAGACCTTCGGTTGTCTAAGTCACCTGCATAATCTGAGTCTGTAAAACCCTTTACACTTAGCTCCTGACTCCCATAGCATATACGCATACTCTTTGTAGCTTTCAGGTATCTCAATATTCCTTTCACTGTCTCCCAATGTTTCTGGCCGGGATTTGACATATATCTGCTAACCACTCCCACTGCAAATGCAATATCCGGACGTGTAGAAATCATTGCATACATCAAACTACCCACTGCAGACGCATATGGAATCTTATCCATTTCAGCCTTTTCTTCCTCAGACACGGGGCAATCTTGTTTGCTAAGTTTCACATATGGTGGAAATGGAACACTCAATGCCTTTCCCTTCTCCATATTGAAACGTTGCATAACCTTGTCAATATACTGTGTTTGAGATAACCAAATCAACTTCTGTGATCTGTCTCTCTCAATGCGCATACCAAGTATATGACTTGCCTCACCCATGTCTTTCATGTCAAACAATTTTGCCATCTTTGACTTCAAAGCTGAAATTTCTTCCAAGTGCTTGCCAGCAATCAACATGTCATCCACATACAAAATAAGGATCAGCCAACTGCCATCCTTAGCCTTCTTTGTATATAGACAGTGATCGAACTCACTACGTTTGTAGCCTTGAGAAAGCATAAACTTGTGGAACTTATGGTACCATGCCCTCGGTGATTGTTTTAAGCCATAAAGACTCTTTAACAATTGTCATACCAAATCTTCCTTACCTTTCTCAACAAACCCTTCTGGCTACTACATGTAAATTTCCACATCTAAATCACCATGTAAGAACGCTGTCTTGACATCCATTTGGTGCAACACCAAATCTAATACGGCAACCAATGCAAGAAAGCATCTCAATGTAGTCATCTTGACCACCGGAGAGAAGACTTCATCAAAGTCAATGCCTTGTTCTTGCTTAAAGCCCTTGGCAACAAGCCTTGCTTTGTATTTTGGCTGACTATCATGAGTGGTGATCTTATACTTGTAAACCCATTTACAAGGTAGAGCCTTTTTGCCTTGTGGTAATTTAACTAGCTTCCATGTCTGGTTTTTATGCAAAGCTGTCATCTCTGACTGCATGGCCAATTGCCAATTCCCGGAGTCCTTCATTTGCACTACTTCCTTGTAACATGAAGGCTCATTGCAATCAGTCAACATGACATAGTTCATAGATGGAACAAACCGATCAAGAGGTCGTGAGATACGTCCCGATTTACGCAAAATAGGTGGCTGAGGCTCAGCCACAACCTGTGGTTCCACTCTATCCTGTCCTTGCTCCTCTTGAGCCCTGACAATATGTCTTGCACGTGCAGGTCCATCTTCTTGGAAGACAACTCTTCTAATCTCCTCAACCCTCTCTGGTTTAGAATGATATTTGGCTTCATTAAAGTGAACATCATTGCTGCGGATAACCTTTCTGGATTCGGGATCCCAAAGTCTGTACCCCATCTCACCAGAATTACCATAGCCTAGAAAGATGCACTTTCTACTCTTTGGCTCAAGTTTGTTCCTAAATTTCTTTGGAACATGAGTATATGCCTCACAGCCAAAGACTCTGAGATGCTTGTATGAGGGCATTTTGCCTGACCATACCATCTCTGCCACTGAATCCTTCTGCAAAACCTTGCTAGGAGATCTATTTATAAGATGAACAGCTGTTGATACAGCTTCAGCCCAAAATCCATTTGGCAGCTGTGCATTAGACAACATACTTCTGACCTTCTCTTGTATGGTCCTATTCATCCTCTCAGCAACACCATTTTGAGGAGGATTGTAAGGAGCAGTAAGTTCACGTTTTATACCTTTTGACTCACAAAAGTCTTGAAAGGCCTTTGAAACATACTCTCCACCATTGTCAGTGCGTAAGCATTTAAGCTTCTTGCCACTCTGATTCTCCACAAGTGTCACAAACGTTTTGAAAACACTAAATGCTTCATCCTTGTGCTTGAGAAAGTAAACCCATACTTTCCTCGAGTAATCATCTATAAATGTCATAAAGTAAGAAGCTCCCCCTAGAGATAGGTTAGGCATAGGTCCACACAAATCACTATGAACAAGTGCCAATTGTGTATCTCTTCTACTGCTTCTATGCTTATGTGGCTGCTGTGTTTGCTTACCATACAGACAATGTTCACAGAATTCAAAATCATTAAATGAAAAGCCAGGCAAATAACTAGAACGAGACAAGATTTCCATTCCCTTCTTGGACATATGTCCTAACCGGCTATGCCACAAAGAAATGTTCGGCTGCTCGGTTACATTGATTACATTTTTAGAGACATTTGATACATAAATCATGTAAAGTCCTCCAGACTTTACTCCATGTGCTACTGTCATAGAACCCTTGGATATCTTCCACATGTTCTGTCCAAAAGTGGTGACGTAGCCAGCATCATCAAGTAAACCCGTGCTGATCAAGCTGTTTGTAATTGCGGAAACATGTCTCACATTCTTCAGCGTGAAAGAAGAGTCATTCTGAAACTTCAATTGAACATCTCCAACACCTAAGATCTCACATGTCTGCCCATTGCCTAGTCGAACATGATCTTTAGTGGTCACATAAGAGGTAAACCACTCCTTGTTTGGAGACACATGAAGTGATGCCCTTGAGTCTATAATCCAGTCACTCAGTGCATGTCCATCAGATGCTGTAAGAAGAGCTGAGTCCATTGTATTCTTCAAGAAGTAGATGTCTCCTGACACTAGATTGTCATCCTCTGCAACAGTGTTTGTCACATTTATTTCTTGAATCTTCACTGAGGACTTGTTCTTCTCACTATGGTCTTCAACTTTCTCTTTGCCTTTTTCTGCTTTCCATTCTCTGCAGTCTCTTTTCATGTGACCCTTCTTGCCACAATGGTAGCATTCTATGTCACTCTTGCCTTTAGCACTGCGGGACTTGCTACGAGACTGATTCCTCTTTCCACCTTTGTCCTTTTCTCTGGTCCTTCCCCTGAAAACTAAGGCTGTTCCTTTGCCTTTGTCCATTATCTTTCTGTTGGTTTCTTCAGTAAGCAGACTGCCTTCTACACCTGCTATGGTCAAACCATTTGGAGGTGCAGAATTACTCAAAGCTGTGCGAAAAGTATCCCAACTTTCCGGCAATGTGATCAATAGGAACATAGCTCTAACAGGTTCATCAAACTTGACACCTTGAGCTGACAACTGACTGTAGATAGTGTTGAATTCATTCAGATGATTGGACATAGGTGTCCCTTCTTTCATCTTCAAGTCAACAAGCTTCTTAAGCCAGTATACCTGTGAAGCTGCACTCTGCTTCTCATAAAGATCACTCACCTTTGTCCATGCTTCATAAGCCGACATCTCGTCTGCTACATTGAAGTAAACGCTTTCTGCCAAAGTCATCATAATGGTAGAAAGTGCCAATTCATCCATTTCGCTCCATTCATCTTCGTCCATATCTTCTGGTTTTATCCCCTTGAGCTTTATAGGTTTTATCTGCTTCTTTTGTACCAACACGTGCCAAATCTGCTTCTTCCACAATGGGAAATTGGTTCCATCCAGCTTCTTGATATTGTAAAGAGCAATGTCCTGAGATCCAGCCATAGCTACGCTTCACAGTAGTTTACTTTCCTGGGAAAAATTCGGCAGAGTTTCCCCTGTAAACTGACCTCTGTACCAATATCAACCTGATGAACTAGTGGATGTCGCCTACAGTCTGTGTATAGATGTGCCCGTGTCGTATGTGACACGCCTCCAAGAACTGTGAGCCGTCCTTCGTTGTGTAGACAGCCACAAATCAGCACTCGGGAAGTGTAGCTATCCTCAGCACTTGCAGTCGTAGGCCGAAACCCCAAATTTGCAGAGTCGGATCTGCACCCGCCAAGACTACATAGTCGAAAATGGCCTGCGCAGAACTTTGACGAAGCCGAACGGTGGCCGAGATGACCTCAGAATGAAATTCTGAGCATACCGTGTCTTCGCCTGTCGAATCTCACTCCAATCTGAGCAGGTGACTCTGGCTACCTGCAGTGCTGCCCCGAGCCTCGATCTGAGCTCTGATACCAGTTGAAGGAGTACGAGCGGAAGTGCGACGCGAGAGAGAGTGCGAGAAGAAGAGCACGACGATATGGTGAACTCGCTCTACTGTAATGTGTAGAGCATAGTGAGTTCTTATTAGGTTTTTATGAAAGAATATGTGTACATACCTGGCGGCCCACCCACTTACCTGGACGATCCCATTGGGCTTTATACCCCAACAAGACATAGATTTCCTCAACTTCCTCGTGGGAAAGCATCTGCTTTCCCGAAAAGCAATCCCGCTTTCTCAAAAAGCATCTGTTTTTCCTCAAAGTTTTCTATGAATCCATCTTCATTCAAGTGCTTGCTTTTCTTGGTGCACAATACCAACACAGTTCGGAATTTCCTCCTGACTATGGATATTCCCTTTCCGATGCACTCATCACCCACCTTGTGACGCATCAGGAATACACATCACCTAGTCCTTTCCTACCGAACTTACGGTACAATCTCCTTTGCGATGCTCTATGTCACCCATCCTATGACGCATCAGAGATGTCCGTTCCCGGATGGTCGGATACTTCTTTCCAATGCTCCATGTCACCCATCCGATGTGACGCATCAGAAGCACCCGTTCCTGGTGGCCTTACAGATATTCCCTTCCACAGTGCTTCGCGTCATTACTTTAAATGACGCACTAGGAATACTCCGTACTCGGATGTCTCCGGTGAGAAAAACCCTCTTGCTTAAAATTCCAATAATTCATTTAGAATTATTTTTCCTTGGTGTTCCAAGCGAGAAAACCCTCTCACTTATAAATCTCATAACTCATTTAATATTATTTTTCTGTCAGATAAAGCCAATTTAGCAACAGCAATACCCGTCTCGTAGACCTCCCCATCTTCGACATGGACCAGCATTACTTGTTGTCGACATCATCGTCTTCGACATAGACCAGCAGTACCCGTCGCAGACATCCCCATCTTCGATATAGACCAGTAGTACTCGTCGTCGACATCATCGTCTTCGACATAGAACCTCTGTGTACCCCTTCAGTACCCAGTACCCAGCATCAGTATTGTCAGTATCCATTAGCATTAACATCTCAACACTTAGTCATTGTAGTAGCATTTGTGCAAGAATAAAGAAACTACTTGCTCTGGCAACAGAGCAAGGGGGCCCTCGAGGGTTGGGACCCGACATCCCTGTGTCGTCTCTTTTCTCTCTCTCGTCTCTCTTTATCTTTCAGTTTAGTTCAATTCTTTCAAGTGAAGTAAAGTGTCCCTTGTTTTTGTGTGCGGAGTACTAGATCCAAGCAAAATCCTTATTCTCTTCCCCTGCACCTGACATAGGAAGTGTTCAAGCAACCTTGTGAGCCTGTACGCGGGCCATGCATGTCCAGGCACTTAGAGTAGCTGCGTACCCTCTGATTGCGCAACCCGAGATCATCAACATCATGACCCAATACCTAGCATGAGCATTCTCACGATTGCATGTGAAACACCTCATAGAAGGTCGTTTATTTTAATAAGTGACTTTATTCCAGAATCGCTGGGGCATCCTTATAGCTGCTCGACCCGGCATATTTTGGCTATATAACGAGGCCCAGGGCGCTCAGTAGAAGCAGGACACGAGGAGGTTGGTCGTCTACTGCACCTCAGGCATCCTAGCATTTTCTCAAGGAGAATGCAAGGAGAACCAACGTTTAACCCGCAGTATCCATTGCAGATCCTCGCCGTCACGACCCTAGCACCCATTTCAGCCTAGTGTTTTCAGTTTTCAGCACACGCCATCCAACGTTTTGCAGATTCAGCCCAGATCAGCCAGCGTTTTCTTGTTTTCAGCCATAAGCAGTCTGTGTTTTGCATTCTCAGCCCTTGCTGGCCTCCGCGGTAGCAAAGCAGCCCTTGCCTCGCAAGAGAAGCAGATCCACAACCTCGGATCTTAGCAATCTCAGATTTCAGCCTTAGACACCGTCGTCGTCGTCGTCGTCGACATCATCGTCGTCGTCAAGTACCACAACATCTAGAAGCATTGTACCAGACGTTGTGCAATCTAAAGCAAATACCTCTCTAGCAATAGAGAGGGGGGTTTGGGACCCCATCTGGTGTCGTCTCTTCTCTCTCTCTCTAGCACTCTCACTCAGTTTGCATTCCACTCTCTTGTTTTGGTCATTGCACATTCTCTTGTCAAGTCAAGGAAGGCTCTCTTTAACTGGCCTGTTCAATCCAAAAAGGGCGGTAGACTTTACTTCAAACCTTGATTTAGCTTTCACCCATTATTAGTCGTCTATTCTACCTGTGCTACAATGACACGAGAGAGGGGAATGGGATACAGATGCTAGAATGCACCTGTATGAGAAGACCGACACCAGATTGGCCCCTAACTTAGGCGCCCCTTATGGTATTTCTTTATTGTTGAAAAGAGGGAATAAACGCTGTGGTTCTTTACAAGCTGCCCCGCACAACCTTGGCTGAATTTTGACTGTTCTGGCCTGATTTCGGCAGCATAACTGTACCAGAATGTGAGTCTTTCCCCTGCTCTGTACAGTGATCTTTTTGTTGTAGGCATCCATGATTCCCTGTACACGAAACAACCAAGGAATACCTAGCAACACATCACATCCGTCCAGTGGCATGATGTAAAATTCTTCAGCATCTACATAGGACTGGATATGTAGGCGCAACTTTCCGATGATGGGTGTCACAGCCTCTGTATGTCCAGGACATGCCAAACCTGCCTCTGTTGTATACCCCATCTCTTCAGGTCTGATTCCCGACTTTGAAGCCAATTCTGGGGAAATAAAGTTGGCTGTGGCCCCTGGATCAAAGAAGATAAGCACTGTTTGATCCTTGACCTTTCCCCATGCCCTGCAAAGCTCACTTGCATCTGAATTTGGCTTATCGCCCACCATATCTGGCACTAGACCAGCCATGGGCTTCTTTCCTTTCTTGTCTTCCTTGTCTTCGGAATCAGCCGGCCTTTTCTTTGTAGGACAATTGTAAGCAATGTGGCCAGCCTCCTCACAGATAAAGCATTTGTTCTCTAGCCTCAGGACCTTCTTTTGCTCTTCCGACTTGCGAGGAAAACGTCTTTTCCATTTCTTTGCTGGTCCCTTTTCTGATTCAGCCGTAGCTTTATCTTTCCCTGCACTGGCTGACTCCTGAGTCCCTTTAGGAGCCTCATTGGGAACGTGCTTCTACACTGAATTTTTCTTGGCTGATCCTTGCTTGACGCCAATATTAAATTCACAATCTTCTCCCTTGAGCAAACCATTGCCAGTGTTTGCTACCTCGATGAGCTGCGTCAAAGTAGTGACTTTGGTCTTCGTGCAGTACTTTCTCAATCCTTTGGGTAGGCCACAACAGTATTTTTCAATCTGTTCTGTCAATGGCACAAACCTATAGGAAGTTACTGGAAGTAGAGCTTTCCAAAACTTCCGATTATAGTCATCCAGATTTCTGCAAGTGGCAGCATTAAGCTGGTGCCATTCTGTCATGACATCTGCTTCAAAGTCATCAGATAACCATGCTGCTGCCAAAATCTGTTTGAAGTAAATCCATGTGGACGGAGCTTGCCCTTGAAGCAATAAAGTTGTCCACCATTGTCCCGCATTCCCTGTCAAGAAAGTGGCTGCCTTGCGGACCTTTGAAGCCTCTGTAAAGTTTCCCCCTGCATAGGCCTTGTCAAACTGCTGGAGGAATGAGAGAGCCTTCTTCCTGTCATCAAACACTGTAAAGGTCGTGAATGTCACACCTTTGCCACCTTCTTTGTACGGAGTTGGCTTCTCCAGCGGCGTTAAGTTGTCATATGGAAGTGACTGAAACATGGGAACACTGTTAGGGTTCATCTGTGTTCCTTGGCCGCTATTAACTGGACCTGGAAATGCCATATTTGGCTGCTGATTTGTAATTCCAGCCATACCAAAATTTGCCTGTGGCACCCAAATTGGCCCTGAGTGCTCTGAAACCCTGGTTGCATACCCATGACACTGTACATGGGGTTAGGCATCATCGTTTGAGCACCCCCGAACACTGTTCCTGGCGTGTAAAACTGATTCCCAAGTGCATGACCAGCCATGCTCTGGAATACCGATCCACCTCCAAAATAGCCAGGGTGTACTGAAGGTGGTGGAAAGACTTGTTGCATAGCCTGTAGGTTGCTTCCCTGCCCATTAGAACCAGCGATAGGCTGCTGAAAGGTGGCGGGCTGAACTGGTACAGCTTGAAAAACTGGCATTTGAGCCACCTGTTCTGGCACCTTAGGCATAGGTTGTGGAGACTGCATGTTCTCCGTCAAGTGTACAGGTGTTTCCATTGACTTTGCAGTATGAATCACCTGTGCTTGAGCCTTAACAGGCTTTTGAGTATGATCCAGTGACCCAACTTGCTGAGATGGAAGAGGAGGTTGCAGAAAGACTAAAAACCTCGGGTTCTGCATTACTTGTGTGAACATAGCCACAACAGTAGCCAACTGGGTCCTGAATATATCATCATCCGTCTGTGGTGGTCTTGAAGACTCACCCACTTCATGTGTCTGTTGACCCTGTGAAGAGGAAACCTCTTTAGTCACATCATGTGGTCTGTCAGCCATAATTGCAATTTCCTGTGTCTGGTCTATGATCCCCTGTGTCTTCAAGCCCAAACTGACCAAGGCTCACTTTTATAGGAAAAAGTGATTTAATCCCGTCGATGGAACCATGAAACCGGCCTGTTCAATCCAAAAAGGGCGGTAGACTTTACTTCAAACCTTGATTTAGCTTTCACCCATTATTAGTCGTCTATTCTACCTGTGCTACAATGACACGAGAGAGGGGAATGGGATACAAATGCTAGAATGCACCTGTATGAGAAGATCGACACCAGATTGGCCCCTAACTTAGGCGCCCCTTACGGTATTTCTTTATTGTTGAAAAGAGGGAATAAACGCTGTGGTTCTTTACAAGCTGCCCCGCACAACCTTGGCTGAATTTTGACTGTTCTGGCCTGATTTCGGCAGCATAACTGTACTAGAACCCTTCAGGGTTAGTATTCCCATGCATTAATTGACTTTCCCGACGCATACGGGCACTTTGCAAAACGTGGCGAGAATCTGCAGCACGCTGAATTCTCTGTTTTCAGCCCTGAAAATGCGCCAGATCACCTGTACAGCGGTCCCCTTGCGTCCCCGAACCTCCTGGGGGTATTAGGGTCCGTTTAGGGCCAAAACCCTAAACCTGCAAAAAATACACAGCAGGCTGTAATTTACTGTTTCGGGCTCCGTTTCGCGTGCCAAGTCGCATCCGTAGCAAGTCCTCGAGCTCCCGCACCTGTAGGGCAACTTGCCCTTTGAATCGGACGAGATTTCGGGCGTGAAACCTCTCTGAATCACCTGTACCTGCGGGGGATTAGCCGCTAGCTAATCCAGTACCTGTGCAAGAGGCTCTTGCCTCGGCAATCGCGCATGAATCCACACAACTGTACATTGGTCAAATGAAGAGCCCACTAGTGGGGCATAACATACTGCCATAAGGGAGAGAGAGGGCAGTGCGTAGCGTGCAGGGCATCACTCTTGGCACTGCACTGTGCATAAGAGGGAAAGCAAGCACTCCATAGCTCTTAACCTGTGACAGAACTGAAAATGAGCCTCTCCCAGCGTAAAATTCAGCGCCACTTCTTGTTGCATGAGGAAAGTGCACCAGAAGGTGGCACTTGGCACATTTACAAGCAATTTCCCGTTTCGGGGTTGCCGCCTAAAAATCTCCCAACCGGTTACCCAGTTGACTTCACGGCAGAGTAAGAAAATGTTCTCCTTGTCATTCCGGAGCTAATGACGCAAACACATTTTCAGGTCCCAAAATAGCAGTTCCTTAAATTTTAGGAGATGTTGCCATTGTATCTTTCTAGGTCATCCGATCCCCTTTGTACACTGCAGCCACACCCAAAACTGTAATGTAGCCTCTGTAGCAAAGGATTCCACTTTGGCTAGTCAATGACTCCACTTGGCTAACCATAGTCCTTGTCCAACCTTAGTGCTCTCTTGCCCTCAGGCCTGGACTCCCTCTGAACAGTTCCACACTAGCTATGCAATGCAGGGCAGTTAGATTTCCCGAGGGGTGCTTCCAAAAAGTGAAAGTAAATAGATAATAAGAAAGAAATCAACAAAAAGGATAGATAGTAGTCACACGTTGGTGACACTCTCCCTCCCTGTCAGTAAAAGGAACCTTTAGCACCCCACTGATTACTCATCCTTAGGCATACACCATCATTCACCTCCGCTCCACATTACAGCCTCACCGGACTTTGAATCCGAACCTGACTTCTACAGCAATTTCTCCAAATATGCTCTTGTTCTCCACACTTATGAATATCACCTCCTTCTTGGATCTCTCAACAGTTACAAGTAGCATCCTTTTGTGCCTTTTGCTTATGCTTTCACCTGTTGGAAAACTCTCCACACAAGGCCTATGAGCCCCCTGCCTGAAGAATCACCTGCTCCGTCTCTTGCATTTTCCTAACGTGATCCTTCATGGACTTCAACTATCCACGGAATGGCCGTTTTAAGTCTCCTTTCCCCGTTCCCGTTTCAACTTCCCATTCTAAATTGTCGTTCCATGTTTCAGACGTGAGTATCCGTAGCAAGGAATGGTGTTTCATACGCGTAGTTGTTCCCCGTCCCGGGTAACTAAGTACGCAATTGTACCTCTAGGTGAGCTCTCTTCATAGGCATCATCCTATTGTAAACTTGCTCCAAGTGGTTCGAGATAGCCCGCCAGCATTAGTCATTCTCCAAATATGTCCACGTGCCTGCTACATACATATTAGGAAGATAAAGGACGGGATCTTTGCATTAAGCTAACCCCAAGCCTTGCGCACGTGCGCAGAGAGAGAGAGAGAGAGAGAGAGAGAGAGAGAGAGAGAGAGAGAGAGAGAGAGAGAGAGAGAGAGAGAGAGAACAGATGGGACAAGCCCTGCAATGGCACACTCTACAACAGAACATGAATACAAGGCACTACATCTCTGCATGATGGGGACGCCTCCCCCTGCTATATATGGATGCACCAAGGCTGCCCAACCCACTCAAATAACCCACGACCTCTAAATTGGGGGAATACCGAGGGTCATGACTCATAGCCTAAAATGCACACTCTACAAGTGGCATCAGTACTGACTAGGCTTGATAATAACGGGTCAAGGAACGCTACCAAAGGGCCAAGACCTGTAGACACCAGAAGGACCTCAGAACGCTGGGTATACCCACAAAGAAGCCCTCTCTCCCTAGATCTAGGTAGGAAATGCAGGAGATGACGTCCAAAACTAACACCCCTAATTTATCCATAAAGCAACGCTTCCCTTGAACTTTCTTGACCAGTATTGACCAGGCTTGACAATAACGGGTAAAGGAACGCTACCAAAGGGCCAAGACCTCTAGACACCAGAAGGACCTCAAAACGCTGGGCATACATACAAAGAAGCCCACTCTCCCTAGATCCAGGCAGGAAATCAAGGAGATGACGTCCAAAACTAACACCCCTAATTTATCCGTAAAGCAATGCTTGTTTGATCCAAGAACTCAAGAAAGTGCAAGGGAAGCTTGTAGCCACTAAGCAATTTTTTTTGCATTTTGAGCCCACAGACATAGCGCTCCATCCCCGTCTTCGTTACAATACCTGATATCAACCTCTTTCAATTGTTGTCGTTGTATATTCGATCAATCACCCCGTCCATTTCGAGTCCGAGGTACCATTTTACATTTGTTCATTTAGTCTTATAGGGATAACAGAGAAGATATCACAGTTGTACATTGATATGTCTCATAGGCTGAGTTCCACCTCTAGAAGACGTTAATAAAATCTCTCTCTCTCTCTCTCTCTCTCTCTCTCTAGAAGACTAGGGGTAAATCCTACCTCTACCCCTAGTGTAGCTACGAGCTTTTCCCCGATTGGAGGATGAGCTATGTGTTAGAAAGGAAGTGAAGGAGTTGGGGGTAGTCAAAGAGTTGGGTCTCTTAAGAGCAGGGGAGTCATTTTTATCAATACATGGTTTAAGTAAACTAGTGATGATCTTAACCATGGTTACCAGGAACTGGAAACCGGAACGGGAACAGGGAACGGGAACGCGGAACAAAATGCCATTCCCTGTTACGGGTACTCACGTTTGAAACACGGAATAGGGATTCGGAACGGGAACTTGGAATGGGAACGGGGAACGGAGACCTGAAAACGGCCATTCCCTGTTACTATGATCTTAACCCCTTTAAAGTTAGCATAAATTGTTAAGTAGATCCCAGGTTCATCAGATCTTAACTCCTTCATGATATCCAACATAAGGCTGTGGAAGATGTTAAAGGCAATCTGTGCAATTACAATTTGTTTAGCTTGGCCCCCTAGCCAAGAGCAAATGAGGGAGAGATGAAAATCCATAGGTTGTTCTGGGAAGAGTAGGTCCAGATGGTTGGGAATAAACCAAATGGTATGATCAAACCACATGATGTTGGATTCACAAAAGGCTTTACGGTTAAGAAATCTGCAGGCACATTTTACATAAGGTCGAAAGACATTCCAGATGGATTCAGTGTAGAAATCTGGGTTACTCTTGACAAATTCCATATTTCCTTTAGTACGGATGTAGAGGCCGGTATTGGAGGGGCATTTGGAGTGGTCAATGAGATTGAGGTTGAAGGGTGCTTTGGTAAGCTCCCCTTTGTCCAGAAATTGTCCTTCTTTTAAAATCGTGAGTATGCAGTCTTCCACAGTAGAGGCAGGGAGGTTGGCAAGGTAAACCCATGTTTCACTCAAAATGGGTGCTAAGAAAGCTTTTTTGGGCAGGACCCAAAGCTGATGGTCAACGTCAAGGGATTCAATTTCTATTTGTCTAACGGGTAAGACAAGAAAAACTTTGGATATCTTAGGCACCATCTCTGGAAGGTTAGAGTCATTAAGGGAGCAAAGATTACTCTGAAATTCCTTGACCGCTTCAAGTGCTGCACTATCTCGACAAAAGATACCACCAGTTTGTGGAATAGTTGGAGTAGTCGGTGTACAGACAAAGGAGGGATTGAGACCGCACAACTTCCTTAGAAAGTTAGACAACTCAGCACCAGAGGAAGAAAATAGGGCAAGCTCTTGTTGGTATTGTGAGGATAGTAGGGGAAGCTGGGCTATGTATTGAGAAATTAAATTAACCCCTTCCATGGAATCTTTATCCAAAGTAGCCAAAATCATGACCCACTCATTAAAAGACAACATATGTAAGACAAACAATTTCTTGTCAGAGGTAAGAGCCAAGTCATATATTAGTTGAGAGGCATCCAAGCTGTTAATACATCTGAGTACAAGAGATGTGGCCACTGAGAGGGGCTCCGAGGTCAATTCCAATCCTTGTGAGAGAGCAAGAGTCTACAATATTTCAAAAAATTGTGGTGAGGTTTACTTTCCCTTACCGTAGATAATATATACGGGGTTAGTCCCATGGTGAGGTGGTGAAAACCCCAAACAAAACTTATAACTTAAGTCCCACAGTGTGTGTGTGTGTGTGTGTGTGTACGCGCGCGCGCTCTTCTTAACTCTTAGCCTCTCGGCCCTCGGGTATGCCACCCGTTCACCCCTAGTGCGAAACAGCAAGGAGTTTTGCACAAGCAGTGAACACCAAAATTTGGGTACCAGAGGTGTGTGTAGCAAGGTCAAGTTGTCATCCTCCCCAAAACCGTTAGGGAGCTTAGGGCAGGTTCAAATGGAAGTACTCACCGCTCTCTCAAGGTTCTCCCAATCCAGTGCTGAAATTTGAAGTCTTCTCAAGTAATCATGAGCTTCTAGAGTTGTTGTAGAAGTCTTTAAAAGTTTTTGGTTAGCAAGTGAAAGCCCACTTGCATTTTTGGTCTTCCACACTGGAAGAACCAGCTCGGGCCTAAGTCTTCTTGCACTAATTCTTACCACCACTCACACTACTAGGAATAGTTTACTCACCTGCATTTTTTGTCTTCCACATTGGAAGACCCAGCTCGTGCCTAAGTCTTCATGAATTAATTCTTACCACCACTCACACTAGGAATATTTTACCCACAACTTGCATTGATATAAGTTTGGACCTACAAGCGAGTAAGTTTCACACATACCATGGGCAACCTATAGTGTAAAATGGGTAGTGGGTAATAGGCATTAGGCCTCCCAAAGGTTAAAATTGTTCGGGGGAGTTGTGTGAAAACAAACCATCACCTAGAGGTTTCAAACCAGAAGATCAACTTTCATTTTGGTCTTCCAAATGAAATTCTACGAGAGGTCTTCAATTTTCGGCCCTGCCTCCCACCCCCCTTATATTCACACGAGATTGTAGCATCTGGAAAAGCAGAAAGTACGCGCCAGATCAACAGTCAATCAGCTACAAGCTCCTGTTTACGTTGAAGGCAAGACCAGTGCAAAGGCCAATGTTCAAAATTCTCGCCCGTTGTTCATGCTAACTAGGAGCACCCAAGTTCATCTTCTAAGGGGAGGTGTCGCCCAATTCCATGGTGGGTCTAGAAAGAAGTCATTTCTTTAGCCCAATGGAGCTATGCCACGCATGCACATGGCCCTTGTCCCCTTTTGTGCCACTGGGTCATCTGAACCCATCCATAGAGCTAGGTCTCCTAGTGGTGGGTTTGGGGGTTCGTTTAGTTGAATCGACAATCCCATAGTGGAGCAAAACGCCTCTTCAAAAATCTAGGAAATATGGAGCAAAAGTCGGGCTTGACAAAAGCTCTAACTGTCCCACTCTTTTTTGCAAATACCTTACTTGGAAGGCTGCCTGCGATCGTGTATCTGGAAAGGAATTCTGTAGTATTAACTCTTCACTACAAACTGTGACCGATAATATCTCAAAATACTTAGGGAATCTAGGCTACCCTGTACAGAACACTAAGCTACATGTACTATTTCCCACCTATAAAATCCATAAGCATAAGTTCAGATGGATATCTGATGCTTCCAATGGTATCTTTACTTCTTTCACCAAGGATATTATGCTATGCCTTGACCTTATACTATACGAATTTGAACTTATTTGTGCCACTAACACAAGGAGAAAGTCTGTTGTGACTTCTTTCATATTCTGTACAACCCCTTTTGGCTTACAAGCAACTTTACTGAAGTCTCGCGTAACCTTCCACAACAAATCTTCCACATTTTCACTACAGACATTTCACAATGTTACGAAAACATTCCCCTCGATGGGGATCTTGGCCTTAAGACCACCCTTGCCAAAGTAATTAAAATGGCTTTCTCCAATGCTAGAAAGAGGAAACTTTTTTACATCTCTCTTTGCAAAAAACCTAGGTGGATAAAAAAAACCCACTCCTTACACTCACTACACTTCAATGAAGCAAAGCTTTGCTCTTTCATCTCTTGGCTACTTTGTAACTGCACTATAGTTTCTGGTGGTTTTTGCTTCAACCAATGCCTAGGCATCCCCATGGGATTCTCTTGTTCTCCACTTATGTGTAATATTTACCTTGCTTTCTTTGAATACAATTGGCTCCTCAAAGCCATGGAATCTTGCAGTAATAATCTTTCACAGTTCAGAAATTCCTATAGATATATGGATGACTTACTAAGTGTCAACAATAGAGACTTCCTCAAAGAAATTTGTCTAATATATTCTCACAGCCTTAAAATTGAACCCACATCTTTACATGAGATCATTACACCCAATGGGCCTTTTTGCACACCAGTTCAATTCCTTAACCTTTCTATCTCTCTTCTGGTTTCGACTGTCGGTGGATACAATCTTCGATTTGTTTGGAAAAGAGATATCTTGAAACTACCACTAGTGGAATTCATAAAAAAGAATAGCAATAGGCCTCACAAGGCTGCTATTAGCTCATGTATCAGCCTACTACATCTAATTTGCTATTCTTCCTCTGATCTTTTTCTTGCCTGGGAGGATGTTATGTTACTAATAAAAAAGTATTGCATTTAACAGGTTCAATAGGAACCAGGTGTGGAACATTATTAAGCAATCTCTCACCCGACATAGTTGGCCTGGGTGGTTACACTTTAACCAGGATAAAATCATTTCTCTTATATGGTAGTAGGCTCATACACAATGGGCCTACTACCAACCCATTGTGTATGGCGCATGGGTAAGGGCGGACACACACACACACACACACACACACACACACACACACACACACACACACACACACACAATGGGACTTAAGTTATAAGTCTTTTTTGGGGTTTTCACCACCTCACCATGGGACTAAGCCCGTATATATTATCTACACATAGGGTTTTTACCTAAAGGGTTTTTTACTACCCTATTACCATCTATTTGTCGTGATGGCGCAGTGGCTCTCTATGCAAATCATAGGCGGCCTCACCATTGTGTAATGCTGTCTGTTCACTCATGGCGATTGTACTCAAACCAGGATCTGGCGGGCCCACTCCATCCTTTCTCTATAAAAAGAGGTGAGGGCACTTCTCAGGCCCTCACTTAGCTTTGCTTGGTTGTTACTGAGCCTAGTGTAAACTCTGTTGTGTCTTGATGTTGAAGCATGGAACTCACCGCTTCTAATACGCAGGTCTGGTCTCTTGGCCTCTTTTATTTTTGTTGCAGGGTTATAAAAAAGGGGATGGTTGGTTACTCTGCTTAACTATCATAAACTTTTTTGTACAAACTGATGATTTTACTGTAAGAATGGTATGGCATCGTCCGCCTTATGCATTAGCTCACTATGTGTGGTTTTTACTCAGCATGGTAAATATGGCTAGAAATTGGATGGTTGGTTAATATTGTCACTTTACATCCATTGGTAGTGGAAATTGATACTTGGGGTTGTTGCCGCTTGGCTGGCTTGGCCTAGGTTACACTTGCTTTAACCTACTGTGGGGATGATTGGCCCGGCTTCATACGAATCCTCACTATGTGTTTGTTTTTTACTAAGCATGGTAAATGGTGTTAAGGATGGTCGGTAAAAATTGCCACTTTACATCCACTAGTAGTGGAAAATGAAAATTGGGGTTGGTATCACTTGGCTTACTTAGCCTAGGATAGACTTGCTGTAACCTACTATGCACGAGTATTAACAGTTTTCTCATAAAGGATTAAAAGGGTGTTTTTTCCCCGGGTGCTAACCAATGCTGTACTGGTTCGTTACTTGACTGACTTTAATAAGGTAATTGCATGAGCAGGTGTTGTTTGGGATTGGCTTGATATTATCTCATAAGCATGACTTAATGGATCACTGTCAATATAAAAACCTGGTAAGACCCATCGGGTGGGCTGTGTGAATATGAGGAGTACGGTTCTGACGTATTGCGCACTGATTATTATGGTTTGTGGGAATGGTTGGCCCGACTAGGTAATTTTTGGTGAGATAGACAAGTACTTCTGTTGCATTCGCTTGGCGGGTGTAAATTCTTAAACAAATCAAGCACCTGCTGCTTAATAACACCTTTTCTCATACTAAGGAACCTCTACCAATTGAGATAAGTATACACTGGGGGACCGATTTTTGGACTACATTATTTTCTGCACCATAATATGTGGGTATATGGTATGTGCCCCTTGGCTTGGCATAGGAATAATATGGTGCCGGTTATCTTCTTGTTTTAGAATCGATACTGGTTACAAATGAACGCTCTGTTCTGGCTTATGGTAAAATTTTGGGAGGCCTGGCCCACTGGCTGCATATGGGTAGTGGACGGTTTTTTTAGTTTTTGGTTTTTGGATTATTGTCCGAATGCTTACAAATACTGGGCCTATTTCATTATTGGTTGTCTTGTTAAGGTATTACAGTACTTTGTATCACAAAGACAGGTAAAGTTGGAAATGAATACCATAATGACACTTATTTCTCTAAACTTCATGGTTTAAAATGAGGACTGGCTTAATACTGCAAGGGCTCCTTACCACTGGGTATGCTGGGAGATATATAAGGTATAGGATATACTAACTAAGGGAAGTTTTGGATTCTATGTACCGTGATGAGTATAAACTTTATTTGACCTAAACAAACATAAACAAGCTTGACACTTTTTTGAACTATAAATGGAATTTTTTATAGCTTCTTTTAGTTATTGATATGGTGGAGTTTCATTAATCTTGAAGGATATTGTGATGGGGGATTATGACACTTGGATTAGAAGGGGTGGTGGCCTTCTAATCAGAATAAATAATGTTTTTGCTAGAATCTTGGGTTTTTAAAAAAAGAGAAAAGAAGAACATTTTTTACACATAAATTAATAAGTTTGTTAAAAGAAAAAAAAGTTTGTAAGATGGACATGGATAACAATTGGTATAGTCCATTGATACCTATAATACACATCCAAGGCTAACATATCTGATGTCTTGTTTGGATGGATGCAGGTAAGGACTCTATCTTATCTTCAAAAGTTTTTTTGACTTTGGGAAAACTGACCTACATTGGATGGAATACTCACTTATGACTTGGGAAGTTCTTTTACTATCTGTATACTGGAAGGGGACCTCTTCCTTACAAACATTGTACTTAACTGATTCTAATAATGAGTTGTTTATGTACGTATCTATTCTTTATTCCATTGCCAGTTGTCTTTTGAATGTAAAAGTTCAATTATGTCTTATTATCTAAAATTAAACAGCTACACACACACACACACACACACACAAGTTCTAATATAAACAAGGGAAAATTACCAAAATACCCCTCTAATTTGCAAAATTTCTCAAAATACCCCTCAAATTTTAAAAATTCCCAAAGTACCTTCCTATATTTTGTCATAAATTCCCAAAATGCCCTTCAAATTTTCCAAATTTTCCAAAATACCCCTAGTTGTGAGATTAAATTTCTTCAAATATAGAAAAATTTATAGCTTTTTATAAGAAGACTGAATGTCTATCAATACAAGATGATAAAACTAGAATTTTGATAGTCTCATAATTGCCTTTTGTGCGAGGTAATTTGTGACAAATTACATGCTAAGCACTCCAAAATGGATCTCAATTGTCAAAAAGGAATAAAGATTAGAAAATCTTGAACAATCTAACCAAAATAAATACAAGCGTATTTTGGGAATTTTGGAAATTTGAAAGGTATTTTGAGAATTTCCACAAAATAGAGGGGTATTTTGGTAATTTCCCCTATAAGCAAGCTTGAACATAGTTGCTGAGACAGGTTTGTTGTTTAAACTTAGTTGATGGCGGTTGACTCTTCTTCTTCTGTCGCGAGCCCTCGACCAGCTCTCTCGGTGTCAAGAGAGAGAGCCTCTATTTTTATCGTAGGAGAAGGGGAGGGAGATCGGAGCAAGCAAGGTGCCAAGCCAGCTGAAGTGTATGGTTTTGTAGGCTCCATATCGACCATAGTGGGTGCAGGTGAAACTTTGTTCCTGCATTATTTATTTGTGTGTGAGAGAGAGAGAGAGAGAGAGAGAGAGAGAGAGAGAGAGAGAGAGGGAGAGAGAGAGATATTTTATTAACGTCTTCTAGAGGTGGAACTAAGCCTATGAGACATATCAATGTACATCTGTGATATCTTCTCTGTCATCCCCATAAGACTAAATGAACAAATGTAAAATGGTAGCTGGGACTCGAAATGGACGGGGTGATTGATCGAATATACAACGACAACAATTGAAAGAGGTTGATATGAGGTGTTGTAACGAAGACGGGGATGGAGCGCTATGTCTGTGGGCCCAAAATGCAAAAAAATTGCTTAGTGGCTACAAGCTTCCCTTGCACTTTCTTGAGTTCTTGGATCAAACAAGCATTGCTTTACGGATAAATTAGGGGTGTTAGTTTTGGACGTCATCTCCTTGGTTTCCTGCCTAGATCTAGGGAGAGTGGGGTTCTTTGTGTGTATGCCCAGCGTTTTGAGGTCCTTCTGGTGTCTAGAGGTCTTGGCCCTTTGGTAGCGTTCCTTTACCCGTTATTGTCAAGCCTGGTCAGTACTGGTCAAGAAAGTCAAGGGAAGCGTTGCTTTATGGATAAATTAGGGGTGTTAGTTTTGGACGTCATCTCCTGCATTTCCTACCTAGATCTAGGGAGAGAGGGCTTCTTTGTGGGTATACCCAGCATTCTGAGGTCCTTCTGGTGTCTACAGGTCTTGGCCCTTTGGTAGCGTTCCTTTACCCGTTATTGTCAAGCCTGGTCAATAATGATGCCACTTGTAGAGTGTGCATTTTAGGCTATGAGTCGTGACCCTCGGTATTCCCCCAATTTAGAGGTCGTGGGGTATTTGAGTGGGTTGGGCAGCCTTGGTGCATCCATATATAGCAGGGGGAGGCGTCCCCATCATGCAGAGATGTAGTGCCTTGTATTCATGTTCTGTTGTAGAGTGTGCCATTGCAGGGCTTGTCCCATCTGTTCTCTCTCTCTCTCTCTCTCTGCGCGCGTGCGCAAGGCTTGGGGTTAGCTTAATGCAAAGATCCCGTCCTTTATCTTCCTAATATGTATGTAGCAGGCACGTGGACTTATTTGGAGAATGACTAATGTTGGCTGGCTATCTCGAACCACTTGGAGCAAGTTTACAATAGGATGATGCCTATGAAGAGAGCTCACCTAGAGGTACAATTGCGTACTTAGTTTCTCGGGACGGGGAACAACTCGGGTATGAAACACCATTCCTTGCTACGGATACTCACGTCTGAAACATGGAACGACAATTTAGAATGGGAAGTTGAAACGGGAACGGGGAAAGGAGACTTAAAACGGCCATTCCGTGGATAGTTGAAGTCCATGAAGGATCACGTTAGGAAAATGCAAGAGACGGAGCAGGTGATTCTTCAGGCAGGGGGGCTCATAGGCCTTGTGTGGAGAGTTTTCCAACAAGTGAAAGCATAAGCAAAAGGCACAAAAGGATGATACTTGTAACTGTTGAGAGATCCAAGAAGGAGGTGATATTCATAAGTGTGGAGAACAAGAGCATATTTGGAGAAATTGATGAAGAAGTCAGGTTCGGATTCGAAGTCCGGTGAGGCTGTAATGTGCAGCGGAAGTGAATGATGGTGTATGGCTAAGGATGAGTAATCAGTAGGGTGCTAAAGGTTCCTTTTACTGACGGGAAGGGAGAGCCTTCCTTGACTTGACAAGAGAATCTGCAATGACCAAAACAAGAGAGTGGAATGCAAACTGAGTGAGAGTGCAAGAGAGTGCTAGAGAGAGAGAGAAGAGACGACACCAGATGGGGTCCCAAACCCCCCTCTCTATTGCTAGAGAGGTATTTGCTTTAGATTGCACAAAGTCTGGTACAATGCTTCTAGATGTTGTGGCACTTGACGACGACGATGTCAACGACGACGATGACGGTGTCAAGGCTGAAATCTGAGATTGCTAAGATCCGAGGTTGTGGATCTGCTTCTCTTGCGAGGCAAGGGCTGCTCTGCTACCGCGGAGGCCGGCAAGGGCTGAGAATGCAAAACACTGACTGCTTATGGCTGAAAACAAGAAAACGCTGGCTGATTTCGGCTGAATCTGCAAAACGTTGGATGGCGTGTGCTGAAAACTGAAAACACTAGGCTGAAATGGGTGCTAGGGTCGTGACGGCGAGGATCTGCAATGGATACTACGGGTTCTCACGAGGCTAAGGGCTGAAAACTGAAAACGTTAGTTCTCCTTGCTGAAAACGTTGGTTCTCCTTGCTGAAAACGTTGGTTCTCCTTGAGAAAATGCTAGGATGCCTGAGGTGCAGTAGACGACCGACCTCCTCGTGTCCTGCTTCTACTGAGCGCCCTGGGCCTCGTTATATAGCCAAAATATGCCGGGTCGAGCAGCTATAAGGATGCCCCGCGATTCTGGAATAAAGTCACTTATTAAAATAAACGTCCTTCTATGAGGTGTTTCATATGTAGTCGTGAGAATGCTCATGCTAGGTATTGGGTCATGATGTTGATAATCTCGGGTTGCGCAATTAGAGGGTACGCAGCTACTCTAAGTGCCTGGACATGCATGGCCCGTGTACAGGCTCACAAGGTTGCTTGAACACTTCCTATGTCAGGTGCAGGGGAAGAGAATAAGGATTTTACTTGGATCTAGTACTCCGCACACAAAAACAAGGGACACTTTACTTCACTTGAAAGAATTGAACTGAATTGAATGATAGAGAGAGACGAAAGAGAGAAAAGAGACGACACAGGGAAGTCGGGTCCCAACCCTCAAGGGCCTCCTTGCTCTGTTGCCAGAGCAAGTACTTTCTTTATTCTTGCACAAATGCTACTACAATGACTAAGTGCTGAGATGTTAATGCTAATGGATACTGACAATACTGATGCTGGGTACTGGGTACTGAAGGGGTACACGGAGGTTCTATGTCGAAGACGATGTCGACGACGAGTACTACTGGTCTATGTCAAAGATGGGGATGTCTGCGACGGGTACTGCTGGTCTATGTCGAAGACGATGATGTCGACGACAAGTACTGCTGGTCTATGTCGAAGATGGGGAGGTCTGCGAGACGGGTACTGTTGTTGCTAAATTGGCTTTATCTGACAGAAAAATAATATTAAATGAATTATGAGATTTATAAGTGAGAGGGTTTTCTCGCTTGGAACACCAAGGAAAAATAATTCTAAATGAATTATTGGAATTTTAAGCGAGAGGGTTTTTCTCACCGGAGACATCCGAGTACGGAGTATTCCTAGTGCGTCATTTAGAGTAATGACGGGAAGCACTGTGAAAGGGAATATTTGTAAGGCCACCAGGAACGGGTGCTTCTTATGCGTCACATCGGATGGGTGACATGGAGCATTGGAAAGAAGTATTCGACCATCCGGGAACGGACATCTCTGATGCGTCATAGGATGGGTGACAGAGAGCATCGCAAAGGAGATTGTACCGTAAGTTCGGTAGGAAAGGACTAGGTGATGCGTATTCCTGATGCGTCACAAGGTGGGTGATGAGTGCATCGGAAAGGGAATATCCATAGTTAGGAGGAAATTCCGAACTGTGTTGGTATCGTGCACTAGGAAAAGCAAGCACTTGAATGAAGATGGGTTCATAGGAAACTTTGAGGAAAAACAAATGCTTTTTGAGAAAGCGGGATTGCTTTTCGGGAAAGCAGATGCTTTCCCGCGACGAAGTTGAGGAAATCTATGGCTGCATTGCAACTGTGCATGTGATTGCATCCAGGGACGCTTGGAAAGTGCTGTGAAAGCATTGTTTTAACTTATAAGGGTTTATTGAGTTTTTGGACAGATTCAGACTATTTTTTAAGGTGACCGGCTGCCCACTTAGTAAGTGGGCAGCCATATGATAAATAAGGCAAGAGATCAGCCAGTGTTTTTTTCTCTCTCTTTTTTTGGCGGAACAACGCAAGAAAAAGAAAAAGAAAAAGAAAAAACGAAAAAACGGCCGCGATCTCTATGCGAGCAGCGAATGCTCTGCTATTCATGCCGTGGCCAGGAGCTAGAAAAGCATCACATGCCCTCACTCAAAAGAGAGGATCAGTTTTTGCAAGAAGGAGATGTTGCTGCAGAGTTCACCCGCAAAGAAGACGTTTGCCGGTGATGCCCATGACTGTCCCATGTGTATCCGATGTCGCCAAGACCCAGTGCGCGAACTCCCTCGCGAAGAAGTGCCTACCGAGCGTGTTTCCATCGCGACAAGCTGCTGTTTTTCTCTGTTTTCAGACCATAAACGTTGTAGACGGGCTGATTTACGAGAAGGAACCCGAGAACACACCTCTTTTGTGTGTAGGATTGGAAGAAAGGATTTTCTATGTAGAGATCTCTTTCGAGGAATTGCTTTTCGAAAACCGCGTTGCGTTTCGAACGTCGAGAGACTTTGAAGGTAACGATTTTCATGTTATGATCTTTGAGTATTTGATTGTAGGTGTACTTCCTCTGCGTGAGGGAGTAGGAGCAGAGGAAAGCATGAGCCTCTGCAGGAGAAAAGCGCTCTGAGGAACTAGAGCCAGATCAGCCCAAGGGTTTCGTACTCGAGTTTGGGAAGTAGATCCACGGATCGGAGAGAGGTAGTCTCTCAAGTTGTGATCCGGAAGTTGGGATTGCCAAGTAAGGACTTCGTGTCCGGGAAAGCAGAGTTGTTCTGCGGGAAGAGGACTCTGGAAACAGAGTTGGAAAAGAGAGTTGCAGGGATGTCATGCCCTGAGTCTGGAAGGTAGAAGCGAGAACCTTGGTTCTCAAGGATTAGGAATAAGGAATGGAAGTTCCTTGGAATAGGGTTTTGCCCTAGGAATAGGAAGCTGAGGCTTCCGGGAACCATCAAGTCTTATTCTAGAACGAACGTGGTAATACGTTTGGCTCAAGTGCTTGTATAGACTTCTCCTCAGTAATAGAGATACTATTTTTTTTTTCCGAGAAAAAGATCCTTTATTAGTTAATGAAAGTTGCCCATAGGGCTACATCCACCTCTTCAAGAGAGGGCTACAACAAACATGATGGGGAGACTCTCCCAATGAAAAAACAACATATATACAATGGGGCTAAATCAAGAGATGGGAGGAGGGAAAAGCCACACAGGTGGACATTAGTGCCATCTGAGCACCCCCTGGACCATGGAGTAAAACGGCCCAGGGCGCCAGAGACGAAGGAAAGCCTCGCGGCGCTCCCGCATGCGGTCGGAGCTGCCCTGTAGTCCCTCAAGCTGTCCTCTGAGAGTATGGATCAGCTCTAGCCAAAAGTCACGAACAGTCTCTGCTGGTGGTACAAGGCGAGCCTCAAAGATGCGGAAACAACGGGCCCGCCAGATGAACCAGAGAGCTAGGCCGCTGATGAGCTCCCAACACTCCGCTCTCTCAGTGCTCCACTCCTGTGGAGTAAGGTCTGTAGCAGGCTGGAGTGTAGGTCGACCCCCCTGTATCACTATCATCCTGGTGGTGGAAGATAGCTCAAACTGAAGTGTCGGGCCCGTGAGGGTGGACCAAGCCGCCGCCCCCCAAGTGTACTGTCGAGCCGTGGAGAGGGCAGGCATCAACCGAAGAACTCGTAGCCACACCTGCTGGGCCGAGGGACAGTCCCAAAGACAGTGTCGCTGACTCTCCACCAACTGGTCACAGGCTGTACATGCGACCTAGGGACCACAATGTACAAGCCAGCTCCCTACTGCTGTGGCTCTGTATGCAACCAACCACTGGAACAAGGTGACGCGCCTCGGCTGTCTGGAGTCCCACAGCCTCTGCCAAAAAGCTGCCAAGAACTCAACAGTGAGACCCTCCTCCTGCCAATGACGTGCTGCAGCGGGGCGGGCCTCTCTTTGTGCTGCAAGTATATGACGTCCAAGCCGAACAGTGTACTGAAAGAAAGGGACTCCTGGGCGGTCTGTAGAAGAGAATGGGTCCCTCCAAAGCCACTCACCAGGATGCCACTTTACTTGTGCCAGTGGACAGCTCTCCCAAGCCCATAGCCTCCAGTGTCCTGTCTCAAGAGCTGCTGGGTCAGGGTCTATGACGCAAGTCCTCCCACAGATGTCCACAACTCGGATCCTCTGGAAACAACACTCTACTACCTGCGGGGCCTCTACTGCAACTCTCTGTAATCGTCCCCCACCCTGAAGCTCGAAGAACAGGGCTGGGACAGTCTCTGAGCAAGCCCTGACTGAAATGAGAACCTCCAGTCGTGTGAAGGCTCCCATCCACCGGGGTGCTACTGGCTCGAGAGGCGTGAGCCAATCAGTTGGAATTGACTCTGAGATGTCTTGACAGATGCTCTGAACCCCTCTCATGCCCTGTAGCTGGACAACCTGCACCTCCTCTGCCAAACCTGTGAACTCTAGCCAGTCACCTAGAGAGCGCGCAGGACCTGCTGCCATGGGACCCCAAGAAACATGAGGCCTACTCCCAACCAAGTGGCCTCTCTGAGTGCTAACCATGGGGTTCCAGACGAGGGGCTGCCGTAGGCGCTCCTCCGTGCACGTCGGCTGTCGCTGCTCTAGGCCACGCCGCAATAGCTCCCAAGAACGAAGCAAACTCACAGCGAATCGGTCCTCCAGTCTCCTGCTCAAACCAACTCGGCGCAACTCTGTAAAGATCCATCTGGTCGAAGGTTGCCAAGGGCCTCCTGACTGAGGCACCCTGGCACGAAGCCTCTACAACAAGAACTCCTTCCAGGGCTCCTCGCCTGGAAGAAGTCCTCTGACGACGAACTTCTCAAGAAGGGCTCTGCTCTGTTGTGCTGGATCAATGATCCCAAGCCCTCCCTGAGAACAAGGAAGTGTGATGACCGACCAAGCCACCTTGGCTCGGGCAATCTGAGTGTCGCGACGTGACCAAAGGAAGTTCCTGATCAGCCTCTCTACCTGGCTGATGCAAGAACTCGAGAAGATCCAGCAAGAAGTGATGTACCACATAGTCGCCAACAACACCTGGTTGGCAACTACTACTCTACCAGCCAGCGAAAGTCGTGCTGAGCTCCAATGTAACAGCTTTCTCTTGATGGACAGGAGAAGAGGAGCAATCTGCTGCTCGGGGGACAAATCCAAACCAACCTGACAACCCAAGTACTGAACTGCAGTCTCTGGAGGAATCCACCTGAAACCCTCTCCTGGCATCCAATCTGGCACAGGAGCACTACCAACTGAGAAAGCCACTGTCTTTCTCCAGTTGATTAGTGCGCCCGATGCACAGCAGAAGGTCTCCAAAGCTTGCCCACATTTGTGTAAATTGGCCTCCTGGCCCTCTAAGTACAAGGCTGAGTCGTCGGCAAACACAGCGTCCAGAAGCTCATCTCCCCGTATAGGGAGTGCTAAGCCCCTCAAACCAACCTGTTGTGACACCAAAAATCTGCTCATCGCCTCCGCATAGAACAGAAAGAGAAAGGGGGCAAGAGGACAACCCTGTCTGACCGATCATGTGAGCATGAAGCGCTCACCTCTACCTCCTGCCAAAAGCACCTGACTGTGGGCCTGTCTGTACAAAGCTGACACCCCTCTGATCCAAGCCTCTGAGAAGCCCATCCTGCGTAGCGTGCCCTCTAGAAAGTCCCAGTCAACTCTGTCGTATGCCTTCTCAAAATCGAGAAGAAGAATCACAAGGTCCTCCCCACGGAGCCGTGCAAGGGCAGAAGCCTCCCAAAAAGTGAAGATGTTGTCAAGGATACTGTGTTCCTTGACAAAACCTGTCTGAGTCCCATGTATAAAGCTCTCCAAAAGTAGCTGAATCCTCAAACTCAGAGCCTTGGCAAGAATTTTGTAGACTGAGTTGAGAATGGTGATGGGGCGCCACTGTCGAATCTCATCCAAGGAGCCACCCTCCTTTGGAATGAGGTAAATCAGGCCCTCACTCATGCTATCCGGCATCACTCCTGTGTGCAGAATGTATTGAAAGGCACTACAAAGATCTGGGCCAAGCAGGTCCCAGTACTCCAAGAAGAAGCTGAAAGTCAGCCCATCCCCACCTGGACAGCTACCACGAGGGAGGGACCTAAGAGCCGTGTGCAACTCCTCAAGCTGAAGAGGTAACTCAAGCCTCTGCCGCATCTCCTCAGTCACAAGACAAGGCATCTGTGCCCAAACCTGCTCCCTGCATGCATCCTGTCTCTCTGACTCGGGCTCAGCCGACAGTAGCTCACGGTAAAAGTCAGTAGCAACTGCACGCATATCCTCTGGCTCACAAACAACTGACCCATCGCGTCTCCTCAACTGATTGACCTTGGCATGCGAGTGCCGAGGTCCCACTGTCTCAAAAAAAGCACCTGTCACTCTGTCACCCACTTGAGTCCACTGAGATGCCTGTCGGTGAAAGGCAAACTCATGGCGCCTCTCCTCTGTGCAAGCAAGCTCCTGTCGAGCCTGCTGTAACTGCTCCTCCAACCATGGACTGTCCGGATGCTGCTCCTGCATCCTCTGTAGTGAAGCAATGCCTCGTCTGAGACGCTGCTTCTCCTCTCTCACTGCAGCCCGTCGAGCCAAAGACTCCTGGAGAAAGAAGTGGCTAAGCTGAACTAGGCCTGAGGCCACTCTGTCTGCAGGTGGAGCCTGGCTGTCCATGCCCTCTGTCCATAGAGCCTCGACCCTCTCTCTGAGTGCTGAGTCCAACAAGACCCGCTCTGGGATGCGAAGCATCGTGCTCCCACTCCTCTGCCTGTCTGCCACTGTGAGGATCACTGGTGCATGGTCCGAGAAGGATGTCCCTGCCAGGATGCCCACTGATCCCCCCAAGTCACTGAAGTGGTCACTAGTGTAGAAGCGATCTATGCGCGATAGATTCACTCCTCCCACTCTGCGGTCCGATCTAGAGAAGGCAAGACTCTCTGGAGGCCTCACAAAGCCAGAATGCTGCCATGTATCCGAGACCCTCAACGTCATACAAAACCTCTCCCAAGCTGCTAACTCGACTCCATGCAAAGTAGCATGGCTGCCTCCGATCGTGTCAGAAGGGTCCTCCAACATGTTGAAGTCCCCTCCTACACACCACTGGTCAACCTGTGGCAAAGACTCAACAATCTGTGACCAAAACTCTGCACGAGCACTCGCCATATTGGGCGCATAGATGTTCAGGAAACCCACAAGGCTACCCTAAACCTGCATAGTAATCCACTGAGCCCTGCCTGGTACAATAATCCCTCTGCCCACAATGGCCTGCTGTAATGAGTCCGCAATAGTCATACATACCCCACCCTGGATGCCTCCAGGTCCAAAAGCAGCTGACCAAAAGGTATCATAGCGTCCACGCAAAATCTGACCACATCGCCGAATGCGGCTCTCAGACAAATGGTGCTCCTGAAGCATAAGGAGATCAATCTCTCCTCCCACAAGGCAACGCTGAAGCTCCTGACGCAATCGGCCCCGCTGTCGCCGAAACTCGGGCCCACCTAGTCCCTGCACGTTCCACGAGACGATCCTCATGGGGAGCGAGAGAGAACAGATGCTGCCGCAGCAGCAAGACGAGCTATCTTCGAAGCAGGCTTGGATGGGGAGTAATCCGCATCCGAGCGTCCTCTAGATAGGCGAGACTGCAGTGAGTGCCTGGTCCAAGCCCAAGTAGAGCGAGCCGTGCGTAAAGCAACCTCCTCTGTCCAGGAGTCCTCATGAATGAATACATAGCAAGGCAAACACTGCGTATCAGCAAAAAAGTACACCACAATGTGTCTACATCCTGCTGAATCTGAGGGTGTCACCGCAAACTTGGCCAGTGGCCACAAAGTCTGCAGCAAATCTGTAACGCCCAGTTCTCCCATGTGGTGAGAGAACTCGAGAACGTGTGTATGCAACCATCCCACCCTTGAGTCGAGGGACCACTCTGTCTCAGTCCTGCCACAGAGGGGGAAGGAGAAACCAACTGCTGAGTCCAAGGCCTCTGTCCCCCTAGCGGCGAGGAACAAAGCGTGGACTCTGAAGTAGGCTGCCTCGTGGTCTGCTGCGGAATCGCCAAGAAAACGAGTAAACCCGTAATCGAAGAAATCCCAGCGGCGTCGGAGGTCAAAGCTCGTCAAACCACGAGGGATAGCTGCAAGAGGAGATGTCTGAATCTGCAGTGGGGGCCGCATGAAAGGCTGACCCTCTCTCGCTAGGGGATTAGAAGAGGATGGGGGGGGGGGGGGGGGGGTGATGAGGAGACAGCGAGGGCGAAGAGGGCAGCCGTGCAATGTGCGGGTGCACAAGCAGCAGCGAGCGGGGGGGATGGAGCGGGGAAGGCAGAGTGAGAGGAGGGCAGTGGGCTGCGACAGCTAAGGGGCAGTGCGCAGACAGGGGTGGGCAGCGGGCTGCGGCAGCTAATGGGGCAGCGCGCGCACATAGGGGGGGGCGGTGGGTGGGTTGAGAGGCAGTGCGCAGGGGCTGAAGGGGGTGGGGGGGCAGCGAAGGGGCAGCGGGGGGAGGGAGGGGGGGGGAGGAGAGCGATGGCGCAACAAGGGGGGGGGGGGCGAGCAGCAGTAGCGGGCCCTTCACAAGCTCAATAGAGATACTATTACGGGGGGAGACCAGCCCATCTTCTGGTCCCCAGTACTGTGTCGATCTTCTCACTCTCTATCTCTCTCTCTCTCTCTCTCTCTCTCTCTCTATCTATTTCTCTCTATATCCTCTGGCTTCGGTAATAAGTGATAAATCCTATTTATCCGAATGTATTTTATATTGTGATGTGCTTCCGTTCGTGACAACTGTTGGTCTATGTCGAAGACGATGATGTCGATGACGACAATGGTGACCGTCACGAACACGACGATGTCGCCTTGACGACGACGACGCGAGGCTAGGGCTGAAATCTGAAAACGCTAAGAATCTACTGAAATCTGGGACTATGTTGATGACAACAACGATGGTCGTATTCACGGCGCGATTTGGAGGGGTTGTACAACAAGGTGCCAGCAATTTGTCTACACAAACGTTGGGAGTGGGTCTTGCTTTATTTTTAGGGTTTTAGGCCGCTCTCCGGGGGTACCATAAGTTTGAACAACTTATGGGTTAGGGTTTTAATTCTAAACCGTGTGGGCCACTCGGATGAGTTCTGTAAGTTGGTAAAACTTTTCCTGCCTCTTTGCCCCTTGCTGTGCGGCCTCTGTCCTGTAGGCCATGCCATGTCATCACTTTGTGACATACCCCCCTCTTGAAAGAATTGTAATCACCCTCGATTACGCCTGCAAAACAGATAAAGGACAAAAACTAGTTCGGCAAACACTGGCCCTAAGTAACGACGTACTAGAACACATATATCGAGCACTTTCACGAAGTGATTGTAGCACTTTCACGAAGATGACAATCACTGGATATTCACATTACATTCACATCACTATCTGCGTCGAGATCTTAGATGAGAATCATGATCATTGTAACTTATTTGGAAATCATCCAGACCGTGCTCCTTGATCTAATCTAATCTTTCGTGCTCAGGAAGGATGGAACCTTTGCAGCACTTTCAACAATCTGAAAGGGCGTCTTGCCCGTCGAAGAGTGTATCGTGTTATTGTAGGCAAATACCACCAAAGGTAAGTTTTTTTCCCATTGAGTCTTTTGATCCGAGATACAAGACTTCAATAAATCTAAAACCACTGAATTGGCAATCTCAGATTGCCCGTCAGTCTGCAAGTGGAACGATGAGGAGAACTGCAACTGCGTGTCAATGTTCTCCCAAATTGCCTTCCAAAACAAACTCATAAATCTGGGGTCTCTGTCGGAGACAATCGTCTCAGACGTGCCATGTAATCGGAAAATCATCGTGATCATTCTGTGTTCTCAGGAGATCAAAAATGAAATCCATTTCAATATTTTCCGAGGGACGGGCGGGTATGGGTAAAAGCTGTAACAGTTCCTGTGCCTTATGCCTGTCAAACGTGACCTTCTGGCATACTGCTCGGCCAAAAGAAGTATCTCTCTACCCCTTCATGGTGTCACAAAAATACGGAAGCGTAAACTGACTTTTAAATGTACTTCAAATACTCAAGAGAATCAGAGAAAGAGAGAAAGCTTGACACTTCATTGGGGACCAGAAGATGGGCTGGTCCCCCCCCATAAAGAGAATATCTTTATTACTAAGGGAGAATCTTTACAAGCACAGGAACGGGGCGAAAGCCCATCCTCGAATTCTTCCTTAGCCTTTTTCTGCTTCTGACTGAGAGAGTAGAAGAACTACTCTCTGACTACTAAGAGGATCTATCTTCTTTTGCGAGATTTTGGGAAGCTCTCGTAGGGGAGAGTCTACCTTCCACCAAACTCATCGGAAGCTCTCACGAATGAGGATCTATCTTCCGCTAACTGTGCCACTTTGGACGTAATCATTCCTGCAATCAACCAACCACAGAAACATGCAAAACACACACACACACACGCTTGCTGTAATTTTCTGCACATAACCATAAATTGTTACTTGAGCGCGTTCCAATGCTAAAATGGAGGTCCTTTTCGCGATGGAAATGCTCCAAAGTTGGTATATGTGTAGAGTAGGTAGTGGGGAATAAGATTCTATGAAGACTTTGCTGAAATTCACCCTAATACAAGTGATTAGGGGCTGAAAACAGGGAATTTGCAGCAGCTAGACAAGGGAGAAAGAGAGTTTCCTACTACCTTACGCGATGAAACTTCTCCCAAAGCTGCATGCAACCATGAGAGGCCTTGTTCTAGGTGATGGGTGCTCAGAGGCTCCACATACACCACAAGGTGCTGCTCTCAAGCTTCAATGGAGAGCTTCACTGCGTAGAGGATGGTCAATTTGGGGGGGGGGGTAGTGCACTGCCAACCCGGCAAGAGGGGGAGGGGCTGCTCTCTTATAGCCTCCCAGAAGAGGGGGCGCTAGCATGAAGAGAGAGAGAGAGAGAGAGAGAGAGAGAGAGAGATTGCATGGGAAAGTGTGCCACTTTAAAAATTTTAAACCATTCAACGTTTGACTTTAAAAATCCTATGCTAGTTAATGAAATGTGCAATTAAGTGCACAATTGCACACATAGATGCAACCAATTAAATTGTTAGCTGCTCCCCAACGCAATGCCGTACCGACACTGCTTTGGCATTACCTGTTCGCACTTGTCCGGCCATTTGGTCCGGCATAGACAATTTAAAAATACATTAATTGACTTATCCTAAGGCCGTAAAATGATTCAAGCCTTAGGGTTATTATTCTAAGGACCCCATCTCATTCCTGTGCTTGAACTAGCGCGCGTATCTTTTTGAGCTTGTAATCTGAGACTACTATCTACCCCTTTATTGAAGTCCCGATTTCCCAATCGCTAGGGCTTCAGGGTATTTTTTGCTAGGGTCTCCCTGAGGTGCACTGGCCCAAACTTGGGCGCACTTGAGGCCCCAGAACTGCTAAATCTATTCTGATGTGCACACAACTAATTAGATAATTCTTTTCTCGTAAATAAATTAATTATTTACAAAGTCTGACTTAGTTACACATGGTGGTAGCAATGCCGCGGTGACCCGTAAAAGGTGGACAGTGGCATTTAGTCATAACCTTTTTCCGCAACGGCTCCGTAACGCACAACATAGTCTTTCTCATCAAGTAGCCTTCGCGAAGGGAGTATCCAGCTACTGTCTCCCCATCCCGTATCCGTGTGAAAATAACTGCAAAACTGTATCTGTGGCATACTGATCGACTATATCCTCGAAGCTCCTATGATGTATCGCAGAAATAGCGAGAACCAACGGCTTCCGAGACAAAGCATCTGCCACCACATTCTTCTGTCCCTGCACATGGACAATCTGGAAGTGAAACTGTGACAAGAAGTTTGCCCACCGCATCTGCTTTTCCGAAAGCTGCTTCTGTGGCAAGAAGTAGCACAAACTCTCATGGTCTGTAAAATCCGCTCCGAGTAGGTAATGCCGCCACTGATTAAGAGCATGGATAACCGCCAAAAGCTCTTTCTCATATATCTGTGCTGTTATCTTCGGCCTAGAGAATAATCGGCTCTCGTAAGCAATGACATGGCCTTCTTGCATCAAGACCGCACCCAGACTACGACCATAAGCATCACAAAATACTTCAAATGACTTCTGCAAGTCCGGCAAAGTCAAATCTGGTCTTGTAGTCAATTTCTCTTTCAATGTTTGAAAGGCAGTCACCTCTGTGGATCCCCACAAGAAAGGGACTTCTTTCTGTATCAAGATATGCAAAGGGGAACAACCTCTGCAAACTTTCGAATGAATTGTTTGTAGTACGAACACAGTCCCAAGAAGCTTTCAACTTCATGGACATTCTTCAAATCGGGCCAATCACGGATAGTGTCTATCTTGGCCGGATCCATTTGCACTCCTGTTGCTGAGACAAAGTGTCCCAAAAAAAATGTATCTCTGAAGCATATGATCTCTGTGTTCTGCTTCATTCTTGGAGAAACCAATGATATCATCAAAGAAAGTGCCAACAAATAGCCTCTATTCTCGAAAGATCCCGTCCATCATCCGGTTAAATGTCACAGGAGCATTGGTTAAGCCAAAAGGCATCACCAAAAAAACTCAAATAATCCAAAAGTAGTCCGGAAGGCTGTCTTGTAGACGTCTCCCGTCGCGATTCGGATCTGATGATATCCACTCTTCAGATCAATCCTGCTAAAGCACGAGGATCCTTGTAACCTGTCGAGTATATCATCGATCCTAGGAATCGGAAATCTGTTCTTGATGGTGATTTTGTTGAGAGCTCTATAATCAATGCACATTCTCCAAGATCCGTCTTTCTTCAAAGCCAACAACAGTGGAGAGCAATACGGTGAAGTACTATGCTGGACAAGACCCTTTTCCAAGAGGTCTTTCATTGGGTTCATAATCTTTTCATTATGTACTCGGTTCACATGGTAAGGTGGCCGGTTCGTTGGCGTGCTTCCAGGTATCAGATCAATGGTTTGATCGTCAGGTCCTCTGAAAAGTAATCGGCATGAATGTGGAGAAAAATCTTGGCGTTCTTTTGATCAGGTCAAAACATATTCAACCTTTATCCATCGTTCAGTTCTCTCCCAAAAGAATGAGTAAGAAATGAAGTTCATCAAGTACAATCTCAAAGCCCTTCATTTATCAAAGTCGCTTTCTCGGCCCGGTAGTCAACCACGGCGTAGTTCTTGTGGTACCAAGGGATCTTGAGTAGAACGTCACTCGCGTACCCTGAACACCCCTGTCATTGCAAACGAAGTTTGCCAATGCTCGGTGTAATGGCAACATCCCATCCGGGTGCCAGTTGAACTACCTCCAGCTGTGGCGTAAGTCTGTCGGGCGTAATTTCCAAATCGAGCCGCCAATTCCAAGTGAAAAGAAGGTGGCCTTTGCTCCTTCAAAAGAGCTTCCTGATCCTTCACTTTGCCCCAAAAGCGGCAAAGTTTGTACTTTCATTCATTAGATTCGGTGCAGGTCCCACGCCATGTGGTACCAATTCTGCTTTTCTATCTGCCTTTTCTGCCATGTTCCTTAGCTGCACTTGAACTCTCAGGCCTGTCGTCGTCTTTATCATTCTGTTCTTTCTGTGCCTTTTTAGGGCACTTCGCGGAGATATGTCCCTGTTCCCCGCATCCAAAGCACTTCCCCTCTCTGATGAAGCGACCTCTTTCCTCAGGAGTAAGCTTGGGTTGTGCATCCCTTTTCTCTGGGTTGCTCTTTTTCTTTCTACTTTCATTCCCAGAAGTCTGTTCGGCTCGTTGTGTCATGGCCTCATCTGTGGGGTAGGTCAGACTGCCAGAGTGAATGGCAAAGCCCCGCTTCGCATGACTCATCAACTCCTGAATAGAAGCCGACTTCTGTTCCAAGCAGTGATCTCGGATCTTTGTAGGTAGACCCAAGGTGAACCGCTCAATCTGTTCTCTGAACGAGATCTTCTTGAATGAAGAGGCGGGTAGAAAAGAGCTCCAGAATCTTTCACAATAAGCATTGATTGTATCTTTCTTGGTCATCTGAAGATGGTTCCAAGCAGCTCGTATATCTCGTTCATATTCTTGTGTCAACCAAGAAAAAATAAAAAGCTTTTTAAATTTCAGCCATTTAACTGGCGCAGTCTTGTTTAAAAGAAGCGTGGACCACCAAGTACGAGCATTCCCTTTAAGGTAAGAGGTAACTCTCCGAATCTTGGAGTGCTCTGAATAGCATCCTCTCGCGAAAGCGATGTCAAATTGCTGTATAAAAGACAAAGCCTTCGAAGCATCCGAGTATCCTGAAAAAGTATCAAACTTGATCGAGTGGCCACCTTTCTTAAACTCTCGGACCTTCTTGCTTTTATCTTCGAGCTTTGTAAAAATTCTTGTTCGCATAAAAGTTTCCATCATCAGAATCTGAGCTGTCTGTAGACGAGTCCTCAGTAGAACTGTCAGTCTCTGGGCGAGATTTAGCCTTCTTTGCCTTTTTCTTGCCCTCTCGGAAGCTTTGTTTCTTGCTCGCTTTTTACCTTTTCTGTCTTCTTCGCTCGAATCTGAAGAGCTAGAAGGACTGTCAGAAGAAGAAGAAGAAGAAGAACTGGATACTCCTTCAAATCGAACACGCTTCTTCTGTTTCTTTGCCTTATCAAAAGTTGACCGATGACCCAAATATCCTGGGAAGTCCCTCTCGGAAGCTTTGTTTCTTGCTTCGCTTTTTACCTTTTCTGTCTTCTTCGCTCAAATCTGAAGAGCTAGAAGAAGTGTCAGAAGAAGAAGAAGAAGAAGAACTGGGTACTCCTTCAAATCGAACACGCTTCTTCTGTTTCTTTGCCTTATCAAAAGTTGACTGATAACCCAAATATCCTGGGAAGTCAGTGCTTTTCTTCTGCTTCTTGCCGTGCTTTTTGGCTTTCTTTTGCGCGTTAAAAAGCTGGGCGATCCGTGCATCAACCACCTCTTCTAATTCCTTCTCTGAATATTTCTTTGGAGCAGAATGTTTCTTGAGAGTGGGTTTCGGGTGTGGTGTAGTGGTTTTCTGCCACTGCGCATGCACTTCCTGAAAAGAAGTCTCGCTCATATATTTTGCCAAATTCGGATCCTTCGCAAAACTGAGCATCATCTTTGTTGCATCGCCGACAATTGACGACGCGTCATCTCTCTTTGCTCCGCTTGAGTAGGCCGAGGTGGGCCATACTCTTTGTTTGAATCTTCGTTGTGATCCCTGCCCGCATCTCCAGATGCAGAGGGAGTCGACTGACCCTTGCGTGAAGCCATAGGTGCCGCGGAAAAAAATTGGGGATCGGATTTCCCGTAGAAGAGAAATCGGCTGTGCTCTGATACCACTGTTATAGACTTGGACAGTCCAAGTCAAGAATCAATCGCGACAGCACCAAATTACCACTTCAAAACAATTCACAGATCACAATAGATTTGCATTGGCCCGACGGAGTTCCGTGCCTAGAGATATTGGCCCCAAAGACTGGCGCCCCTTTCGGTATTTCTTTTTGTATTAATCAGTTCAAAGTACAAGAGAGTGGGTCCGTATTCACTCTCAGACTCTGCGTCCAGATGCTCTGAAAAGTGAAGGCCCAAGCCACTTATTTAAAGGTTACAAGGGATGCCCAAAAGCAAAGCCCCAAAAGCTTCAAATCAAAAGCAACTGCTCTCTCTCTCTCACAGAGAGTCAAAACTTGAAAGCAAAAGCATTCTCTCTCTCTTTCTCATTGCGTAGAGAAAAAGCAAGATATGCGTCGCTCATCATTAATTAAAAAAAGAAAAAAAGCCTCCGCGATTTTCGGAAATTAGGGTTTCTGGCAGAAATTAGGGTTTGCAGGAATTTTAGGGTTGGTGCTGTTCGTAGCCACGTCATCACTTTGTGACAAGGAAACTAACTCAAAAGAGGCAAAGTGGACACATGGTGGCTCCAGGTCAGTTTGCCAAGTCCAGCAGCAAGAGGGGGGCGCCCAAATTGAGAGGAGGATTGATTTTTACTCATTGTGAGCTCTACAGTGTGTGTGTGTGTGAGTAGTTGGTGCAGGTGATGAAGCTTTAATGGAAAGCTTGCCTTCTCCCTTGCACTATGTAGCGCGATGATTCCGCTCTCGCGCACCCCTTTTGAATACAGAATCGTGATGCCCTGCTTGAGGGCTATTCATCTGTATGTACAGTTATATGGGTTCATGCGTGTATGCCGAGGCAAGAGCCTCTTGTCTAGGTACTGGATTAGCTAATTGCTAATCCCTCGCAGGTACAAGTGGGTCGATTCCACGGTCTTCAATGGAGGGGCTTCAATACGATGCAACCTAAAATGCAAATGCAAGTTCCTAATGACAAATTAATGAACTCTAATGCTAATTAGGCTTCCAATTAGCCAGTGAGTAGTGGCCCAAGTGTCTTTAACTCAAGAACATGCTCATGCTAGCCAATGGAATACTAATTAGGCATGAGATATGCAATATGAGAGTAGATGAGAGAGGCTAAGGATCGAATTGGTGAGATTAGGAGATACTAATCCCTTCATGGCTCTGATACCACTTGATAGGAATAGGATTGTGCTAGCTAAGGCGGATGATAGATAAACATTATGCACACAAAGTGTGTGTCTAGGCTAGATTGTTACTCAAGCGAATTAGATTCCAAGATAGATCTCTTAAACACGATCTTGAGTGGTTGGCTAACCCATCACAAGCTCACCATAAACAAGAGACATGTAATGCAAATTTGGAATGATTCATGAAAGGAGGTTTAAGTAGCTCTAGAGCTTTACACCTTTACATGTGGGATAATTCCTCCTCGTCTCTCATTCACTCACACTGTAAGGTGCAACGGAAGTGAATGTTGGACTTTGTACCCACGGAAGGGAGAGCCTTCCGTTCCTTTAATGAGAGAGTGCAAATGATCAGAAACAAAGTGGAGAACACTGTGAATGAAGGTACTGAGGCTGAGAGATAGAGAGAGAAGAATACGACACCATAAAAGTTGTCAAACCCTCCTCCAAGGGCCCCTCTCTTGATGGCGAGAGAAGTCTATTCTATTGATTGCACAAATCTGATACCAGATACTGATGAAAGTTCTTGGTGAGGATCTAGGTCGGAGACGACGAGGACGACGGCTGGCTGAAAATGCTTACTTCCTCCGGGCTGGAAACGCTGCCTTGTCTATTGAAAACGTTGGACAGTAGGGGCTGAAAATGCTGTTTTTGACCTGCTGAAAACGCTGGATTGTCTGCTACAAAACGCTGGTGTGGCAGGGCAGAAAACACTGATTTGCTAGGACAGAAAACGCTAATGCTTGCTTGCTGAAAAACAGCCTACTGCAGGCTGAAAACGCTGTGTTGTAGCTGTTGAAAAACGCCAGGATTGTGGAGGTTCTTGCATGAGAAGGGAGGTTGGAGAGCCTGCTGCAAGTGTTTGCCTGTGCTCTCCTTTCTTCTTTTGCTTCTACTGAGTGATTGCAAGTTTTCTTATATATTAACTTAGCAAATTTTCCCTACCCAGTTTCCCAACAAAGTCACTTATTAATAATAAGTGAAAAATGGCTAAAATAGGGAAAATAGGTTCTGTGCACTGTAAAATGCTCCTGATGGATTCTGATGGTAATGCTGATGATCATGCTGTGTGCAACCAGAGGAAATGCAACTACTTTAAGTGTCTGGTCATGCACGGCGTGCGCACAGGCTCACGAAGGTGCCAGAACACTTCCTAAGACGACATGAACCCTTGACTTGAAGTAGCTTGTCCACATGCACATAGGGTTAGATGTGCACGTGACATCCCCTCCTTTTTAAAGTGAGGTACTGTCACGAGGACGTGGCAGTTATTAACCATGTCACAGAGATGTGGCAACTGCTAACCTTGGTTGTTGGTTTCTTTCCAATGGGGTTTATTTTATTTGTTTAAGACCCTCTTCTTGAAGTAGCAAACGGTCGGACATTGTATGGCCAATGTGAACGGTAGATTCACCCGCAGACGGGAAGTGGTCGGCACTGGAATTCGTATGGTAAGAGGATGTCTAGGCTCAGAGCAAGATCATATAGGTCCCCTTGTCGCACTTAGCAAGTTGGTGGATACTAGGAAGTGAACTCAATTAAGGCGTAAAGTCAAGGTGGGACTTCCAACAATAAGTATCCAACAGTTGGGCCACATTGCACTTTTGGATGCGGTCCCAATGAGGATAGATGGTCAGAAGACCAGTGGGAGCCCAACGGAAGCATCTCCTAAAATTTAGGGAACTGCTATTTTGGGCCACGAAATGTGTTCGCGTCATTACCTTCGGTATGACTAGGGGAACACTTTACAACTCTGCCGCGAAGTCAACTGACGCACCAGTTGAGATATTTTTAGCAGGGAAAGCCCAAACTCGGAAACTGGGCGACGTGTCAGCTTGTGAGCGATTCTGCCACTCTGGGAGGCAAAAACGAGCTGCATATCAACAAAGGGGGCGCCATTTTCAGCCACAGGTACAGAAGCTATGGAATGCTTACCTTGCCCTCTATGCACAGTATGGTGACGGGAGTGATGCCCCGCATGCTACATACTGCTCTCTTTCTCCCCTACGTGCAGTTATGTGATGCCCCACAAGAGGGCTACTCATTTGACTGATGTACAGTTGTGTGGGTTCATGCTTTTGTGCTGAGGCAAGAGCCTCCTTGAGCAGGAACAGGGGTAGCTAACTGCTGCTCCAAAGCAGGCACTGGTGAGGGTCATAACCTCACCGTACAGGTGCAAAATCAGCGCTGTGTATGCGCTGTAATTTGACTGTTTTTCAGCCATACGGACGCCAGGATCATTGGGAATCGTGCCCCACTGGCAAAGGACAATTAGGGGACTGTTTGGGGCTGAAAACATGGCAAAAACCAGTAAATACAGCGTGCTGAATTTACTGTTTTTGGACAGGAATCAGAGGGTATACGTCAGTGCAAGCGAGTTCCAGCAGGGGAATGGGTTTCGCGCAAGTTTTGGGGCTGTTATGCTGTCGAAATTTGGCCAAATCAAATGGTATCTAGGTGGATACACGTGAAAGATTCCCAGGACCTTACCTTGTAATTTACCCTCCTAAAGAATAAAGAAATACTGAAAGGGGCGCCAATTTTGGGGCCTACAGGTTGTCGGCGTCTGCTCGGAGCATTCTAGCTTCCGAGCCGTGTGTGTGTTTAAGTGTTAACTCCCGTCGCAGGTTCTCTTTGCAAAGTGCTCTGTGTGTGTGCATAAAGTAAAGAATTTCGGGTGAAAGCCAACGCCTACCGCCCTACGGGCCGGTTACATGGTTCCGTTGCCGGGATATCAATCACTTTTTCTTCAAAGAGTGAGCCTGGATTGTTCAGGGTAAAGACACACAGTGCAAGAACGCGGGGATTACACTATGGCCGACAAGGGGAAGGGAATTATGGAAGAGGGTTCCTCTCCAAAGGACAGGCAGGAGATTCCTATGGTTTTTGAGATTGGCGAGAGCTCACGGCCACGTCAGTCTGTACCTCCTGTCAACGTGAATGTCCCTCCAGTAGTACAGGGCTTTATGACAGGGCAACTTGAGGATGATGCGTTTAAGACTCAGTTAGTTGCCGCGGTGAATGTCTTTTCGCAGCTGGTGCAGAATCCGAGGTTTATGGAATTCTTGCAAGCGCCACCAGTGCAACAGCAAAATAGGCAACCTACGCCGCGTACGGAGCTTGTTGAAGCTCAAGCCCAGGTACTTCATGAGGCGCAGGAGGAAAGGGAACACTCGCATGTTGCGGAGTCGGGGGCTCCAAAGCAGGTTCCTCCCGTGCTTGAACAGGTGGCTAGAACGCCTATTCCACAGGTTATGCCAGTTCAGCCCGCCACCTTTCAGAGCCAGCATGCTGTCTTGAATGGACAGGGAGCTGGATACCAGGCTATGCACTCAGTTTTTCCACCACCCACGGTACATCCTGGGTATTTCGGGGGTGGATCAGTGTTCCAAAGTATGGCTGGTTATGCGTCTGGAAGTCAGCCGTACATGCCAGGAACAGTGTTTGGGGGTATGCAAGGCATCATGCCAAACCCCATGTATGGTACTATCGGCATGCAGCAAGGTTTCCACGGCAACCAGGGCCAGTTTGGGGTGCCACAGGGTCATTTTGGCATGGCTGGTTTTTCTGGACAGCAGCCAGATATCGCACCTCTGACGCAAAATGTGAATGGCCAACACGTGCCGATCATGCCTAGTACAGTGCCCATGTTGCAGACCATTCCGTATGACAATTTGGGGGCACTAGAGAAGCCGAAGGCTTACAAAGAAGGTGGTGCAGCGGTAAAGTTTAGTACCTTCAGTGGTTTCGAGGATAAGACAAAGGCACTCACTTTCCTCCAGCAGTTTGATACAGCTTATGCGGGAGGGAATTTTACAGAGGCCTCGAAGGTCAGAAAAGCTGCCACTTTCTTAAAGGACAATGCGCTTACATGGTGGACGACATTGTTAATTTAAGGACAGGCACCCGCCACTTGGGTTTACTTCAAGCAAATGTTTGCATCTGCTTGGCTATCAAATGAATTTGAAGCCGATGTCTTGACAGATTGGCACCAGCTTACGGCAGCTTCGTGCAAGAGCTTGCTGGAGTACAATAGGAGGTTTTGTAAAGCATTACTCTCAGTGACCTCCTACAGATTTGTGCCACTGACAGAGCAGATAGAGAAGTATTGTTGTGGGTTGCCTAAAGGACTTCGCGATTACTGTACAAAGAATAGAGTGGCTACCCTTACTCAGCTTATGGAAGTTGCGAACACTGGTCTTGCCCTGTTGATAGGAGAGGACAGTGGATTTCCGAGCAGTGATAAAGGAGGGCAGCAAAAGAAAAATTCAGCGAAGAAGCCCTTTGTGAAGACGGCTCCTGATGCGTCACAGGGGTCAGAAAAGGCCACCAAGGACAAGGATTCAGCTGGGACTTCTGGAGCGCAGGCAAAGAAACAGAAAAGGAAGCCTTTTGTGCGCAAGTCGCTCGAGGAAAAGAAGGTCCTTATGGCTGAGAACAAATGCTTTATATGCGAGCAGCCTGGTCATATTTCTATCAATTGTCCACAAAGGAAAAGGCTAGCTGACTCAGAGGATAAAGAAGACCAGAAAGGCAAGAAGCCTAAACCCACGGCAGGTTTAGTGCCAGACATGGTGGGTGACAGGCCCAGCACAGATGCCAGTGAGTTATGCAGGGCATGGGGTAAAGTTAGGGATCAGACGGCACTCATCTTCTTTGATCCAGGTGCCAAAGCCAACTTTATCTCACCAGAGTTAGCTATGAAGCTCGGCATCAAAGCTGAAGAGATGGGGTACACAGCAGAGGCAGGGTTGGCATGTCCTGGCCACTCAGAGTGTGTTACTCCCATCATTGGAAAACTGCGTCTGCATATTCAGTCGTATGTGGACACTGAAGAGTTTTACATCATGCCGCTGGAAGGTTGTGACGCCTTGTTGGGGATCCCGTGGATGTTTCGAGTGCATGGAGTCTTGGATGCCTACAACAAAAAGATCACTGTACAGCATAGGGGCAAAACTCACATCTTGGATGTAAAGCTTAAAGGAGAGTCAATCCCTATTGTATCTGCTTCTGCTATCACTTATGTAATAAAGAATCATCTTTCTGTGTACTTGATTTTTGCACGTGATGTCTCAGATAGGGATCAGTCAAATTTATCTGTGTTAGATAAAGAAAGGTCAGCATTTTTGCAAAAGTTTAGTGACTGTTTTTTTGATTCATTACCGTCGCAATTACCGCCAGAGAGACCTGAGGACCATCGGATAGATTTGGTGCCAGGGTGTAGCCCACCAAATAGACCTCCCTACAGGGTTAGTGCGGCGCAGCAGAAAGAGATTATGGGCCAGGTTGAGGAGTTATTAGAGAAGGGGCTGATTCAGCCTAGTTCTTCACCCTTTTGCTCCCCAGTGCTCCTAGTGCAGAAGAAGGATGGCTCATGGCGCATGTGTATTGATTACCGTGCGTTGAATAAGAATACCATCAAGAATAGGTTTCCTATTCCTCGCATTGATGATATTCTCGATCGTTTAGAGGGTGCTGCAATTTTCAGCAGGATAGACCTGAAGAGTGGGTACCATCAGATTCGTATAAGCCCAGAGGATGTGCACAAGACTGCGTTTAGAACGACATTTGGTCTTTATGAGTTTCTAGTGATGCCGTTTGGGCTAACAAATGCTCCTGCCATGTTCAACAGAATGATGGACCGGATTTTCCGCTCGCATCAACAGTTTGTTGGAACATTCTTCGATGACATGATTGTGTATTCGAAGAATGAAGAGGAGCATAGGCGTCACTTGACCATTGTGTTCGAAGAGCTGCGCAGTCACAGGTTACTTGTCAATCCTAAGAAAAGTGAATTCTTCCTGGAAGAGATCCACTTTCTGGGCCACATAGTCTCAAAGGATGGTGTAAGAATGGATCCCGCAAAGGTCGAAGCTATCAAGACATGGCCAGACTTGAAGACTGTGCACGATGTCAGAAGCTTCTTGGGATTGTGTTCCTACTATAGAAGGTTTATCAGAAATTTTGCAGAGATAGCATCGCCTCTTCACGCATTGCAAAAGAAAGAGGTCACTTTCAGATGGACCCAAAAAGAGATTTCAGCTTTTAGTCTCTTAAAGGAAAAGTTGACTTCAGATCCAGTTATTGTTCTGCCAGATCTCAGGAAGTCATTTGTGGTCCAATGTGACGCGTGTGGCAGTAGCATCGGAGCTGTGCTAATGCAAGATGGACGGGTAGTAGCATATGAAAGCCGAATTTTGCAAGGGCCAGAGAGGACTATGCAAGTCTATGAGAAAGAACTCTTGGCCGTTATTCATGCGCTTTCTAGCTGGAAGCACTACCTCTTAGGTGCTGATTTTGTTGTCCAAACAGATCATCAGACCTTGCGATACTTCTTGACACAGTCAAAGTTATCCGAAAAGCATATGCGATGGGCAAACATTCTTTCCATGTTCCACTTCCAGATTATGCATGTGGAAGGCAAGAAGAATGTTGTGGCTGATGCGTTATCAAGAAAGCCACAAATTTCAGCTGTGTCAATTCCTTATTATCATGAGTTAGATGACATGAAGGAACAGTATACTGCTGATGAAGATTTTGCAAGGATCTTTGAACAGTTACAAGAGGGGCAACATCACGAGCACTACCTCCTCAGAGATGGTTTTATGATGATGCATGGCAGACTTTGTGTCACTAGGCCACTGCGACATAAGGTCATGGAAGAGAGTCATGTCCCACCGTATGCAGGGCATCGTGGCATTGATGCAACAGTTAAAGCGGTAGAGACGTTCTTCTATTGGCCTACCTTGAGGAGAGATGTGGATGCCTTTGTGCGAGCATGCATAGTTTGCCAAAAGGTCAAGTTTGACAGGCAAAAGGCACCGGGGTTGTTACAACCACTGCCGATTCCGGATAAGCCATGGGAAAGCATTGCTATGGACTTTATCTTTGATCTTCCAAGGACGCCAACAGGGAATGATGGTATATGGACCATTATCTGCAGGTTCAGCAAGCAGGCCCATTTTATCCCTGTCAGGAAGAAGATAAAATCTGATCAGATGGCACGCTTGTTCATGTACAATGTGTTTAAGTACCATGGTATGCCACAATCGATTATCAGTGATCGTGATCCTCGCATGACCAGTTTGTTCTGGAGAGGATTGTTTGAGAACATGGGTACTACGCTCAAGTTCTCGTCTTCGTTTCATCCACAAACTGATGGACAGTCAGAAGAGGCCAATTCTACTGTCTTAGATCTGCTGAAATGCTATGTGTCAGATAATAAGGGCAAGTGGGAACAGTATTTGCCTATGCTTGAGTATGCGTACAATAATACAGTGCATTCGTCTACTGGCAAAACACCTTTTAAAATTGTTGAAGGCGGCAAAAAGGTTCCTCCCATTTTGCATACAAAGGACAAGATCTTTGAGACAGATCGATATGTTGAGAACATGGATGAGATGTATAAGAAGATTAAAGTTGCCTTGGAGAAGACTCAGGCAAAACAGAAAAAGGCTGCTGATCGTCACCGTCGTGAATTGCTACTATCACCTGGTGATTGGGTTCTCTTAAGGTTCGAAAAGGCAAGGTTAAAGAAGATGAAGGGCAAGGAACGGCTGTTTCCTAAGCTCAGCATGCGATACTATGGGCCTTTTCAAGTGCTTGACAAGATCAGCGATGTGGCTTACAGGCTGAAATTGCCTGATGCGTGGAAGATTCATAATGCGTTTCACGTGAGTCTTCTAAGACCCTTCGTGGGTGATGTGCCAGAAGATATGCCAGTTGAGGATCAGCCAGAAGTTGAGGAACTTGATGAGATCCTGGTACCTGAGCAAGTTTTGGCACATAAGGACAGAAAAGTTAAAGGACAAGTTGCAAGACGTTATTTGGTGAAGTTCAAGAACTATCCGCCTATGGATGCAAAGTGGATGGAAGAGCATGAACTGTCAGAGTCACCAAATGTATTGCAGCTTTACCTTGAAGCTTTTGGGTTACAGCCTACTTATGCCCCAACCCAACGTGTGCAAAGGAGGGGTAATGATAGAGCTAGTACATCGAATGTACATATGAATTCAGTGCCATAGATAGAAATGGCAAAAGTATGAAGGCCTCATTAAGTCATTTGTATCTATGTATGTTACGACCTTTCTTGCGGATACATGCGATGATAAAAGAGTGTTGATAGCACAAGATCATCAGTGGCGTGTATTTATGGTATGCAATCGAGGACGTTTGCGATTTCAAGAGGGGGGTACTGTCACGAGGACGTGGCAGTTATTAACCATGTCACAGAGATGTGGCAACTGCTAACCTTGGTTGTTGGTTTCTTTCCAATGGGGTTTATTTTATTTGTTTAAGACCCTCTTCTTGAAGTAGCAAACGGTCGGACATTGTATGGCCAATGTGAACGGTAGATTCACCCGCAGACGGGAAGTGGTCGGCACTGGAATTCGTATGGTAAGAGGATGTCTAGGCTCAGAGCAAGATCATATAGGTCCCCTTGTCGCACTTAGCAAGTTGGTGGATACTAGGAAGTGAACTCAATTAAGGCGTAAAGTCAAGGTGGGACTTCCAACAATAAGTATCCAACAGTTGGGCCACATTGCACTTTTGGATGCGGTCCCAATGAGGATAGATGGTCAGAAGACCAGTGGGAGCCCAACGGAAGCATCTCCTAAAATTTAGGGAACTGCTATTTTGGGCCACGAAATGTGTTCGCGTCATTACCTTCGGTATGACTAGGGGAACACTTTACAACTCTGCCGCGAAGTCAACTGACGCACCAGTTGAGATATTTTTAGCAGGGAAAGCCCAAACTCGGAAACTGGGCGACGTGTCAGCTTGTGAGCGATTCTGCCACTCTGGGAGGCAAAAACGAGCTGCATATCAACAAAGGGGGCTCCATTTTCAGCCACAGGCGGATTGCAACAGGTACAGAAGCTATGGAATGCTTACCTTGCCCTCTATGCACAGTATGGTGACGGGAGTGATGCCCCGCACGCTACATACTGCTCTCTTTCTCCCCTACGTGCAGTTATGTGATGCCCCACAAGAGGGCTACTCATTTGACTGATGTACAGTTGTGTGGGTTCATGCTTTTGTGCTGAGGCAAGAGCCTCCTTGAGCAGGAACAGGGGTAGCTAACTGCTGCTCCAAAGCAGGCACTGGTGAGGGTCATAACCTCACCGTACAGGTGCAAAATCAGCGCTGTGTATGCGCTGTAATTTGACTGTTTTTCAGCCATACGGACGCCAAGATCATTGGGAATCGTGCCCCACTGGCAAAGGACAGTTAGGGGACTGTTTGGGGCTGAAAACAAGGCAAAAACCAGTAAATACAGCGTGCTGAATTTACTGTTTTTGGACAGGAATCAGAGGGTATACGTCAGTGCAAGCGAGTTCCTGCAGGGGAATGGGTTTCGCGCAAGTTTTGGGGCTGTTATGCTGCCGAAATTTGGCCAAATCAAATGGTATCTAGGTGGATACACGTGAAAGATTCCCAGGACCTAACCTTGTAATTTACCCTCCTAAAGAATAAAGAAATACCGAAAGGGACGCCAATTTTGGGGCCTACAGGTTGTCGGCGTCTGCTCGGAGCATTCTAGCTTCCGAGCCGTGTGTGTGTTTAAGTGTTAACTCCCGTCGCAGGTTCTCTTTGCAAAGTGCTCTGTGTGTGTGCATAAAGTAAAGAATTTCGGGTGAAAGCCAACGCCTACCGCCCTACGGGCCGGTTACAGGTACTGGTACCGAGCTGCATGGCTTCCTTGTAGTCGGCCAACAACGCTGGGTAATCTTTGAAAAACTCTTCGTCGACCCACACTGCTTTGTGGGTTTCTCGATACTTGAACTTCAAAAAGTACTGTCTCACTTGTTTCTTTGAACCATGACTAAACCGATGCAACAACACTTGCTTCTGCTCCATGACTTCTGTTTCATCGATGATCTCCGGCTCTTCTTCTTCGGAAATGTCCTTCAGAGGTGTTCCTTGAAACACTTTCAATCAAGAAACATGGAAAACGTGTGCATTGACCATGAGTTAGACAATTGCAATTTCATAGAAACATCATTTATCTTTTTAATGACAGGAAATGGACGATACATTTTGAAAGACAACTTTGGACACTTCTTTCCAGCTTGCTTAAGACGTCGCTTCATGATTATTAAGTACACCCAATCTCCTTCCTTGATCGAAACATCCTGACAATGCTTGTTAGCCTGGCGTGAGTAAGACTCCTGAGCCTTGCTAAGCCGAAGCTTCACACTCTTAGAAATCTCATCCAATGTCTGACTTTCAGCATTGGCATTAGGCATTTGATTGATCGAGCGAGTTAAAAGTGACTAGAACGGACGGCCAAAAGCTGCCTCATACGGTGTTCGACCAATGGTAGAGGAATAAGAGTCATTGAATCAATGGGAGATATAGCTCCCAATGAGACTGCTGATCATGCAGATCTGACTTTAAAACATCAAAAGCAAACTGATTGTAAATCTCTGTCTGACCATCTGACTGTAGATGAAAAGCCGATGAAAAATTCAACTTAGTGCCAAAATTTTCAAAGAGTGCGCGCCAAAAATTGGACGTGAACTTAACATCCCTATCTGAAACAATCGATTTTGGCAAACCACAGAGAGGGTACCAATGCTTAAGGAACAACCGCGCCACATCTTGTGTGGTGATTGTGGCCTTACAAGGAATCAACATGTAAAACTTGATGAAATGATCAAGTCAAACATTGAGTGTTTCTTGAATGCAAACTAGGTGGAAGGTTAGTCACAAAATCCATGGAAATATCTTGAAAAGGTCCATCGGGAATAGGCAGAGGAAGCAAGAGGCCTTGCTGCTTACCCCAAGGAGCTTTTACCTTGTGACAAATAGTACACTGTGTGACATAACAAAACACATCCTTTCGCATTTTAAGCCAATAAAAGAATCTTTCTATTTTTTCTAAAGTGGTGTTCATTCCCTTGTGCCCGCTCGTGAGAGTCATGTGCATCGTGCAATATGGTTGTCTTGAGAGAGGGCAACACACATAGACGGTGACGAAAATATAACAAACCATCACGAATGAGATAGTTGCTTGGCCCTTGGGAAGCAAGAGCCTGCAACCATTGCTTACCAAACTCGGAATTTGCGTATTGGTTCTTCATGCTGTCGAAAGACACACCCTGAAGAGAAACTGTGGATCGTGACTCAAGAGCCAGGATCTGTCCTTTGCGACTTAACGCATCTGCAATAGGGTTAGCTTTCTAGGCACATACTCAATCAAACCTCCAAATTGCTCAAAAAATTGTGACCAACGTGCTTGGCGATCACTCCGATGTGCACTAGGCATAGACTAGAGCCACTTGAGGGCTTGGTGATTTGTGCGAACTGTGAGCTCTCTACCATAACAAAAATGCTTCCAATGCTTAAGAGAGTGAATGACAGACAAAAGTTCTTTATCATCAACTGAATAGTTCTTTTCTGTACTATTTAGCTTCCGACTAAGGAATGCAACTGGACGGCCATGCTGCTGAAGCACAGCGCCTATGGAGACATTGCTTGCTTCCGTCCATACCTCAAAGGGTCATCCCAAGAGGCAAGATAAGAAACGGTGCTTTTGTCACCGCAACCTTGAGAGCTGCGAAAGCCTCAACGGTTGCTTCGAGCAAATCCACGCGCTGTCGGCGAGTCTTTACCCCTTTCAAAACATCTGTCATGGGTGTGGCAATGCGTGCAAAATTCTCTATGTGTGAACTATAAGCTTGACATAAACCAAGAAAAGAACGCACATCATATGCAGTTTTGGGCAAATCCCAATTACGTACCTGTTCCACCTTTGTGGGATCTAGCTTGATGCCTTTTGCAGAAATGATATAATCGAGATAAGTAACCTCAATGATAAAAAATTTAGACGTTTACACTAAACAATTGGGTAATCTTGTTCCTCAATTGTCTCAATGTAATGGGGCTTGACTTGGGATGGGTGGAGGACCTCAAGTACTAATACCCCATGCTACAACATGCACAATATTTGCATAGGTTGGACAAGTGGTGAACTTTGAGATAAACAACCCATGGTGTAACAATCTTAGCTGCAATGTACAATTGACACTCATCTAAACGAGTTAATACCCTTTCTACATCCTTTTCATGTTGTTCCCACGATGCAGAAGAAATGAGAATATCATCAAGAAAGATGAACACACATTCATCAACCATATTGCCAAAACGGCCTACCATGAGACTGTTAAATGTACCCACGACACCTGTCAATCCGAAAGGCATGACTACATACTCCCATTGCCCTTGCTCTGTGCGAAAAGCGGTCTTGAAGATGTCGCCTTTGAATACCCTTACCTGATGGTATCCACTCTTGAGATCGACCTTACTGAAAACCTTTGCCCCATTGAGCCTATCGAGGATATACTCAATGCGAGGCATTGGAAACTTGTTCTTGACGGTCATCTTGTTCAATGCCTTGTAATCAACACACAAACGAGACGAACCATCTTTCTTGCGGACAAACAAAATAGGAGCAGCAAATTGACTTACACTTGGACGTATGAATCCTCAGGCCACCAACTCCGTGAGTTACCGTTCTAACTCTTCTTCCTGAGTCTTGTTCAAACGGTAGGGAGTCTTACTGACAGGTTGTGCCTCCTCCGTGAGCTCAATGCGATGGTCCTTCGGCCGCTGGGGTGGGAAACGGGGTGGAAGATCATCCTGGAAAAAGAGATGCTTAAACTTGGTAAACAAAGCTGAATACCTGTCTGAAGCCTGAATTGGAGAGGCATAGATAAATGTTGCTTGTGCTCCTCGTCGTAATTCACGCTTTGCCTGCACATGAGAAATGAGAGGCAAAGAATGCAAACCATCCTCAACACGAATGATCATGGGAGAGTTACTTTTGGCATTTAATATGAGAGTATTGTCCTCCCAATCAATGAGAGGGTTATGCTCATGAAACCGTCGAATGCTCAAAAGCATATCACATCCTAAAAGAGGAGGCACGACAAATTTCCTACGGAAGGCAGCTTGCTAAAACCACATCACGGCACTCTTGCGTGATGAGAGAGTCCATATCGAGAGTAAGAAAGACACCTCGAGAGGAGATGTCTGACTAACCTCTAGGCGGGCTCACTCTACGAGAGAGGCACTAATCACATTATGCATACTACCTGGATCAAACAATATAACAAAACACTGACCCTTCACATGACCATAACACTTCATGAGAGACTCATCAATGTGTGTGTCACCCGCGTAAGAGCGACAGGTATCTATTGTGGATTCGCCATACGAATTGTTGTCGCGTGTTTGTGTGTGTCTTTGCAGGTACTTCATCGCGAAGGAGAAGCGAGAAGACTTCGGCCTACGCTTGGGAATTAACGGAATTTGGAAATTGTCTGTGGAGTCTCGACTCCGAGTACAGACGGAAAAAGGATTGAGAGCGCGTCTCTCGGATTTTCCTTTCGGGAAGGAACGACCATCGAGTCAGAGATTTAGAACGGAGGGGTTTTCTCCGGTTCTTGTGCTTGTAAAAAAGATTCTCCCTAATAAAGGATTCTCTTTATGGGGGGGGGGGGGGGCCAACCCATCTTCTGGTCCCCAGTATTGTGTCGATCTTCTCACTCTTTCTCTCTCTCTATCTATTTCTCTCTGTATCCTTTGGCTTCTGTATTAAGTGATAAATTCTATTTATCCGAGTATATTTTATATTGTTATGCGCTCCCGTTTGTGATAGTGGTATCAGAGCATGGTCTCCTCTCTTTCTCTGTAAAGGAGGACGACTCTGGGAAGATACGGGAAGAAGCCATGACAAGCCAAGAGAGAAGTAAGTAGGCGGAAACCTAAGTCCTGCAGGAAAAGCTCGCAGAGTTTGGAAATTTTTAATCTCTACAAGAAGTCGACACAAGACTTGGGGTTCTCTGAGAAGGCGACGAGCATGATGCTCAAGAAACTAGAGAATCCAAGGAGCGGAATGCTCAAGATCCTTCAGAATCCAGAAAATATCCATGAACATTAATCCAGAACTATAGCCAAGAAATCCCGTCATTCCGGGAAGGATATGAAGAAGGTCTTTAGACCTTAGAACACTCCGGTTAAGTTTGATACTTTTGACGGAAGGGAAGATGTCGCAATAGCTATTCGACAGTTTGAAGTTGCCTTTGCAAATGGCAGTTTCTCAGAAGCGTCGAAGGTGAGACATGTGACCAAACACCTCAAGGGGGATTGCAAGTACTTGGTGGTATACCAAAGCTCTGCAAGGAACGTATATCAAGACTTGGATTTAATTCAAGGTTGAATTTTTTAACAAATTTTTTTTCCTCCACGCTTTGAGGAAGACATCAAAGAAGATTGGGATCAGTTCGCCCAATAGGAATATGAGCGAGACAAAGCAAGTAGTGGTTCACTCTTGCAAGGTAGCTCCACTCTCGACCCTCTCTAAGGGAGAAAAGATGAAGAAATTCAACAAAGGACTTTTGCCTGAATTTTGTAGACGCATTCGCAAAATACTTTGCAGCAGATGGTAGAGTCAGCAATAAAAGCTGAAAGTGTACACCTTAGTGCACACTGAATCCAATCCCCGTAGTGGGACGGGAATCATTGAACGCAGAAAGTTTGGAGTAAGGGAATTCAATCTAACTCCTGAGTTCTTGAATAGAAGACCCTCGAACTTTAAGTGAGAGGGCAGGTTTTCGATCAAATTTACATCTTTGCGGAAATCATAAAGTGCATTGTGCTTGTTTGCTCTTTTGCTCGAGGTATGGTTATGCCTAACCGGGACTACTTACTCTGGAGTTTTTATGAGAGCATGATCAAATTGAAACATTGTTTTTTGAGATGAATTGGTCTGCTTAACTAGCTGGAAGGTCAACTATTGATCTGGTATCCGGTAATTCTCGAACAGATTACCTGCTACTGCGGGTAGGAAATTATGAAGGAACCATTCTGAGCTTTCCAGCAAAGAAAAGCTTTCATTAAGCTTGAATACTCTTTAAGCCCACACCCCTTACCCGGTAAGGGAAGATATGGTAGTGCTTTACGCACAAGTGAATGAACACTCTTTGTATGAGGGAAGGCACAAGTGATGACTACGGCCTGTGCTTGAGGAATCCAAGGATTGAAATCCTAGATTATTTGATGAGCGGGTTTTGCTCTAAGATCGAGCCAAGGGATCGTCAAGTTGAGCGTCTTCGCTCTAAGGATCTTACAAAGGGAAGGTAATTTCCCAGGTTCACCGAAACTCTAACACAGCTTAAGAATTATGTACACTTTTGAGTACATGGATAACACACGAAGATGCAGACCTATGCCAAGGAACTGGACGAGAGTTTGTTATACTCTCTTGAGCGTCTTTTTGTGCGCAAGGATATTCCGACACGAGAATCTCTATTTGAGATGTGTTCGGTAGAAGGAATTTGAGTTTCTCTACGGAGAAGAGGTTTTTTGATGGTCGTTGATCATTGAGTACGCTATGTGCTTTTACCATTACAATAGCAATTTTTGGTTGCGGTATATGTTTCTCCATGAGTAGGTCAAGTAGCATTTACACGCGGCTGGAATAAATTCGAATTATTATCTTCGTAAGAATATAGTTCGCCAACCGTTTCAAAATGGTAAGAATCAAAGAGGGTTCGCTCTATTGTGAACCGGGTTTGATCATACGTTCAGAGAATGCTATGGCTAGAATCCTATCTGCCTGAGATTTTGCAAGGCGTCATTGATGCTCGCAAGGTGAATCATTTTTTTTATGATTCTGTAAGGAAGAGGCTCTAATGGGCGTCTGGAAAACACTGTTGGTGGTAACAACTCGCAGGAGGAAAATATTGGAAGGAAGTGCCGCCGTGCACAAGGAATCTTCGGATTGGAACCGTCCGCCTACGTTGAGCGACGGCCCGGAACAAGAACCTTCTTTAAGGTGATTGCAAACTTTGTTTGTGAAAGAAAGACATTGAGCTTAATGCTCTATGACTTGGGCATTCCCTATGTGGGAGGACACAAGAGGTTTAATACCCTCTGGACTAATAGCGCAGGATTATGCGCAAGGACAGATACCTAGATTGATTTCTAGGAAGATTATTCTTCTCGAATTTGAGAAGACGGAATTAAGTTAACAGAGTCTCGGATAAGGAAACTTTGGATCAGAACAATTGGCCTACCCAAAGCAAAGGCTCCGGAATAAGAACTTACTTTGGTAAGATGGCACACTTTGTCTACCACAGGAAGATTCACATGATCTTAATGCTCTTGACATGCCCTATGCGGGAGGACAGAAGAGGTTTAATATCCTCAGGACTAATAACACAAGGTTATGCGCAAGGACATAGACCTAGATTGATTTCTAGGAGGATTATTCTTCTCGGAATTGAGAAGGTGGAATTGAGTTAACAGATTCTCGGATGAGGAAACTTCCAATCTATTGGAAAGACGCGAATGACGAGTTCTTACATGGCTCGTAACTTTAATGAAAGGTGAAGGATATCCTCGAGGTACTAGAGGAAAGACATGAACCGGTAAGGTAAGTATTGAATTATTGTTTAATTTAATTTTTAAGTTCTCTTTTGAGAAAGGACTAGCTCAACTCACCATTGAGCAAGATTTGGAATCTTTCCGGTTTCTCCCCGGCAGTTTAGTTGGACCTCTACAGTTGTCCTCTACAGTTGAGGACAACTGTTTACAAGTGAAACGAATGTTGCTAAATTGGCTTTATCTGACAGAAAAATAATTCTAAATGAATTATTGGATTTATAAGTGAGAGGGTTTTCTCGCTTGGAACACCAAGGAAAAATAATTCTAAATGAATTATTGGAATCTTAAGTGAGAGGGTTTTTCTCATTGGAGACATCCGAGTACAGAGTATCCCTAATGCGTCATTCAAAGTAATGACAGGAGCACTGTGAAAGGGAATATCTGTAAGGCCACCAGGAACGGGTGCTTCTGATGCGTCACATCAGATGGGTGACAGGGAGCATCGGAAAGAAGTATCTGACCATCTGAGAACGGACATCTCTAATCCGTCATAGGATGGGTGACATAGAGCATCGTGAAGTGGATTGTACCGTAAGTTCAGTAGGAAAGGACTAGGTGATGGGTATTCCTGATGCGTCGTAAGGTGGGTGATGGGTGCATCGGAAAGGGGATATCAATCCCATGACAAATCACATTCAACATTCATTCGGATCTCAAACCATGATTTATCGGCAATGCAATTAGCAATCTCATCTAGATCTACTCAGGACCTCGTAGATGCCCGATTGACTAATCCCTATTGCAACCATGTCTATGGAGATCATTCAGACCAAAATGCTACAGTTATTTCGTCTATTAGTTCCTGCACTTAAACAAGTCAAGAACAAGTCAGTATCATATTATCGGGAATTCCAGTTCATAAAGTCATACAACAGAATACTGTCAGCTCTCAATATCCTTGAAGCTCAAAGAGACATCAGTGACTCTAGTATAAAAAATCGAGGCATCTGTTGACAAAGGAGCGGAGTAACTCCCCTCTTGTGCATGCTCACTGCACCAGATATCCGGCCAAACTGAATTCGGGGTTCCATTTGGAATAGACTATGCTAAACCAAAAGCTTCAAGGTAAAGGTTCACAATTTGAGGAGTATCTGCTAGGTCCTCCTCCATCCACTTCGCATCCAATGCAGGATAGCTCTTAAATTTAACCAAGAACCGCCTTATCACTTTACCCTTAATCTTTCCGTCTTTATGTGCCAATATCTGTTCTCGAACAAGGATCTCCTCGTTTTCTTCCACTTCGGGTTGCTCATCAGGCTCCCCATCTTGGGGCAAATCGCCTTTAAAAGGCTTCAGGAGACTCACATGAAAAGCATTTTGAATCCTCCAAGTGTTGGGCAGCTTCAGACGGAAGGAGACATCATTTATCTTTTTGGAGATCTGGAAAGGTCCATAGTATCGCATACTAAGCTTTGGAAAAAGCCTCTCCTTTCCCTTTTTCTTTCTCAAGCGTGCCTTCTCAAAATGTACGAGCACCTCATCGTTTTCCTTCAATTTCAAATCGCGACGATGACGATCTGCTGCCTTTTTTTTGTCTTTCTTGAAATTTTTGCAAAGCCTCGCGGACCTTGACAAAAGCCGTGTCCAAGTCATGCGTGTACTCATCGGCTTCAAAAATCTTGTCCTTTGTGCTTAGGAAGGTGGAACCTTCGTAGCACCTTCAATAATCTCAAATGGCGCCTTCCCCGTCGAAGAGTGTATCGTGTTGTTGTAGGCAAATTCCACCAAAGGTAAGTACTTTTCCCATTGAGTCTTCTGATCCGAGATGTAAGACTTCATAAATCTAGTACCACTGAATTAGGAATCTCAGATTGCCCGCCAGTCTGCAGGTGGAAAGAGGACGAGAACTGCAACCGCGTGCCAATGTTCTCCCAAATAGACTTCCAAAACAAACTCGTGAATCTGGGGTCCCTATCGGAGACAATCGTCTCGGGCATGCGATGTAATCTGAAGATCTGGGCCACAAATAGTCGCGCTAAGTGATCCGGCTTGATTGTTTTCTTCACTGCAATGAAATGAGCTTGCTTGCTAAATCTGGCAATAACATTCCAGATACCATCGTGACCACTTTGTGTTCCCGGGAGATCAAAAATGAAATCCATTGCAATACTTTTCCAGGGGCGGGTGGGTTGGGGCAAAGACTGTAACAATCCTTGTGCTTTATGCATGTCAAACTTGACCTTTTGGCATACCAAGCAACTGCGCACAAACTCGTCCACATCCTTCTTGAGTCTCGGCCAAAAGAAGTATCTCTCTACTCCTTTCAAGGTGGTAGCAATGCCGCGGTGACCCGTAAGAGGTGGACAGTGGCATTCGGTCATAATCTTTTTCCTCAATGGCTGTGTAACGCACAACATGGTTTTCCTCATCAAGTAGCCATCCCGAATGGAATATCCCGCTATTGTCTCCCCATCCTGTATCCGTGTGAAAATGTTTGCAAAATCTGTATATGTGGCATATTGATCGACTATATTCTCGAAGCTCCTATTATGGATCGTGGAAATAGCCAGAACCAACGGCTTTCGAGACAAAGCATCTGTCACCAAATTCTTCTGTCCCTGAACATGGACAATCTAGAAGTGAAACTGTGACAAGATGTACGCCCCCACCACATATGCTTTTCCAATAGCTGCTTCTGTGACAAGAAGTAGCGTAAACTCTGATGGTCTGTAAAGACAGTAAAATCCGCTCCGAGTAGGTAATGTCGCCACTGAGTAAGAGCATGGATAACCGCCAAAAGCTCTTTCTTATAAATTTGTGTTGTCAATTCTGGCCTTGAGAACAATCGGCTCTCGTAGGCAATGACGCGCCCTTCTTGCATTAAGACCGCACCCACACTACGACCACAACCATCACAATATACTTTAAATGACTTCTGCAAGTCCGGCAAAGTCAAATCTGGTCCTGTAGTCAATTTCTCTTTCAATGTCTGAAAGGCAATCACCTCTGTGGGTCCCCACGAGAACTCCTTTCTGTGTCAAGATATGTAAAGGGGAAGCAATCTCTGCAAACTTTCGAATGAACCGATTGTAGTACGAACACAAGCCCAAGAAGCTTCTAACTTCATGGACATTTTTCAAATCGGGTCAATCACGGATAGTCTCTATCTTGGCCGGGTCCATCTCCACTCCTTGCTGAGACAACGTGTCCCAAAAAGTGTATCTTTGGAAGGAAAAATTCACTTTTCTTTGCATTAATCAGCAACTTGTGATCTCGTAATGCCTGAAAGACCTAAAGCATATGTTCTCTATGTGCTACTGTAGCAGGCTACAATCACTTTCACAGGACACACAGGACACACAATTAGTACAATTGGTCTAGGCTGGTTCACACTAGACGGACTCTCTTGGCTGGGCAGTGACACGTGGCAGCAGGGATACGGACAGTGGTCTGGTGGACATCGTGGCCAGGTCACCACCACTCAGTTTGGGGATAGATTTAGATGGCTGACATTTATGAGCCGTTGGTGGCTCCTTATGGTTGTACATATGACTAGTAGCTGTTGGGTCATCGGATTATCTTCTAGATATATGGTCTAGCGTCGTCGGTTTGGATAGGAGGCTATACACACAACACGTCTTCACCCTCCCTGCATATCTGAGCCTCGACACCCCCATTGTACCTGTGAGTCCTGGGCTAGAGCTGAGTGTGCTGCCATGCCAGAGTCTGTATCGGTTCTTTGAGATAGTCGAGTCATATGCTCTGGTTTGCTGTTGTGTCTCTGTGAGCTCAGTTGTTATCTATTGTTCCTTTGTTTTCAGTCTGTTTTGAGTGAGATTGTCATGCACATTGCACTAAGGAGCACCCACTGTAGAGAGCATGACACACTATCCGCGCTACAGGTGCTCTCATTTTGGCGATCACGGTGGGACCTCAATGAAGTCTTACTCTCTGTTGAGATACAAATCTTGAAGCTAGTTGGTTTTTACCTAGCTTCACCTAGTTTGCCTTGCACTGTGTAGTCTGCTGGTCTAGTCCTCTCTCGCCCTGGTCCAGCCAGTCCTCGTCCCTGGTCTAGTCCTTCCTCGTCCCTGGTCTATTCCCTCCTCGTGCTCTTCGTCCCTGGTCCCTGGATCTAGTCACTTACCTGGTCTAGTAGAATCTAGACCCGTCTTCAGCGAGTTAAAGCAGTTAAAGGTCTTATTGCCCAAATCTTGGTTGGATTTGTGGTCGCTGCATGACACATATAAGGCGGTCATTAGAGCGTGAAAGCTCACTACTGAGTCCTCTGAAGTACTACAACAGAAGACGACCATTGGTACCTAGTAGAAGTCCATCAACCTCATCACCCATACATACGACATCACCTATTCCTCCATCCGGTTCCACATCTTCCAGGTCACCTTCCCCAGTAAAGCTCTCTCCTATTTTGTTACAGCAGGCTATTGAGCAAGAGGCCATGGAGGCGTTGGCCAGTGTTTTGGCCAAGGTAAACATCAAGTTTCCTACCTTCAAGGGACTCTCTTCAGAAGATGCAGACGACCATGCAAGGAGGTTTGTATCTCTATGTCGGGGTCGTGGTCTTAATAGAGAAGATGCTTATTTGGTACTCTTTCCATCTGCCTTGGATGGCTTAGCAGACAAATGGTACAATCAGTTTGCAGAGAACCATTTTGCAACTTGGGTAGCTTTAAGACAATAGTTTTGTGCAGCATTCAGGCCAGGTGACTACCAGGAAAAGGTTTTGGATGAGTTGGCCAACATAGTGCTCCAGCCAGAGGAGACTTTTGCAGAACTTATGACTAAAACCAAGTCTCTGGTTGCTAAGCTTCCCCAGCAACCTGATGAATTTATGGTTAAGAAGTGGGTGGAGAAGGCTCTTCCCAAAACTTCTCAGCAAAAACTCCGAGAGAGTCTCTGACCCGACGCCACAATGGAGGAGTTTGTGGCGACTGCTACTAGGATAGAGGGGGCTAGGAAGCTGTTCACCAACTCCCCTCACATAGAGACTCCCTCTGTGTTTTCGGAAAGTCTTGCTGATCCATTGTAGAGAATGAAGCCCTAAAACTACAACGCGCTCTTCAAGAGGAGAAATTAGTCTCTCTTAGACAGGAGAAACCACCACACCTTGAGGCTTTGGATCAAATCAAGAGAGAGCTAGAAGAGCTTCGGTCACCAGGAGACTAAGGCTATGGTATGGTGCAGCTCGTGTCGCAGACTGTCCCCTTCGGGCTTATTGCCACTTATGCGACAAGTCTGGGCATTAAGACAAGGATTGCTACTATATCAAGGGATTGCGGCAAATACAACAAAGTCTAGGTCCTTCTCTCCAACAAGGGCTAGCACCTGCATTCAACATGGTTTCACCCTATGGCCTTTAAAACCCGATGCCACCTCTACTGACGACACCTCCTATGCAAGGTATGTACAACAACTTTGTATCCCCCAACTTTTATCATGCTAGTACTCCTTCAGTTCCCCAAAGCTTCTACACGTCAGCATCCGGCCCCATGCAGCAAGGGCCGAGACCACCTCACCCCTCCAATAGGCAAATTTTGTGCTACAGGTCCGGGGAGTATAGACATTATCGGAGCAAATGTCCGTTGCCAGAAGGGTCCCCTTTTTGTCGACATTGCCTTGAAGCTGAGGATCAGTATGGTAAGGACTGCCCAAAACAACGCGCATCCACATCTGCAAGCACAAGCCATAACCAACAGGAGTTTACATTCCCAAAGGTTAACCTCACCATGTAAGCACCATTCCACAGTCCCCGCCTCCCACTCTTGTAGTTGCCTCTCAAGATGGGTTGCAGCAGGTGGAAGAGCCGGCTGGTGTGCTCACACGGGTATAGAGAGCTGCTCTTGGTCTCAGTCTTCCTTGCGGTCCAATTTTTCCGTCTCCAATCACACAAATGAGTCAAACTCCCTTAGTAGCTGACAAACTAGCAGGTAGTGCCAAGAGCCAGCCTACCTCTCTTCTATCAGATATTGATGGTGCTTTCATGGAAGCAATAAAGGACTTGCAGAAGCTTAAGATACCAGAGCAAGATCTGATCAAAAGAGAGAAGCCTACAGCAGAGTCTATCTTGAAAAACACCTTTCAGCAAGTGTCACTGGACGACATGCTTCAACTTGATGCAAATTTTCGAAGTGACACCCTTTCCATCATCTAGTCTCTGTATCTTGGTGCAGGACCTAGTGGCGGGCACCTACCTGTGCAGCCCTTGGAGTCCTACACGATTTCTTATCCAGCTGCTCCCCTCACCGACTACAAAAGTCCGCGTCTCACTGTGTCTACTCTTGGACATCAATTCTCAGGCGTCAATAGTGGATGGTGGATCTGGGATCAATCTGATGCCACAATTTACTATGTTGGCTTTAGGTCTGCAGCCTACCCGCCCTGCTCCATTCACTGTTACATTGGCGGACCAGAGGACAATCTATCCAGTGGACATAGAAGATAAGGTGCCTCTGAAAGTACAAGATTTCACATTTAGCTTGGATTTTGTGGTGGTCAGTCTTCCCCGGGTGGAGGGAGGATTTCCTTTGCTTATTGGTAGACCATGGTTGTGGCATACTAAGGCACTTCATGATTGGGGAAGCGACGCCATGTGGATACGGACTCCTGGCTCCCCCATGCAACCAATTCGACTCGAAGGAGGTATGGATCCAGTGGTTCACCACAGCTCATTATCAGTACAGTCCAACCCCGACCCTGAGCAGCCCATCCCACTTGACGGGTCTGACGAAGACTTGCTGCAGTGGTTGGAAGTTACCACATCGATGCCGTGCTATGTAGTCTCTATTCAAGCCTCACCTGTGCATGTAACACTCTCTCCCCTAGCTGCTCAGGCCGACACCAGTGTCCCAAGCCCTACAGCTAGCCCTACAGCTGAAAGTGTGCCAGTCAAAGAAGTAAGTGTGTTAGTCCCTTATGACCATGATTCAAGTGTTCCTCTAATGGAAGCCGTCGGCCTTGGTGAACCTATAACACATCATCGAAGGGGAAAGAAATCTCCTCTATATGAGCTCGCCAATGTTCCACCTCTTCCTCTAACATCTCCCGGGGCTGACGCCCCGCCTAGTAGACAACACTCTGTTATGTCTGTGTCTGAAGACTTACCCTTCGAGGAGCTTCCACCAGGATGGCTACAAGAGGAGTATGCAGAGTTTCCAATCGATCAAACACCCGCCCATGATGTCTCGAAGCTCTGAGAGGCAGCTCGCTTTTCATCTTCCGAAGCACCCTCCCCAGTTACACCTCCTGACCCGGTCAAAGAAGTCAACCTGGGTGACCTTGACAACCCTCAGCACGTCCTCTTAGCAGCCTGGTTATGGGAGCATCTTGCATTACTTGATTAGGTAGTTTCTTTTATACATTCTTTTAAAGATGTTTTTGCTTGGTCTCACAAGGATTTGGAAGGGATCCCACCGGAATTGGGTGTCCACACTATCCCTCTGGTTGAAGGGGCTAAGCCTGTCAGAGGCCGAGCTTACAAGCTTAACCCAAAGTATGCAGAGGCTATCAAGTCAGAGCTCAAAAAAATGCAAGAGGCAGGGATCATTGTACCTATGGAGCTCTCTGAGTGGTTATCACCCATGGTGATAGCGCCTAAGAAGCAGTCCAATAAAATCCGTATGTGTGTAGATTACCGTGCTCTGAACAAGGTAACTATCCCAGATGGTTTTCCCACACCTTTTACTGAGCGTGTGCTAGAAGATGTAGCAGGACATGTATTGTACAGTTTCATGGATGGGTTTAGTGGATACAATCGGTTGGGCATCCATCCAGGTGATCAGATTAAAACGGCCTTCGTGACTCCTTGGGGTATTTTTATCTGCACTGGAATGTCGTTTGGGTTGAAAAACGCTCCACCTTCCTTCAATCGAGCAGTGTATCTCATATTCTGTCCTTTACTTACGGATCATCTTCGCATCTTCATGGACAATTTTTCGACCTTCTCAGATGCTCAATGTTCAACCCCAGTGGAAAATCTAGAGAAGCACCTCGCTCAGCTTGGTGCTGTTTTCCTCAGGTGCAAAGAGGCACGCCTCAATCCTAACAAATGTCATTTTTTGGTCACTGAGGGCACACTTCTAGGCCATGTGGTTTCTGCCAAAGGTTTAGCACTTGACCCAGAGAAGATCGTGGCCATCTTGAAGTTACCACCTCCCATCAACCCGAAAGGTGTTCAGAGCTTTGTAGGCCACACAGGCTATCATTGCAGGTTTATACGAATGTATGCACAGGTGGCTCAACCATTGACCCAACTCACTAGTGCTACTGTACCATTTAAATGGTCAAAACATGAGGCTGAAGCATTTGCATACCTCAAAAAACGCCTCATTGAAGCACCTATTTTAGTGGCTCCAGATTGGTCTCTCCCTTTTCATGTGCATACTGATGCCAGTCGAATGGCTGTGGGTGCTGTACTGACTCAGCCTAGTAAGGAGTACAACCTGGATCGCCGTGTTCACTATGCAAGTCGCCTGCTCACCAAAACAGAGCGTAACTACAGCACCATAGAAAGGGAAGGTTTGGCTATGGCGTATTCTTTACAAAAGTTTCGTCATTACTTGTTAGGGGTTCACTTCACTATCATCACGGATCATGATGCGCTACGCTATCTTCTGAATAAACCCCAAGTTGTAGGAAGAGTCTGGAGGTGGCTATTGATATTCCAGGAATTCGATTTCGAAGTAGTTCTTAGTCCAGGCAAGTGGTACGTCATGACCGACCATCTATCTCGCATACATACAGGTGAGCCCGATACTGGGGTTGATGATGACTTTTCAGATAGTCATCTGTTTAAGGTCTACACGACCCCATAATGGTATGGAGATGTGTTACATCTGCTCTCTACTGGCCTATATCCTGAGAATGCTTCGCCCTTGCAAAAAAGAAGACTCTTGTTGAAGTCTTGACCCTTCTCTCTGATTGGCGGACAACTTTACAAATCTGGGCCAGATGGTGTGCTGCACAGGTGTGTCTCTCCTTATGAAGTAGACCACATTCTAGAAGATGCACACAGTGGTCCTACAGGTGGCCATTACCCTGGCCACATCACGGCGCAAAAAATCTTACAGATCGGCTTATAGTGGCCCTATATATTTAGAGATACTATTGCTCATGTCAAGATTTGTGATGTCTGTCAGCGATGTGCGCCCAAGTCTAGCAAGCAATCCAATCGCCCTCTACAGGTATCTATGGCGTGGTTTCCCTTTGAGCGATGGAGCTTGGACTTTGTTGGTCCAATTACTCCACCTGCTCAAACCGGCAATCGTAAGTATCTCCTGGTAGCAACGGATTATGCAACAAAGTGGGCCGAAGTGGTGGCTACCATTGATTGTACAGCGGCCATTGTCGTAAAATTTTTGTATGAAAATATTTTTTTGCAGGTTTTGGTGCCCTCTGGAAATCACCAGTGATCGAGGTAGTCATTTCGTCAACGACCTGCTCTCCACACTCCTCACAAGCTACAAGATTTTTCATCGCAAATCTTGCTCTTACTATCCTGGAGCAAATGGGCAAGCTGAGAGTACTAACAAAATGCTAATCGCGCTTCTCAGGAAAGCTTGTCACCTGCATCCAACTTCTTGGGCTCAAGCTATCCTCGGCACAGTTTGGGCTTATCGCACCTCCTTCAAGGCAACCACTAACTGCACCCCATTCCAGCTAGCTTTCGGTCTAGAAGCAATTGCACCATATGAGTTCAACTCAGGTTCAACAAGAGTGGGAAGCGTTCACGTCACAGCGGGGATTGCTTCCGCAAACATCTCTCGTCTCTCAATGTTAGAAGAAAGCAGGATGTTAGCTTCATATGCTCTGCAGGCCGAGCAACTTCATCGCAAAGCATGGCATGATCGCCATCTCAGAAAGCCGAAATTAACGCAAGGAACACTGGTGCTACTCTATCAAGTTAAATATCTAAAAAAAGCTAAGAAGTTGGTCCCAGCCTGTGGCAAGGGCCATTCATGGTACAAGAGATTTTACCACAAGGGGCTGTCCAATCATTCACTCTGGCAGGCGTTCCCTTGCCACTTGTAAATGGATCAAGAATTAAGTGCTATCACTCACTTCCCTGACTCTTTAGAAATCTGTGTATTTTATCCCTTCCACCAACAACCTTATGACTGTCCCGTCCTCAGCTCTCTCCGGCTTTCCCTTTTCCCTCCTCTCACATCTTCCTCATGTCAGTCGCATCTCAATTGTAATTGGTGTTATCTTTAAAATTCTCCTCGTTGACTGCGTGCATCAATTTTGCTCTCCTCTCATTGATAGAATTGAGCTTTTTGGAGTCCTACTACGATCCAGCGTTACTGCTCTGCTTGTTTCTACTACCTCTCTCTCCTCATGGATTTGTTGAATGTCAAAGGTTCAGCTCTCGTCGGAAAGATCTTTGATTTTTGGTATTGTTCCTAACTCGTTCAAACCTGCTTTGCTGTATCTCCCTTCCCCTCTCTCTCTCTTCTGGTGAGCTCTCACACACACACATCTAGTTTCTTGCCTTTCTGGTGCAACCTCTTTCGTAGCTTCACTCCTGTTGCCATACTCCTTTCATTGCTCCTCCCCTCTCTCTCACACTTACATGCAAGTTTGCTCGAAGCTGGGAATGGTTGCTCTAACCTTTCTGATTGACCAGATCCTAGTTAAAGGAAGCATGCAAATTTTTTTATGCTAGCAGCACTTTACAACTTCCTTTCTCTCCCTTTCTCCTTTCTCTCTGGTGCACTAGGATCATGCCCTTTGATCCTAATCGCCCCTACCCTCTAATTCCCTCTAATTCTCCCTCGCCCCTACCCAAATAATCCCCTCCGCCTACCCTCTAATTTCCCCCTCACCCCTACCCTCTAATTCTCCCTCGCTTCTACCCAAATAATCCCCTCGTCCCTATCCTCTAATTCCCCCTCGCCCCTACTCACTAATCCCACTCGCCCCTACCCAGTACTTCCCTGGCCCTACCCTCTAAAACCCCCCTCGCCCCTAACCAATTCCCCCTCGCCGCTACCCTAACCTATCTCCCCCTCGCCCCTCACCACACCCCCTCGCCCCTACCCAACCTATTTCCCCCTCGCCCCTACCCAACTAATCCCCTCTCGCCCCTACCCAACCTATCCCCCCTCGCCCCTACCCAACAACTCTCCCACTCGTCCCTTCCCAATTTTTCCCTCTCGCCCCCTATCTAATAACCCTCGCCCCTATCCTAAGCCCATTGCCCCTACCCTAACCAAACCTCCTCGCCCCTCCTGCAATCTATCGCCCACCCTCTTCCTCCCTACAGTAATCGGGTTAGTCTATCGCGCCCCTCTTCACCCTACGGGCGATCCCTATTCACGGATAGATCTCACCTTTTGCAGGCAGAAGCTGTTTCAGCTTTTCATCTCACGCTTTTTTGGGGGATTTTCATCTCACGCTTTTCAGTCAGAACCTATTTCAGCACACAGTGAGTTAAAAAAAAAAAAAAAGGAAAAAAAAAGGATCAATTTAGGATGGCTGGTACAAGCAAGAAGGTTCAAAAGAAAGCCTTGTCTTGACAGAGACCTACTGAAACACCTCGAAGTTCTACAGAAGAAGAAGATGTAGAAACCTCCAGCCATGGCCTCACTGATCTATCCTCCACTGATCACAGTGATGAGTGTTACAAAGCGTCTGACTCCGGCTCTGCCTCTGACTCGAACTTTGCCTGTTCTCTTCAACAGGAAGATGATGAACAAGAAGATGCTGTGAAAGACAAAAAGAAGAAGGCCATCACGCAGGTGCTGCACCATCAAATTCCTTGGCCTCCTTCCTCCAAAACTCAAACCAAATTCACTTTGAACTTCCATCTGCAGCAGCCTCATCCGTCTCTTCAAGAAGTTTTATCAAAGGATCAGCTACGTACGCTAGGTCCGTCAGCATTAGCAGAGGCCGATCTTCCTACTGATATTCCCGTGGATATGGTGCATGAGGTTCTCAAGCTTTTTCCCAAAGTAAAAGGGCACCCACTAACGGCTACACGCATTGGTCACGCTTTGGGAATGACAACCTTTCCTGCAGTAAAACAGGCTACGAGAACCTATTCACAACTTTCGAAAGATGCGACGATTGAAGCATGCAAGAGCTACTTAGTACTAGTCATACTAACTATGCAAGAAATAAAAAGCACTGGGCCATTTTCAACTACTACTTTCTGGTCAGAGCTGCTAAAGTAAGCAAGGGCAGATGTGAAGTACCTACTACGTTCTCTCACTGCGATGGCCTATACTGCCTCATCAACACCATCTCGTGTGGTTTTCATCAAATTCTATTTACCTCTTTACAGTCGCCGGCAAAAAGATTCAGAGCTCAGGTGCAATCTAGCTTTCAATGCTTTGCAGCTCCCATGTTGGCCTCGGTCATTAACATACATGTTAGCCCCATGGATGTGGGTGCGGATATACGGCGTAAAAGCTCTAAGGCAAATGGGAACGCTATTGAACAGACAAAGGATCTACCTGGGAAACCAAAGAAAACGAGGACAAAAGTAGTGAAGGACACAGTAGAATCTTTAGTATCACTGCCAGTTTCTGAAACCCAGCAGCTTCGAGTGAAGCAACCTATTGGACGTTCTTCACGTACCCCAACTACTTGTTCGATGGTAAATTCAGGTGCTGCAGATGACACTATGCATGTCACAGCTGTGGCTTCTATAGCGTGTGTTCCTCTCGCTACTACTGCTATTTTTACTCCTACCACAGTGACTAGCTCTCGAGCCCCAGTTGGAGTTGCTTCTTCTCCTACGCCTAGTTCTGCTGCAGCCACTCCAACCGTCTCTACTCCACCAGAGAGGCATGCTCCCAGTGCACCATGAGCAGTGCCACTCGCCACCCCAGTGCCACCAGCAGTACCTCTTGCCAGCGCTCTTCTGCCTAACACTGTTACAGGACCTTCCGCAGTGTCGGACTCTACATCACTTTTTTGCCTATTTGAGGATACACTGTAGGAGTCCAGGCAAGCCATTGCCACCATTGAGCTTGGAGCAGAGCGGTTGGCAGCTACACTCTAGTGTCACGCAGCCACTTACGTAGCTATGGAGGGATCTCTGCGAGTGGCTGAGAGCGCCATCGCCGATCGGGATGCTACTATTTTCGCACTCCAACAGGCCTTGAAGTTAAAGTCTCAAGTGATTAATGACCTTCAAACTCAGGTACAAGGATTTAGAGAACTGCTCTTACATGAAAATAGGGCAACCCAGCCTACGATGATGGGTATGGGGTATGGATGAACTGGAGCAGGTACACCAGTGCGGAATGCAGCAACGGGTCCTTCTCAGCAATTTATGGGACTCTACCCACAGACTCGAGTTCAGTACTACAATCAACAGTATCCTCGGGGGTTTTAGTCGTCACCATTGCCTCAAATGCAGAACGTTACTTGCTGCAACGGTATTGCTGGAGCACACCGCCATGGCTGTGTTACTCGACGTCCTCAGTACACTACAGGACAGGTGCTACCATCTACCCAGCAGCAGGTGGCTGGTCCCTTCCCAGGCGGCCCATTTACGGATAGGAGAGCTCACATACAGCAGGGCCCCACCATTGATTTGATGGCTCCACCTTTAGAGACTGATGCTTCAGCTGGTGTGGCGACTAATCTTTCTATTGGGTGACTGGGCAGTTTTTTATAATGACAGTGATGTGCAGTAGTGGTTTCTTTGCGGTTGATTAGCAATTTCAATTGTTTTTCTCACCGAGACGGTGAGCGATCTTGTGGTGGGCAACCTGATGATATCCACTTTTCAGATCGATCCTGCTAAAGCACGAGGATCCCTGTAGTTGGTCAAGTATATCATTGATTCTAGGAATCGGAAATCTATTCTTGATGTTGTTTTTGTTGAGAGCTCTATAATCGATGCACATTCTCCAAGATCCGTCTTTCTTCAAAACCAATTGGAGAGCAGTACGGTGAAGTACTAGGCTGGACAAGACCCTTTTCCAAGAGGTCTGTCACTTGGTTCATAATTTCTTCGTTCTGGGCTCGGCTCACACGGTAAGGTGGCCGGTTCGATGAGGTCTGGACCAGAAGTGGCGTCCTAAGGTGGGGTTGTTCCTCTCGAGCCATGCGACTCGTACCAAAAGCACCACCAAGAGATTGTCTCGATGCAGATGTGTGCCCTATCCCGTGCGTCTGAGCACGAGTGTAGGATGGATCGGGAGATGAGGCTCACAGCCCCACTGGGGAGAGAGGAGGAACAGGGGGTGGAGGTGGGGGAGGAGGAGGAGGAGACGGCCGCACGGAGGCTTCTGAAGGTGGAGGAGGTAGAGGGGGCCTCCTCAGGGGGCTCCTGTTACGAGGACGTGGCAACTGTTAACTATGTCATGAGGACCTGGCAACTGCTAACCTTAGTTGTTGGTTTCTTTCCAATGATTTTTGTTTTATTTTTGAGACCCTCTTTTTGAAGTTGCAAACAGTTACGGTAGTTTCACCTGCAGACGGGAAGTTGGTTGGTCATGGAATTCGTATAGTAACAGGATGTCTAGGCTCAGTGCAAGGTCATGTAGGTCCCCCCGTCACACTTAGCAAGTTGGTGGAAGGCTGCAGGCATAAAGTCAAGGTGGGACTACCAACAGAAAGTATTTGACAGTTGGGCCACATTGCACTTTTGGATGCGGTCCCAATGAGGATAGATGGTCAGATGACCAGTGGGAGCCCAACGGAAGCATCTCCTAAAAATTAGGGAACTGCAATTTTGGGCTGTGAAATGTATTCGCGTCATTACCTTCGGTATGACCCGTGGAACACTTTACAACTCTGCCGCGAAGTCAAATGAGCAACTAGTCGGTAGATTTTTAGGCGGCAACCCTGAAACGGGCAAAAGCTTGTAATCGCGCCAAGTGGTAGATTTTCATGCACTTGCCCCATATAGAAGAAGTGGCGCTGAATTTTAAGAGAGGGGAGGCTTCATTATGCAATTTGTCACAGGTTAAGAGCTATGGAGTGCTTTCTTTCCCTCTCATGTACAGTGTGTTGCTAGGAGTGATGCCCTGCACACTACACACTGCTCTCTCTCCCCACTACGTGCAGTTATGTGATGCCCCACAAGAGGGCTCTTCATTTGCCTGATGTACAGCTGTGTGGTAAGAGCCTCCTTGAGCAGGAACAGGGGTAGCTAGCTGCTACTCAAAAGCAGGCACCAGTGAGGGTCATAACCTCACCGTACAGGTGCGAATTCAGCGCTGTGTATGCGCTGTAAATTGACTGTTTTCCAGCCTTACGGACGCCAGAACCCTTGGGAATCGTGTCCCACTGGCAGAGGACAGCTAGGGGACTGTTTGGGGCTGAAAATAGGGCAAAAACCAGTAAATGAGTTCTAGCAGGGGAATTGGTTTTACGCAAGTTTTGGGGCTGTTATGTTGCCGAAATTTGGCCAAAAACTGGTAGTATCAAGCGGGACACAGGTAAAGGATTCCTGGGACTCTACTTTGTAATTTACCCTCCTAATGAATAAAGAAATACAGAAAGGGGCGCCAATTTTGGGGCCTACAGGTTGTCGGCGTTTGCTCGGAGCATTCTAGCTTCCGAGCTGTGTGTGTGCTTCAGTGTTAATTCCCGTCGTAGGTTTCCTTTGCACGTTCTCTTTGTGTGTGTCTAAAGTAAAGAATTTTGGGTGAAAGCCAAAGCCTATCGCCCTACGGGCCGGTTTCAAGGTTCCATTGCCGGGACATTAATCACTTTTTCCTCAAGAAGTGAGCCTTGGTTGTTTTGGGTAAAGACATAGAGTACAGGAACATGGGATTACACTATGGCCGACAAAGGGAAGGGCATTATGGAAGAGGGTTCCTCTTCAAAGGACAGAGAGGAAATACCTATGGTTTTCGAGATTGGCGAGAGCTCACGGCCACGTCAGTCTGTGTCCCCTGTCGATGTGAATGTCCCTCCAGTAGTACAGGGCTTTATGACTGGGCAACTTGAGGATGATGCGTTCAGGACACAGTTAGTTGCCGCGGTGAATGTCTTTTCACAACTGGTGCAGAATCCAAGGTTTAGGGAGTTCTTGCAACCGCCACCAGTGCAACAACAAAATAGGCAACCTACACCACGTACAGAGCTTGTTGAGGCTCAAGCCCAAGTACTTAATGCGACTCAGCAAGATAGGGAACACTCGCATGTTGCGGTGTCAGGGCCTCCAAAACAAGTTCCTCCTGTGCTTGAACAGGTGGCTAGAATGCCTATTCCACAGGTTATGCTAGTTCAGTCTGCCACCTTTCAGAGCCCTCATGCTGTCTTGAATGGACAGGGAACTGGTTACCAAGCAATGCACCCAGTTTTTCCACCACCCACGGTACATCCTGGGTATTTCGGGGGTGGATCAGTGTTCCAAAGTATGGCTGGTTATGCGCCTGGAAGTCAGCCGTACATGCCAGGAACAGTGTTTGGGGGTATGCAAGGCATGATGCCAAACCCCATGTATGGTAGTGTTGCCATGCAGCAGGGTTTTCAGTGCAACCAGGGCCAGTTTGGGGTGCCACAGGGTCATTTTGGCATGGCTGGTTTTTCTGGACAGCAACCAGATATCGCACCCCTGATGCAAAAGACAGAGCAAATAGAGAAGTACTGTCGTGGGTTGCCTAAAGGGCTTCGTGATTAGTGTACCAAGAACAGAGTGGCTACCCTCACTCAGCTTATGGAAGTTGCTACTGGTCTTGCCTTGTTGAAAGGAGAGGACAGTGGGTTTCTGAGCAACGAGAAAGGGAGCAAAAGAAAAATTCAGTGAAGAAGTCCTTTATGAAAACGGCTCCTAAAGCGTCATAGGGGTCCTAAAAGGCCACCAAAGACAAGGATTCAGCCGGGACTTCTGGAGCATAGGCAAAGAAACAGAAAAAGAAGCCCTTTGTGCGCAAGTCGTTTGAGCAAAAGAAGGTCCTAATGGCTGAAATATATGCTTTATATGCGAGCAACCTGGTCACTTTGCTACCAATTGTCCACAAAGGAAAAGACCAGCTGACTCAGATGATAAAGAAGACCAGAAAGACAAGAAGCCTAAACCCACGGCAGGTTTGGTGCCAAATATGGTGGGTGATAGGCCCAGTACAGATGCCAGTGAGTTATGCAGGGCATGGGGTAAAGTTAGGGATCAGACGGCACTCATCTTCTTTGATCCAGGTGCCAAAGCCAACTTTATCTCACCAAAGTTAGCTGTGAAGTTGGGCATCAGAGCTGAAGAGATGGGATACACAACACAGGGAGGGTTGGCATGCCCTGGCCACTCAGAGTGTGTAACTCACATTATTGGAAAGCTGCGTCTGCATATCCAGTTATATGTGGACACAGAAGAGTTCTATATCATACCATTGGAAGGGTGCAATGCGCTACTTGGAATTCCATGGATGTTCAGAGTGCATGGCGTGCTAGATGTCTTCGGCAAGACGATCACACTTCAGCATAGGGGCAAAACTCATGTTTTGGATGTAAAGCTCAAAGGGGAGTCTGTCCCTATTGTATCTGCTTCTGCTATCACTTTTGTAATAAAGAATCATCTTTCTGTGTACTTGATTTTTGCATGTGATGTCTCAGATAATTGTCAGTCAAATTTATCTGTGTTAGATAAAGAAAGGTCAACATTTTTGCGAGAGTTTAGTGATTGTTTCTCTGATTCATTACCGTCGCAATTGCCGCCAGAGAGACCTGAGGACCATCGGATAGATTTGGTGCCAGGGTGTAGCTCACCAAATAGACCTCCCTACAGGGTTAGCGCGGCGCAACAGAAAGAGATTATGGGTCAGGTTGAGGAGTTATTAGAGAAGGGGCTGATTCAGCCTAGTTCTTCACCCTTTTGCTCCCTAGTGGTTCTAGTGCAGAAGAAGGATGGCTCATGGCTCATGTGTATTGTTTACCGTGCGTTGAATAAGAATACCATCAAGAATAGGTTTCCTATTCCTCGAATTGGTGATATTCTCGATCGTTTAGAGGGTGTTGTAATTTTCAGCAGGATGGACCTTAAGAGTGGGTACCATTAGATTCGTATAAGGCCAAAGGATGTGCACAAGATTGCGTTTAGAACGACATTTTGTCTTTATGAGTTTCTAGTGATGCCGTTTGAGCTAACAAATGCTCTTGCCACGTTCAACAGAATGATGGATTGGATTTTCCGCTCGCATCAACAGTTTGTTGGGACATTCTTCGATGACATGATAGTCTATTCGAAGAATGAAGAGGAGCATAGGCGTCACTTGACCATTGTGTTCGAAGAGCTACGCAGTCTCACAGGCTACTTGTCAATCCTAAGAAAAGTGAATTCTTCTTGGAAGAGATCCACTTTCTTTGCCACATAGTCTCAAAGGATGGTGTCAGAATGGATCTTGCAAAGGTAAGACATGGCCAGACTTGAAGACTGTGCATGATGTCAAAAGCTTCTTGGGATTATGTTCCTACTATAAAAGGTTTATCAAGATTTTTCCAGAGATAACATCACCTCTTTACGCTTTGCAAAAGAAAGAGGTTACTTTCAGATGGATCCAAAAAGAGATTTCAGCTTTTAGTCTCTTAAAGGAAAAGTTGACTTCAGATCCAGTAATTGTTTTGCCAGATCTCAGGATGTCATTTGTGATCCAGTATGACACGTGTGGCAGTAGCATCGGAGCAATGCTAATGCAAGATGGACGGGTAGTAGCTTATGAAAGCCGAATTTTGCAAGGGCCAAAGAGGACTATGCAAGTTTATGAGAAAGAGCTCTTGACCGTGATTCATGCGCTTTCTAGCTAGAAGCACTACCTCTTAGGTGTTGATTTTGTTGTCCAAACAGATCATCAGTCCTTGCGATACTTCTTGACACAATCAAAGTTATTTGAAAACCATATGCGATGGGCAAACATTCTTTCCATGTTCCACTTCCAAATTATGCATGTGGAAGGCAAGAAGAATGTTGTGGCTGATGCGTTATCAAGAAAGCCACAGATTTCAGCTGTGTCAATTCCTTATCATCATGGGCTAGATGACATGAAGGAACATTATGCTACTGATGAAGATTTTGCAAGGATCTTTGAACAGTTGCAAGAGGGGCAACATCATGAGCACTACCTCCTCAGAGATGGTTTTATGATGATGCATGGCAGACTTTGTGTCACTAGGCCATTGCAACATAAGGTCAAGGAAGAGAGTCATGTCCCACCGTATGCAGGGCATCGTGGTATTGATGCAACAGTTAAAGCGGTAGAGACGTTCTTCTATTGGCCTACCTTGAAGAGATGTGGATGCCTATGTGCGACCATGCGTGATTTGCCAAAGGGTCAAGTTTGACAGGCAAAAGGCACCAGGGCTATTACAACCACTGCCGATTCCGGATAAGCCATGGGAAAGCATTGCTATGGACTTTATCTTTGATCTTCCAAGAACGCCAATAGGGAATGATGGTATATGGACCATTATCTGTAGGTTCAACAAGCAGGCCCATTTTATCGCTGTCAGGAAGAAGATAAAATCTGATCAGATGGCACGCTTGTTTATGTACAATGTGTTTAAGTACCATGGTATGCCACAATCGATTATCAGTGATGTGATCCTCCTATGACCAGTTTGTTATGGAGAGGATTGTTTGAAAACATGGGCACTACGCTCAAGTTCTCGTCTTTGTTTCATCCACAAACTGATGGAAAGTCAGAAGAGGCTAATTCTACTGTCTTAGATCTGCTCAAATGCTATGTGTCAGATAACAAGGGCAAGTGGGAACAATATTTGCCTATGCTTGAGTATGAGTACAATAATACGGCGCATTCGTCAACTGGCAAAGCACCTTTCGGGATTGTTGAAGGCGGCAAAAAAGTTCCTCCCATTTGCATACAAAGAACAAGATCTTTGAGGCAGATCGATATGTTGAAAACATGGATGAAATGTATAAGAAAATTAAAGCTGCCTTGGAGAAGACTCAAGCAAAGCAGAAAAACGCTGTTGATTGTCACCGTCGTGAATTGCTGTTATCACCTGGTGATTGGGTTCTGTTAAGGTTCGAAAAGGCAAGGTTAAAGAAAATGAAGGGCAAGGAACGGCTGTTTCCTAAGCTCAGTATGCGTTACTATGGGCCCTTTCAAGTGCTTGACAAGATCAGCGATGTGGCTTACAGGCTGGAATTGCCCGATGCGTGGAAGATTCATAATGCGTTTCATGTGAGTCTTCTAGGACCTTTCGTTGGTGATGTGCCAGAAGATATGTCAGATGAGGATCAGCCCGAAGTTGAGGAACTTGATGAGATCTTGGTACCTGAGCAAGTTTTGGCACATAAGGATAGGACGGGTTGCAAGACGCTATTTGGTGAATTTTAAGAACTATCCGTCTATGGATGCAAAGTGGATGGAAGAGCATGAACTGTCAGAGTTACCAAATGTATTGCAGCTTTACCTTGAAGCCTTTGGGTTACAACCTACTTATGCCCCAACCCAACGTGTGCAAAGGAGGGGTAATGATGGAGCTAGTACATCAAATGTACATATGAATTCAGTGTAATGGATGGAAATGACAAAAGTATGAAGGTCTCATTAAGTCATTTGTATCTATGTGTTACGACCTTTCTTGCGTATACATTCGATGATAAAAGAGTGTTGATAGCACAAGATCATCAATGGCGTGTATTTATGGTATGCTTTTGCAATTTCAAGAGGGGGGTATGTCACGAGGACGTGGCAACTGCAAGAGGGGGGTATGTCACGAGGATGTGACAACTGCTAACCTTAGTTGTTGGTTTCTTTCCAATGATTTTTGTTTTATTTTTGAGACGCTCTTTTTGAAGTTGCAAACGGTCGGACATTGTATGGCCAATGTGAACGGTAGTTTCACCCGCAGACAGGAAGGTGGTCGGCATTGGAATTCGTATAGTAAGAGGATGTCTAGGTTCAGTGTAAGGTCATGTAGGTCCCCCCGTCGCACTTAGCAAGTTGGTGGATACTAGGAAGTGAACTCAATAAAGGATGCATGCATAAAGTCAAGGTGGGACTACCAACAGAAAGTATCCGACAGTTGGGCCACATTGCACTTTTGGATGCCGTCCCAATGAGGATAGCTGGTCAGATGTGTGGGGGAGCAGGAGAGAGAGCCCACTTGCTGTCCTATGCAATGAGAGTGAAGGAGAAGAGAAGAGAGGCGCTGAAGAAGCTCACGCAGAGAAAACGTGAGAGAGAGAGAGAGAGCTCGTTGAATTTTTGGGAAAAGCCACGCTATTGTTCTTTTGGGCTTCACATTTGAGTATATGAGTAAGTGACTAGGGGGCCATTCACACTTGGGCCCCCTCACTTATAAGTCTTTTTAACTTATAAGTTATAAGTACAAGGCACTTAGGCCTTTATTCCCTAACAACCTCCCACCTAAAGGCAATGTACCTTGGGAGATCAAAGAATCAGCTAACTATGATACAACAGCTGATCATGCACTTACTCATCCAACACCCATCATCTGACGGCAATATGCAAACCGCTCTGCTGGAAGACTCTTGGTCAAAAGATCTGCAGGATTGTCATCTGTGTGCACCTTGACAAGTGTAATGCTCTTGTCATCAAGCACACTCCTGATAAAATGATACTTCACCTCTATGTGCTTTGTCTTGGCATGAAAAACAGGATTCCTTGCAAGCATAATAGCACTTTGACTATCACAGTGTAGCACAGGAACCGGTGACTTAATGCCAAGCTCTTCTACCGAACGCATGAGCCACAAAGCTTCTTTGCATGCCTCAGTGGCAGCCACATACTCAGCCTCAGTGGTAGACAAAGCAACACATTTTTGCAGTCTAGAAATCCAAGAAACTGCACCTCCTGTGAATGTAAACACATATCCAGAGGTAGACTTTCTGCAATCTGGATGTCCAGCAAAATCTGCATCTGTAAAGCCATGCACAGATGTCTCACTCTTCCCAAAACAAATGCACAAGTCTTTAGTGCCTTTCAAGTATCTCAAGATACATTTCACTGCTTCCCAATGCTTTTTGCCAGGATTGCTCATGTACCTGCTTACCACTCCCACCGCAAATGCAATGTCCGGACGTGTAGCAACCATAGCATACATCAAATTGCCAACGGCTGATGCATAAGGAATCTTGGCCATTTCAGCCCGCATATCATCTGTGTTTGGGCAGTCATGTGCAGTCAGTTTTACATATGGAGGCAGCGGAGTACCAAGTGCCTTTCCCCCATCCATATGAAAACGATGTAGCACCTTATTAACATAATCTCGTTGAGATAGATACAGACGCATGTTGGGTCTATCTCGAGAGATACGCATGCCCAAAATATGATTAGCATCACCAAGATCCTTCATGTCAAAGCGATTCTTTAAGCTTTGCTGTAATGCATCCAACTCCGTGACATTGTTACCCGCAATAAGCATGTCATCAACATACAAAATCAGCAATAAAAGAGATTCATCACTTGCCGTTTTGATATACAAACAGTGATCAGAATTACTTCTTTTGTATCCTTGAGACCTCATGAATGTATCAAACTTGTGATACCATGCACGGGGAGACTGTTTCAAACCATACAAGCTCTTCAAGAGTCTACATACTTTCTTCTCTTGCCCCTTTGACACAAAACCTTCTGGCTGCATCATATAGATCATCTCAAGCAAATCGCCATGCAAAAACGCTGTTTTGACATCCATTTGCTTTAACTCCATATCTTCAGAAGCAACCAGGCCTAAAACAAGACGTAATGTGGCAAGCTTTACAACAGGAGAAAAAATCTCATCAAAATCCACACCATGCTTTTGCTTGTACCCTTTAGCAACCAAACGTGCCTTGTACTTAGAAGAAGCATTAGATGTGACCTTGGTTTTGTAAACCCATTTACATGGTAGAGCCTTATGCCCTTTAGGCAAATCAACCAAGTCCCATGTATGGTTTTTCTCCAAAGACTGCATTTCCGAAACCATTGCTTTGAACCATTTCTTACTGTCTTCCCGTTGCATAGCCTCTTTATAGCAAGACGGCTCACCACAATCAGTAAGCATGACATAGTCCAAAGACGGTTCATATCTATCGGGGGGCCTTGTCACCCGAGTAGACCTACGCACCCAATGATCCATAACAGGTGGATTTTCAGCCTGTAAACCATCAAAAACAGCAGGCTGTTCAGCCGGTTGCATCGCAACAACGGGCGGTCTAGGAGCATCAACCTGTTCCCCTAATTGTGGTGCATCAATGGCAACTTGTTGGGGCTGATTTTCAGCAGCTAATGGCTAATTTTCAGCACCATTTTCAGCATGTAAAGGCTGCTGAACATTGGGCCTTCTTGGCTGTCCATATGTAACATCTTCACGAAAAACAACCCGGCGCACTTCCTCGACCTTTGTGGGCTGTTTGTGCATGCAATTCTCATTGAAGATGACATCATTGCTGCGTATGATTTTCTGTAATGCGGGATCCCATAATCTATACCCCATTTCACCATCCTCACCATATCCTAGGAAAATGCATTTATGAGACTTTGGTTCTAGTTTGGTGCGCAGTTCACTCCGGATGTGAACATAGGACTCACAACCAAACACTCTTAAATGTGCATATGAGGGTGGCTTGCCAGACCACACCTCCTCAGGCACCTTTCCACCCAAAGCCTTGCTAGGTGAGCGATTAATCAAGTGAATAGCTGTTTGCACAGCTTCTGCCCAAAAACCATGAGGTAATGCAGCATGTGACAGCATACTCCGAACTTTCTCTTGGATAGTCCGGTTCAACCTCTCTGCAACTCCATTCTGAGAGGGATTAAAAGGAGCCGTGAGCTCTCTTTTAATACCTTTAGTCGCACAAAAGTCAATAAATGCTTTTGATACATACTCCCTCTCATTGTCCGAGCGCAAAGACCTAAGCTTCTTGTCAATTTGATTCTCAACAAACGCAAGAAACTTCTTGAAAGTATCCAAAACATCGCTTTTAGCATGTATTGGATACACCCACACCTTACGTGTAGCATCATCGATAAACGAGACAAAATATTTCTTTCCCCCTAAGGACAACTGTGGCATTTCACATACATCGGAATGCACTAAGTCTAACCTGTCAGACTTCAAAGAAAGAGACCTTTTGTGCGGTGTTTGACTGTGCTTACCATAAATACAGTGCTCACAGTGAGAAAAATCAGCATACCTCAAACACGGCAAATAACCACAACGAGACAGAGTTTCCATTCCTCTTTTACTCATGTGTCCCAACCGGCCATGCCACAAAGAAACACTTGGCTGCTCGGTTACGGCGACAACATGGTCATGCACACTAGATACATGCAAAGGGTACAAAGTGTCCGATTTACAACCCTTGGCTACAATCCGGGCCCCTTTACAAATTTTCCACTTGCTATCACCAAAAGTGGTGTGATAGCCTGCATCATCTAGCTGCCCTGTACTAATCAAACTCTTCTTGAGTTGTGGCACATGACGCACTTTGTGCAAAACAAAAGTCATACCATCAGCAAAAGAAAACTGGACACTGTCAATACCTGCAATGTCACATGCATAGTTGTCTCCCAAATAAACAGTGCCCTGCACCTCACCTGGGTACTGTGTAAACCAATCCCTATGAGGTGTTACATAAAGGACGCACCTGAATCAAGAATCCAAGTATGCATGTCCACATCAGAACCCATAGCAAGGGTATGTGCATCCACAGAAGAGGCATTGAGTACATCAGTGCTGCTGTCACTGTCACAACTACTAGCAACATTGATTTCCTCAATCAACACAGTGCTCTTCTTGGCATTTCCCTTGTCCTTTGCATCAGTTTCAGCACCCTTGTTCTTCTCTTTCTTCCACTCATAGCATTCCCGTTTATAATGCCCTTTCTTTCCACAATGATGACACACAACATCTTTCCTACGAGATTTGTTGCGTGCCTTGTCCTTACTGTCAGATTTCTCCCTCTGTTGAGACCTGCCTCTCAAGTGCAATGCATTAGAAGACCCACCTGTGGTGTTCTTCCTGTTCATCTCTTCCATCAAGAGAGAACTCTCTACATCTGCATACTTAAGTGACGCACTTGAGTTACTAAGAGCTGTCCGGAATACATCCCAACTCTCGGGCAATGTGCATAGCAGAAAAGTAGCTTTGAACTCCTCATCAATCGTGAATTTCAGCTCTGTCAGTTGGCTGAAAATAGAATTGAATTCATTGAGGTGCACTGACATGTGCGTGCCCTCCTTCATGCGGAGATCCATAAGCTTCTTAAGCCAATACACTTTACTGGCAGCACTCTGCTGTGCATACAACTCGTCTAAACGCTTCCACATGCCCCATGCTGTCTGTTCATTCTCTACATTGAAGAGTAAATTGTCAGACACCGAAAGCATGATCGTGGAGCGAGCCAACTCGTCCACTTCTTCCCATTCTTCAACCTCCATATCAACCGGTTTCACACCCTGTAACTTAATAGGTTTCGCCTGTTTCTTCTGCAACATCACATTATAACATTGCTTCTTCCATATAGCAAAGTTATGGGCACCTTCAAGCTTGCGAATGTGCAACAAATTGCCACTTTCACTGCTAGAAGCCATTCTGAGTGATTGCAAACACTGAAACCCTGTTTTGCCGACCTAAACACGCCCAAATGTGCGCAATCGGGCAAAAAACAGCTTGCTGTTACAGAAAAACAGCGAGCAAATTTCACGCGAAATCACCCCAAAACAGCGTACATTCACTGCCAAACCCTTACCAAAGGTTTCCACAAGGTGTATACATCATTTGCTTGCTGAAATTCCCTGTTTTAGGGCAAAAATCAGACCTGTAAACACCTGTTTTGCTGAATTTTCAGAACCTCGTTGGTGGAAACACCTGTAAGATTGACCTGTGAGACTTGCCCTAATGAAATTGCATCAAATTGACCCCGAAATTGGTCAATTTCAGCAGAAATAGGCTGCTGTTCGCCAGTTTTTGAAACCCTAATTGTGGGGAAACTGTCACCGGAGGTCGATTCTACATGGTGAGAGGATCCCTTCGCGACAGAGTTGATCGAAAACGGTTGAATATCCTTCCCGCAGCGAGCAAGAACAGAATTCTGATCTGTGTTGCGAAGATGGCTCTCTTGGAAACCCTAAAGCTCTGATACCATGTGTGAGGGAGCAGGAGAGAGAGCCCACTTGCTGTCCTATGCAATGAGAGTGAAGGAGAAGAGAAGAGAGGCGCTGAAGAAGCCACGCTATTGTTCTTTTGGGCTTCACATTTGAGTATATGAGTAAGTGACTAGGGGGCCATTCACACTTGGGCCCCCTCACTTATAAGTCTTTTTAACTTATAAGTTATAAGTACAAGGCACTTAGGCCTTTATTCCCTAACAAGATGACCAGTGGGAGCCCAACGGAAGCATCCCCTCAAAATGAGGGAACTGCTATTTTGGGCCGTGAAATGTGTTCGCGTCATTACCAAGGTTGTTTCCGTACGTACGTACGGTCTGGTTCCGTACCGTACCGTACGTCCGTACGGTATCCATACGTACCGTACGATTCCGTACGTACCCAGTGTCAAAAAAATAAAAAATAAAAAATAAATTCGCCAACGGTGTCTATTCCCCGTGGTCGGACTGGTTGGGCGAGGCCTTTAATAAGTCCACCTATCCTATATTGGTTATTATCACAACAGAGAACCAGAGAGTAGAATAGAGTCTCTGCACAGAGACTAAGGAAGGATTTGCCTCCACCGATAAGGTTCTTTCTCCCTCCCTCCCTCTCTCCCTTTGTGTTTGGAGTCTGCAAGGAGGCACTCTAGAGTCCTGACCTCGCAAAAGATTGTAAGTTTTCTATTCAACTTTGAAGTGTGCATTAATTGTGTTGCAGAGTTATCTAGCGGTTACTTAACTTGTGGGGTGATTTTAAGTGTTTTTTGAAAGTTGTGGTTATGTTTAAGTATTGTGCAGTGTTTTTAAACTAGATAGGTTGTATATAAATTTGAAATTCTTTGTATTTTTAGCTTTTAAAAAATATACTACGAGTTTTACGTACCTTATGGCCCAATCTATACAGTACAACGTACAGTACGTACCGAACACGTACCAAATACTACGTACCTTACAACCTTGGTCATTACCTTCGGTATGACCAGGGGAACACTTTAACTCTGCTGCGAAGTCAAATGAGCAACCAGTCGGGAGATTTTTAGGCGGCAACCCTGAAACGGGCAAAAGCTTGTAATCGCGCCAAGTGGTAGATTTTCATGCACTTGCCCCTTACAGAAGAAGCGGCGCTGAATTTGAAGAGAGGGGAGGCTTTATTATGCAATTTGTCACAGGTTAAGAGCTATGGAGTGCTTTCTTTCCCTCTCATGTACAGTGTGGTGCTAGGAGTGATGCCCTGCACACTACACACTGCTCTCTCTCCCCTACGTGCAGTTATGTGATGCCCCACAAGAGGGCTCTTCATTTGACTGATGTTCAGCTGTGTGGTTTCGTGCTTTTGTGCTGAGGCAAGAGCCTGCTTGAGCAGGAACAAGGGTAGCTAGCTGCTACTTCAAAGTAGGCACCGGTGAGGGTCATAACCTCACCGTACAGGTGCGAATTCAGCGCTGCGTATGCGTTGTAAATTGACCGTTTTTCAGCCATACGGACGCTAGAATCATTGGGAATCGTGCCCCATTGGCAGAGGACAGCTAGGGGACTGTTTGGGGCTGAAAACAGGGCAAAAACCAGTAAATACAGCGTGCTGAATTTACTGTTTTTTGGGCAGGAATTAGAGGGTATACGCCAATGGAATTGAGTTCTAGCAAGGGAATTGGTTTCAAGCAAGTTTTGGGGCTGTTATGTTGCCGAAATTTGGCCAAAACTGGTAGTATCTAGCGGGATACAGGTAAAGTATCCCCAGGACTCTACTTTGTAATTTACCCTCCTAATGAATAAAGAAATACCGAAAGGGGCGCCAATTTTGGGGCCTACAGGTTGTCGAGGTCTGCTCGGAGCATTCTAGCTTCCGAGCCGTTTGTGTGCTTAAGTGTTAATTCCCGTCGCAGGTTTCCTTTGCATGTTCTCTCTGTGTGTGTCTAAAGTAAAGAATTCCAGGTGAAAGCCAAAGCGTACCCCCCTATGGGCCCGTTTCAGCTCCTGTTGGAGGGGGTCAAAACGGTTCTCTGTCGGAACCCAATGCTACTAAGCTGCAGGAGGTCGGCCATCAGGGCGGGCAGTGTGGCGAGCCTGTCCCGCTCGACGGTGACCGAGCACCTGGTACCAGCCATAAGCTAGCTGATCGTTGGCCTTTGTCGAGGTACTAGCCTGTATGTCCTGGGTACCTGTCTGCTGAGCATGCTCAGCCTTGGGAGGCTGTGCATGTGCTGTGGGTCGAGATCTCTTGCGAGGATAGGCCTTCGCTAAGTGGCCCATTAGCCTGTAAATGAAGCACTCGTTTGGGAGTCCCGAATACTCCACCCTCTGGCGTAACTATCCCCCACTCACCCTAGGTAGAAGGACCACCTTCGGGGGAGAGAGTTTCACGAACCAGAACGCGAGCTGAAGGCACACCGACAGCCTTGGCTGCAACTGAAGTTGCCATGTACGGGGTCTCCAAGATTGTCCTGATCTCGGAACCATTCCTGGAAAGAAGCAGGAAGTATTCTCACCTCAGGGGGAAGCATACAGAAATAGGCAAGTCTGCCTTCTCTACAAGAACATTCGATGCAGGATCGAACCCATGGCTCCACTGTCAGAAGTGAGCTATGACCGCTCGGATGGCCAACAGGCTCATCGAGATGATCTTGGCCGCAATCTCGGGAGTCTCAAACTCTATCTGATAGTATCCCTGCCCGAGGATCTCGATGTCAATGATCTTCCCCACCTTTGCTAGAAGGCGGACTTGCAAAAGGTTGCGTACCTCTTCTCAACTGGGCAGTTGCCAATAATCTTGCAGATGACAGTGGTGGCCTGAAGGCGCTCCATCTCTGTTGCGAGGCTCGCTTGCTCTTCTGGCGACAGAGCAAGTCGGATGGTGGGCTCGGCGCGGTCGGGCGAGGGGGCCTCATCTGAGTCCCTCTGTTGTGGAGCATGAGCGTCCGTCTGTGTCTGCAACTATTGGCGGGCGGGGTGTTGGCGCGACCTTTGCTGATGCAAATCCTTACTCTGAAGGGAATCCAAACCCGGAGAACAGAGGTCGGAATAGTGAAAGGGGGGGGGGGGGGGGGGGGGGGGGGGGGGGACTACGCGTGAAAATGTGTGAGGAGGGCTGGGTGGACATCGGGCTGGAGCGTAAGGGGTAGAGGGAGTGGGTGGGCGCGAGGAGGGATGGGCGGGGGATGGGCAGCACGAGCAGGGGGGAGGGGAGGCATGGGGGCGCGAGCAGGAGGGAGGGGGGGTGCATTGGGTAGGGAGAGCAGAGTGCGAGCGTGCTTTAAAAAAAAACAAAAAAACCTTCAAGTGGGTAACAATCCAAGAGATTTGGTCAAATTAGAGTGATATTGTACAACGGCATAAGACTAATATATCCAAGTAAAGGGTAGCGGCTAACACGGTAAGGTGGCCGGTTCATTGGTGTGCCTCCAAGAATCAGATCAATAGTATGGTCCTCAGGACGAGATGGGGGCAACTCACTTGGCAGGCCTTCTGAGAAACAATCAGCATGTGTGTGTAGAAAATATTGTCATTCTTTGTCTAGTTCAGACATGTTCGTTCGATGTTCATCATTCAATTCTTTCAAATAGATTAAGTAAAGAAAAAAATTGGATTTTATTAATTTTGAAACGGTCGAAGCCGATACAAAAGGGACAGACTTGCCCTTCAATTTTACATCTAGTGCAATTTTTCTACCCTCCCTTCTCATTTGTCAAAGTCACTATTTTGGCTCGATAGTCGACCACGACGTTGTTCTTATGGTACCAAGGGATTCCTAGGAGGACGTCACACCCTTCCAAAGGCATGATGTAACAGTCCTCGTGCCCTAAATACCCTTGACAATGCAAACGAAGTTTGCCAATGAGAGGCCTAATGGCTATATCTCATCTAGGCGCCACTAGAACTGCCTCCACTGGTGGCCCCATCTTGTCGGGCGTAATCTCTAGCTGCGCCGCCAATTCAAGTGAACTTGGCTCCTCCACCAAAAAAGATAAGGGCTTCCTGATCTTTCACTTTGTCCCAAGCGTGGCAAAGTTCTGTACTTTCATCCATCTGGCCTGGGTCGGTTGCCATGCAATCCGGTACCAGTCCTACTTTCATCTTGCCTTTTCTGCCACGTTGCTCCGCTGCTCTCTGACCTGTCTTCAGTCTATCCTCGTTGTGCCTTTTTGGGGCACTTTGCGGAGATGTGCCCTTGTTCCTTGCAACCAAAACAATTCCCCTCTTTGAGATAATTATCCCTCTCTCTAACAGTCAATCGGGGTCGTGTATCTTTCTTTTCCTAGGCATTCTTTTTCTTTCTATTTTCAGTGTTCGAGGTTTGTCTGGTCCTCTGAGTCAAAATTTCATCAGTGGGGTAGGTCAAATTCCCTGAATGTATCGAGAATCCCCGTTTCACATGACCCATTAGTTGTTGAATAGAGTCAGACTTTTGTTCAAGGCAGTAATCTCGGATCTGTGTAGGGAGTCCGCATCATAACCGCTCAATGTGTTCTTTAAAGGTGACCTTCTTAAACGAAGGGGTCGGTAGAAAAGAATCCCAAAACCTCTCGCAATATGCATCCAAAGAATCTCCCTTGGTCATCCGAAGATGGTTCCAAGCGGTTCTTACATCTCGTTCATACTCCTGGGTCAACCAAGAAGAAATAAAGAGCCGTTTGAACTTCAACCACTTGACTGGGGCTTCTTTCCTCAAAAGAAGAGTGGACCACCATGTTTGCGGATTTCCTTTTAAAAACGATGCAACCCTCCTGATCTTGGAGTGCTCTCAGTAATGCCCTTCAAAGAAGGCTATGTCAGACTATTGGATGAAGGCCAAAGTCCTCATAGCATCTCGAAATCCAAAAAAGGATTCAAATTTTATTGATTGTCCACCCTCTTTGAATTCCTTTGACTTCTTGCTCTTATCTTGGAGAAAGTCGTACAGGTATGCCGTATTAATCCAAATTGTATAATATAATTTGAAATACACCGTATTTTCTTGTACGAAACCATACCGCACTTCACCGTACGACCACATAGTGACAACCGTATCAATGTCTTCTTTTGGCCTAGTACTCCGCACAAACACAAGGTTACTTTACTTCACTTGAGAGAAATTGAACACAATGAAAGAGAGAGAGAGAGAGAGAGAGAGAGAGAGAGAGAGAGAGAGAGAGAGAGAGAGAGAGTCCCAACGACCTGTAGCAGTAGCTTGTCCACGTGGCTCAAGTGCAATGTGCACGTGACAGTGACAACCCCTATCAATGTCGCCTTTTGGCTTGCTTTGTAATCAGTGACGTATTTGCCCTCAAAATCGGCACCATCTGGGCGTTCTGAGGGGTTTCTCAAGTTATGAAAATCAGCCTCTTTCTTTGCGCGCGTAGACACACACACACAGATATATATATATATATATATATATTTTATTATTTTTATTTTTATTTATTTATTTATAGAGAGAGAGAGAGAGAGAGAGAGAGAGAGAGAGAGAGAAATGAAATGTTATATTAATGTCTTCAAAAGGCCAAAGTGACCTATGAGACCAGGAAGTTACAATGCGGTGTATCTGATACCAAGTCAGATTAACAAAATAGAGAGAGAGAGAGAGAGAGAGAGAGAGAGAGAGAGAGAGAGAGAGAGAGAGAGCATTGCCTTATGATTGTGTGCTTTGACGTAGTTCTTTTCTTCGGATGGGCCTATTTGCCAGAGTCTTGGCTTTACTCCATGGGCATCACCTATTATCCTAGTCGGTAACTTGTTTACTTTGCTCTATACGAAGAGATGTAGGATAAATCAGAAACGAAGTGCCAAAGCTTGGAGTCTCTACTAAAGGTATGTATTGTTTCTTTCTCTCTGGATTGGCAGGTATTGGGCTGTCGCGTTTCCTGCTTATGCTATAATGCTGATTGTGTTCATCTGTATTGCTTATACAAGTTTAAATTACATTGCCACCATTCCACCAGATTCATGGAACTCCTTGTGTGGTAAGCTTAGTACTTTCTCTCTGATCAAGCTGCATGCATTTTTCTGCATGCTTATGAAGGGAGTGCGTGGATTGTTTGCATTGGTCTACTTCTACTTGTGATTATGTTTGCTTGCTTGTTTGGTTGTTTTTCTTTGTTACCATTTTTTCCTTTCTGTAAATTTGTTTTTCAATTATCTTTCTCCTCTTCCTTCCATCTTAATTATTTGTATTGGATCTTACGAAGGTGGTTGGGTGTGCATGTGTTCGTTTGTTAGCTCATCTCTGAGTGAGTGAGATTTTAATAGATGGATGCTTGCTGAGCTTGATAATGGTGCAATGCATTTTGCAGATGAGTTTACAAGCGCTCCGGTGATGTTTCCTGCAAATGATGCTGCGCTGAATGAGAGGCCAGTCGACCCTATCTCAGACATCCCCATTACAGAAGTGAATCGCATGATGTTTGGCCTTTAACTGAAGTGTATTGAATATTTTGCAAATCTCACATTGACCCCAAAGTTGATGGGACAATAATGCACAATTCATATTTAGTTGGCCATGTTTGGCAAATGAGCATATCCATAGTAGCCAGGGAGTTGTGTAACAGCTTTGTCGTACAAAATGCGTTTATAGAAGTCTCACAAAAAACAACTGGTGACAATGTATAAATGTATGCGGAAAGCTCACAAGGCTAGATATGAAAAGTCCACTCGAGATTGTAGATTGTTTGATAGTTGCAACTATTGTTGGATCTCTGGGATCTAACCATGAATTGATGTTGGTGAAGAACCCAAAATGTGCAATCCCAAAGTATGAGCCCCTGCTTTGGCCATCAATCCAGATATGTTCTAGGAATATGCTCAAATCCAGGTCAATGTGCTAAATCTGTCTCCATATGTGGAAACGCAGAAGGTCTCTTATTTGCCCTTCTCATGTGTAATTTGTTTTTATTTTTTGTTTTAATAAAAAAAGTAATGTAAAGTTTATTGAAGTTTTATACTCGATTCACTTTGAAATCTTCTTACTTCCAAATGTATACTTCGTTATGTGGAGCCTATCAGCCCTTCTATAGGTATAATACTTACTACTGGCTCCAACTTTCACTTTTCAATACATAGTATCTTCCCAAGATGCTTCAGCATCTCGAGTTAGCTTCAAAAGCACCCCTAATCCCTAGGATTTGACCTCAGCCCGTAGACACTAAAAAGACAAGCTTAACCACTAGGCTATTCGCCTTGGTTGCCCTTAGGGCTCCCTTAAGCACTAAAAAAAACAAATCCCCCCCTCCCCCCCCCCAACCCTACCCTAGCCTACCCCTACCCCCCCTTTCTCCTTTTGCTTTTTTTCCCCCACCCTTCCCTTTTCCTTCCCCCCCCCCCCCCCCCCAAAACTAATTAATGGTTTGTAAAAAAGTCGTTTTGGCTACCTACTAAGTTAAGTCCTTTCTGCCAACTAAGGGTATACGTAAAGAGGCAAGCCCTCCTTGTTTAGTACGAAGCATTATGCCCTTGTTCTGAGGCATGGCTTCACATCCCATTCTTGCCATGCAAAAACCAGCTTGTTTTTTTGGTGTTTGATGATGGCCCTAACTTCCTTGGAGGTCCTTGCTCCTTGGCTAGGTGTGAAGATGTCCATCATTTCTTGCAAGTAGTTTGGACCTGATTGGGTGCAATTGTCCCAAGTAACTTCCGTTGTGGAGAGTTCCATTTGAATTCTGAACCTTGGACCTACTCCAGGCTCTCTATTGATGGATCCTCGTAGGTTATTAGATGGAATGAGTGGATGGCCTAAAAAACACTACTAATATTTTGTAATTCTATATTACTAGTCATAAATCTCAAAGAGGGAAACCCACCAAAAAGGGAAGAATATACAATTTAGACTATGCGTCAAGAGTACAAGTGGATCTAGATCAGCTTGCCAGTCAGCTCCGGTGGGGTATTGTGGATATAGGACCCCCCCCCCCCCCCCCCCCCCTCCCTCTTTTCCCTTTGGCTCTTTTCTTCCCCTTTCCCACTTTTTGCCCTTCATTTTTTATTGAATTAGATGTTTTGTAAGGACCCTTTTCTTTTGATTGGATTAGATGTTTTGTAAGGTTTTTGTTTAAAGAGAACCAATGTGTGATACGTGGAGGTTTTCTCTTTCCTTGAATTTTTTAAGCTCCATCAAGTAGTAGTAGAGATGTAGTATGTTGACAATTTCGAAGCAGATGAGCAAGAGTCTTAGCTTCTCGAGTACATTTTATACATAGAGTCGATGCATGTGACGAGATTCAGGGTAACATCCAAGAGGTAGTATCTCTCCAAGGCATGTCACAAGAATAACCTCTCTTTCAGGGGAAGACTACTTTTCCATATAGCTTGTAGTCTTCTTTGTCACCAACATGTTGGTTTATTCATGTTCTGTAATGTGTTGCAATGGTTAGCAATCCAAGGATTATGTTGCATTTTTTGATAGAGATGTTTGGTTGAAATCTTCACAAGTGAATCTCCGTAATGTGTAAATCCTTTTCTCTATCACGAGTTTTGCAAGAGAAGTAACTAGTGAAGGAGGAGGTAACATCTCTTGGATTGTGTTCCATTAGGGGCCTATAATGCAATCCAAGACCATATTTGCTCACAACATTAGGAAAGCCCTTGATCATTGATCACGAGTTTTGCAAGAGAAGTAACTAGTGAAGGAGGAGGTAACATCTCTTGGATTGTGTGCCATTAGGGGCCTATAATGCAATCCAAGACCATATTTGCTCACAACATTAGGAGAGGAAAGCCCTTGATCATTGACCACGTCCTCAATCATCCTTACATTCTTCTGAGAACTGGAGTATGCTATGGGGTGGAATGTATCCCCTTTATGGAAGAGGTTGTGGGAGAGGAGAAAATCATCCCCAAGATGCAAGGATGCAACCTCTTTAAACACCACTCCCTCCTCCAAATCTTCCTCCGGGGTGTGTGCCTCAAGCTCCACAAGGTCAAGTAGTAAATCATCATGAGGAAAGGGAGGGAGAGCAAAATCTTCATGTGATTCATTTGGATGAAAAAGCTCTTGATCTTATGGCTAACAAGAGGGATCAAGGCTTCCATGCAAGATATTGGAGCTAAATATCAGTCAACGTTGATGTGAAGATGCCGATGACCAACCACAAGAGGGATAAATAGTCGAGGATGTGAAGATATCTGCTTTAAGTATTGAATGTTTGGTGGATTTTTTCTGTCATGGAAGCCAGAGTTCGTGCATATTGAGTATTTTTGGAAAGACTATGGCTTATGGCCATGCATGCCAAGCAAGATTGGGAAAGGAGAGTTCTCTCCATTCGAGATAGAGTTAAGGCAAGGACCATTGTGTATAACATGCACACGAGTGTCAAACCCATGTGAATGATCAAGATAGCTTTTAAAAGACATTGAGTGAAGAGGATTCTCAAGAGAACAGTGAGGAGGACTCTACTACAGATATCAATAGCTCTAGGAGAGAGGAGGTATGTCAAATCAACACTGATCTTTATGGCATTACCTTGAATGTCATGGAAAAGGTGGGTCAAGAGGAGGACTCTCAGGGTATGTCCAATTTTGAAGATTTTAATTTCTTTACTCACATCGAAATACTAAGCATGCTAGTAGGAGAGGGTTTTTTAATCAAGGAGAAGGAGGAGTATATCAATATGTGTGCCAAATTTCCTAAGCCTTTTTTCACTAGCTACAAGGATTTGAGAGGATATAGGGGGTGGAGCACACCATAGAAGTTTAACTTGGCACAAGTAAGGGTCGCCTTATTGGGCCATGTGGTCTCACAGAATGGAATTGAAGCGAACCCCAAGAAGGTGAAGTCTCTCCGACTCATGGATCCTCCATCAAATGCTAGCGATTTGGCATCCTTTAGGGGCTATCGTTGTGAAGCACAAACGACATTGTGAATGAAGTTCTCTCAATGCTACCTTTTATAAGCCTTCCAACATTGAGGATACGTTCTCTCTCTCTCAAAGCGTAGGCACAATTGCAATAGGGGCATCTCTTCTTCAAAAGCAAGGGAAAATTTTTACGCTCATCTATTTTGAAAGCAAAACGAAGAACCCTATTGAAGCTGCATATAGTGGATGGAGCAATGGGTCTTTGCATGTTGCAAGTTCAAAGTTTATCTCTTGCCAAGGAAATTTGCGGTTCTCTCTCCTTTTAGCTTTCTTCCTGATGTTGTGCTGCTTCACCTAAAGCCAAGGAAGAAAATTATGAAATGGGTTTTAGAGCTTTACGAATATGAAGTTGAGTTTAAAATTGATCACACTATGAAGGCTAAGTTGGCAGATATCTTAGTGCACCAAGGTGAGAAGCTTCCTTCTTATCTTTGTGTTGATCACACCTATCAAGAAGAGGAGCCAGACATGGAGGACGCTTTGTTTTATGGTTTGATTGAGCTTATTGACATGTGCTGCAAAAGGAAAGTGGAGGAATCTCCTAAAGATCAAACTGATTTACTAAGGCTTATGATCTTGTAGATGTGCTCACTAACAATGAAGCAAAGAATCTCACTTTATATCTGGGTTTAAAGCAATGTTTAGCTCTTGGAATTAAACTCTAGTTGTGATACTCTTCTTATCATCAACTTCAATTTCTAGGCTTATGGAAAATTAAGAGAGAGAATTTCAAGAGGCGGTTTTATGGTATAAGGAAGCTCCAACGGTAGCTTGAAGCTATTCAATTCAAGCATTTCCCAAGGAGTCAAAACATCTACTGGCACTCTAACAAGTGGCAAACTTCAAGCCTCTCTTCGTGCTCTTATACAACTTGCTTACTATTCAAGGAGGGAGCCCTTTGAGATTTTATTGATTTTTTGATACAAGACAATGTGGAGAGCATATGTACAAAGCTCAAAAAAGACGTCTTTTCATGAAGACCAATAACTATGCAATGGTAGGGGAGGATCTTATGATGCATGGCAAGGATGTCATATTAAGGAGGGTGCCCTACAGAGAGGAAATATCTCTCATCCTTCAACAATGTCATGAGGAGAGGGGCCACCAAGGTAAAGATCAAGTTATCTTTCACATCTTGATTGCGGGTTTTATATGGCCATCTCTTAGGAGAGGTCTTCACTTTTGGTGAAAAACCTATCATCCATGTCAAGAGCAAGGCGATTAATCGTTGTCTTATGTCAGAGCCACATAAGTTTATTATTACGTATGATGCTTTTGAAAAATGTTGTTGATCCTCTACCAAAGTCAAGCAATGGTAAAAATTATATCATTTTGGCTATCGACTATCTTACGAGGTGGAGTCTTACCGTAGCTCGAGCAAGATTTCTCGAGCGACCTAGAACCAATGTTTTTGAGATTTCTCGAGCGACCTAGAACCCAAGAAAATGTTTAAATGGTCATTTGTGCTATGTGTTGTGCTCTATGTTGTGATTAGGGACATGTTTTTTGAATTCTTGTTAGTAGGCCCATGCAATGAATCAATGAAGTCAAAATTGATGCTTTAATATTTGAAGACATCAGAATGCAAATCAACAATGCTCTACATGGAGTATTAAGAAAAACTAAACATTTGCATGCCAAGAAAAATTGAGTCACACTTCTATTCATCTCAAATGCCAAAACTGCGTCATGTGCATCAGCTACCAGGTTAAGATGCTTCAAAGAAGAGGATTTTAAGGCCCTCAAAAGTTTTAAAAATCAGTATCAAGGACTAGGTACATATTCCATGAGGAGAGATTAGGAAGTAAGAGTATAGAAAACGCCATAGCATTGCCAAGTGGCGAGGGGTCATCTAGAGAAGTAGAAAAAATACGCTCCTTTAAATCTACTTGTAGCACAATGTGTTGGTACGTGGTGCCACAAGAAGAAACTCCATAGGGATTTAATTTTATAAGGGGAAACTCTACATGTGGTTCTATAAGAAGAGGGAGAAAAAGCTCCCTCTGAGGCTTCCTATAGCATCACGTGCCAACATGCGGTGCTATAGGTAGCTCTATAAAGCGCTTAAATTAGCCTCTATGAAGCTTCATGTAGCACCATGTGCCGACACGTGGTGCTACAAAAAACTTTGCAAAGAGCTTAAAGCCCCTATGAAGCCTCTTATAGCACCACATGACAACAGGTGGTGCTATAGGTAGTTCCACAAAGTGCTTTAATTAGCCCCATTGAAGCTTCCTATAGCACCACGTGTCGACATGTGGTGCTATAGGAAGCTCCAAAAAGAGCTTAAATTAGCCCCTATGAAGCTTCCTATAGCACCATGTGACAATACTTGGTGCTATAGGCAACTCAGCAAAGGGCCTCTAAAGCACACTTAAAGCCCCTATGAAGCTTCCTCTAGCACTGTGTACCGACACATGGTGCTACAGGTAGCTCCACAAAATGTATAATTTTTTTTAAAAAGACATTTAGCCTTGTGTCTAAGAGAAAAATTTGGAAAGAAAAATCCTTCGCACTTCCATGTACCACCATGTGATGACACCTGGTGCTATATAAAGGCTCCTCAAAGGATTAACTTTGTTTTTCTTAAGACATTTAGCCATTGTGGGCAAGAGAAGCACTAAGAAAAAAAACCTCCAAAGATTCTTGTAGTACCATGTGTCGAGAGATGGTGCTATAGGTAGCTCTACAAGGGCTTCATTTTGTTTCTTAGATAGTTGGACCATTGTGGACAAGAGAAGAATTAGGGAAAAAGCCGCATCTAGAGCTAACCATCACGTGGTCTACAGGAAGCTCTATAAGAGGTTGTGTTTTTCTCTTAGAAATTTATATATTATAGACAAGAGTAGAATCGGGAAAATAAAAGCTCATCCAGACCTTCCCATGTCTTAGACATTTAGCCCAGTGCTTCAAAAAAACCTAGCTTTAGTGTAATCACATCTATAAAGTTTAAAATTTACCTCTAAATTTTAAAATAGGAGATGAGAACACCTATAGAAATTAGAGAAATTTAGTATAAAAATATTTAAATATAGCGGGCAACAGAAGAACTGGGAAAACACCCCCTCATGATATGCCTATTGGAGCTTAATGGATATGGTTATAATTGATCAAGTTTAAATTTGAGAGAGTTAGATGTCCATTGTGTGGGGATATTTGTGGCTAGAGATTAATGGACTTACATACTATGCTTAGTACAAAGAAATTTTCTATTTGACAAGCCACTATTCTCCACAATATCATTGCTCATTTAATGATCTTGGATTTAATTCCTCATCTTTTTTGTCTTTGGTTTCTCGGTCTTGCACTCGCTTGGAAATACTTGCTAGGGGATAGGGATTCCCCGCCGCGAGGTGGGTGGAAGCTAAAGTAGTAAAAGGAATCAATGCCAAAAAGGTGATGTCTTTTCTCTATGATCTTGTTTGTTGCCGCTTTGGAATGCCCTTAGTGCTTATTTCTAATAGAGGCCCGAGATTTCGGGGTAAGTTGGTTGCTCTTTTGGTTGAAAATCTTGGTCTTCAACATCAATTTTCTTCACCATATTATCACAATGCAATGGTTTAGTAGAGCATGCTAATGGAAAAATTATAAAAATGCTGACAAAATATGTCTTGAACAATCATGAGCAATGAGAAGAAAAGCTATCCAATTGTTTTTGGGCTTACTGTAGTGCTTGCAAAGTCTTTACTCATTTCACTCCTTTTGAATTAATGTATGGAAAGGAAGCAGTCATGCCCATTCAAGTGCAAACCGTTGCTCTGCACTTTTTATCACGCCAAGGTGGAGATGATAAGTTGTGCTTCAACAAAGGGGGGCCAAGCTTCAACTAGCACTTGTGGATAGAGAGCATGCTATTGACTACTATGTAGAGAAAGTGACAAAGAGGGTGGAAAAGTTCAACTCTATTCTCTCACCCAATCACATCAAGAAAGGAGATCTTTTCATGAGGTATAATAGCTCATCGTGGATTTTACCTTTCAAAATAAGTTGGAAAAAAGGAAGTGTCCTTATAAGGTCACCAAAGTACATCTTAATGGCACCTACGAATTATCTAATATGGAGGAAAACAAGCTTAGGTTTTGCATCAATGGACACCGGCTAAAGCACTACTTTCCCTCATGGCTTCACCACGGATGTCAAAGTACTTTTGGTGGAGCAAAAGTGTTCCACACAAGGTGAAGACCATGATGTTGGACACCAAACCGCATGCAACTTTGAAGTGCTTTCGCTTATCCTAAAGTATCTACTTGAAGCAAACGTTTAAAGAGGCATGGATCCTATCCTTCTGATATGTGGCTACAAGGCATGAAGCTTCTTTTTCGATATGGCCAATCTTTTTGCGAGGCCTTTTTGATAACCTTATAAGGGTTATCGAGAAGATACCCTTGACTCTTGGGAGATTTAAGTTGCACATGGGTTGTTGTCTTCCCTTATATGCTATTGTGATTACTCTCGTGCAAATTTTAGCCATGGTGAAGTCTACAAGGGAAAAAAAAGATCGGAAATGGAAGGTTTATTTTCCTATGTATTATAGGGAGGAAACATTTTTCTTTCACTATAAAAGGTGTATTTACATTGAGCTTCACAATGGTTATCTAGAAGCGAGCTAAAGTGAGGTTGTTCATGTGTGTGTGTGTGTGTGTGTGTGTGAGAGAGAGAGAGAGAGAGAGAGAGAGAGAGAGAAATAAAATGAAATATTATATGAAACTTCCTAAAAATGCCAAAATGATTTATGAGACCAATCCCCAATAAACTCCTTGTGGATCTAATCTAATCTCTGTGTTGTTCGAGAAAGTAGTGCATCGGTCGGTGAAGAACTTCGTCAATGTTCGCCTTTGAAAATAGACGTATTGGGCATCTCCCATATCGCGCTAGAGTAGTCTTTAGTCTTGATCCTCTGATGGAGCCTTGATCGATGTTGTGGACGTCTAGATCTCTCGAGCTCAATGACTCTGTCAACTTATATATCTTTAGTATGATTGAGAGAGAGAGAGAGAGAGAGAGATACACACATGTAGACACAAACACACATACATTGGGAGAGAGAAGAAGAAAGAGAGAGAAACATATATATATATATATATATATATATATATATATATATATATATATATATATATATATATATATATATATATATATAGAGAGAGAGAGAGAGAGAGAGAGAGAGAGAGAGAGAGAGACATGTAGACACAAACACACATACATTGGGAGAGAGAAGAAGAAAGAGAGAGAATGAGAGAGAGAAACATATATAGATAGATAGAGAGAGAGAGAGAGAGAGTCATAGGTTTAGGATTTAGTTTTTATATTTAAGTTAGAGTTTATGTTTAAATTTAATGTTAGAGCTGTGGGTTTAGGTTTGGATTTAACTCTATATTTGAAGTTTAGAGCATAGTTATGGATATTTAAAGATAGTTAGTGATTAGAGCTTAGGTTTATATTTAAGATTAGATTTTGGATTTAATTTTTATATTTAAGTTTAGCTTCAAGATTATGGTTTAAATTTAGATTTAGGTTTATGGTTATGTTCACAGTAGTTTGCATGTAGCTCACATGAGTTTATGTATGTAGTTGTTTGCAAGCTCACATGTGCAAATGTCTCGCGGACAAGCCGTTTGCATATGTGAGCTTGCAAGTAAGTAAAGAGCAATGGTTGGAAGTGAAGCCATTGGTTTGTAGGGTGAACAATGTGAGAGTGCTCTCGCTTCTATAGAGTTCTTTGAAAAAGATATTCTCTACGTGAAAAAGATGGAGTTCAGAAATGACTTTCTACTCTCTTCTTTCTACCTTCTTCATCTTTCTCTCTCTCTTTCTCCCTCTCTTTCTCTCCACGGATGCGGCATTAGGTTGGAAAGCTTTCAACGGCATAGGACCTCAGAAGGAGGCAGGCATGCAATGTGCACAATAATCCCTCGAACAAGGAGTTGCTGTGAAGAGATGCTGAGCAAGAAGCATAATAAAGAAGCTCTTCTTCAAAGCACTCTAAAGAAGCAGGAGCACTTTCGCACTGCGCACACCACAAAATGGTGGCTTCACTTACAGTCATAGCTCTTCAGGTAGTTTACACTAGGAAATGGCTACATCTCAATACGAGACAAGGGGGTTTTATCCACTACGTGCATTGTCATGTAGACGTGGGTGTGTAGATTTCTTGTACCCACAAATATAGGCATTGACCAATAAAAACGTGATTATATATAATCCGGTGGTTCTAATGTCCGTGCACCTCTAGACCGAGGTGTGCGGGGATTGGACATGGCTAAAGAATTTGAGGTAGTTTACAATGCGATCTATGGTTTCTTGATTGCGAGGGAGATTAAGAGAGAGAGAGAGAGAGAGAGAGAGGAGAGTAAGAGAAGGTTGTTCATGGTTCAAGGTTTTTACATTCATTGTGAGTAGTGACGATGATGTGGGACCGTCCAACCGAAATGTCTTATCTCTCAACAAGGATCTTATGTTCTTGTAATCAATGGAAACATGTTGTGCAACAGACAAGACGTGTTTCTTTGCAGCCTGTTCTCAAATTTGGCGAGTTTGACCATCTATTATAGATCAAGTTGTTGCCAATTACAGCTTGTCGGACTCTGACATTGGCCAACATGCAGCAATCTTGCAATCCAATAGACGTGTTCGCAGGCTCTTTACTCGAGCAACATACGTGAGGCCAGAGATGCAGCCTCTGACAGCTCAGAGGGTGATCATGCAAAGCGCATTCCCAACAAGACAATGTTTGAGCTCGAGATCGACGAAATGGTCGAGACGATCATGGATTCAGAAAGGCTTATCTATGATGACATGAAAAGTGAGGCCGATACGCCATTGTATAGTGGACCACGAGTGTCTAGATTGAAGGCGCTCCTGGTTATTTTCAACATGCAGGCAAAGTTTGGATGTGGTTACACTAGCGTCACATCACTTTTCAAGTGATCTATTACAATGTGGCTACTTCAATAAAGAACTATAAATGTATAATGTATCAAATTCCATACACAAGTATTGCGTTTTTTTCTCTGTGTAGATTGCTCAAAGAGCACATACTACTAGCTGATAATGTGATGCCAGATTCCAAAGAGAAAGCAAGAAAGATCTTGCGATACCTACGAATGGATTACAATTTCATTCACGCTTGTCTTAACGACTGCATTCTTTTCAGAGGGAAATACATAGACATGGTGAAGTGTCTGAAATGTGATCTGAGAGATATTGAATATATCTCTATGGACAAAATGTACCACGGAAGGTGTTGCAACACTTTCCTCTACTGCCTCGCATCAAGAATTTCTTCAAATGCAAGTCCATGGCCACTCTAGCATCATGGCACGAGGAGAATAGATCTTCAAACGGTGAGCTACAGATCCTTGCAGATTGTGCGGCATGAAAGCATATAGATGACACCTGGCCAGATTTTGCCGGGGAAGCTCGAAATTTGTGTCTCGACCTGGCTATGGATGACATAAATCCATTTGGTCAAAGGTTGAGATCTTACAATGCATGACCAGTTACCATTGTCAACTACAACATTCCCACGCGGTTGATGATCAAGAAGGGGCACCTATTTCTAAGTTTGATTGTGTTGGGACGCTATAACGTGAAGAATATGGATGTGTATCTTCGTCCACTATTGAAAGAGCTACAATAGTTGACGTGGATTGGCATAGAAGTTGTGAGCCGACGCCCTTCCAAGCGGGTATGGCATTTCCTAGGGGAAAACCGTCGGGTTTCAAAGGCAGTTTAGTGAGGTGAGCGATAAGTTACCTAGAGGAGGCAACTCCAAAGGGAAGACCGAAGCAAGTCCCGCAGTACCTGGGCCTTTGAACAGAGGTACTTGGTCACTATCACGCCCACCGAAATGGGTCTCTCAAGGGAACAATCATCGCCCTAAGAGTGTAGATAATTCTGGCCTCCCGAGTCCAGAGGAAACTAGTGACAAAAGCGTCTGCCTTCGATTTCTCGGGGCATAGTCCTGGTCGTTCTTCTTGTCCACTTTTACGGTGGATAAGGGGAGCGGCCGGGCTTGCCCCGTTCGACTCCGAAAACAAAAAAAGAAGTGGTGGATATGAGCCAACACACAGGTTGACGTAATGCCTTGATAAAAGGCATTCTGGGATTATGATGTGCAATCTTGGTGTTGGAAAAAAAATGACGAAAGATCTAGAGGCTAAGATCAATCGATTTTGCATGGTTCACAATCTAGTGATGTAAAAGTGGATTTCACACTTACAAGGATGCAAAGCAAGGGTGACAAAGGGCACGAATCGAGTGGAGACGGGGAAGATGATCACCGATGCATTATTTGATGGGTCTTGAGAGCCTACCGACATTCATGAGCTTAAGATGTTTGCACAACCAATTGAAAAGCGCACAACAGCACAGCAAACAGGTGACTAAGGAGGAGTGGGAGTACTCATGGGGTTGCAGCCTCAAGGTATGTTTGCAATGTTCCACTCGTGGCTTTTTAGATGTTTGGATGACCACTCATAATCGTTGTTGGTTGTAGTATAAGTCATACACGATAGCATGGTGTAAAGGTCAACATTTCAGGGTGGAACGGATCGACAAAAATCATTTTACAAAGATTGTGGAATCATGAAAAAATTTGAACAATCTAGTCAACGACGGCCATGCTATCGACCTTTACACGATAGCATGGTGTAAAGGTCGACATTTCAGGGTGGAACGGATCGACAAAAATCGTTTTACAAAGATTGTGGAATCATAGAAAAATTTGAACAATCTAGTCAATGACGGCCCTCTGATGCAGATCCTCTAGTGGTAGAACTTACTTACTTCGACACGCTACAAGAAATTTTTAGGATAGACTATAGAGGATTTTTTGTGGATTTGTTCGACGGGCAATGGTTTAAGATAAACATGGAGGGTCGCAATGCTACTGTGCGCAGAGGAGAGTCAGGTTTCCTTGAGGTGGACTTAACCAAAAAGTGAATTGACCTTCGAAACACTTCTGTACTACCCGAGCATTGTGAACAAGTAAGTCTATAAATATTTAACTTCCAACTTTAGAGAACTGGTGGTATGGAAGCACCTATGTAAGTTATGTGGCTCTTGGAGAGGTTATATTCCCCTTACTGAAGGTTTTCTCTTGCTTTATTATGCCCGATGAGACCAAGTTGGGAGCGCGCCTACAGAGGCCTTGTAGGGTGAGCGTGATCAACCTTTTTCGCTGGGAGTTGGAGTGCATACAATCCACTCAAAGCCATGGCCTATAAAACTTGGATGTTTGGATATTCCTTCCAAGACTCGTAGAAAGAAAGTGGAATTGGATGTAGAAAAGCCATTGAATTTGGAGGTGTGGATAAAGAAACCTTTCAAAGAAATGGTTGTTGGGTTTTTACGATCTTCCTTTGTTAGTATCAAATATTTAAGTGGGCATACACATGAAAGAGTTCAAAATTGCTCCTGAGGTACAAAAAGGAACCATGGTACATTCACGTCCTTTTCTTGTTCAAAATTGCTACTCCAAGTCACAGGCTCTCTAAACATAGGGATGGAGGTCTTTAATTAGCATTTTACTTACAACCAAGCGTCACACAACTTAGGGTGGGTTCATCGTGGGATGGCGGAAGAGAACCCCTAAAACGCCATCTTCCGGGTGGAGGATGTGCATTATCCGCTCTTCCATCGGCTAAATGTTCACAATGGGGAGGGTGGAAGAGAGAAAGGGTGAAGTCTTCCACCGCCTGGTGTGAATTAAGGGATGGGCAAAAGGTAGAGTAGAAGACAAATAGATGGGTTTTTTTATATTTGAAAAGAAACTTGCAAAATTAAAAAGTACTACCACCTAGGCCTTTTCAGCACACATGGAGGGTGGAAGAGAAGATGGGCAGGGGGGGGGGGGGGGGGGGGGGGGTTTCCAGAAGTGGAAAAGCAATCCACTGCCGTGCGCTGTCACCCCAACTGCAAGCTTCCGCCGCGCTATGTGAACGCAATGTCTGACGTGCACGAACCTGATTCGCTGACAAAAAGTGAGCACTTGTTGCCTCCGCCTACCGTGAACCCAGCCTTACAAAAGAACGCTCCTCGTCACAAACTTTTGGATTTTGGCAGAATAATACAAAAATAAACACTTTAAAAATCTATTAGCAAACTCATAGTGTGACTCCAGGAAAAAGAACAAAAACAAAAACTTATTTCTGAAACACACTTTGGGAAGCCCTGTAACACGCTAAAAAAAAAATCATGAATGAAATAATTCTAAACTTGCATTAAATTTATATTAAAAGTAATCTTCATCTTGCATCTTGCAAAAGACGCCTTATGGAAGCAATTGCAAAGCTCTTCCAAATGGCTTCCAAAAAAAAAAAAAAAGTCACTACTTACATAATGCAAGGACACTTCGAAGAAAAAAAATGCTAAAGGGAAAATAGAAGAGAAGAAAAGCACAAATGTACCAATGTAAAATCGACCATCTCTTCATATGTACACGAAAAGTCAAATGACTTTTCACCTTCCACCTCATGGGTCTTTTCATTTTCTAAGCTCACCCTTCACTTACCCACTTAAAATGTTTTGAAAGACTTTTTTTTTTTCCCCAAGATTTGGGAGACCTATTTAATCAGAAAGAAAAGAATTCATGCGTCAATCTTTAACATTCCCCGAGGAGGTGCCAAAATCTTGAAGAAAGACACAAGCACACAAATATCCATATCATGTGTCACAATCTCTTGCCTCCGACGTAAAGGAGCCAATAACGCAACTGGGTCCAAAACAACACCAACATTAAGTGGGATCCAATTTATCACACAAAACTTTGGAATTCATAATTCGAAAATGAGCTTTCTTTTAACATCATTTTCATTCAAAGTCATTCATGGTAGTGAGAGACTAGGTCATTTCAGTTTGATGGTAGTGAGAGATTAGGTCATTTCAGTTTGAATTTTCCTCGGTTGGCTCCTGCATTTTAGCTGTCTCCTTAAGTTGGCTCCTTTACCCTAGATTGGATTAAGCTTGACACTAAGCGTAATCCTTCTATCTCTTCAAGAATGGAAGTGGATCAGTTTATAAGCAGGTTTCAAAATTACGAGCTTGCCCTTTGCCAAAAAGCTTGCAATACTTGAGGGCAAGGGAAAACACAAATACTTTGCATGAAGACGCCCAATTGTGCTCAATTCCTGTAAAAGGAACGAGGGCCTTATATCTCAAAAGGCTATAGGCAGTTCTCCACAGAAAAACTAGGTTTAGTGTAATCCGACCTCAATTTTTGAAAGTTACCTCTAATTTCTAAGTTACAAGCTGTGAATACCTACCTTCAAATATAGTCAATTTACCTCAAAAATTCTCCAACAAGCTTCTAGAAAAAAGTTTATTTCAAGCACTGGCTATAGATATATCAAACATTCGAGACAAGAAAGATGATTCCATGAAGCACTTGAATTTACTCTTCTATACGATTAAAAGTCTTGGGTCTTTAATTTACAGAATGTTGGGCAATTCCATCAAAACTTTGGAATCATCATAACTTGAACACACATCTCAATTGCAGACAAAGCACTTTCCAATGATGAGGTTTTGAGAAACTTCACTCGGTTCCACCTTTTCAAGCTTCAAAAATGAGACTTTGGGAGATCCCCAAATTCACTAATATGGTACATATAAATTAAATGGATCGTTCAATCCGTCAATACTGAGTTTTGAATGGTTTGTACACTTTCAAGTCCTGTATTACACCTTCTATAGACCCAACCAGTGCAGCTAAGGAAACAACCAAGCATATGAAGCTGAAGGACTGCAATGCAATCCATTGTCTTGTCCATGCCCTCATACGCCTTTGCGCAATGAACATCTCAACAGGAAAATACACGGTCAAAGGCCAGAACCCTAAAGCTCCTAAAATTCCTACTATATCATTGAAAAAGGGGAGCAGCATTGCAACCAGTGTGCATGCGATCACAAAGCAAGTTCTCCATAACAACTGGAAGACATTGAATCTGTAAATGCCATACATCGGTATACGACAACTGCAATCTTTGTGAAAGAGCTTGGAGTTTGATGACCTCTCCTGTACCCAATGCTCCACAAATGCATACACAGGCTGGGCAAAGACCTGCAAAAAAAGTAAATTGAAGTTAAGGACTTCTCTCTTTTCATTCGGAGGAAGATCTCTAGATGCCTGAGCGAGGTGAAATACAAGGGCTATAGGCAGGATGGTCAGCTTCCACATAATCGAAATTCCTTAAAAGTTGAAGCTGTTGGTCTAATTCTTGCATATCAGCTCAATGCAGCCAGACACTTGACGCTTCTGAAAACCAATTGATTTCCTGTGTCCCAAGAAATTCATAGTACCAGAGGACGCCCATTTTTGGGCTTCCCGTCCCTCATCGCCCCGTTCCCCCCGTCCCCGCACCATCCTGGGCCGTCCCCTTGTTTAAAACCTCTCTTGTGGAAACAAGAATCCTCTCTAAGCCCCATCCCTGTTCCCTGTTCCAGCTGTTCGGGACGCGTCCCATATTAGAAATTGTTGTAGTGTGTGTAAAAATTTAGTGGTAAACCTGCTATTTTGGAGCCATGTCCATGGACCAAAAAAAGCTGTTCTTTCCAGAACATACATTTAGTCTGGCTAAAGACTTTGCTTTGCAGTACAATTCTGTGCTCTTCATGTGCTTTACAGAACCTGTGGCCACGTCTACTAGTGATAAAACCATCCAGATTGTTGAAGCAAATGAGCTACATGTTCACAAGAAGCCACATAAACTAAGTATTTGCCACGCAATAACAGCTTATTGCAGATGCAAACAAAGCCGCAGCAAACCCAGGTAATGAAAAAGAGATTTGCGAGTAGAGAATCAGCATGCCAAATACACTGCTTACAAATACAGAACATCCAAGTAAGAAACTCAAAGACTCAGGTCATGACAGCAATCTGGGTCAGAAAGGCATGACTTAAAATGAGCGCACATTGGTGTACTCTCAATGCAATTATTAGGAAAATGAAGAGACGCACGAGAAAGAGATCAACATCAACTTGTTAATTTTAACAACACACATAAGAGGACAGACTAAGAAATTAAGATGAAAGTCCGTACAGAAACTGACCTGGTATGCCCCCACCAAATGCACCACCACGCAAGCATTGGCAAGATCCACTAACCAATAAGGTTCATAAAAGCCAAATCCTGTCAAAATGTTCCCAGGTGCTCTGTTTCCAAAGGCAGCATATCCTACACAGCCTGAGAGCATGTAAAATACTGTTGTAGTGCTCACTCCCAACAATGTAGATTTCTTCATTGACTTATTCTCTGGAGGTGGAGACTTTAGCGTGTCCTGTTGATTAAACAACGCCAGAATATCAGACCTCTATAAACAATAGAAAGAAATACTTGCAAAACCACACTAAAAAAACAAAGGCAATCTTCCTATCTTGGCTCTGGCACTCAAGTTACTGACATACAGCCAAAAAGATGTTTCATGGAAAGAATTCTTGTACCTGAATCTCAATGAGAATCATTGAAAACGAGTATGCAAATGCAATGTCTCCAAGGGCTTGAAAGACTAGCCAGACTTTTTGGGCCTCTGAAACTTCTCCAATTGCAACCCCACCAGCAGTTCCATACGAATGGCCACCTTCTGCGACACAACCAGCTTTACCTTAGTCCATTCCAAATCTTCAGCATTTAAATCATCATCTACAAATGTTCTGAAACTGCTTGTTGTCGAGTCAAACTCTAATGAAACTCTCTCCATATACCAAATTTTTAATGCAATAGATGTAAAGCTTCTCTCTACTACAATGCACTTAAAGCAACCAATGTGATTTTGAAATATATAAAAAAGTAAAATCTACTCTAAAACTGAAAAAAATAATTTTTAAGTTTCAAGAATTTAAATCATTAATCTATATCCTGTTGAAAGAGACAGAATGCATAATGTAACTTGTGCAGGTTGGACTATTTCCACCACAAAAAGTACCAACAGTCAGCAATGTCTAAAACAAGAAGTACTAAAAGACTAGGTGGACGGCTTACCAAAGGCTCTAGCAACACTGAGGCCCATTCCTATCAATGAGTAGGAAAACGACATGATTGCTGCAACTATAGACAACCACCATAATTTGTTGAAGTCGGGAATTAGAACGATCTGTACTACTCCAAAAAATATCATATATGGATTGTTTGAGATATGACAAGGTGACTGTTTCCCATTCTTTTGAAAACAATCGGAACGGCGTATAGCACTGCAACATTATCATATGAAGATGGAGAGAGAATTAGAACACAATGCAACATAAAAATGCTTATTCCTCTTATTTGCAAACCCTATATAGCAGCTTGATACAATCATACTTACACCATGCTTATCGAGGCCGTTATTGTATATCCAATGGCAGTTCCAATAAGATTGGAATATTGTACAAGCCCACAAAGCCAGATTTGCAAACCCCCTACCAAAAAAAACAAAGCATCAATCATTTACTGCTAGCCTGCTTGAAGGGGAGGACACTAAAGCACCTGAACTTTATAAACATAAAGCCTGCAGCTTCATTAAGCACTATCATTAAAACTTTCTAAAAGGTTTGAAGCATGCAATAATGAAAAACACACTAAGTCCCCCCCCCCCCCCCCCCGCCCCAACCACACACAAAATTACATAAAACAACCTCTCAGGACAGTCATACCAGCCCTGATCTCTCCTCTCTTGTACTTTCAAGGGGTACCCTGGATCTGTTCCCGCGTCCTCCTTGTTAACCAACTTGATCAAGCCAGCATCTTTTTCCAGCAGAAGATACTCCCCCATAAAGTTATAAATGAAGGGTTATCTATTTATGCCATCCCACCCATTGACCGAATCACACCTTTTGCTGGACTGCTAGTTACTTGAAGGGCAGGCAACTGTAGTGCATCCCTTCAGCAAATATATGTCAAACTTGTGTAGCATGGTTAATAAGATTGAATAAGATGAGCCAGCAGACCAGGCTGGAATAAGTTAAAACTTTGAATAAAAAAGAAAAATGAAAATGCTGAATCTTGCTAAGAGGTGAATATATTAAGATGGATTGATCAAACATATTACTGGGTTGCAAAAAGAGTGGAATGTCAAGCAACAAGCAACACTAGTTTGCATCACAAGAATTACACGTGCCAATTCCTGCATAGGATGCTCCTATTCCTTATAAATGTATAAGTAGATCTTCTGACAACTCTTTAATGTGAAAAGGTATTTGTAGTCAGTGCTTACTACAGCCAAACGCAAAAGCACACAAGGTGTGCCATTTGAATTCGCTTAAATAAATGCTAAACTACAGAAAGCCCCAACAACATAAAACTTAATGAATAGTAGAAAAAGACAATAGATAAAATAGAATGTCGCACCTAAATGAGCTTTAACAGCATCCATGTATGTGTAATCGCGCTTCCCAGTGACTGGGTCTGGAGACCTGTAGCAGTCTGCAAGTAGCAGAGACATGTAATATGTCACAAGAGCAAAAGTAAAGAGCACCATAGGCCCTGCAATCCAGCCCAATTGAGCCATACACCATGGCAAGGAAAGCACTCCTGAACCGAGCACTGCTGTTATTATGTGAGCCGATGCCGTAAGCACAGTTCCTGCAGGACATGATTGACAAATTTGCATTCAACTTTTTGGCAACAATAGCTGTCTTTGAAAAAAAATGTAATAAATGTCTCAGTAATTCATTTGGCCTTTAGAAGAAAGGAATCTCTGAGATGCCCCGGCCCGTTGAACCGTGCATGATCTGAATTGAACAATTTTAGCTCCAAACAATTCTGCTAAGAGTATCCAATACAAAACTACTGATTTGCTCACTTTGGCACATGTAAATTGTGCTTTGCGGCGGCATAAAGGCACAAAAATTAGCATACAAAAGCTAAGGATGCATGTATGCAGCCAAGACAACAAAGCAAACCTGTCCGCTTAGGGTGGCCATCGTCGTCTCGATCAGAGAAAGGCTATCTGCTTCACCATAACTAGAAACCTCCAGAGCTTTTGCATCATTGAATAACGGTGCATTATGTTAAGAGCTTGAGCTAGGTAATGACTCTACATCAGCCATGTGGAAACTGTGTTTCCTACTTACACCACTTGGCTACTTGTTGTCTTAGAGACGAGCTACACCTGCAGGTTCACCTTCGTATTTCTTCTTGCATGCAGCATTACAAAGAAGACTCGGTTATGAAGCTGCGAAACCCAGCCGAAAGGAAAGCCTGGCAATTAGCTTATACTGCCTTCATCATAGCTGCAGCAAAACGTTGGACGAGAAGGTCATGAGCTCCGGAGTGACGCCATTAAAGCCGGAAGGGGAGTCTCTTTCGTAAAACTCCCACACGCGCGCAATCGCTCGCTCTAATTAGAGAGGGCTAAGGGCCAGTTCACATGGCGCTTGGGTAGCGAACTTGTTGGCAACCGGCAACTCGAAACCATTCGGTTTACATGGGACCTCTAAATTTGGAAGCTAAAATAAATAAACCCTTTTTTTCTTACTGTTTCGAGCATCTTGCCAAAAAAAGCGAGCATCGTGCCACAGTCTACGCTTGTCGCTTTGCACGGTTCTCAGCTCGCTCCTCCTCTTCGCCTGGAGCCGAAATGCAACCAACTGCGAACTGGTTGCAAGTTTTTATTTGGAAACTACTCACGGGAACCAAAAATATTTGCAACCAATTCGCAACTAGTTACGAACTGGAGGGTCACGTGAACTGGCTCTAATTAGAGGGGGCTCCTATACTCTCTCTTGGACAAGCACACGTGGCCCGTGGGCTAATGAGTTGCATCCACCAACGACTTCGTAATGGCCGCTTTACATAGTTAATCGATCATTTGCTGGTCATCGGTCAATTAACATCAATAGTGCAGACACAAACCATGACTTCCAATGAGGAAGGTCATAGAGGAGAGGTTGCAAAATGGTGCACAACTTTCACCATTTTGACGATTCTTACCCAAAATCTTCAAGGATGCTGTCGAGATCCCCTCCCCCCCCCCCCCCCCCCCCCTTCTCAGAGAACCGAGCTTTAGTGTATTTTTAAAGGAAAAAACTGAAAATTCCCGACTAGTTTGGAGGGTCACCTTGATGGAAACCGGCTAAATTTGAAGGATTTTAGTGTAAAAATATGTCAAAACCCTAAACTTTTCACTAAAAACCGGTAGATTTCCAATGCTCTCCTTTTTTCCATTGGCTGTGCTAAAAAGTTTTTGTTGAATCCCCCCCCCCCCCCGCTTTTGAAGGTATGCCATAGTGCTGCTCTAGTTTCCTCATACTCACCCCTCATGCCTACTGAGTGTCTTCAAGGGGGACCTAAGAGAGAGAGAGAGAGAGAGAGAGAGAGAGAGAGAGAGAGAAAGAGGGAGGTGACCCTTGTTGTTACACCCTTATGTCTCAAGTAGAGGTGGTCATAGCTCCAATCTTGAATTATTTTGAGTTGATGCATATATGGTCGCCCCAAAATAATCTCAAAATTGTTGCTGTTTCCAAAGTCAACTATGGCAAAATTATGCTCATACTCAATCTCACAGGAGGATACAATTATTTGTGTAAGCATACCCAAAGGCCTCTCTACAAACTTGTCTGTTAGTTGCAATTTCATGCGCGTCTTCCTAAGATCTGGTCTTTCCCATTTCTCCCAGATTTCCTTTGTAGCAATGGCTACCCCAGCCCCACTATCAAGTATGGATATGGTCTTCACTCCTTTTTTGTACTCTGGTGATAGAGAGAGAAAGAGCACTCACACTCCCAAACCTCTCATCTTCCCTTGCCGTCACCCCGTTCTATTCACTCATTGCCCTCTTTCCTCCTCTTCATTGGGAGAACGCCTAGAACTTACATATGTTAAGCTTTTGTGTCTATCGAAAGCACCGCTAAGCAGAAGTTGTCTCTAACAACTCCTAAAAATCAATTGCATCATGGATTTTCTCTCCCATGCTAATGTCTTGCGAGGCGGCAAGGCCTATAAGTGCTCTCTTTGCATGTCACTGCGAGAGAGAGAGAGAGAGAGAGAGAGAGAGAGAGAGAGAGAGAGAGAGAGAGAGAGAGAGAGAGAGAGAGTCCCTCACACACTGCAAGAGCAAAGATTCCAAGGATTACATGCCATATCTGCAAGAAGAAGAGGTATTCATGTGCATGCTCTAAGCAGAGAGAGAGAGAGAGAGAGAGAGAGAGAGAGAGAGAGAGAGAGAGAGAGAGAGAGAGAGCGAGCTTTCAATCTTTTGCCTCGGAGACGTTGCTCAAAATTCCAACGACAACATCTTTAGGTGATTCTCATTAATTTGAAAATGGGTACCACATAGCTTCTTACATTTGTCCAAAGAAATGGGTACACATGTGGAGTTAACTATGTTGAAATTGCTTTCTTTGTTGAAGTGATAAGGGCAAAAGAATCCTGAATACACACACTTACCAAAGAGATAAGACTTTGCAAGACTATGGACTGCATATTATAAGACTATGAGAATTTGTCCAGTATTAAATGGGCACCATTTTGGTGAAAATACATTCAAAAGATCATTCCTTTGGATACTCTCTCAAAAGTGATTCAACACATGTCAAGATTATCATTAGTTTATTTAAACTCCAACTTTTGTGAGAAAACGGTTGCTGTTTTGGACATAGTTTCGACTTTTCCCTAACCAAAGCACTTGAACACAGTGGACTAAGTCTACTTGAAACAAGAAAAAGCTCTTAAGCCCAGAAATCATGTCTACCCTAGATTCAAACACAGCTTACACAAGCTTGGAGATCCCGACGATAGAGGAATATCCTCCCACAATGGATCTTCCAAACTTGCAATTGATAAAGACCCATCTTGTTGAGAGAGTTTGGATGATTGGTCATGAGAGTGAAGGACTATATAGATGTATTGACGACAATGAGGTCAATCTTTATAGGTGCTCAGATCCATACCTAGAAGAGATAACGGATTACAAGCTCCTATATGTCTACACATACGGAGTCAACTGTCAATGGAGATCTATAGTTGTCGACAAGTATGGACGAGAATACAGAGTTGTAGAAAGCACAAATACACAAAGTGTACTAGAAAGAGGTGGATATTTGGTCAATGAAGGACCACAAATGCCTCCACCAAACACGAGAATTCCTATAGGAATTCCAAGAAGAGAGCCACCAGGATTCCCTTCAAGAGCGATAACAAGAGAAGGATTGGGAGAGTCTCTGGTTAGACTTGTAGACAATCGACGAGTTAGACCATCCCAAGTCTAGAAATGGGTAAACAGAAAATACTCCGGAGATAAAGATCCGAGAGATCACGTAACGGCTTTTAGAAGAGTGATTAGAGCAGAGGAAGTTTCAGATTTTGCAACACAGTTTGCGGGATTTGGATTGACTCTAGAAGATGATGCAGCTACATGGTTGGACTCGGTGGAAAAATGGGATTTTGAGACCCTAGATGAGCTGTTTGAGGAGTTTATTGAAGAATTCTCACCAAAAGGCATTGTTCACAACACGGTCTCGCAAATCCATAGATTCAAACAGAAAGAGGATGAATCAGTACGCAAAGCATCATTACGGCTCAAGAGATATGTTAAGCTCTGCCCGATAGTGGAATTACCTACGCAAGCATGACTAATGCTGATCTTTATCCAGGGAATGAGAGATGAGGGCCTTCAGAAGGATCTGCATATGATAAGGAGGATGACGCTAAACGAGTTGATCAAAGAAGATCTTTATCTAGTGGATAACTGTGAGGCATACAAAGAAAAGGACTTAAAGAGTCAAGGAGATGACACATCCTCTCAGCACAGTGTTTCACAAATAAGTGAGTCCATTGCCAAGCCAACGGCACCTATTGATCAAGAAAAGCTTATCGACGACTTGGTCAAGAGGTTGATTCCTCTTGTAAGGTCTGATTCGAGAGAGCCGAAGTGGTGTGGAATTGATAGAAAATGGACAAACCATACGGGGGAAGAGTGCTATTATAGCATGGAAAATGCTACGGAGAGGTATGTACAACCTATTCCAGAAGCACCTACTCCACCTAGATACATTACGGGGAATGCGCCAGGACTAGTAGGAGTTTTAAGGCCACAGCTTGTCTTAAGACAACAACCTCCGCTGCCAGGTGCTAGAATGCTGGTAGACATGAGATACATGCCAATGATGGAAGCATCAAATAAACCAAAGCCAGTACCAGATACAATGTGGTATAGCAACCAAAGTGGGTACTACCCTTCGGAGCAACAAAATGTGAAAGAAACACATGGAGTGGTGAGGCCGGTACAACCTCCACCTCCTAGGTTTCAGTCGAAAGAAAGAAGGTATGAAATGGACGAAAGGACATTGCGATTCATTGCAAATAGCGGCTTATCTAGGTCAAAGCTTGCTTATAGCCAAGAGGAAATGCTAAAAGAATCTCCTCAACCAGAGACAGATTGTCACAAAAGTCGTGACAACCACTTGGTCAAACAATGTCCTCATACGGAGATCACTGAAGTAAATGCCTATTGTCTTGAGTGTGGCATCACTCACTTGATCCCCGATTGCCCGAAAAAACCAAACCAAGTCAGGAAGATCACGACAAATGTATCAGGGATTGTTCAGCTCCCTAGTAGCTCAGAAAATGAAAATGTTGTGCCAGTGCAAGTGGTTACGAGAGCACAAGCTCAAAAGAAAGCTGATGAGAATCCAGAGACAAAGAACACGGAAAGTGACATGAGTCCAAAGACAGATGATGGACCAAAGACAGACGCACCTAGTCAGAAAATCAAGAGCAAACAAAATAGTTGGAAAGCTAGAAAGACTAGGATGAAAGCACGCAGGGAATGAGAGCAAAAATCCCTAGCTGAGAAGCTTACCGAAGATGAAGAGAAGATAAAACAACATGAGGAAAAGGAGGCACCTTCTCTTACACAGATGGTTAAACCTCTAGAAGAACCATCCACGGATGAGAAACAGAGAAGTGCTAGTTCAGGAGGATCTGTGTTGGCAGAGAAGGTTAATGAGACATTAGATGCCCTCTTGAAAGCCTATGATGCGAGGCTCAAAAACAACCAAACCCAAGAACAAAGGTGGATGACATATCCCTATGCGGAACTAGAAAAGCAAAGGTTTGAAATGTGCAAGAAAATGATTCAAACAGCCCAAGCTTTACTAGAACCACCAGTTGCAAAACCTGAGGATGCGATCCATGTCATGCCTACACAAGTAATCCCACCAAACCAGGAACTAAAAGAGCCAGATTCTAGTCATGAGCGCAGACCAAACCTCAAAGACCCAGCATTAGAACCAAGGATAGTACCGAATACCACAGATAACTCTTTCGAGGGATTTCACCAAGCTATACCTGAGGATTGTAAAGAAATAGATGGTCTTGATGAATTGTGGAAACAAGTCAGAGAGGCCAATGAAGCCGATGACCTAAGAAGACGAGTAGACAAGACTGGTGATGAACGAGGAGTGTTTCTACCACCAATAGAGGAATTTGATACTGGATCTCAAATGAATCTAGACGTGCAATCGTATTGGGGCGAGAAAGGATCTGTACAATCTATGGATAGTCAACCCCATTTGCTAAGAACACTACCGTCCTACATGGGAGAGTACGAGACCAAGTTAGATGTGGTTGCAGTCTCATCACAGAGACTGTCTCCCAACAAAGCCATCGATTCAAAGGGGATAGTAGATATTCTATCTACCCCAGTCACCTGTACAATAATGTTAGCCGAGTTGCTCAGAATAAGACCAAACATGTGGGCTAATGTGGGTAAATGTCTAGAGAAATTTAGTGTAAAAACCCCAATGACTCAAATCGAGGAAGGCATCAAAGAGCTTGAAATGCCTCAACTAAATACTAGGCCAGTGCCATTAAACAAGGTAGGCGAGTATTACGAGGGAGAAGATGGAAACACCACCCTTCCTATGGAATTCAATGGGGTAAAAACCATGGCAATCCTTGACAGTGGAGCTGGTGTGGCCATTGCAACCAAAGAGGTTTGGAAAAAATGGGGACAACCTGCCTTGATATCCACACGAATGACCCTGCAGCTTGTAGACGGACATAAGGAAAAGCCCCTAGGACCGCTAGAAAAAGTACTTGTTACTCCTTGTGGCATTGAATATGAACACACTTTTGCTGTTGTCGACTTTGGCAAGAAGAACAACTATGACATCATTCTGGGAAGACCATTCATGAGACAATTGAAAATGGTCCAAGATTGGGGTTATGACCATATATACCTAAGACATATGGAAACCATAACAAAGGTAAACTTGAGGGACCATAGCTATAGGGATGTGACGAGAACACCGGTAGAGGAGTTTGATTCCGCCACAATTGCAGGATCAGAACTTCCAGCTTGGTTAGGTAAGCCTAAAGAACTGTGGATGTGTGGAGCTTCACAATGTGGTAGCTTGAAACGTGAGGAATGTATCCTAGAGCGGGTTATAGAGGATAAGGACTATATCCCTGAACCATTTCCTGAAGAAGAGTTAGAGCCTTTTGGATGGGAACATATCTTGGCTACTCTGGACGTGTGCGCCGTGGAGGATGCTCCCACAACAAAGTTTTGTGATGAAAATGGCTATGATGTCGTTCCTTATTTTGCAGTGAGTGTAATCCACGAAAACGAAGAAATCCAGACATCAACAAGCTCTCGAACTAAGGAGCAAACAAAGAAATGTGGAGAATCAAAAGATGAAGAAGACGACGAGTTCTATGACTCTATAGAACACTTCGAGCTTCAAGAAGATCAACGAACCGGGAATCAATGTCATCGCTACACAAATAAAGTGCATCAAAAGTGGATTCCAAAGTCCTCGGTGAAGACAAAGCCACCGCAAGCATCCTCATACATGGCTCCTAATAAGGATGCAAAGACTCAGCTAGGAGGAATACGACTAGAGCAACGAGCTAACAATGCTCTAATCAATGGGCTAGAAAAGTCCTCCAAGAAACTACCACCCACGAGCAAACAGACAGTAACTTTCCACTACCAACCAAAAAATCAAGGGAAAGTACAAGAAGTCAACCTTGCTGAGGATAGTAGCGATAGTGATGAATCTTACGACATCCCCTATCATTAACTCAGGCCATCACTATCACCAACTCCTTCAGCAACAACCATGACAGGTCAAAAGAACAGGACAACAAGTCAAAGCCAAAAAGCTCGACAAATCTAGATACCAAAAAGCCAGATCGGCCAAAAACAGATATGGATCAAGAAGACAAAGATCTCTAATGACAAATCACAAGATCCAACACCAAAACAAAAACAAGGAAAGCGTGCACTAACGGGTAAGAATATCACAAAGTCGCAAGCTTTCACAACTCAGGTTTGGGCTCCAAAGAAGTTGATTCAAGCACAAAAAAGGTCAGGAATTCATTTGGATTCCAAAACAACCACAGTATCAACTTTCAAAGCCTGACACCCGCCCCCAACCAAGCGTACAAGGGCTGAAGCAAAGACCACTGTCGACTCACACAACAAAAAGGCGGATCCCAAAGAAGTCTCTTCAAGCACAAACGAAGCACGGGCAAGTATGGGTTCCCAAACGAGAGCCAGCAACAAAACAGCCAATAATCGCAAAGAAATGGGTCCCAAAGAAGAACAACAAAACTGCTGTCAGTGCATCGCCGCTTGAATTCTTACAATTCTTCCTACGATTACAGTACAGTTAGAAGAGAGCTAGTCGCTTCAATCAAGCAACAATACAGGAGCTTCAAAGACCATTACATTGCTTAGAATAGGAAGCCTCGCCAACAAATGCCAATAAGCAAATTGCTTATACCCACATCTTGCACAACATAAATCTTTTTCATGCATTGACTGTGTATGCATAATAGGGCTACATTACAAGGCCTGCATAGGCACAACTTTTAATTGCCCATGCACAACACATACCCTTTGCGATACTCTATCGTAAAGGATGACTTCAAATAGGAAGGGGGGAGGCATTTTGAATGCGGACCTAACATTATGACTATTAGAGGGCAATGTTTTGTGAGATGCATTGAATTTTTGCGTTTTATTGTGATAAATTTTTTGACAAAATTTAGAGTATATGCCCTCATAGTAGTGTTACAGAGGAGTATGGGGACAAAATCCATATATGAGCCCCTAGGGACATGTGTATAGTGTACATAGCATTTAAATTTCTATTTGAATGGTTTTTCTTTTGTTAAGTTGTTTTAAGATTTTCTTTGTTTATTATTAAGAACAAATAAAAAAATCCATAATCCACATGAAGAAAAGACTGACGAGAGGCCTGAGCACTACAAAGAGAAGAAGGTACAGGGAAACGATGAAACTTCACGAAGTATGTCTCAACAGCCACTACAACAGCCGAAGAACTTGTCACAAAGGAGTGTCAACAGGCAACCGACAAGTCATACAAGTCTGAGTCGAGTAGCTACGCCACAAAATGAGTGAGGTGTTAGTCCCAAAGCTTCAAGTAATATTCTCTGTGGTCTAAGCGTCTTAGCTATTCTAGGTACTGCTCAAGCTGGAAGAGTTGAGCATATTTACGTTGTGTCGCTCATGCTGGTATAGGTGAGCAAAAGAGTCGAAGTCTAAGTACTTAAGTCTGGTGAAGTGAAGGAGAAGGTCCAAAAGACACTCACGTACTGAGCACAGTGAGATACGAGTGGAGAAACTTCTACATCGAAAACCCTTCTTGGAAAGGTGGAAGCTATTGAAACATCTTTTGATGTCACATGTGCTACATTTATTCCTCGAAACACCCATCATCTCCTTCTTTCACATTGCATGCTTTTGTTGACAAATTTCTCATATGCATATAGAGTGTCCCATAATTGGCACTTGCATCAAGCACTCTTTTCGTGTTTCACCCAAGCACTCACCTTACATAAACATGTACTTCACGTTCAACTGCTCAACTCCAATAAGAGCGTATACCAAAGGCATTTTTTTCCCACCGGGTTTTTTCCCTTTGGTCATCCAGGTTTCAGACCCTAATCTAAAGACACCTATCACCACCCTCTTGTACATATTCCTTCTACATCAACAATAAGGAAATGCTACTCAAATCAATTGACAAATGAATTGGAGCACCAATTTCAGATCATAGCATACTTCTCCTCAATGGCGAGTCGAAGAATGGCCTACAATGACAAAGCTGCAAACAACACTAACAACATGATTGCACAGGAACAAAGAAGTTACCAATGAAGAAGAGCAGACATAAAAGTAATCAAAGGATCTCAAAAGATGAATGGTTATGATAATCGATGTCCGCTCTAATGGATCATAGTTCTTGTTGTGGTTCGACAAAGTTACAAGTAGTGCAACAGATGAAGCCAAAACGACAATGAAGGCACCACATCGCCATCGACAATCAGGTCATGTCGGGGATGACATGAACGCGGAAGGGGGGAATGTTGACCGTTGGGTCAACAACACAACATAACTCAAGTTTCGTACCAAAGTCTTATCTTTTGCGAGTTATGAAATGCTGCGGATTATGGATATAAACGTCATTTGTAATGAGTAGTTATTCTAGTTTCAGAAGCCGGGGTGCAATGGCACTTCCAGATTGTAAATACAAAGCCATTTGACCCTTTCAACCCCATTTTTTGTTAAACCTAAGGTAGCCTTAGTATATAAGGTACCTAGGTCATTTTGTAAGAGACTTTTATAATGATCAAAACTTAGCGTTGCCGTCTACTGTGTGTGAGAGAGAAAGAGAGTGAGTGTGAGCTTCATCCTCTTGCTACACCCAGCTCGCTCAACACATTGGAGATCCGACTGCACCATTGCTGTAGGCTCGAGGAGAGCTACGGGACAACGCCAAGCATTCCATGCGAGACGAAGCGCACACGCCGACGCATCTACGAGCTATTTGTGGCCGTAAGTGTAGCAAACGATGTCTGTTTTCTACGTGCTAGTAGTCTATAGAATCGTGGCGACATAAGCTACGCATAGGTACTCATAAATTTCAGTTTCGGGCACTTTCAAAATTCTGTTTTGTCATCCTACGCGTTTTCCGCAGACGGGTTTTGAGTGTAGAAGCTTAGGGACAGGTGTATCCTAGTGAGGGGATGGTGTTCCTTAAGTTTCGTATGAATCTGGCATGATTAGGTGAGTTACCTTCCGTATGTGTGTATGTGGCTAGGTGGTGTAGTTGAAAGCAGTGAGGTTCTTGATTGTGGTTAAGTTGGCCTTCTAGAGTGTTGTATGTGTAGGATGGTCTTAGCTTGACAAGCTTAAGAGATTTCCTCCGTGTGCCTATCGTGTCATCTGTGTCCTCGGTTGACATTATGTTGATCTAGGTAGTGTTTGCATGCACTTCATGGGTGTGTGAGTCTCTTCCCGTCCAACAGAGAGAGAGAGAGAGAGAGAGAGAGAGAGAGAGAGAGAGAGAGAGAGAGAGAGAGAGAGAGAGAAAGGAAAAGTCCAGTAGGAGGTTGAGAATGCTGTGGGTGTGCAGAGAGAGACCAAGAGGAGAAACACAATATAATTGGGAAAGGCATGCATAGAGAAAGAGGGTGGGAGCAACACATATTAAGATTGAATTCAAGTACTCTTCTCCCTTACTTGTAGAAGGCACCCTCAATCCACACTCTTGTAGCCTGCAAGTGAGTGGGGTTGCAGTTGTTAGCAGCACATTCACGAACACTTATCAAAAGTAAGAGAAAGAGAGAGGAGGAAGAGGGAATGTCAGAAGTACAAAATCCATCCATAAGAACCTCTCTCTCTCTCTCTCTCTCTCTCTCTCTCACACACACACACACACACACACACACACACACACAATTAGCCTACAAACCATACCTCAAGTAAAGGATCAAATTATAATAGCTGAACAGAGCCACATACCTTTAGTTTCAACAGAAGATATACATCACAGAGGAAGGAGGAGGATGCTCTCGAGCTACATGGAGGATACTGTCAGGTTTGCAGTGTGATGCGAAGCAACCAAAGGCCTAGTCTAGTGGTGGAATGAGAGGCCTTTGTTAGCGGGTCACCACGATCGGACGTCTGTAACATAGCTTTCTGGCACTAACATAATGCCAATACGTAGGGAAGCGACTTGGATAAGGCGTGAAGACTCTTTGAGGGTGTCAACCTCAAGAAGTGAACCTACGGAACAAAGCCATCTCTAGCACTAGCAAATCTATCACTTTCTACTTAGGCAATCTACCTATGTCCTGTCTCACCGCTCTCGATCGTCATGCCATTTTGGCATCAAACAAAGTCCAAATGCAACAAAACTTTAGGAGAAGGTCTGAGACACCTAGGGACATTATGCTACCAAGTCTAGTTCCAATCCATCAAGGTACCAAAATCATAATCCATCATGATCAAGGTCTTGAAAACTACAATAGAACAATTCAAAAAGGTCACCCTGTGATCTAGGAACACTCTACTATGATCAAAATGTCAAAAAACAACCAATAAAGCACTTAAAATAGCAGATTTAACTCGTAAACAGTGTTACCATATACATGTGGTAGTGATGTGTGTGAACACTCTAGGACCGCCGAGGCATATTTCCCCTCTTTAGGAGGTTTTTCCCCCCGTGCATTATATATACACCCATCAATTAGGGCTATCTATCTTTCCATTGCACACTAAGTAATACACTCTCTATTGTGTGCCTTGAGCTTCCTTCGTCTTCTCCAAGCTATGTGCGTTTCTCTGCAACCCTAATTCCAACAATTGGTATCAGAGCAGGTTGTGTCCTCCCGAGCTTAGTCGCTAGCTACTCCAGCACACGCCTGCTCACTTTCTCCAATTTCAGTGAGGTTTGGCGAGCGTTCGTAGGTCGACAAATATTTTGGGTGTGCTCGTAGAGCTCAGTCTACTCAAGTTTCGGATTCGGGCTCATTTCAGCCTCCGTTTCCACTACAAGCAGTTCTGCACGTGCAATTTTTTCATTTTGTGCAGAATTTCTGTCAGTGCCGTTTTCTGCATAACAGGTGCCTTATAGTCTTCTACGGTTTGTGCTATATAGCACGTGTTGTCCCTACTCCGTTTCTCCTCTTTTTGGGCAGTTTTCACATCAGGTGCAACATTTACCATGGCTGACAACAACACATATGTGTTCAAGATGTTTGCTACTGAGGACATGTTGGATGGGGACAATTACCCTATGTGGGCTTATATGATGCAACACGTTCTTGTGTCAAAGGGCGTCTGGAATATTGTGCAAGGCATTGATGTACGTCCTGGTTCTGACGATGTAGGCGATGTTGAGGATGTTGCAGGTCTTGTTGCAAGGATTACTGCTATTAGAGTTGTTTTGCCTACAACAGAACAAGCTCATTGGGATGTAAAAGATGCGCAGGCTCATGCGTTGATTGTGTTGTCTGTGAAGCGCACCATTACTCCTCACATTCGTTCAACGAAATCTGCTAAACAGGCTTGGTATATTTTGGCTGGACTTTATGCAAGTTGTAATGAGGCAAAAATTGCTTTGCTGCGTAAAGAGTTGAAATCAAAGATCATGCATGAGGAAGATGAGATGGACACTTTCCTTGCTGATGCCAAGGATATCAATGAGCAACTTATTTCTGCAGGTGAAGTCATTTCAGACAGTTCCCTTGTGCAGACTGTTCTTGATGCCTTATCAGATTCTTACCAGACTTTTGCTAGTACTTGGAGACTTATGACCCAACGAAATCATGCAGTTGTCAAGTTTGATGCATTATGCACATTGCTGTTGCAAGAGTCACGTTCCAGAAAAATAGGACTAGGCAGTGTGCAGTTGAACAAGCTTTTATTGCTTCTCAAAGAAATGGTGGTAATAGCAATGCAGCCACTTCTTATGGTTCTGCTGTGAGTGGCAAAAATGATGTTCCTAATGCCTCTGCTAGCAGAAATTCGTCTGGAAATTCCGGTGATAAGGGAAAAAAGAAGATGCATTGCCATTATTGTAAAGCTAATGATCACTTGATCAAGCAGTGTCCTAAGTTGAAGGCCAAAGAGGCTAAGAAGAAAGAGGGTGGTTCCACTGCAAATGCTGGTTCCACTACAAATGCAGCCATTGTTGTGTCTTCTGTGAAAGGAGACTGTGATGCTGATGTTGATGCAGAATGGGCTTTTAGTGCAGAGTGCACTTACAATCATGTTGTCTATGATGCATGCATGTCCGTTGCTGCAGATTCACATGTGTGGTATTTGGAAAGTGGTGCTACAAAGCACATTACCTCACATCGTGAATTGTTCACCTCTCTCGAGTCTGTCTCTCATGGGAATTCAATCACTTGTGCCAACAATGCCTCTTATCTTGTTCAAGGATTTGGAAAGATTGTGCTTACTACTGCAAATGGTAGTTTTTTCACACTTGTTGATGCACTTTATGTACCTCGGATCAAGAAGAATCTTTTCTCTGTATCTGCACTTGCTAGACTTGGACTTGTAGTCAAATTTGTGGATGACAAATGTACAGTTCATGATCTTAGTTCTGGTGATGAAATTGTTGCATCTGGCCTTTTGTGCTGTGGGCTGTATAAGCTCACTTTGTATGACAAGTGTGGATAAAATTTTGCAAATGCAGTTGTAGATTCAAGGGCTGTTTTAGATGCAAAACTATGGCATGCACATTTTGGGCATTTGAATTTTGCCAGTTTGAAGAAATCTAATATGGTTGCTTCTTTATCGCCTCTTGAAGCACCTGTCAAACATGTTTATGAAGGCTGTATTTTGGGTAAGATACATCGTTCGAAGTTTCCGAAGGATGGTTCAGTTAGGTCCACATGCTGGTTGCAACTTGTGCATAGTGATGTTTGTGGGCCCATGCAAACTCTGTCCTTGGAAAATTACCTTTACTTCGTGACTTTCATTGATGATTACTCCATGCATGCATGGGTATTTCCACTTAAAGCGAAGTCCGAAGTTTTTATGTGCTTCAAACAATTTCTGGCTATGGCTAAAAATGTCTCGAAATGTACTATGGGCACCCTCCGTTCCGATCGAGGGGGGGAGTATATGTCTCATGAATTCAATGCATTTATGGCTAGTCGTGGGATAAAACACCAATGTACAGTGCCTTATACGCCTTAGCCAAATGGTATTGCTGAGAGGAAAAATAGGTCACTTACCGAAATGGCACGATGCACGGTGAAAAGTCAAGCTTTTTCGCATTCTTTTTGGCTTGAGGCCATCATGTGTGCCATGTATGTACTAAACAGGTGTCCTACGAAAGCTTTCCACTCTATTATTCCATATGAAGCATGGCATGATAAAAAGCCTTCTATTGAGCACATGCGTGTTTTTGCCTGTTTGGCATATGCTTTGATGCCACAAACACACCACAGAAAATTGGATGATAAGGCTGTCAAATGTATTTTTGTTGGTTATAGTGCTGAAAGCAAAGGTTACAGGTTGTATCATCCGCAAACAAAGCGTATTCTGGTTTCACGGGATGTAATGTTTGTGGAAGATTTTGTTCAGCCCTTGCTGTCATGTACTAGAGACAGTAATGTAAGCAGTCAGGACATTTATGACACTTTGTTGCCTCTTTTCAGTGCTGGAAGTTCGAATGTAAATTCCAATGAGGCAAATGTACAGCCTATGGGGGTTTCCAAAAATGTTACAGATCAGCCTATTACTGATGCAGATGTACATGATGTACTTGATGAGGAAAGGGCTAAAAATGAGCAGGCTAGAGGTATGCCAAAATGGCTGGTGCTTACTTTGCGTGACAGTAAATTGGATGCACCTTTGTCTAGACGTACTCATTCAGGCTCTCGCCATGCATCTTATGTATCAATTGTTATGCTTTGGCTGTGTCTAGCTTACATGATGTTGAGGAACCTCTCTCTTTTGATGAAGCACAAAATTCAAAAAATTGGATGGCTGCCATGCAATCAAATATGATGCACTTATAGAAAACGACACATGGACTTTATGTGATTTGCCTCCGGGCAAAAAGGCCATTGGTACAAAGTGGGTTTACAAGTTGAAATGCAAGCCGGATGGTGAGGTTGATCACCATAACGCCCGACTTGTTGCAAAAGGCTACACGCAAAAAAAAGGCATAGATTATGAAGAAACTTTTGCTCCCACTTGTCGTATGACTACTGTGCATTTTCTATGTGCATTGGAAGCTCATTTTGGTTGGGATGTACATCAATCAGACATTGTTACTGATTTCTTAAATGGTGACATATTAGAGGAAGTTTATGTAACACAGCCTCATGGTTTTGTCATAAAAGGAGAAGAGGACAAAGTGTGCAGATGTAAGAAGGCTTTGTATGGGTTGAAGCAATCTTCTCGTGCTTGATATGAGAAAGCTGACACTCATTTGGTCAAACGAGGCTTTCGTAACAGTCCAATAGAAAGCACATTGTCTGTAAAGCAAAAAAGTGATATACTTCTCATTGTGGTTTATGTAGATGATTTGCTGATCACTGGACCAAATGAGAGACATATTGATGAATTTAAGGCTGATTTGAATGCTACTTTCAAAATGAAAGATTTGGGGTTGTTGCATCATTACTTGGGTATACAGTTTAAGCAATGTGATGGTGGTATTGCCTTGTGTCAAAAACGTTACATAAAGACATTGCTATGTAAGTTTAAACCTGAGGATTGCAAACCTATTGCCACTCCCATGAAAATAGGTTTGAAATTGAGTCTTCATGACACTGGTGATCCTACTGATGTCACTCTTTACCAAATTGTTGTTGGATGCCTCATTTATGTATGCGACACGAGGCTAGATATTCAGCAGATTTATGCATAGCCGAGGGTCTATGCATTGGTAGGCTGTCAAGAGGATTTTTCGCTACCTTAGTGGCACTTTACATCTTGGCTTGTTTTATCCCAAGGGCGGATCATTGCAGCCAGACTTACATGCTTTTCAGACTTAGATTGGGCTGGTTGTTTTGACACGCGAGTTTCCAGAAGTTGTTTTTGTTTCATGCTTGGCAGTTCATGTATATCATGGTTGAGCAAGAAGAAACCTACTGTGGCCACTTCGAGTTGTGAGGCTGATTACAGGGCAGTCTTCACAACTACGGTTGAGTGTGTATGGCTCAGACGCCTTATGGCTGATTTGGGTGTTGGACATGACACTGCCAACACTATCTACACTGACAGTCAAAGTGCATTGGCAGTTGCGAGGAACCCAGTTTTTCATGCTCGCACAAAGCACATTGAGGTGCATTGCCACTATGTCAGGGAGATGCTCTCAGCAGGAGAGATCAACTTGGCTTATGTGCCAACACAGGACAACCTTGCAGATCTTTTCACCACAAAGGCATTGTCTCGTGAGAAGTTCAAAGCTTTCCTCAAAGCTTTGGGCTTACTCCCCTCTGTGGACTGATCATGTCCTCAAGGCATGACACTTCCCTTTACTCATGTGCCAGCTCTCGTTCACCGCATCACTCGAGGGGAGATTTGTTACCATATACATGTGGTAGTGATGTATGTGAACACATTAGGACCGCTGGGGCATTTTTTCCCTCTTTAGGAGGTTTTTTCCCCCTGCATTGTATATACGCCCATCACTCTAGGGCTATCTATCTTTCCATTGCACACTAAGTAATACACTCTCTATTGTGTGCCTTGAGCTTCCTTCGTCCTCTCCAAGCCGTGTGTGTTTCTCTGCAACCCTAATTCCAACAAACAGGTCATCGCAAACCACAAAAAAATTGAGAATGATTACATTTAAATTAAAGAGCAGCAGACAAGGAACACAACCAATTGTCGAAAATAAATTTGGATTAACAGAACTCAAGAAAAATGGAGTACAAGTCACTTGAGAGTAGCCGCTCTTAGTAGTGCGCTTCAAAAAACTCCTAAACATTTGATAATGAAGATTATGTTTAAACTTGCAAAATTGCGTTTTATACCTAGGGCTTCTTTTGACTAGTGGCCGGTTTATAAGGCTCAGACTCAAAATTGGACTTTACAACTCAAATTTTACAAAAATTGGCCTCAGAGATCTCTCGACTAAAATTAGAGTTCCTCATATTTACAAAGCTTTTGCGGAAAAAGGAACACAATGCAATCGTCGAAAACAAATTCGGATTAACAAAGCTCAAGAAAAATGGATTACAAGTCGCTTAAGAGTAGCACTCTCAGTTGTGTGCTTCAAAAAACTCCCAAACCTTTGATTAGGTCTCCCCAATCTCATAAAAATAAAAATTCTTTCGAAACATATCTAAGTGAGAAGTGATTAATGAGTTTACGAAAGTCAAAAGACCTTTTGTGTCCATATAAAGAGGTGTTTCTCTTCTCTTTTATTTTCCCTTTAAAGTTTTTTTTCTCTTTAAAGTGTCCTCTCTCTCTCTCTCTCTCTCTCTCTCTCTCTCTCTCTCTCTCTCTCTCTCGCAATGTTGTATCCGTCCTTCCTAGCTAATATTGTTGCAAATCTTAGTGCTTCACCATTGCTTGTTACTTCTCCCTTTAGCGTTTTTTTCTCTTTAAAGAGTCCTCTCTTTCTCTCTCTCTCTCTCTCTCTCTCTCTCTCTCTCTCTCTCTCTCTCTCTCTCTCTAACCCTAGCCTCTCTTCCTCTCCCACAATCTCCCCCTTGGCGAGGGGCAGCCCTGAGGGGAGGGGGGCGTTAAGGTTCAGCCATGCCCTTCTTTAATTGAGCTCCTATCCCAGCACTCTGCGATTCTTGCGTGTGTGCTACTCGCGTGCTCATCCTAGCCCCGTGCAGCCCTGGCGACTCCGAGCTTTGCAAATGCAAATACAAGTCGGCAAGCCTCAACTACGTCACCAAACGGTGTCCGCCAGCAAATTGTGTGGGCCGCCTCAGCTGAGCTCGAGCCTGCCACCTTGGACTTCAACAGCTCTGGCTCATTTTCTTTTGAACTAGGTCATTTGACCCGCAGGCACTAGGTGTCACGCAGTTTTGCGATGATGACTACTCCTAGCACACATGCCTCATGTGCACACACAAGTTTTCTTGCTGTGGCAGCTACCCCCAGGAAGGACTCCTTCGCCCGCCAAGAAGCGAGAATCTCAACTCTTGAGACCCAAATCCAAGAGCTCATTAGGGAAAATGTAGCCCTCAAGAAACGCTTACACAATCTTGAGGTCACAAAGGAAGAAGAGAGCCAGAATCTCCTTACAAAAGCACGAGAGGTTGAAGCCTCTATTGCGGAGTCTGTCATGAAGGTCCAAAAGGAAGTCCGAGAAGTCACAGATGGCATCACACATAAGATCGGCACCGAGTTAAAGGCCACCCTCCAAGAGCGCCAACTACAGGAATCCCTCGGTCTTAAAGTTAGGATCAGAGGGCTCCCATCACCATGGTGTACCACCGAGGACACTCTAGAAGAAGCGATCATCAAGCTCAATGAAATGTTGTAGCCAATCACTATTGAGCCCAACACAATCTCTTGGCTCAACGATACAAACAGACGCTTGCCACCTGGGCAATGCACACTTACCTTCAAGGACAAAGAAGAGCAGTTGAGGCTTTTACGCCAATCCCGCATCCTCAAGGGAACGAATTTCTGGATCGCTGAGGAGTTAACTATGAACCAACTCAAACTCAAAGAAAGCGAGCTCAAGAAAATGCATGACGCTCGTAAACAAGGAAAGTGGGTAGTCTATCGAGATGGGCAAGCCCTCACTCAGGATTTCGAACTCCTAAGAAGACCCCGTTGCTACCGACAACAGTAACCACTTAGGTTTTTTTTCCCTTGTTTTGTCATTTTGTCCCCCTCCCCATTTTAGGATACGCGGTTCATGTGCCCATTTGTATGACCCCCTTAAAGGCTAGTATTCCCACATCGAGCCTTTACACCAACCAATTGAGTTGTACTAGTCATATGGTGGAGCTACCTTTTTAATGATTGTAGTTGGTCCCATAGGTCATATTTGACCTCCGAGGACGATAATCAATCTATCTATCTATCTCTATCTCTCTCAATGTTGTATCCGTCCTTCCTAGCTAATACTGTTGCAAATCTTAGTGCTTCGTCATTGCTCATTACTACGTGCTATAGACTAGTGCATCATTTTTGTTGTTGAGGGAATCTTTGAATTAGGAATACCTTTTAATTTGTTTAAAGCAATTAGGAATACCTAATGTTCAAACTCATAAAATTGGGTTTTATACCTAGGGATTCTTTTGACCACTGACTGGCTTATAAGGCTCAAACTCAAAATTAGACTTTACAACTTAGATTTTACAGAAATTGGCTCAGATATCTCTTGACTAAAATCAGAGTTCCTCATAATTACAAAGATTTTGTGGAAAAATAATAATGAGACTACAAGATTGCTGACTTTAAGAAGAGGTGGCCAATTAGGAGGGTTTCCATCTGGTCCAGTTTATCTGCTAACATTCCTCCCTTCCTAGCCGTTACACGCCCCCCTGCAAGCTTAGTCTTTGGCTGGACCAGCACTTGTTCTGTAGGTTGAGCTGCACTTGGTCTTTGGTAGTCAAATGTCCTCTTTTCTAGGGTCTTTGTGATGTTTTCAAATTTTTATGCTCGTCCCATAATGTCTGCTTAGGCTGCCAAATTCTTGAAAGGGTTGCCATGATTGCACTTTGGTAAGCATTGTGGTGGGCTGGCAGATCCTTCATCATGGGGTTGAAGATGGTTGAGTCCATCTCAAAAAATCCTAGCATGAATGCCTCCTCATATGTTTGTAGGTAAATGCGAGGGCAGGAACATGACTCTTGCATACATCCCCATGATGACATTGCAGCTGAGGACCTCTGTCTCTTTTTTTCTAGCAGATGCCCTTTGTTCCTTCAAGAAATACCTACCAGGGGTGCTCTCATGCTTCGATGGCCTCAAATGCAATGATGTAGGCTATGATCATTTTTGCAATCTACACTAGCATTTGGCATGTAAGGTTAGGGACATCGCGCATCTGGGTGATCACCGCCTGTAAAGTATGTATTATATATGATTTTGTTGGCGGGAAATTGTTGATGGTCTTTGAAAGAACTGGGCAATTGAGCACTGATGGACGTTTGCTCTACCAATTGTAGTGGCTTTCCTAGGATTGCCGTTTTGGAATTGAGGAGTAAGTTGGCTCGATCCTAAGGTGTTGAGGCACATTTCTGTACATAGTTTCGTCCTGTGGTCGCTTCTCAAATCACTGTACCAAAGGAATGATTTTCCAAAATGGTTAGCACTTGATCTACTAACACTGGTACATCTTTGTAATCCCCTTTTTTGTTTGGTTCCAAGGCTGGTAGGAGCTTCTTTTTCTGCAAGAGTTCCTCTTGCTTCATGAGAGGTAAAGGAATTATTTCGTGGATGAAATTATGTATCACTTCATCAAAGTTTGATCATAAGCAAGGCCACTGATTCCAATACCTTCAACGCATATTGCATATAGTCCTTGTGAGAGGGATCTGGAATTTTTGCTATCCACCGCTTAATCTCTTCTTGTGCATCCGCAATCTCCTCTATATAATCAAAGTCATGTAGCCCACCCTTAGTAGAAGTACTTGGTATATCTACTAGGGGTACGCCTACCTTCTTGTCATGACCTCTACTGCTGGTGTCTGCTGGGCTAGAACAATTGCTTTGGCTTGCAAGGCACTGATTACCAAATCTTTCTGTTGTATTTCCAAAGCATTCTTCTCCACCTTAGCCAGACCTGCTTGTGATTTTGCCAATTTTTCTTTCAATTGCTGGATCTCTTGATCTTTTCGAGCTTGAACAACCATATCATCTACCATCATAATTTGTCTATCATACTTTTCTTGGGCTAGCTCGGCTTTCATTGCATTTAGCTCCTCGAGGACAACCGCTAGATCTTGTGATGTAGAAGCTGGAGTCGTGGTATCTTGGATTGCCAGGTGCTTGGAAAGAGTATGCTTTACGATGTCGTAAGAGTCACTTAGCTTTGCATTTGGTTGCTTCTCCCTCTCTATCTCCTCTTCCAATCTTTGTTTCTCCACTTACATTTTCGTGTTGGCGGCTATATGCTCTTCAAGTGCCTCAAAGTAGCTCGCAGCTTCTCTCTTTTGTTTATGTAGCCTTTCATGTAGCTTTCTTTGACTTTTTGTTAAACTTTCAATCTACTACTGCAACCTTGTGTTTTCTTCTTTTTCCGCTTGGGCCTTTGCTTGAGCATCTTGGGCATCCAACTCTCGTAGGTTGATTATAGTGTTGTGACAACAAAATTGTAATTTTATGGCCTCGTTCTAGAGTGCTTTGTTGCTGTGAAGTCCCAGCCTTGGGATCCTTATTTTCTTGTTTCTCTTTGGCTTTGTCTTCATCTCGTTCTTTTGGTTGAGACTATTCAATCTTTCCAGATTGCTCTTTTTCTTGGTTGACTTGCTTTTTCTCAAGTTCTTTCCATTTTGGAGGAGTCTATTTCTAGTCTGCATCCTCCTTTTGAGACTCCTGTTGGTCCTTCTCTTCAGGTAGACGGTCATCAATCTTTTCACCTTCCTTGTCTGCTTGGTTCTCATCATCTCTCACAAGATGTGTTTTCTCAAGAGAGTCCTGCTCTTGATTTATGTACTTATTTTTAGAATATTCTTTATTATCTACATTAGGTGGCAGTGTGGTTGGCCTCGGAGAGAATTGCTGCAGAATCTCTATATAGATTTCTTGAGGATCTCTAGTCATCTCCTCTTTTGGCAGTTCTTCAGTTGCGTTGTCCTTGCCCTTGGGGGAGTCCTCGGAAGACTCTAAACCATCGAGCTTTGGTTTCTTAGAGCCATCCTTGGCTCTTTGCTCTGCTTTTCTCTTGAGTACCTTGTGGATGTGTTGCCGCATGGTGCCAGCAAGCTCCACTGGTTCTACTACCTTCCTTCTCTTGTATTGCTTTATCTTTTCAAGCTGCTCGGCTTTCCTTTGCTCAAGTGTCTTGTCAAAATGCGTGTCATCTTTGTCATCATCTTCCGAACCCTCTTCATCAACTTTCTTCTTTTCTTCTGCCATCTTTTGGCGTCGTTCCTCTTGCAATTTCTGGGCTTCTTCCATAGATGCTTGTGTATGTGTGATGGGTATCTTCTCCGTTGGTCTGCGCTTGAATCTTACTAGAGGAATGGTGATATCTTCCTCCTCATCATCTTCTTCTTGTGTAGTCGTCTAGAATTTGGATGGCGTATCTCTATTTTTTTGGTTTTATCTCACCGCTCAGTTGAATGTCCTATCCTGTGGCTTCACTATCTGTCACCTTTGCTTAGAACTCTGGCCTCTCATTCTTCTTTTGGTTGAAGTTGATGAGAATTCTCCTACTGCTCTAACAGAGTGTTTGGCCTTGGTTTGAGATTCCGCAAGTGGTATTTGGTCGATCATCCCCAAGGCTTGGTAAGCAATTAGTGTCAGCACCGGACCCGCATTCATGTATGTCTTATTGCGGTCATTGCTCTTCAAATTGGCTTCTACTAAGTTCTCCAAACTATAGTTTCCAAGGTCACAATGGATTACTCTTTGCTCTGCCAACCCCATAGCCATGACTACTACAACATGGAGATTTGGCTATGTGTATCTGGGGGGATTCAGTTGCTATGAGATTAGCCGCAAAGGCATCTCTGTTTTTGTGTAAATGAGGTCCTTGTATGTGAATTTGTGGCCGTGTTACTTGATAAATACCTTATCATTATCAATTCCTTCGTCTGTAGGAGGAGGCTGTGGTTGCCTAGTGATAGATGGAGGGCTTGGTTGATAAGATCACTTGTGAATCTAACTTTCACCGTAGATCCACTTTGTCTATTAAGGTTGCCTCTCCGTTGTATTGAATGGAACTTATCTTGTGAGCTCTCTAGAAGTCTGTTCCCCATGGAGGTAGCCTAAAGAAGGTATCCAAATGTAAGCACCTCGACCCTTCAATGACCTCCCTCTGTTCGTGTAGAGTCCATAGTTCTTGGGGAGAAGTGTGGTCTTTGCTTTAGTGCCATCGGCCGCTTGAAACTTTCTGATGACAACATTGGCCGATATTTTTGCTAACTCTTCCTCAGAGATGTGTGCTTTCTTGTTTGAGGAGATCTCAGCCCCACTTGATAGGGTGCAGCTTCTCATTGCTTCTATGGTCTTCTTCAAGGCATTCTGGCATTAGAAAACCATCTGGTTAGCTCCTAAATTTGATCAAAAAGTTTTCATAAAAGTTAGAAAAACATAAAATTCACCATAAAGTAAAAAATGTGATCAAAACAATTCCAAACTTGACCAAACTTCACCAGTGCATCTAAGACAACTACATGCACTAGGTTATATCATTAAAAGTTAGATTTGGATTTGAGATACATGGATCATGATCCATGTTGGAGCACATTTTAAAGATCTGATGACACCATCTAATTTGGCATGGTTTGGGGATGCTATGGTTCAAATATTTTTGAATTTGGATCATTAGTTGGAGATTTATGCCATTTCTTGGACATTTTCTATAGACTTAGAAAAATTTGGCGTTTTATCTAGGGTTTTAAAGTCCAAATGGCTTGAAACTTTAGGGTTAGGGTTTTCTTGACAAGTGCGATCCATGTTTAGTAGCCTTTTGAGGTGAAACTTGGTGGAAATGTTCCTATAGCCTATCCTAACATACTAGTGAAATCTTTTCCAATTTGGACAAGTTTTTTTCAAAAAAATTCAATTTTCCAATTTATAGCCCAATTTGGTCCAACTTTGCGATATTTAGTTTTGGATGACAGGTTTGATGCCTCATGTTGATCCTTCTGTTTGAGATTTTTCCCATTTGATGATTGAGAGTTGGAGAAAAACCCCAATCCTAGCCGTCTGTTGATTTTCACCCCAATTGGAGTATGTTTGGACCTCCTAAGACCTTTGGCAATTTGGTCCACTTTGAAGGCATATTTTGCATTCTTTCATATACATTCAAACTCACTAACTTTTTTGTATCCATACTTTGCTCAAGACCACAATGTCTCTCATTGGCACTTTGAAACTGCTTATCTTGACAATTGACTCACTTTAAAGGATCAAACACTGAAATTTTGCCATATTTCACAATCATTGACCTATACACATAGTTTGCAACCAATTTTTGGCAATTTTGCTTCACGGGGTCATGGATCATTGTCCATGTTTGGAAGCCATTTTGGACAAAACTTTCGGGAAAGCTTCTCGGCATGTTCCCTAGGCTATTGGTCCACTTTTTTTTTGAATTTGAATCAATTTTCACATTGTGGGTCAAAATGACCATTTGGGGACTGATTTTCCACTTTTACTTGTTTTTTGGTGGTCCCAAGGCCCATTTTGCTCCAAATTTGTAGGGCACGTTTCCTTGGGCAAGATGAAACTGGGTGGACCAAAATTTCCTTGTTTTGGCATGTTGGAGGACATGGATCGCAATCCATGTTCAACAAAAAATTTCATATGTGATTGCTATAGCTTGAAGGCGCTTTCAAAGGCAGTATTTTGCACCACTTATTTTGAAATCTGAGGTGGGGGGCATGTATCGTGATCCATGTTCACCCCCTTTTGGCAATTGTGCTTATATGGCCAAACCTTGCTAAATGAGGGGATCATTTTCATGCACAAATAATTGAATTTTGATTTCATTTGACCATCCAAATTCCATCTGATAGTTTGCCCTAATCCCGTCTATGATTTGATTGATTTAGTTTTTTGTTCACTTGTTTTGTGTTTTTGGTAGTTCACAAGTGTTCTAGCACTGAAGAGGATCATACCTATCCAATCAGGTGAAGTGTGGGTGTCTGGTGTGGCTATAGTAGCAAATAGAACTCTGATGGAGTGCTCTAGGTCAAAAAAGCTCTCTAGCTCTCTTTCTGAAAATAATTGATTGCAAATGAGGTCTACTTTGCCCATTTTGCTTATATGTGCCTGGCTTACCCCAAATGATATGTGTATACTTACCTTGATTGCTCACATTTCCTATGACATACCACTTGTAGCTTAGATGGCTCATCATATGGATACTTGGTCGTTTAATTGTCTTGATTTTGCAATTTTGGCGCGTCGTAAATTGGCCCAAATTTTGACATGTGCCAAATCCTTTCTACTTGACATGCTCGAAGCTCTTGCTTTGTAGATTCTATGTTTGCTTTGAGAACTTGAATCCGACTTTCTTGGATTTGTTTATTAAATTTTTATCCTTATTAGGTTAAAAATGAAAGAAAGTTATTGCAAATTATTATTACTTGGCCAAAAATTTTACCAAAATTATTCCTCACACTCATATGAACATACTCTCACTCTAGGCATCTCACTCGTCAACATTTGTCAATATGGATCCTTACTATGCCTGATAAGAGTCAAATTCTGCTAAAAGACAAAACAGACAAACATTTAAGCGACAAAACACGCTTTATACACTGTACACCTGGTTTTTCATCATCTTGCAGCTTAAGATCTTGCAATATGCTACTCCAGCTATTGTTACTCCCCGCTTCCTATTATGAGTCATCTCGAATAAAGATTTGTACAATGTGCATGGACGCAAAAATCGTGTCTATGAAAGGCCATGGAATGTGGCCCTACAATGCTTATGGAAGAGATGCAATGGATAACACGATGCTGTGAAAGATGTGGGTAGTGAACGGATGGTTCAAAGGTTTCTGTTGTCAAGGTTTTATTTGAACTGCATTTTCCAAACAAAAGCCTTTGAAGACAATTTGCATGTTCCTTCATGGTTGGTTTAATGAGTATGATTGGTGGGTTATCGATTTCGCTTGGTTTAACTTTGGGTACCCACTTGAAGATTGGTATTGGAGATTTTGAAGATGGTCATTGGTTTGATTCTTTGGGTTTCCATTCCATGTTGGTTGGTTGTGCGTTTGTTGGCTTTTCTGATGTGAATTTGGGAGTCCATTTGTACTTGGGTGAACTCAATGAAGCATTTGGGTGTTGTATGAATCTCATCCACTGTTTTGGCTTTCTCTGAGGGGTTTTGGCTCCTTGGAATCTTGGCTTAGCTGATTTGGAAGTATGATTTGAAAGTAATGCTTTGGGAATCCATAATTTTTTTGGCTTGATTTCCAATATGGTTTTCTTTACCCAAACTTGTTTGACCTATCTCCCTTGGATGTTTGGAGAGTGTTGTGGCTTGATGGTGGGTTCTAGCTTCTCTGGTTTGGAATGTAAGTTCCAAATGTGATCTATTTGTGCCAAGGGAGTGATGTATGATGTGCTCTTGAGGTTGTATTTCAGATTTTCATCTTGCCAATTTGGAATTGCTTTGTAAGTGCGCATCCACAAAACTCCCAAAATGATTTCTTCATAAAGATCCGTGACTGCCATGATATGGAATTGATGTGGGCGATGGTTACCATCAATGTTGATTGAGACATTGGCTTGTCATCACAAAATAACCATTGTTCCTTTGTTACTTTCCTTTGTTGGTTCTATTACGGAGTTTGATAGTTTGAGGTATGTAGAATATTTCATGGCATTAATGTGCGCTCCAGTATCCACAAGGTATCTTTCGGTTGTTCCATTAGCATGTTGGACATTGACATGTACATCCATACCTCCAAGCCAACTCTGCTCGATTTGAATTGCTTTGATAGGAGGAGATGGTGTTTCATTTGCCAAATTGGAGTTAGATTCTGTAGTTCTTTGCATTTTAGAATCCGCAACTTTGCTTCCTCCTTTTCTTGCTCTTGAATGGCTTTAGCCTTCCGTTTTCTTTCCTTTGCTTCATGAATATTTTCCAACATGCCAATGGTTAGAGATAGATGGTATTTCTTTAATCTGCAACCATTGATCCAGATAGGTATCTCCTCTCCCTCTACTATCGCAAGTTGTATGGCACCACTAGGTGATATGTCATTGATCACAACTGGACCATTACCTCACCTTTTTAACTTCTTAGAGTATTGCTTCAAGGTAAAAAGTGTTTCTTCATTGGCTATGGAGAAGGTGACTTTGGGTATCGCCTATGGAATCCTGAAGATGGTAAAATCTTAAGGAGTAGGGATGTAATTTTTAACGAAAAAAATATGTACAAAGATTACTTAGAAAGAAAACAAACAAAAGATACAGGTGATGAGTACATGGAGCTTGAGGACGGTGAAGACTCAAGGACTGCAAACGGTGACAATGTGCAACAACGTCAACCAAATGAGGAGCCTCAACCTGTTCCCCGAAGATCTACAAGAGAAAGTAGACCTCCAGAAAGGTTTGTTCCTTCCTTCAACCATCTCTTGATCTCAGATTATGGAGAGCCAATCATACGAAGAATCTATGCAACATGAATTGAAGGAAGAATGGACCAATAGATTGCTACAATAACTTTTAGGCGCAATTCATCAAGCCTAGTTAGATGTTCAAGTGTGTCAGACAACTTGTGTCTAGTCCATCCCACTTCCTCTATGACTTGTAGTCCTGGAATCAAGAATTCTAAGGGCAATATGGCATTAATCTCAAACACAAGGTGTCATATTTAGTGTCCTTTTTTATGATACCCTTTACGCTCATAGAGCTGAGTGTAGTTTGTGGTCCCAATCGGCTCTTGATTTGTTCACATTTTTAGTGAGCACGGTGCATAGAATTTTGTTTGTGCTCTTCGCTTGCCCGTTTTCTTGAGGGTGATATGGCGCTAATTTTGAATGAATCATCATAAATTTTCACAATAGATAGTCGACCATATCATTTATGAAGTGAGTCTCTCAATCACTCACTATCTATTGCTCAAAAATGATAACCGAGTGAAAATGTTATTGTACAAAAACTGCGTTGTCATTCTAGCATCATTTTTTGTGTCGCTTTGGCCTCTACCCATTTGGTCAAATAATTTATGGCTACTATGATGTATTGAGCATGCATTCGATAGATCGGTGGCAAGATTTGTCCAATAAAGTCTATCTCCCATTTGGCAAAATTCCTTGCATCCATCATTCGTATGAATGGTATTTCATTGCATTGTATAAGTACTTTTGTACATTGGCAATTCTCGCATCATTTTATGTATTTCCCTGTATCCATGTACAGAGTTGGCCACCAAATTCTTGCAAGAAGTATTGCTTTTGCGGTTTTGTTTGCGAAAAAGTGACCTAGAACTAGTGAGTACCCTTTTTGGTGGCACAAATTTGTAAGATGTTATCGATTCCTCTCTGATAAAGGTGATTTTTAATGATTACGTAGTTTTCCGCTTCTCTCTGGATTGAATGTAGTCTAGATCTACTCATGTCTGTTGGCAAAATCCCTTTTCAAGGTTTTTCCCCCCCACTTGTGTGCTTCCTCTATTCTGACTAGCGGAGCATGTTCAATTGGCTTCTGGATTGCACATGTATCACATGAACTAACATAGTCATGAACACTTCGCTACATGTGAGGCCAATACAACCCAAGTCACAACCCAAGTCACATTAGTCTCTGTAATGTTTGCATTTTTGCATTGTGATCCCCATCGTTTGCATGAGAGCTGAGCAGTAGACAAGGAACACAATGCAATTTTTCAAAAAAAAAAAAGGATTACCAAAGCTAAAGAAAAAAGGATTACAAGTCGCATGAGAATAGTCGTTCTCAGTCATGCGCTTCAAAAAACTTTTAAACCTTCACATGGGGCAACGAAGAAAATCTTGTCATTGTGATCCACAACTTGCTGGGTTGCATCAATACTATTTTCTCTGTGAGCTCAAGGCTACTAATGTGGTGCAATCATTGTAGTTTAGTGTGACTTTATCTTTTGTATATAGACTTGTTGCTAGTAATTGTTGGAAAGCCTTCCACTTATTGTAAGTAAGGATGCACAACTCCCACTAGGTAGCAATGCTCATACACTAGCTTGAACTTTATGCTCACTAGTATAATAGCTTCTTCATGAACAAAGTGAGGCAACACTTGTTGATCTCAGTCAAGAGTAGTAAGAACATTCATAATGCTTCCTCACAAGCCCAATTATCCATAGTATGTGAGCTCCCTAATTTTAGAGAGCTCAACCAAGAGTAGTAAGAACCTTCACAATTCTCCCTTGCAAGACCAATTATCCATCGTATGTGAGCTCCCTTATTTTAGCAAAAGGTAGCCTTATGCTAACAAGTCATGATTCAATATACTTTAGTTTTTTGCCTTCATCAAGGGTCTTGTTGAAGCCAATGGCATGTAGTTGAGAGAGAAACCCTCCATTTCCATCTTTAACATATGCACAAGAGTTGCAAAAGCAAGATTCACTTGGGAGTCGCTACTAGTAGCTCTTCCTAAGGATGATCTATTTTTGCTTCTACCATCTATGAAGAAAACACCAGCCATGCATTCATAGAGCATGGGTGTATTGGTGCATACGTTGAGGTTTATGTATGGGGTGACAACTTTATTGTAGGTTGATGTTTTCTCAAGTACAATGGGAGGTATGGAGGACTATCTCTCCTAATTGCCTCTTTAGCCATTTAACCCTTGCAACAATGATTGGAGGGATTGTCAAAAAATCTCCCTGGCAAGTGGATTTAAATTGCTTTGTGAATGATATAGGTAGCATATTCATTTGTTGAGAAATAAGTTGTTCCAAGGTATGTGTATGGCTAATGTCCAAAAAGTGGTATTTTTGCTTGGGCTTGCAATTCTTTGCTCCTAGACAAAAGAAAAGGGAGCCATCACGTTTAGCTAGAACTATTTTTTGTACTTGCATGGAGGCTTCAAAAACATTTTGGAAAGCTGTTTTCTTGGGATTTCCAATCAGCACACTGTAAAAGTCAATTTCATTGTTCATTTGGAATGCAAAGGACAAGATATGGACTATGTCATGTGCCAATTTAATAGTCATTTTGCATGTGTCAATAATATGAATCAAAATGAAACTATTTTTTGTGTTGTTAATTAACACAGGTGGAGTTCGATAGGCCATGGTAATGTGTAGCATAACAATACATGTTGTTGTGTGCATTTTTGACACCTTGATTTTTGTAAATTTGTACATATGGACATGACTCCTCGTGTCAAAAGAGGGTGTAGGCTTTCTTTTTGTGGGCTTTTTAGGTTGGCATGTGCTATAATTCCATGCCAAGGAAAGTGCTTCAGGGTGGTCTTTTGGGTGGGCGTGTGCTTGAAAATTACCAAGGGATCACTTATCTTTGGGTTGTTGTTTTGTTGGGGTTCTTTTGATACCATATGTGGTGGTGATCTTGTATCTTGAACGCTATTGAAAGACATTACTATAGAGGTGCCCCTTGTTCTTATTTTCCCAACAATGTCAACATGGCAATGCTGTATGATGGGGTTGTGGGAAACCTAGTCACTTTGAATGTGACTGTCTAGACATGAGGCAACAAAATAATTATGCAACCACTAGCACATATGTAGGTGAAATTGAGAGGCTTTTTGTGGTGCAGCACATGTTAAATACTATGTTTGAAAACGTGGCAAAGTTTCGTGATAATGTCTAATTTGTGGATTCACGTGCATCAAATCACATGCCAATCGTGGTGGTGGTTCAAGGAATTGCAGACTTTGCAGAGTCTAGTCTATGTAGAGACTATGGATGATACTATGCATACCATGATGCATACAAGAAATGTACCATTATCTATGATAGATGGCAAAGTACAGTATTTGACTGACGTATTGCATGTACCCAACTTTACAAAGAAGCTAGTTTCTATTGGACAGATGGTTGAAGTAGGGTTTGTAGATAGGTGCAGTTTAATTCAAGTGCAATTTAATTCAGATGGTCTCTTTGTCGAAGAGAATAACAAGAATGGAAGGTTGGTTATGCACGGAAAGAAAGTGTAAAGAATGCTTACTTTGATGGATGTAAATATTCCCGAGGTGCCATGCTCAAACAAGGACCAAGAGTTGTTGCAAATATTGAGATCTCGCAAAAATGTAATTGTCGTGTAATCTGTAAAGACTGAAGATGATTCAAACATGGTTATAGGGTTTCTAGCTTTTAAAGTTGCTAAAATGCACAAAATTTGTGAGGCATATTAGTTTGGAAATCAAAGAAAAACATCGTTGCATGACAAGCATGTAAGCAGGAATGTTTGGAATTAGTACATATAGATGTATAGGGACCGACAAAGACTGCATCTATGGGTGGATGTAGGTACTATGTGAGATTCATTGTGACCATACAAAGAAGGTATGGGTCTATTTCATAAAGCAAAAAAGTGAGGTGTTTATGAACTTTCAAGATTGCAAGGCTATCGTTGAGAAACATAATGGGAAACATATAAAGTGTTTGAGGTCATATGGAGGGGGAGAACACTTGTCCAATGAGTTCAATTCTTTCATGAAAAATCATGGAATTCAAAGGCACTTTTCATGCAAGTATACCTCACAACAAAATGGTGATGTAGAGCGGAAGAATATGTACATAACATAAATTTCTAGAGCATTGATGAATGAGAAGGACATGCCTCATTGTTATTAGGATGAGGCTATTGCTACATGTGTTTACATCATGAACATGACCCCTACTGATATAGTACATGATGTGACACCGGAAGAGAATTTTTATGATGAAAAGCTAGATATCATATTTTAAATTGTTTGGATGTATCGCTTATGTGCATGTTCCGGATGAGCTCAGAAGTAATTTTGACTTGAAAGTAGAAAAATGTGTGCTCATGGGCTATTCTCATGAGCAAAAAGGGTATAATTGTTCCAATCCTATCACAAGTGAAGTCAAGGTGAGCAAAAATGTTGTGTTTGATGAAATGGCAAGCTAGTATAATGATGTAAAGAATAATCTAGGGGCTAATGTAAGAGAGGATGTGGATGTAGAAAATACATGTGCATATTCACATGCTTTGAGTGGGCTGCAAGGGTCACCTAGTGTAGGTCATGGTGAGAATCCATGGAAGGGCATGTTGGGTGAAAGAGTGAGTCCTGCTAATTTGTCAAATGTATCAAGCAAAGGAAAGGAAAAAGTTGAGATGCCCCTAAGCTGCAAAATTTGAGTGCAGATCATGATGATGGTGACAATAGTGGTTTTGAGTAGAGTCCATATGAGGAGTTTGGCATACCCTCTGTAAAGACTCTACATGCAAGAAGAGATGCAAGCAGGGAGTAAGGCACGTGGAAGTGATCTTGAACCACGTAAATCTAAGAGAGTAAGAAGTCCTGTGCAGAGATCAACTTATGACAGTTATGTGGCTAGTCATTGTGCATATGTGACAAAGATTATAGAAGAGGTAGAAGCCACTTGTTTTGAGGATGCGATTAAAGATGCAAAATGGTAGCAAGCTATGGATGAGGAGATGGTTTTCCTTGATGCAAATCTAGTTCCTTACACTGAGACCAAATTTTCCCAAGCCCACTAACTGAGATTGACATTCTATATATCTCCAACAATTGCATCTTGCATATTGAAAAATAACATGTACATGACCTTCCTTGCTCCCTAGTCTCAATTTTTAGAAGCATGCACCTGATTGATGAGTGAGATACTCCTCAAACAATGCTAGAGCAGCTTCCTCCACCTTCAATGTATGCCGCATAATCTTTATCTATTAATAAATTGGTCATTATGAACTTCCACCAAGCATGGGATTTTTCTCTTTTCTAGTTACTCACTAAAAATTTGGTTACTTCCATCATTGCTAGACATGTTTTCCATAAATCAAGAATATGTGAAGAAACCGTATTGCCAAAATATCATGTATCTATCACAACTTGTGACTACAATGTGCATAGATGCATTGAATACAATTTTTTTGTGGTGCTGTGCATTAATTGTGAAAATTCATCAACTCAAATCAATGATTAGTCTCATATGAATTAAATGCTTTGTCTTGTTTTACTAAAAAGAAGGATGATAGATTTCTTTATGAGATTTTTCTCGTTTGGCTGTATACTTGATATCACATATCCGTCATTAAAACATTCTTGTTGAAAATGTTCTCTCTTATTCTAATTGTAAAGATGGAATTCCTTTCATTCAATATCATGCACCATTTCATTCATACCTTCATTAAATCATTTCATATGGACTTAGGGAAAGTTGTTTTAAACTTTCAATACTATTTTTGCAGAGATTATACAAGAAAGCACGGAAGCAATTGTCACCATGGGGAAATGGATGAACTCTGATGAATGGAACATGGCGATTGGGTCCGTTTTGTGCGAGTAGTATGCGATATTTGCTCCAAGATTTACTCAAGTTTCTCTCTGGGGTCCTTTTCAGTGTCCCGGGGTGGCTCTCCTGTCAGCCAATGTATCTATGGTTACTGGGAGATGTCATGGCTCAGCATGAGCATGACTAGAATTTGTAATTTTTTGGTGATGTTAATTCAATTAACTCACCATTGTGAGTTTTGAAAAATAAAAAAAAACTTTCACTTCTATTTTATGATCTCTAATCTCGCATGAGGCCCTTCATGTGTGTGTGTGTGTGTGTGTGTGTGTGTGTGTGTTTTACACATCTATTTTGCATTTGTGTATATTTCTTATTTCTTTATCTTTATAGATGCATTTGTGTATATTTCTTATTTCTTTATCTTTATAGATTCATTTGTGTATATTTCTTTATCGTTGTAGATGCATTTATGTAATGAAAATTGAAAAACATTTTGATTGGTTATTATATATATTTTTGAAATTGTAAATAAAAAAGCATATGAGGTGATGCATTCTATCCTCCATCTAAAATATTTAAATTTTCCACTGAGGATCTCCCTTCATTATGAGTTCAATATCAACAATCTCATTTTCACGTTCCTTTTCACGCTAGTATATCGAGGCAAAACATATTAGGGATACACATTTCTATTTGCAATAGAAACTCTACAAGGGAGAGTTTAATATCTAAAGTGGGAAGGAAAAAAGGGAAGTTGTTTAGGCACATGCACTTGTGGTAATAATGTGGAAACATTATTACCTTAAGAGCACATGCACTTGTGGTAATAATGTGGAAACATTTTCTATAGAAACTATAAAATTGGGTAAAGTGATAAAAACAAAAAGAGAAGAGTTGTAGGTGTGCTTTTCTAGTTGATAAAGGGACATGTTATATATTCGGAGTGCAATTTTCATGGATAGTTGTGTAGTGCAAGAGTCGGAATTACTGCTTAAGAGCCTTTGCTCCTTTCACATGGTTTCGTGAGTCTGCTTGCCCTTCCCTTGTCTCTACTCCTCTCTCCACTGATTGGTTGATGGATCATCATTGAAATTGTAATTGGCAAGTTGTATAATCTCTCTCTCTCTCTCTCTCTCTCTCTCTCTCTCTCTCAACCATTGTTCACAAGCCATGATGAGATTTGACCTTGCTCTATCTCGTGTTTCCTTTTGTTGTATTTACCGAGATCTCCCGTGGTTGAGAGATCTCTCTCATAACCTTTTGTTAGCAAGCCATATTAAGAGCCAACAAGACATGTGTCTCTCATAACCTTTTGTTAGCAAGCCATAATTAGATGTCGGTGGGCCTCTCATAGAACCATTTTTAAAGAAGCCATGATGAGATTTGACCTTGTGCCATGCCTTGTTTCCTTTTGTTCTTTTTTTAGATCTCCCATGGATGGGAGAAAAGAGAACATGTTTGCTAGGGCCATGATGAGATTTCACCTTCTTCTTGGTCTGGTTTCCTTTTTTTTTTGGGGACAGATCCTAGGATAAACCAAGAAAAGTTTTTTTGCAAAACTACAATTGTAAGTGATTGTATTCTATAGTCACCAACAGATATACAAATCAGTCTCAAGCTCAGGCGAAGGATTCACAATGAAAACGATAAACCAAGAAATTTTTATTTTTTATATGCAAAACTCACAAGGTAAACCAAAAAAAGTTAAATAAGACAGAGAACAAGGTGAAATATATATCTCTCTCTTTGTACATGTTTATTCTCTCTCTCTCTCTCTCTCTCTCTCTCTCTCTCTCTCTCTCTCTAAATTCCTTTATTTTGTTTTATGAAATTCTCCTCTATGTGGAATATATCCATTATAATGGTAGGCTGCTGTAAAACTTTACCTAGTTTGATTAGGTTACTTTTACCTCCTCCACTTTCTTCCTATGTTTAGAACTACTTACTTATGATATACACCTTAACGAATATGAAATTTAAGACCAAGCCCAAAGTTTTTGATCATTTGGGGATATTTTATGTTGAAACTCACACGTGTGTGTGCGCGTGCGTGCAAGTGCACATGCATGCATACAAGTGTATGTGTGTTTGCACGGGTGAAAGTCTAAAGAGAGACTTGACTACGTTGGGAACAAAATACTACAAAACTACAAAACTAATACTACAAAACTACTTTATGATTCTTCTAAGTTCTATGACTTTATCCGAACAATCTCAACAATGAAATAATGTACTTAAATAATGTCGATTGCATAAATTTTGTTCCATGCATCGTAAGATATAAGCATGTTCAAGAGTCAAGAGTCAAGACCATGACACAATGGTGGAAATTTGTTTTCTGGACTTGCAAACTGAACTCCTTCTCGGGTTTAGAGGGACAATATAAATTATTAATTTGGTATGATCAAAGGAGGTCTCCTCTCCCATGCACACAATTCTATGTTAAACCCATCAAATAAATAATAAATTAAGTATATGTATACATATGTGTGTGTGATTTATAGAGATACATGTATGCATAAACACATACATACATATAGATGTATGTGTGTATACACACACACACGTGTGTGTATGTGCGCGTGCGTGTGAAGGTCTTTCTTTGGAAAGTGCTATAGGGGGCTATACCGACAGGAGTGAAGATCTTAGCCAGCGGGATTGGAGCCGATAGGTGTTTTGGTTGCAAAGTGGCGAGTGAAGACCTAGTGCACGATTTCCCAATTATTTGTGGGTTGGTAGGGAAAACGTGAAAATGGATTCAGAAGACTTGAAGACTGGGCTCTACAAGAACGACCTAATCCTTGGCGGAAGGGGGATGGTGCTACTGATTGTACGCAATTTGTCAAATTTTGCTATTTTAAGCAAATTTGGAAGGCCACGAATTTTCGAGTCTTTGAAAACGATCTCTCATGTGCTTGCTTCTTGGAGATCATACAAGAAAGTAAACAATTGATTGCTTCATTCGGTAAAAGCAAGGATCCTAGTGAATGGAAGTGGGCCATCAATGTGATGTTGGGAAGCTAGGGATAGCCGGGGTCTTTTGTGTGCATTTTGAACCCCCTCTTGTATCTACTTGGTCCTATGGATGTCCAAGCTCGGATTGTGACCAAGGCCGGCCTTGTAATTGTTTGATTTGCTTAATATAACATCACTCACTCCTGTGAGTTTTGAAAAAGAAAAAGAAAAAGATGAAGTGCAGCAAAGTGCATCTTCTCACAACTTATGTGAAATACAAGGTGTAATGCTACAAACCAAGGCTATGAACCTTTCACATACATGACATTATTTCAAATCCTTTCTTTTACAGCCGTCGAAGCTTCGCTTTGATAGGTTTTACGGGATTGTGCCCACTCACCCACACCCTCATGTCTCAAGGATGAACTATAGTGGGTGCGCCTAAAGCCCTCAACTTCCTTTCGATGACACTATTTCATATCCTATTCAATAATTACATGATGCCATAAGTGAATAAGAACATCTTCCACTATAAGCATAATGTAACAAGCAAATCCAAAATGGCACATTCAAATCATGCTTGGAGAATGTAACGCTGAATTCAAATTGGGTTGTGGCTTTATCTAGTTGTATGATTGTGAAGAATTTATTTCCAAACGGGGAGATGTTTCTTTGCAAATTCATCATGGAATAAATGCTTCCTTTATGTCAATCAACAAGAAAACATCACCAATTGGTGGTGGCAACGTTTAAATTAAGACAAATCAAACAACATTGCATCAACATTACAAGAGTACCATTTCTCCTAGCAAGGATAAGTACCAAACGGCCCATCAACATTACAAAAGTACCGTTTCTTCTACATGGATATTGAGGTACACACCAAGTCAAAGCATTGGTGACTTGGAAGTGATTAGTGTTAGTATACCTACAATGTCCACCTGTCAATTTTGCCTACCATAATGTATGTTGCATAGTTTGTAAGGCCCTCTATATGAGGAGAAGCCAATAGTGCACACATATTTGGTGGATTCCAGCTTGCACACTAATGAGGTTTTTATTTGTGATCATGGATGGTATGAAGCAAATCCACTTTGGTCCCATGACGGATGGTGGATGGAAAGTGATTGGAAAAAACGACTTGTCGATGGCCTGTGGTCAGAGGTCAATGGCAAGTGACCGATGGGCAACTTCCAACGACTGGTAGCCGACTTCTAGGTGGAATTGGCCTCACGTGGACATCTACACATGAGCATATGGACGACTATCTCTCATATAAGAGAGGGCATCCCATAGAGGCTCCTTGACATCTTTATAAGGAGGCCTTTCTATATGAAGTATTACACATCCATATTGAAAGATAACCAGCCACTTGTATTCGTGCCTACTTGCTCTAGTTGTTTATATCGCCATCTAAATTCTGTCTTGAGAGTGCATGGGTGGATGATGCCATCACTTTGTAATATTAGGACCAAAGCATGTATCGGTGGTACCAAAAAGGTGTGTCTTGGACACTCCTTTGGTAGCACTTTACAAGCCCCATCTTCATGTGCTACATGTAAAATAAACTAGCATGTTATTTATCAATGGATAGATTTTTTCATGTAGAATCTAAAAGTATAAAGTCCGACAAGTTTTGAGTTTTTTTGCAAAAAAATTACCGGTCCCCACTTTTTTTTAAGGGTACCACCAAAAGGTGCAAAAAGTGGTACCATCAATACATGCTTTTATCCAATAGTGCTAATCGGGTTCTCAATTATCATGAGTTACGTACACGTCATCATGTACGTCAACAACCCTTAATCAAGTGGAAAGATCGACCTGAGGAAGGTGCCACTTTGAAAAACATTAGTGTTCTTAAGAAAAAGTTTCTCACTTTTGTTTTCGAGAACGAAAACTCTTCTTCAAGGGGGGAGTAATGTCATAACAACGGCAAGGCTGGACTAGACAAGGGCAAGGCCGGGCTAGGCAGTGTGGAAAGGGAGTCCAACTAGGGCAAAGGGCTAGGAGCCATGCTATATAGTGGGTGGTTGGGAGGTGGACTCCTAGATTCTAGTTCCCCTTGTCTAACACTACTCTCCTTGCTACAAGATTCTATTTTGTTCCGCCTTTCTTACAATTAGTGGTTCTTTGGAGTTTCCTTAGGGAGGCATAACAATGCTAGTACTGCAAGGATGGTGTGCTCTCATCACCATGCAAAAGTATTCCTGTAAAGTTCTCTTGCTCTCTATCATTGTGCTCAGCCTCTTCCCCTTTGTATACACCTTAGAGTTGTAATATTCTTGGCACATGCTTTTTTTCACCTTGCCTTGTGTATCGCTATTTTTTGGCTACATGTCCCTCGTGTCATTGCTTTTTGTGCGGTGAGCTTTGACTGTCCTACACTTTGAGCTATGAGTTCACATTGACTTCTCTTTTTGTACTCGTTTCTTTTGATATTCGTTGAGGGTCAGCCTAAAATATAAAATTTAACTTCTACATAGGATTTTCGATTTCAGAACCAATTGTTTTGTACACAACCCTAATTATTAATACACTTGAGATAATGCTCCTAAATTCAAAATAAAAGTCTTGAGTAAATGCAAAATTTATTGAAAAACAGTCGTATACAATACATAAGAAGTAATTTTCTCTTGACATGTAAAACAGACTTCACAATGTTGATGCAACAACTTACATAATATATTGATTTGTGGATCTACGCGGGAAATTATTTGTGTGAAGTGGGGCCATGGGCTTTGACTTTGTATCTGATTCACATTCGACACTTAAATTGCCAGACATGATAGCCATTTTTGGCTCAAATGCTATTTTGACCTTTGGCTAAGTATAAAAGCCATTTTTTGTAAGTTTTTTGAATAATCCAACCACACTATTTCAAATGTAGAATAAAAAGAACCACAAATCAAAATTGTCAATCCATGGAATATAGCTGACCCGACTAGTGCATGGAGGCTATAAGACTATGTCAATGTCTCAAAAACTCTAAGTCAATTCACTCCAATTGAAATGCTAATTTCAAATGTTTGTCGGACACTAAAATCTAGGCTTTGCACTGCTTGATTCATTATCCAAAAAATTTGTCAAAAACCTAGCAAAATTGGCTTTTATACCTAGTCAAAGGCAACAAAGGTTTCTAGTCAAAATGAGTGTTACATTTGGCAATCTAAGTGCTCAAAGTCAATGAGATACAAATTGGCAATGACTTCTATTTATAGTGTTAGGCAAGGGTAGTAGGTTAGTTTATGCAGCCTGGGCGGCTTTGACTACTCATCGCCTCTAGCCACTGGCCATGACACTCCACACTAGCCAACAATCTTGATCATTGACCCCCGACCACACTAGCTATCAACCACTATCCACAGACGATCAATTGGCATCCACCGAACATAGTCGTTCATTAGCCTATAGAGTATATACACATATTATGGCACCAAAGGGAATATTTTTAGGAAGTACTCCCACCCAAAATTTGTATCCAAGTTAGCTCGATACCATCAATGATCACAACGATGACCACTTCCATGTTTGAGTCAGAATCCCACTAAAGATATGTGCACTAATGGCTTCTCCTCATGGTGGGGACCTCATAAATGTGCATCATACGACAAAGTGAGCTACATGTTGAGATGTTTCTTCACGTGCAAAAGGCATGCATTATGCAATACTAAGGTACCTTAAGAATTGTTGCATGTAAATGATGCTAGAGTGTGAGTGGGTAAGGAGTAAGACATATGACAGTTATACATAGAGAAATGATTGGAAAGGGTACACACATGCACACACACACGCGCACACACGTCTAAGCTCCAAGTATGCACATCCCTTGACCCACTAATGCAAGCTCACATTTTAAGAAGGCTAAATTCATCACAGAATGGGTGGTGGATACTACATGTAAGCTTCGGGGCCGCCTCCAATGATTGACCACTGTCGCATGAAGAGTTGTAAACTATAGTAAAACCCTTGTTTCATCCCCAAGTATAGTCTTTTCAATCTATTCAATGAATTATAGGGTTAAATGCCTCTCTCTCTCTCTCTCTCTCTCTCTCTCTCTCTTCCTTCCAAGCTGATAGGCATGCTAAAGCACAGTAGTAATAAAAAAAATGTGACCTTTACCTCTTGTTTGGAAGTTGCAATCAAGGCCTGGACAAGATCATATGTCTTTTTCTTTCCATCCCTCCCTCTCACTTGAGATAATGCTCCTAAATTCAAAATAAAAGTCTTGAGTAAATGCAAAATTTATTGAAAAACAGTCGTATACAATACATAAGAAGTAATTTTCTCTTGACATGTAAAACAGACTTCACAATGTTGATGCAACAACTTACATAATATATTGATTTGTGGATCTACGCGGGAAATTATTTGTGTGAAGTGGGGCCACGGGCTTTGACTTTGTATCTGATTCACATTCGACACTTAAATTGCCAGACATGATAGCCATTTTTGGCTCAAATGCTATTTTGACCTTTGGCTAAGTATAAAAACCATTTTTTGTAAGTTTTTTGAATAATCCAACCACACTATTTCAAATGTAGAATAAAAAGAATCACAAATCAAAATTGTCAATCCATGGAATATAGCTGACCCGACTAGTGCATGGAGGCTATAAGACTATGTCAATGTCTCAAAAACTCTAAGTCAATTCACTCCAATTGAAATGCTAATTTCAAATGTTTGTCGGACACTAAAATCTAGGCTTAGCACTGCTTGATTCATTATCCAAAAAATTTGTCAAAAACCTAGCAAAATTGGCTTTTATACCTAGTCAAAGGCAACAAAGGTTTCTAGTCAAAATGAGTGTTACATTTGGCAATCTAAGTGCTCAAAGTCAATGAGATACAAATTGGCAATGACTTCTATTTATAGTGTTAGGCAAGGGTAGTAGGTTAGTTTATGCAGCCTGGGCGGCTTTGACTACTCATCGCCTCTAGCCACTGGCCATGACACTCCACACTAGCCAACAATCTTGATCATTGACCCCCGATCACACTAGCTATCAACCACTATCCACAGACGATCAATTGGCATCCATCGAACATAGTCGTTCATTAGCCTATAGAGTATATACACATATTATGGCACCAAAGGGAATATTTTTAGGAAGTACTCCCACCCAAAATTTGTATCCAAGTTAGCTCGATACCATCAATGATCACAACGATGACCACTTCCATGTTTGAGTCAGAATCCCACTAAAGATATGTGCACTAATGGCTTCTCCTCATGGTGGGGACCTCATAAATGTGCATCATACGACAAAGTGAGCTACATGTTGAGATGTTTCTTCACGTGCAAAAGGCATGCATTATGCAATACTAAGGTACCTTAAGAATTGTTGCATGTAAATGATGCTAGAGTGTGAGTGGGTAAGGAGTACGACATATGGCAGTTATACATACAGAAATGATTGGAAAGGGTACACACACACACACACACACATGCACACACACATGCGCACACACGTCTAAGCTCCAAGTATTCACATCCCTTGACCCACTAATGCAAGCTCACATTTTAAGAAGGCTAAATTCATCACAGAATGGGTGGTGGATACTACATGTAAGCTTCGGGGCCGCCTCCAATGATTGACCACTATAGCATGAAAGTTGTAAACTATAGTAAAACCCTTGTTTCATCCCCAAGTATAGTCTTTTCAATCTATTCAATGAATTACAGGGTTAAATGCCTCTCTCTCTCTCTCTCTCTCTCTCTCTCTCTCTCTCTCTCTCTTCCAAGCTGATAGGCATGCTAAAGCACAGTAGTAACAAAAAAAAAGGGACCTTTACCTCTTGTTTGGAAGTTGCAATCAAGGCCGGGACAAGACCATATGTCTTTTTCTTTCCATCCCTCCCTCTCACTTTCTCTCCTTTCTCAATGTAGGAGCCTTTATGCCACTCCCTTTCTTTTGCTTTACCAAAGATGATTGGTGTTAGTAAAGGGGCAGGTTGATGGATTTTCTCAGATTTGTGGAGAAAGACAGAGAAAGAGAGAGGCATGCAACATTTATGCCTCACTCTCACTTCCCATTTGCACATCATCACTTCCTTAGTTTTTGAGTTTGTTCATGAAGAATATGCTAATTTGGGCCATTTGAAAATCCAAAAACGTTGACAAAAAGGGATAAGAAAGTAAAAAAATGTTATGTTATGAAAAAATATGCAAATAAGATTAGTAACTTTTTTCTACACAGTGAAAGGGATAAAGGTGTACAATATGCCTCTATTTTGTGCCATTTGAAAATCCAAAAATGTTGGTCAAAAGGGATTGAGAAAAAAATTTAAGTTAGAAACCAAGAAAAAAATGTCTACAAGATTAGATCCCTCTTCAGCTCTTATCTATTTTTTGACGTTTTTTTTTTGTGTCAAGGCAGCGGGAATCGATGAAAGTGTTTAATTTTGACAAAGGATTTTGAACAAAGTAGTGACATGCTAACATGCCACTACTTTGAACAAAGTAGGGAATCAATGTGAGAGAGACGTTGAAGGAATGAGTGCAAAGCTCAAAATTTAGCATTAGAGAAACCAACAACGATTTAGAGGATCACCATTCAAATCGTTGTTACCTTCTCTCGAAAACTAACCAAACACTAGCTCGCCCGATTTGTCTATCGGCGAGTCTCATTCGCTCTTATCGTGGATACATGTATATGTTTGTGTGTGTTTATACATCTCCCCATGACACACACACACACGATGGACAATATCACCATTAACCTGTTGATACTTGTTTACCCTTGTTCAAATTTCTCTATGGTCATTTGGGCCTTTTCCTTGAATCGTTGCATCAAAATGAGCAGTTGTAGTTACATGAGTGAAGGCAAGTCTATATCACCCCGCCTTTCCTTTGAATGACCTCACTCAATAGCGATACATACATTTTTTTCACTCAACAATAGTGCACGACCTTCAAGTCTTGCTCATCGATCTCAATGCAAACCCCACTACCCTCTTATCCCACCTCAGCGAGCTCGCCATTCAGAACACCCTCTTCATGTGCCTGCCTCTAGGCAAGTTCCCCAACTACCCCAACGACATAAAAGACACCTTTCACTTGCGGGTCAAGGGAGCCAAGCAAGTAGTTGCACATGCATATAACCGTGCAAGTTAACAATGGTTTTTTTCTTTGTGGTCATTTGGACCGTTCCCCTATGCCGCACCCATGCTAGCATTGATGGGCATTCTCTCTCTCTCTCTCTCTCTCTCTCTCTCTCTATGAGTGTGACCCGTCCTCCGGACGGCAGGGGATGACCGGCATGGCGATGCAATTGAGCAAAGGAGTGCGAGAAAGAGACAAAGAGACTGCATCGCTAGCTATCTTTTTGGCTTGCCGACATAACACTTTTCTTAGTAATCCGTCTTTCTAAAAAGATAAGAAATGTAACAATTCATTACATGAGCGCAATTTATAGTGTATTAAATCAACATATGTTTAGTCATGAGTCAAATATTGGATGCAAAGGAGCAACTATGCTCATAGAGATATCAAGATGGCGCGCGGGGGGGGGGGGGGGGGGGGGGGGGGGGGAGAGGAGCACAACGCCGACAGCGAAAGACAGAGAGTGAGGAAGAGTATCACACTGTGTTTTGAGCTTCACTTGAAGAAAACCTATAGAACTTTCATAACAAAAGAAATAAATAGTTGTTTAGATTTATCAATTAAATTCTAAAGAAAAAAACATATACATAATAATTACAAAAAGAAATCACCTTTTTGGGTTTTTTTGTATAGTTCTTCCTCAAGTTGTGAAGGTTGACATACTTCCCAAATTCCATCTTGGGCTCATATTTAAAGTTGGACCATCCCTTTCTATTGCTGCAAATATTTCTCAAGACACACCTATTTATCCTTCCTGTAAGTAAATGTCATAAAACCTATCCTCAGACTTAAAGTCTGGTAAGCTCCTAAGTTTAAACTTACTAACTTGAAAATAAAATTTAAAACTTAGAACCTGTCCAATCAATGCGCACTATTTTTTTGTGTGCCACATGGCCAAACATGAGTTATTGGTTTTTTTTTCTATAATTACATGTTAGAAAAATTCATATTTTGGTAAAGATTGTGATTTCATTTTACTCTTAAGACGAGTGATCCATCCTTCGGCCGGTGGGGGAGGGGGGGGATGATCAGCATGGTAGTGCAATTGAGCAAAGGAGTGAGAGAAACAATGATCAAGAGATACAAAGAGATTGCATTGCTAGCTATCTTTGTGGCTTGTCAACATAACACTTCTAAGTAGCAATCCATCTTTCTAAAAAGATAAGAAATGTAGCAATACATACATGAGCGCAATGTGAAGTGTATTAAATCAACATATGTTTAGTCATGAGTCAAATATTGGATGCAAATGAGCAACTATGCTCATAGAGATATGAGGATGGTGGGGGGGCACTTTAGGGAGAACTAGTATGTGACCCGCGCGTTGCTGCGGCCAAGGAAACAATGCCTCTATTCTCATAGGGCTATCTTCTCTTCCAAGTGGAACACTGTCAATATAACTCTCTTCCTACACGTATAGTCTATCACATTTAAAAAAGTGATTCATGACATGACCTCTTAATAGATGCTGCAAAGCATTCTTTGATACCAAGATTGGAAGCTTCTCATAGACATTATTTGTCATGAGGTGCTAGCCCTTGTTCAACAAACTTACGAGTGCTCTAATTCTATTGGGGTGTGTGTGTGTGTGTGTGTGTGTGTGTGTGTGTGTGTGTATATATATATATATATATATATCTATATATATATATATATATATATATATATATATAGAGAGAGAGAGAGAGAGAGAGAGAGAGAGAGGTTCCTTCATTTGCTCTACCTTGATCTAGCAATGCTACCAAGTTTGATTATAGAGATTAGATAAGTTAGCATGGTGTTAAGAGATGAAATTTAAGAGAATTCAAAGTAATAATAATTAATTTTTTTATAAATGGAGCGAGTTCAAGAATTGGTTTCAATGATAGGAACGCAATTGGATTCAATATCTCTGCTCCACTCTCTTACATGCTTCTATCCTTGTACGTATGTATGGATGTATGCATACATATACATATCTATATGTACACACACACACACACACACACACACACACACACACACATATATATATATATATATATATATATATATATATATATATATATATATATATATATATATATATATATATATATATAGAGAGAGAGAGAGAGAGAGAGAGAGAGAGAGAGAGAGAGAGAGAGAGAGAGATTCCTTCATTTGGTCTACCTTGATCTAGAAATGCTACCAAGCTTGATTATAGAGATTAGATAAGTTAGCATGGTGTGAAGAGATGAAATCTAAGAGAATTCAATGTAATAATAATTATATTTTTTTATAGATGGAGTGAGTTCTAGAATTGGTTTCAATGATAGGAACGCAATTGGACTCAATATCTCTGCTCCACTCTCTTACATGCTTCTATCCTTGTACGTATGTATGTATATGTACACATAGTACACACACCCACACACACACACACACACACACACACACACACACACACACATTTATGCTTGAAGTGAAGATTTGTCACATAGGTCTTGAGACATCATGATATGTCCCAATTATGTCTATATGTACACATAGCGTGCGCTCACTCTCTCTCTCTCTCTCTCACACACACACACACACACACATACACACACACACACACACACACACACACACACATACACACATATATATATGCTTGAAGGAAAGATTTGTCACATATATCTTGAGTTTGTCACATTTGTCACAGAGAGGTATCTTGCTATTGTTCCAATACAGTAACTATGACATTCAAAGTTTCTATGCTCCCTCGTCCCCCCCTCCCAAACCCTCTAGTTGAAGTGACTATCCGAGGTGGACATTTAAAAAGGAGAAGCGAACTCCTTTTTCTCATTTTTTTGAAAAGAAAAATATAGATGGCTATGATTGGTCTGCCTCTCTCTCTCTCTCTCTCTACCATCGGATAGATATTTGAGATCTCATTGGATATTCCTACAACATTTCAAATTCTCCTTGTATCAAGACGTGTGTGTGTGTGTGTGTGTGTGTGTGAGAGAGAGAGAGAGAGAGAGAGAGAGAGAAGATGAAACAAAAATAACTTTATTCTTACCGATGTTGTGAGATATATCTTTTGGGATTGTTCCGAATGGCATTAAAAAATTTCTTCTTGTTTATCTTCTCTCTCTCTCTCTCTCTCTCTCTCTCTCTCTCTCTCTCTTCCTTCTCCTCCTCCTCATAGATATTGACTTTTGTTGAAGGCTTGTCTTGTAACTTTTAAAGTCACTTTAGATTGTTGCTGCACACGAGCATTTTGTTATGTCCTCCTCTCTCCTCTTGCGTCATTTGTTGGACTTTGCATTTCAACACATTAAATACTGCACTTGACAATTGTCCTCTCCCCCCCTCCCTCTCTCTTGTTGATTTTAGATTGGCACACTTACCTGCCAAAATTTAAGGAATTTATAGATTTTAAAGCATGGCCCACATGTTAACTCTTAAAAATAAAAAGAAAAAAATATCCAAGAATTGGTAAAAGGTTCATCAAGTGGGAAATCTCTCTACCCATTTGTGGTGTTCACCCTCGTTGATTTTAGATTGGCACCCTTACCTGCCAAAATTTAAGGAATTTATAGATTTTTGAGCATGGCCCACATGTTAATTCTTAAAAATAAAAAGAACAAAATGTTCAAGAATTGGTAAATGGTCCATCAACTAGGAAATCTCTCTACCCATTTGGGGTGTTAATGTGAGGGTTGGTCTTTGTCGGGTATTTAATCCATTTTCTACGGGTGAAAAACTTTAGCTATCCTTTCAAAAATACACTAATGCCAAAAAATAATATCTTGAAAATTTGAAAAGTGCGTGAGCTCAACGGTAAAATATTTCTTTCTTTCTCTCTCCCTCATAAATGTACATGTCATGCACACATGCAATGTGATGGTCTCTCTCTCTCTCTCTCTCTCTCTCTCTCTCTCTCTCACACACACACACACACACACACACACACACACACACACACAATGTGGTGGTCTCTCCCTCTCTCCCTCTCTCTCTCTCTCTCTCTCACGGTCAATAATGTGGATAACGTTCCCTGCATTTGCATGTCATGCATGTCCTCAAAGCGAGACAACCCCAAGTCGACTTTAGGCGAGCTTTTTTCTTTTTCTCAAGCTCTTTAAAGAAATACATATTTCCAAAATTTTCTAAAACATATCAATATTGGTCTTGGAAAAAGCCCCTTGATAAGATAAAACCAAATATGTCTTCAAAAATTACATTTCCATTAAACAAAAAAAATCACTAAAATTTTTCTTTTTTTGTTATATCTTCAAAAAGTAAATTTGCATAGTAACAAAACCTCCACTAAAGTTATCCCCTTTTTGTTATGTGCAATCAAACTTCAACATTTATTTTATGTGGAATAAAAAGTCTCTTGATTTTACATTTGAAAAGGCTTGTCACTTCTTACATTTGAAAAGGAAAAGGCTGTCATTTCTTACAATCTTACCCTTTACTTTGCTTTTACATTTTAGATTAGATGGTTTGTAAGGTGTTTTTTGAAATGAACCAGGGAGTGACACGTGGACGCCCTCTCCTTCCTTGAAAATTTTAAGTTGCATTATAAAGAGTATAGAAGAGGAGCAGAAAGAGTATCGCACTGTGTTTTGAGCTTACTTGAAGAAAACCTTTAAAATTTTCATAACGAAAGAAATAAATAGTTGTTTAGCTTTTTCCAAGTTGGGAAGGTTGACATAGTTCCCAAATTCCATCTTTGGCTCATATTTGAAGCTTGACAATCCCTTTCTACTGCTGCAAATATTTCTCAAGACACACCTATTTATCCTTCTTGTAAGTATATGTCATAAAACCTATCCTCAGACTTAAAAGTCTGGTAAGCCCTTGAGTTTAAACTTAGTAACTTAAAAATGAAATTTAAAACTCATAACCAATCCAGTCAATGGATGCTAACTTTTGTGGTCCCACATGGCCAAACATGAGCTATTGTGTTTTTTCTATAATTACATGTTAAAAAAAGTCACATTTTGGTAGAGATTGTGATTTCATTTTACTCTTAAAATGCTATTTGATGATAGATCACATAAAGGGATTTTATTTCACAGAAGGATATCACATTATAGAACGACAATGCGCATTTCTCCACTATAAATGTTTAATCTTCTATCTTCTAATATAAACTTCTATAAATTTACACTAACAAAGTTTCAGTCCACCATATGAATGGTCTTAAGTTGTTAGGGGTTTTTTGTAAATGTGTGTTTATAAAATGTCCTTAAGTTGTTAGGGTTTTTTTTTAATGTGTGTTAACTAAAATCTTAATGCAAATTCAAACTTGATTGAAAAGTATACATTTATATTCTACTTTCAAAGCACTATCCAATGAGAGGTTGCCTAGAGGGATTTAGAGTTAACAACCATGATAACATATTATTATTTTGAAACATGCCAAAGAAAATGCTTAAAATAGTAATCCATCCTTTGTATACTCAATTGACATACGTATGGGTTTGTCTTAAGTATTGAATGCAAAGGACTAAAGATGCTTATAAAAATATGAGATGAACATTACAAAGATGGCACTTATTACTTATATTAGAAGATTAACTTCATGTATTCACTAGGGATAGAATACCAACAACAAAAATACCTCTTACTTAGTTTTAACTACATTCATTTATAATCAGACCAAAAAGTCACACAATTTTGTATACTTTTTGATATTGTAAAGTACTCTATTTATCGCCAATAAGTCCTATCACAATACGACATATAGCTCAAAGTGAAAGTTGACGTGCGACTCGAGAAGCAATTGTTCCAAAATCTCCTTCTATTGCTTCAAATGCTCCTATAAAAAAGGAAAAAAATATTTAAAAATTGAGTAGTTTTTAAATATATACACTATAAAACGATTACAAAATAGAAGAAACAAAGATTTTGTTGTACCATAGCGATATAGCATATATGTTGGTGGCGTTCAAGGTGGAGGCACATAAAAATTGTAATGGTAAGTCGACCATTTGTAGCCACCATAACATACACAATCCTCTGGCACACTATACCCCAAATAGGATACCCACCACCAATCTTGATTATCTCTTTGTCGTTGCGTCTGGCATACTCCTAGCGGATGTACACCATAGCCATCTGGATAATCCTCAAAGATGATAACAACAAAACACTCTCGAGATGGAGCTTGCCTATTCATAAAATAGTAAAATATGATTCTAATTTAGACTCTAAGATATATATTGTCAGCAATCAATAAATGAATAGAATAGCTTGTGGATATTACCCTGTTTCAATGTCATCTTTGATGCTTAACACTATCTGGGTTGGTGTGTACGGGGCATTCCACCCTCTAGGAACTATACATTTTTAAAGTTTTTTTTATAAAAGTTAGATAAATTTTTTAACATAATAATACAAAAACATATTTTTGATTGAGATCACACATCATTGAAAATTAACATGGAGTCGCATATGCCTCTTGATATGTTATGTCCATTCTAAAGCCAATCTTTATATCCCCAACCATGACCTAAAAAGCAAAAACACAAAGAAGAAAAAAAAAGTCCAATTATAATTAAGTCCAAAAAGAAGAAAAATGAACTCGTTCAATTGGCTCATTCTCTAGTCCTTGTAATGTCAACTACCTTAAGTTGACATTGAATTCATTCAAGTATAAAAAATAGTGCTACCGTGAATTTGAACATGACATGTTTTCCTTAGTGCAATCGAGATATGCCTATATCATTTACGTAGTTAAACACACTTTCGTGTGTCCATAGAGGTATGTTCACATTTATATGCAAAGAAAACAAAAATGACATACCAAACTCATCCATTATCCAATCTTTTTGTTTTAATAACTATAAACTATGCATAGCTATTGGACATACATATTACCCTCTTGTATACAATTTTACCCTCCATGGAATTTTCTTGTGTATACTATTTTATGTGCCAATCTAATTCATCTTTTTAATCATTGAAATTTGATCGATTAATGCATTCTTGCTATCATAAAAATTTCACATCATGTATGACTTCACTTAGGCAAAGGATCATAAATAATTTGTATATGCAAAAGATAAATGCTTTCTAATGTTATGTAACATCTCTTCATGTACTTTTATTTTGCATAAACATTAAATGTTTTAAAGATTTCTCTTCAAAATCCATTTTTACATTTTAAAAAGTTCTTAATAAAATCAATGCTCAACACATACACATAACCCTAACATCAAATCACATTTATATATAAGCCAAAAACATATAGAAAGACAAAAGTACACTAAGTGTCCATTTATACAACCATTATATATACAACTTTTGGATAATAATTGATACATGTCTACATGATTACCGACTTTCATTTCAATTACATGGACCTTCAAATATTTCCACAATTTCATTGCTATTTGAGCAATGTATACCTTTCCATTACAAAACTATCGTTGTTCGCCTCAGTGTAATCTGCGTGACGTTTATTAGTAGAGTTTGCTTCATCTCTAGACTCATTACCAATTACAATTGTAGAGATACATGCTTGTCTAATCATTTGAAGCACCTAAATGAAACATTATACATGCCCATGCAAGAATCCATGTGCTTGCAGTTCATGCCATTGTAGTCTACATTGACATCTATAAAACCTCCTTGTATACAATATTTTGAGTAACATCAAACCTATGTCTTGGATCGCCACCCACTTGCATTGTTGCATCGTTCCTTACATGCACTTTCAAAGCTCTATATGATCTTACTCATGACAAAGCAACATATAATTGTCCATGCGAAAACACAGGTGTATGCAAGTAAAGGCCCAATACATTGAGAGTCTGCCCTTGAGCCTTGTTTATTGTCATTCCAAAGGCCAAGCGTACAGGAAATTGTCACCGCCTCATGTCAAAAGGAAGTTGATGTGAAGGTGGAATAAATGTAATTCTTGGGATAAATACTCTATCACCACACTTATCACCTGTAATTATCTGTGCTTCTATGACCTTTGAATGGAAGTTTTTGCAAATCAATCTAGTTCCATTACATAAGCCTCGTCGAGGGTCCAAATTTCTAAGCAACATAATAGGTGCATTGTGCTTCAATACCAGTCGGTGAGGAGGAAAACCACCACCAAAATTCAAGCTATTGATGTATTCTGTTGTGTAGAGGGGGCAATTCCCATTTGAGGTAGGTACAATATAGTCTGCACTAAGATATTCCACTGGGCTTCTTGGCAACAAATGCAAAGCACACTCATTTATCTTATCAACCTCTTGATTGCGAGGTGCAAGAATAGCACGATCCTTGAAAAAATTGACATGATCAATATTTACATTTACCCCTCTATAAACCGAAGAAATCAAATCCTGCAAACCATTGTTCAATAGCATCTGCTCAGGCAATGTCACTTCCTCGCTGTGTTGATTTCCCTCTGTACAACCATTTCCAATATTCAAAAGCCACTGGCAAAATTCTCGCTCGCAGCTATTGGCTTCACCTTGAAGTACACGCATATTTTGAGTCAAAGAGAGCAATTTTACATGTGACCAAAGCCTCGATCGGCACAATGTTGCATCAACAATATCTTCTCGTGAACCTTTGACTACGACTGGCAGTATTTGTCTAAAATCTCCTCCAAACAATATCACTTTTCCACCAAAGGTATTTTGATTGTGCATTATATCACATAGAGTCCTATCTAGTGCCTCAAATGCATAACGATGTGTCATTGGTGCCTCATCCCATATTATCAACCATGCAAGCCTTATAACCTCTGCCTGAGGACTATTTACGCTAATATTACATGTGCTGGAAGCATTCAAATTGAGTGGAATCTTAAATCGAGAGTGAGCAGTTTGACCTTTAGATAGCAAGAGAGATGCTGTACCTGAGGATGCACATGCCAAAGCCACAAAACCTTCACCACGTAAATGCGAGAGTAAAGCATTATAAAGATATGTTTTACCTGATCCACCAGGACCATCCAAAAAGAAAACTCCACCATTACCATCATGCACTGCATCCAATATAGTGTCATAGGATCTTTTTTGGCTATCATTTAAGGTCCTTTCCATGCAGGCACTTAATGATGCTTGTTCTGACATGTCAAATGCCATGTCTTCGTCCAAAAATCCATTATGTCTGCTTATTGATACTGATATGTTTGGCATAGGCATGCCTTCAAAGTCATGTAGATGCTTTCCATATTGCTGCAAGATCTCCTCAATGTTCAACAATGCCAAGTCATTTGCATGAGTTGACCCCAAGTGCATGTGGCGATGAGCATAGTCTTCGGAAAGTTCGCTAGAAAATCTATCCCAAAGTTCTCTGGGATGCAATGGAGCACAAAATATTAAAATAATCACAAATAAATTTCTTAATTGAGCACTGTTTGTTGCAATGCAGCTTCTCTCAAGCATGCACTCCACTCCTCATCACTTTCCAGCAGTCCTCGAGCAAGGCAAGCCTCTTTGAACGAAGAGTATACATATCCATGAAGAGTACGCAATTCCTCAAAAGATCTACATCCCTTGCAAACTGTCAATAACATACGCAAATAATACTTTTCACCAGCACTGGGACAAATGTTGTACATACGTCCAATAACATTTCCTCTTTGCCTTATTTTTCATCTCTTGCTCCCTGCTTTCCAAACCCACTCGCATGGAAAATCACCATATACTAATGATCGTGCATCTTCATGCAATTCATTAGTTTTGGACCATTCTGTTAGAGTGGTTCTTTGATTTCTATCTTCTCTTAGCAGATCCTGCAAATTGTCTCCATCATTGAAGACCACATTATTTTGCAAAGGCAAATGGACCTGTAACCTTTGTACAGCTGGTTGCTCACTATGCATACCATATGCATAGATACGCCAACATGCCTTTGACGCGGATACATACCTTGTATTCAAGTACAAATTAATCTCATCCATGATACCCTCTGAATCTTGCAAGTGAATAATGGCTCTATCATGTCCCTTGTACACATATTTATAAAGATATTTGACAGCTGTAATTGTTGAGCAAACTTCAACATTTATGTGGGCCTTATATCGCAAGGACAAAAAGGGATTATAAGGCACGATCCATCTACAATCCAGTATGTTTCCTTTGAATATTATAGTACCACTGTTTTCGCGTCGCAATAAGAAGGATACCCATCCTCATCAACTCTAGTTGTAGGTGAGAATCGTTTAGGATAATGGTGTTTACATCTTCCATCCACCATGCAAGGAGCATTTCTATTGAATGCACCACATGGCGCATGAATATTTGAGTGGAATACCACATTATATAGATCAGGAAAAACTATTTTATTGGGTAGCTCTGCACACACAAATCTATCATAATGTGCCACATCAACAGGCTTGAAGCAGCTTTGTAATATTAGAAGTATGTGAGCATGTGGAAGACGTCTCTTTTGAAATTCAATTATAGATACATATCCAGATACCACTCCAAAGAAGGACCTCTTGGTTAGAAATGCCATTAGGTCTTTAAATTTTGCATAAAAGACACGTGTAGTCAAATCCGGTCGATCTTGAGCAGTTTGCCCTGGTAGCAATGCATCAGTGATCTCATCCCACTTCGGATTGCAAGTGAAGGTTATAAACAAATCAGGTTTTCCCATTCTTCTAACAATTTCCATTGAATCTTGATAAAGTTGATGCATAAATCTTGGACCTCCAGTGTAAGAAGAGGGCAAAACAACTCTTCTTCCTGCATCTCTACCAAATACATTTCTTGGAACATCATGAACATTAAGCATGTCAGCAAGACCTTGGTACACTTCAACACGTAGTGTTGACTGATGATCACGTACCCATACTAATCTACACTCTTCAATACTACTATAAGCATCTACTATATATTGTTGTAGCAATCTTCCTCCACGAAGAAGACATTTGTTGCTATCTTCTCGCACTTGAAGTCTAAACGCATAAAACTCACGTTGAGTAATCGTTTGCCTCGTATCTCCTCCACAAAGAGGAATCCCTATATGCCATCCATATTCTCCATTTGGGAACAATATAACATACATCAATGGCATATATGACCTGTGCAAAGTTGAAATTCTCTTAACAACCCCACTATGTGTAAAGATTTGAATATCTTGATGACCAATATCAAGGTCATCACCCCTTGACTAGGCATGATGGCTGCAACTTCACTTGCAATTGGAACAAAATATTGTCTAGAGGTGGCTCGAGTCTCAGCAATAACCATCCTTAAATTGATATGTAGTGTCACTGCTAGATGGTCTCTTACAGTAGAAAGTACACGTGCATATGGATTATATACATGCATCATATGTTGTAATTGATGCATTACTCGAGAATCTAATGAAAAAACTCCTTGTAACCTATTATTCAATTCATGATCTGTGTCATGCACGTATAGTTGTGCATACCTTGGACAATGTTGTTGTGGTGCATTAGGCAATAGAGATCCAATGCGATGAAATGTTAACCCATTGATCCGAAATGTATAAACACCCCCACCTCTAGTGACTTGGTCATCTACATGAGCACCCAAGGATACAAAAGATAAGGAGTTATTGTATGCTCGTATATTTCTTCTAAATGTCTTGTTGTGCTCATCATCATTACTCAAAAGTGTTTCCAAAACCTCTGGAGGGTTGTGCAAAGGAGGCAAGGAAACTTTTCCCAACAATACCTACCTACAAATCCCTGAGAGGTACTTTCTACCTCACACTTCCATAGATATGCATTACAAAAACAACACTAAAAAATCATGCTATCCATATGGTGTAGACTACAATCACCAAAAAGCAATGGAAAAGTATATGGATGATGATTTTCAACTGTGTCTGAATTTATATGGTGTAAGATAGAGCCACATCCAACTCGTATTGCGGATGCATCACCCACCACAAAAGTAGTAGGATTTGTAATTTCTCTTTGGCTTGCATTCACATTGTTTCTTTGACCACCGAAGTCGTTTGTATGTGCTTCTCCTCTTTGCTCTAAAGTCCCACCCTCAAATGTCCTGTGATATTTTTCCATATTTAATGCATTGCATCTCTTTTGGTTTATCATGTATGTCTTATCTCGCGCACGACTACGGCGTATTGAGCGTGTTACACTCAAGTTTTTTAACCGTTGAACTCGAGTTCCAGTAAGAAACCTAGGAGGGCCATACCTGATGTTGTAACAAACGTTTTAAGAAATAAGATGTAGTAAAAGAAAAGGAAGTATTATCTTTCTCTTATCTATGCTTATTAAAGTGCAGTTCTTATAAAAACATCTCAACAAAAAAGTTGCCTTATAAGCTTCATACATTTTTTGTAGCCATGTAAAACCTACATCTAGTAAAGTGTATATATTCATATCTTTTATATCCCTATAAAAGTGCAAGCAAAGGAGACAGTGTAGGTGCAAGCGAGAGAGTAAATGTTGATTTAAAGGCAAGGGTAGGTTTACAAATAGATCAGAGAAGTGGCAACATGGTAGTCAACCTCAGACAACATTAGAAATACTTCAATTTCAAAGCTTCAAAGTCAAGATGTAATTGAGAAGTTTAGGTCAACATGACATGGCATTGATAAACACCTTAGATCAAATTGCCACCAATAAATAAGCACATTATTGCTATAAATATGGGAGAAAACATAAATACATATAAAAATTCTTTTGATTTAATGAGTATAATATGCCCACAAAATGGTGAATTGAAAATTTTCCATGTAAAAAACCTAGGAGGGGACAATCTTGATACCACAACAACCTAGAATATACATTAAAGAGCAGGTAAAAGTGCGAGCATCCAATATTAAGTGCAAGCAAAGGAGAAAGAGTAGGTGCAAGTGAGAGATAAAGCCCAACATTAACTGCAAGCAAATGAATAAGAGAAGATGCAAGTCAAAGAGAAAATGCAAATTTTTAAAGGAATAAGCGAGAGATGTGACAATGTGAAAATTGACTCCAATTAGTGGTAAGAACACTTCAAAGCTCAAAGTTGAGATCAGATCGATTGAGAAGCTCACAATAACATGAGATGAGATTGAGAACCAGCTAGGTTCAACTTCACAAAAATTGATAAGGAAATAATTACTAAATTGATAGACAAAGCGAGTATAAACAAAAATTTATTTTAATTTAGTAGCAATAAAGCATAGAAAGTTTCAATTTGTCACATGAGAATCACCTAGACCATATGGATAGATTGTCCACAAAAGAGAAACCATGAACGATTATTTTTCTCTAGTTCGGCAAAGGCTTTGGCATAGCCAAATGACTTAGCCTCTTTTCTATGGCATTTAATTGATTAACGGCCATCCTCAAAGCTCTAAGATCACTCTCTAGAGTAGTAACTTGCTCCTTTAATGCCACAACATCTTGATTATGCTCTATGGAACATATTGAGAAGTGTTCGATAGACTTGTTTTGAAATTCTTGCATCAAAGAAAAAAGGTCACGTTGATTTTCTCCCAATCGAATAATATCTCTCTTCATGTCCTTCAAAGATGAAATTATCTCCTCTTGAAGACTTTCATCATTGCTAACATGAGATCCTTGGCCTTCTTGTTGAATATCCTCCAAATAACCTTTGCATTGGAGTTGGTTTTCAACGTGGAAAACACAGTCGTCTTCAATCATCCTTAAACATTTTGAAGAATCTTTAGTTTGATCTTGACTCTTAGAGCGTGCAAGTTGCTTTACATTCCTAATAGTATTATGCTTGGGAAGCATTGGCATGATGATGACCTCATTGGAATTGTGTGGCCCTTCAGCAACAATACCTAGGGAAGAATTGAAAGGGATATCAATGTCTACAACAGAAAAAAAAACTTCTTAAATTGTCAAAAATATCATCTTTATATCCCTAACTCAATCTATGGAGTAGTTTGCACCTTGGATTTGGTCCCCTGCGCATGCAAGTTGCTTTGCATCTCTTACATTAGCATGCCTTGGAGGGGTTGATAAGATAACCTCATTGGGATCATATGGTTCGTTGACAAAAGCAGCTGAAGTTCTTGATGTATTGAAAGGATTTTCCATCACTGAAAGAATTTTTTTTTATAATGTTTCTTCTTCGCAATTTGATAAACAAAAGGAACAAAAAAGATTCATGGTGTTTTTCTTTTATTAAGGATTCATTCTAAAAAAAATCTTATACATTCTACCAAAACTACATAACACCACTCTCCTATACATTGATTCGACATATTATCACACATGGGTGTCACATTACATGGCTTTCTAGATGACAGCGGAAGAAGAAGGCATACCTTCGTTTAACGACTCTCAAGAACTTTTCTTGGAAATGGTGTGTTTGTGCAAGGCAAGACAATAAGGGTAGGGCCACGAAGCTATGGGCTTCTCTCCAGATGCAATTACCTACCCTTGCATTTGAAAGGCATGTGGCACTATGCAAGACACTTATATGGGAAGAATAATTCAATATTATTAGTCAAAGGCTCTTGAAAGAAGAGGTCGTTCTTGCCAATGCCTTGGTTGACATGTATGCCAAATGCGGTGTACTTCAAAAAGCACAAAAAATGCTTGAGGAGATGCCTTTTTAGCATCGTGTCTATTGGACTTCATTGATTAATATATATATATATATATATATATATATATATACTGAATAGGGGCAAGGCTAAGAAGCACAAAAAGTGTTTGAGGAACTACCTCTCCAAGATGCCCTCTCTTAGAGTGTTATGACTGCGGGATATGAAAGCTCTGGGCTGATTTTAGAGGATGCAAAGTGAGGGCATCACTAAAAATGCAATCACTTACGCTTCCATCTTCAAGGCATGTTGCATCACTCGGCAAAATAGTTCGCAATGATATTGTTACTAACGTAGATGAAATTACCTACACTTTTGTTTTGAAGATATGAAATTCACGATCATATTTGGTCAGCATGTATGCCAAATATCTTCCTGCTTCACAAAACATAAAAAGTTCTTGAGGAGATGCCTGTTCAAAATGCACTCTCTTGTAATGTTTTAATTATGGGATATGCCCAACAGTGGTAGGGCCAGTAAGCTCTGGGATATTTTCAAAGCATGTGAAGCAATTCTCTATAGGTGCAATTACCTAGGCTTGCATTTGAAAGGCATGTGACACTACGCAAAACACTTATATCGGCAAAATAATTCACATCGATATTATGAGTCAAAGTCTCTTGATAGACATGGTGATGCAAGTGAGCAAAGCAGTAAGAGAAATAGCAAGCAAGAGAGACAAAGAGGGAGTGCAATGCATTGACCGACATGCACACCAAATGTAGTGTCCTTCAAAACACATAAAAAGTATTTGAGGAGTTATTTCTCTGTTATGTTGTCTCCTAGAATTCATTGATTATAGAATATGCCAAACGGGGGCAAGGCCAGGAAGCTCTAGGTTATTTTCAAATGATGCAATGCAAAGCAAATTCCTCTCTCGAGATGCAATCACTTATACTTGCATCGTGTTTTGAAAGAGTGTGCCACCGCTCAAGATGCTGATACGGGCAAAAGAATTCACCATGATATTGTTAGTTAGGGACTGATGAAATAAAACGTTGTGCTTGGCAATGACTTGGTCAACATGTATGCCAAATGTGGTGTTTTCAAAACTCACTTGAAGAGCTACCTATCCGAGATGATGTGTCTTGCAATTCATTGATTGCAGGATATGTTAAATAGAGGCAAGGCTTGAAAGCTTTAGGGTGTTTTCAGAATATGCAAAGCGAGGGAATGTCTCCACATGCAATCACTTACACTTGTATCTAAAAGGCATATTTCATGTATCCAAAAGGCATATTTCACCACTCAAGATGCTAATACGGACGAAGGAATTCACAATGAGATTGTTAGCCAGCGGATGTTGAAAGAAAACATCCCGAAGGTGTGTGCCACCACTCAAGATACTCATACAGACAAAAGAATTCACGTTAGTCAATAGCAATTGAAAGAAAACGTTGTGCTTCGCAATGTCTTGGTCTATATGTATGCTAAATGTGGTATCCTTCAGAAAGCACAAAAATTGCTTGAGGAGACACTGTTTGGGCTGTTGTCTTTTGGAATTCATTGATTGCATGATATATGATATGTTGAATGCGGACAACACCAGGAAGTTTTGAGCAGATCTTACCGGATGCAAAGCAAAGGCATATCTCTAGATGCAATCAATTACTCTTGCATCTTGAAGGTGTGTGCCACCGCTCAACATGTTGACATGGAAAAAATCATTCACGATGAGATTGTTAGTCGGGGGCTACTAAAAAAAAAGGTACATATACCTACACTTTTTTTACTTGAATGCATGTAGCACTACGTAAGAAATTTAAATATGCAAAAGAATTCAAGATCATAGTTTTAGTCAAGGGATTTTGAAAGAAAATATTGTGCTTTGCAATGCCCCAGCCAACATGATTGCCAAATTTCATCTACTTCAGAAATGACAAAAAGTGCTCGAGGAGTTGCATGCCCCAAATACCCTTTCTTGGAGTGTTTTGATTGTGGGATATGCCCAATAGGGGCAGTGCCAGGAAGCTCCGTGTTGTTTTCAGAGTATACAAAGTGAGGCCATCTTTTGAGATGCAATTACCTATGCTTGCATTTTGAAGGCACGCAAGACACTGATATCGACAAAAGAATTCACAATTATATTGTTAATCAAGGGTTGATGAGAAAAGATATAATGCTTGAAAATGCCTTGGTCGACATGTATGAGAAATGTGGTGCAGTTCAGAAAGTACAAAAGTTTCTTGAGGAGCTGCCTGTTCGAAATGTCCTCTCTTGGAGTGTTCTGATTGCACGACATGCCCAATAGGGGTAGGGCCAGGAAGCTTTGGGCTTATTTCAGAGGATGCAAAGTGAGGACATCTCTTCGGATGCAATTACCTATGCTTGCATTTTCAAGGCATGTGGCACTACGCAAGACACTAATATGGGCAAAACAAATTCATGATGATTTGTTACTCAAGGGTTGTTGAATGAAAATGTCGTGCTTAGCAATGCCTTGGTCAATATGTATGCCAAGTTTGGTGTACTTCAAAAACCACGGCCTAAGTGCTTAAGGAGCTACCTGTCCGAGATGTTGTCTCTTGTCTCTTGGACTTCGTTAATTTTAGGACATGCCAAACAGGGGAAAGTCTAGGAAGCTCTAGGCTATTATCAGCAGATGTTAAGCGAGGGAATCTCTCTAATACTCTTGCTTCTCGTGGTACCACTCAAGCTGTTGATACATGCAAAAGAATTCGTGACGATATTGTTAGTTAGGGGCTGCTCAAAGTAAACGTGATGTTTGCCACCTTAGTTGACATGCATGCCAAATGTGGTCTGTTTCAAAATGCAAAAAAAAAACACTTAAGGAACTTCTTGACCGAGATGTTGTCAATTGAAGTGCATTGATTTTTGGATATGCCTGTTAGGGGCAAGGCCAAGAATCTCTAGGTTGTTTTCAGCAAAAGCACTGCAACGACATCTCTCCAATTGCAATCACCTATGCTTGCATCTTGAAGGCATGTGGCACTACGCAAGATGGTGATATGGGCAAAAGAATTTGCATTTGCATGATATTAATATGCCAAATGTTGTGCTTAAGGAGATGCCTGTGTGGGATGATGTCTCTTGCAGTACATTGCTTTTTCGCTATGCCCAACAATGGGACTACAAAGCATTGTGTTGCTTGCAATGAATGCGAAGTGAGGGTGTCTCTCCAAATGAAATTACCTATGCCTTGGTCTTGAAGGCTATGATTACATCTTGAAGGGATGGGCCATTACGCAAGATGCCTACACCTATGCCTTGGTCTTGAAGACTATGCTTATATCTCAAAGGGTTGTGTCATTACACAAGGTGGTGAAATGGGCTCCAATCCTCGCCTAGATCAAATATCCATGTTTCTCCTAATCCGGGGCCTAGATCAAATTCTCTCTCTCTCTCTCTCTCTCTCTCTCTCTCTCTCTCTCTCTCTCTCTCTTTCTCTCCTCAAATCTCGGCTCATTTTCAGTGCTCGAAAAAAACTTTTTTTCCAAAAACTTGGCAAACCTACATAAGTGGAACAACAAAGGTAAACTGACAAAATTTGAAGGTTTTTACACCAATTTTTTCAAAATTTTGTAGGTTTTCCCACCTTCAAATATAAAATTTAGAGGTAAATTTCAAAATTTGTAGATGGGATTACGCTAAACCTAGGTTTTTCTCGAGCACTGCGAGTCATTTTACAAGATGTAATGTAAAGTGAGGGCAAAAGAATTCAAGATGATATTATCAATCAGAACATCAGCAATTTTTTTGGTTGATAAAAGACGTTTTGCTTTTCAAATCCTTCATCAACATGTAACATGTATGCCAAATGTGTTGTACTTCAAAAGACACAACGTTTTTTTTCCCTGCATTCCATTGCCTTTATATAAAAAAAATGTGGTGTACTTCAAAAAAATAACCAACTGCGCATGCGTACTGCCAAACCATTTTAAACAAATGGCTTACCTGTGTTTAGACGACCACCTGAGCAACGGCAGCAGTGCTTCGAGCTCCACGTTCCTGCATCAACCCGCTCTCTCTCTCTCTCTCTCTCTCTCTCTCTCTCTCTCTCTCTCTCTCTCTCTCTCTCTGTGCATGCCCAACTTCCAATACCCACGGGCTGCAGACACGGCGTGGAGTTCGGCCAGAGGATGGGCTGCAGACTTCGAGCTCGGCAAGAGGATGGGCTGTAGCACCGCGCTCCATAGAAGGGCCTGCCAACCACACTAAACTCTCTCTCTCTCTCTCTCTCTCTCTCACACACACACACACACACACACACACACACACACACACACTCATGTTCACCTCAACCTTTTGCAGGTGCCACTTCAACGTGCAGGTGTTGCAACCGGGCAAGTGGCAGAGCAAAGCCTCGGGCGATACAGTAGGAGGACGATTGTAGCTCGAAGGTTTTGTAGAGAGAGAGAGAGAGAGAGAGAGAGAGAGAGAGAGAGAGAGAGAGAGCTCCACGAGATTGCCCGCCCTCTTTTGCTATGATGAGGGTGCCCACCGCTCCTTCAATGACCCTTGGTCCCCACGTTCCTCCAACGTGGCCAGCCAACAAGGATGCAAGGAGCTCTTAGCTCGGGCTGGATGCAATGAGCTCTTAGCTATCGCCACGTGGCAGCTCCCTTTGCAGCGCTCATTAGATATAGTTAGGAAGTTAGGATATATATATATATATATATATATATATATATATATATATATGTGGAAACACATGGATGTCACCTTCTGGTCTCATAGCTCATTTTGACCTCTTAAAGACGCTAATATAACTCTCTCTCTCTCTCTCTCTCTCTCTCTCTCTCTCTCTCCTCCCTCCCACCCCCAAGGTAGTAGACTTCTAGATTCAATTTAGCATTGCAAGTGAAGGTGGTTGCATCTCCCAAGAATGGGGGAAACCCTATGCTTACGACCCATGCCTTCATTCCGTGGAAGGAAACATGCACCGTGTTGCTCGAGTTGCGGCTTCTATTGCCTCTATAGTTGGTAGATAATCAATTCAGCTTCCACCACCTCTCTCTCTCTCTCTCTCTCTCTCTCTCTCTCTCTCTCTCTTGTCTCCCCACCCTAGCCCCCTAAAACAATTGGAAGCTGGCACCCTTACAACCAAAGTCATTTTATAGACCTTGTTGTTGGGCTGTCATCTCTATCGTGCAAATGTTACCTTTCCCACCTTATGCCTTAGCCTTAATTAGTGGGTGGCAGGCTACGGGACATAACGAGTTGTGCTTGTGAAAGGCTGCTTGGGTGGTGCTTGTTGCATGCCCCCAAATTCCCAATGCTCTCATTTGATCCTGGTGACGATACCCTTCTCTCTCTCTCTCTCTCTCTCTCTCTCTCTCTCTCTCTCTCTCTCTCTCTCACACACACACACACACACACACACACACACACACACACACACATGTTGTTCCTATGTCGCTTTGGCCAAGCTGCAGGGAACACTCGCCTGAAGTAGGAGGTGTTGACACGTGTCTGGGGGAGGGGCCAAAATCCCTTCCCTCATTATAGATATTATAGATAATGAAAAAAACATAACGAAAGACTGAGAAATTTACCATGGGCAAGTCAAAAAACGAAAAGCCAATAGGAATTACCTTATTACAAAAGGTCTTTTTTTTAACATTATCCACAACCTTGATTTGAGATGAGATAAAATAAAAAAATAATTACAACGTTAACCATGCTTTAGTTGATCCATGGCATCCATCTATACTATATATAATGGATCTTAAAATTTTTGAGGAAGGAGAAGGCCTCCACACGTCAGCTCTTGCACTGCTTGCACGAAACATGCACAGACTTCTATACTATATATAATGGAGCTTAAGAGTTTTGAGGAAGGAGAAGGCCTCCACAAGTCAGCTCTTGCAACACTTTTACAAAACATGCATGGACTTCCTGAATGCTATTCCCAACGTTGTGTGTTTTGATTTCCATGCACTCCTTAAATGCACCTTGTTGTTTTGTCGTTACAAGTTGCAACTACGCCCTTGTGTGTAGGAGAGAGATTGCGATTGGAAACTAGAACCTTTGTGTTGGTATGTATGAGAGAGAGAGAGAGAGAGTATATGAGAGACATCACGACTTGCAGGGAGTTGGGACTGCCGCTTGGTGACTCTCACGAGCAATAGAGGGTAGAAGCGATGGGCAGTTTGCTCATAACCCATCCATGTGCCAAAATCGCACCCATGTCCATAACCTGCAATGCCTCCAACATTTCAAGAGCTTCTCATAGCATTGTCCAGTTGTTGGTGAGCCTTGAGGCCATTTCTGTGTGTGAGCCCTATTAACACCCTCTCTCTCTCTCTCTCTCTCTCTCTCTCTCTCTCTCTCTCTTTCCCCCTGTGTGTTGGCAGTTGTTGCATAATTATGAAGAATAGTGACATTGTGAAAAGGAAAAAAGGCAAGGATCAAAGGGAGAATTACCAAAATTGGGCTTTTCCTCTTCTTCGTCGTCATAGCAACACGGGGTCACATACTAGTAGGACATAATGACACCAGTTCAACTACAAGTTAGCCATCACAACTAGTAAATACAAAGGGTAGACAAAACCATCACCTGTCGCAACCCACTCAAGACCAACCTCAACATTGAGGTGCAGTTGGATAGGAGTAGCCAAACACCTTTGACTACAGGATTTTGTGGGGAGACTTGGACCATCACTGGAAACATTTGAGCAGCCAAAAGAGGATAGACTAGCACCAATAAAGAAGACGAGGGCAAGCGGCCCTTGGTGGAAGCTAGGGGCCAATTCTAAGCAACATGAAACTCCAACACTGCTTGCATTTGTAGAATTTTGTGCTTAACAAATGTGATAACCAATTTACCATGTGTCATGATTATCTCTTCTCATTTCAATTTTTTTTTTTGTCATACTCACAATTTTAAGTGGTATAGTTAAATTATCTCTTAAATGAATGTATAGTAATCCTCAAGCATAATCTCATAATCTGTGCCTCAACACCGTTGTTTTTTTTTTTTTGTGCAAAACTAACAATTGTGAGTGAATTATAGTGAACAGCCTCTAGCACCATTGTTTTCTTGAAAGAACTTCTAGGTAATAGTTTTTCTCATCCCTGTTTTTCTTTGTTCCAAACTCACAACAGTGACTGCATGAATTGTATTTACAAAGATAAAGTACAAAGAAACCTCAAGCTCATGACAAGCATGAAGGGCTAATTGGTTACAATGGATAACAAATGGGCTACCCTACAAGGCAAACAACAATAATAGGTTAGTTTTGTCAAGTCAGAACAGCATTGCAAGCCTAAACCCAATAATCAAAGGTCTTTCTTTTCCCTATGTAGACAATGAGTTTCTTGCTTTCACTTACTATTTTGATGAAGCTTGCACTAATTAGAGCTTTCTTAATAGCATATGATTCTTGGCCTTCTAGATTTTTTTAAAGTAGCAAAACCTGACAATTTGCATGCATACCAAGAGCTCTTGATTTTTAACCCTCATCCCTTCAAAGAATAGGTCATTCTTGAACAAGCCTATCCTCCATGCCCTTTGCACCCACTTGCACATGTTTTTTGCTAGGCCATAGATAGCCGAATAATCCTTGAAGAGGTGAGGGAGGTCTTCACACGCCAAATTGCAGCCACTACATTTATTGGGGTCGAACCCTCTGGCATGAACTTTCATTCCCGTCGATAGAGCTCCCACTAATACTTTCCATAAAAATCACTTCATTGCCATGGGCCATTGGGGGATCTAGATGACATTCACCACCACCTTCCATCTCGCTTTCTATCACTGCTTTCCCCATTGCTGTTGAGGGGAGAGAACTCATCAATAGAGACCATTAGAGCACGATAAACATCCTTAGTTTGGTCTGCTTAGCTTGAACTCGGAAGCAATTTGATCAATACCTTTCCATCTCCTATTATTGCTATCCCAAAAAAGGGCCAAATTACTTAGACTTCTATTGTCTTTCTAGCTGTGTACCTCCAAAGAGGGATCAATGGAAAATTACCAACTTTAGAGAGCCAGGGGACTAGTGATTGATAGAGTTTTGGAAGTATCTGCTGGTGAGTTCTCGCCATTCTAATGTCTCCGCTTCCTTATTGCATTTTTGAACAAGCTCGCCCGTTAATCCTCCTAGCTTAAGGTTGGACCACCCAGGGGTGGTCATCTTGTTGTGTACATCTAGGCCTTTCCACTAGCCTCCTTGAGAGAAGAGTTTAGCCTTACCAACCATTTCCCTTAGCATAATTGCCCATGGCTGGCCCTTTGTAGAAATTGCCATAAGAAATTTGGCGCATTGGGCCTCTGCATGGGTAACAGGGTTAGTGATCCCCATCCCTCCTTTCTCCATAGGTCTTGCGATAGAATCCCAATGTGCCCACTGCCAAGGCACATGGGTAACAGGGTTAATGATCCCCTTCCATCCTTGCTCCATAGGTCTTGCAGCAGAATCCCAATGTGCCCACTGCCAAGGCACCATATCTTTGGTATTATTTTTCCATAAGAACCTTTTTACTGGTTTTAGGAACTCCTTCCAATGGTACTTGGCTAGTAGAATAGGGCTGGTGAAGGCTATGTATGGGATCAAGAACAAATTAATCAATTTGACCCTGCTAAGGAAGGGGAGCAACACATAATCCCATCTTTGCATCTTGCTCCTAAATTTGTCTAAGACCCATTAAATGTTGGGGTATAAAGCCCAATGTGGTCGCCCAGGTAAGTGGGCGGGCCGCCAGGTACGTACACATATTATTTTATAAAAACCTAATAAGAACTCACTATGCTCTACACATTACAGTAGAGAGAGTTCACCATATCGTCGTGCTCTTCTTCTCGCACTCTCTCTCGCGTCGCACTTCCGCTCGTACTCCTTCAACTGGTATCAGAGCTCAGATCGAGGCTCGGGGCAGGACTGCAGGAAGCTAGAGTCACCTGCTCAGATTGGAGTGAGATTCGACAGGCGAAGACACGGCCCCAAATCCTATGGGTGAGGCTGAAGGGCTTGGTGTTCTCAGAATTTCATTCTGAGGTCATCTCAGCCACCGTTCGGCTTCGACAATGTTCTGCGCAGGCCATTTTTGACTACGTGGTCTCAGCGGGAGCAGATCCGACTCTGCAAATTTGGGATTTCGGACTACGACTGCAAGTGCTGAGGATATCTGCACTTCCAGAGTGCTGATTTGTGGCTGTCTACACAAAAAAGGACGGCTCACAGTTCTTGGAGGCGTGTCACATACGACACGGACGCATCTACACACAGATTGTAGGCGACATCCACTAGTTAACCAGGTAGCTTGTGTTTCCTGCTTGATATTCCAGATTTCATCCTGACATTGCAGGTACTTCCACATGGGATGTATTGTCAGAGATGATGTATGTCTGTTGAGGGTTTGCTGGTTGTGAGTCACGCAGCAAACAACCGCTGCAGCGGTTACAGCATACATTGGGAAATTTGTGGATGTATGACTTTGTGGGACGTCTTTGTACTGTCAAATTTACTGCAGCCTTTGTTGAGGGTCGAGTGAGGTTTTATTGAGCTGGGGGATTCTCGAATGTTGAGATCCTTTCGGTGATATAGGTCTTGGAGCGATCCCTCGAGCACCCTTAGATAGGCAGTTAGAATGTATTGACTGTGAGTTAGATAGTTGGGATTGCATCTTTGCTTTACTGCCGTTGAGGCATTATCACAGTCTATGCTTAGAGGACAGTGACAGGACAGTGAGAGACAATACAGGTGCAGGACAGGTTTACCCACAGCTTACAGTGTTAGAGAGACAGTGGTTTTTTGAGCTGTTTTTGGTCTGTTTTTTGAGTACACCATAGCCATTTTACAAAGGAGACTCTACCAAAATTTTTGCAGAATTTGAAGCTTTCTTGGTTCATTTGACAGGTTGATATTGGTTCAGAGGTCAGTTTACAGGGGAAACTCTGCCGAATTTTTCCCAGGAAAGTAAACTACTGTGAAGCGTAGCTATGGCTGGATCACAGGACACTGCTCTTTACAATATCAAGAAGCTATATGGAACCAATTTCCCATTGTGGAAGAAGCAGATTTGGCACGTTTTGGTACAAAAGAAGCAGATAAAACCTATAAAGCTCAAGGGGATAAAACCAGAAGATATGGACGAAGATGAATGGAGCGAAATGGATGAATTGGCACTTTCTACCATTATGCTGACTTTGGCAGAAAGCGTTTACTTCAATGTAGCAGACGAGATGTCGGCTTATCAAGCATGGTTAAAGCTGAGTGATCTTTATGAGAAGCAGAGTGCAGCTTCACAGGTATACTGGCTTAAGAAGCTTGTTGACTTGAAGATGAAAGAAGGGACACCTATGTCCAATCATATGAATGAATTCAACACAATCTATCGTTAGTTGTCAGCTCAAGGTGTCAAGTTTGATGAGCCTGTTAGAGCTATGTTCCTGTTGATCACATTGCCGGAAAGTTAAGACACTTTTTGCACAGCTTTGAATAATTCTGCACCAATAGATGGTTTGACCATAGCAGGTGTAGAAGGCAGTCTGCTTACTGAAGAAACCAACAGAAAGATAATGGACAAAGGCAAAGGAACAGCCTTAGTTGTCAGGGGAAGGACCAGAGAAAAGGACAAAGGTGGAAAGAGGAATCAGTCTTGTAGCAAGTCCCGTAGTGCTAAAGGCAAGAGTGACATAGAATGCTACCATTGTGGCAAGAAGGGTCACATGAAAAGAGACTGCAGAGAATGGAAATCAGAAAAAGGCAAAGAGAAAGCTGAAGACCATAGTGAGAAGAACAAGTCCTTAGTGAAGATTCAAGAAATAAATGTGACAAACACTGTTGCAGAGGATGATAGTCTAGTGTCAGGAGACATCTACTTCTTGAAGAATACAATGGACTCAGCTCGTCTTACAGCATCTGATGGAAATGCACTGAGTGACTTGATTATAGACTCAGGGGCATCACTTCATGTGTCTCCAAACAAGGAGTGGTTTACCTCTTATGTGACCACTAAAGATCATGTTCGGCTAGGCAATGGGCAGACATGTGAGATCTTAGGTGTTGGAGATGTACAATTGAAGTTTCAGAATGGCTCTTCTTTCACGCTGAAAAATGTGAGACATGTTCCCGCAATTACAAAGAGCTTGATCAACACAGGTTTACTTGATGATGCTGGCTACGTCACCACCTTTGGAAAGAACATGTGGAAGATATCCAAGGGTTCTATGACAGTAGCACATGGAGTAAAGTGTGGAGGACTTTACATGATTTATGTATCAAATGTCTCTAAAAATGTAATCAATGTAACTGAGCAGCCGAACGTTTCTTTGTGGCATAGCTGGTTAGGACATATGTCCAAGAAGGGAATGGAAATCTTGTCTTCTTCTGGTTATTTGCCTGGCTTGTCATTTAATGATTTTGAATTCTGTGAACATTGTCTAAATGGTAAGCAAACACAGCAGCCACATAAGCATAGAAGCAGTAGAAGAGATACACAGTTGACACTTGTTCATAGTGATTTGTTCTTGTTGGGGTATAAAGCCCAATGTTGGTCGCCCAGGTAAGTGGGCGGGCCGCCAGGTATGTACACATATTCTTTTGTAAAAACCTAATAAGAACTCACTATGCTCTACACATTACAGTAGAGCGAGTTCACCATATCGTCGTGCTCTTCTTCTCGCACTCTCTCTCGCGTCGTACTTCCGCTCGTACTCCTTCAACTGGTATCAGAGCTCAGATCGAGGCTCAGGGCAGCACTGCAAGAGGCTAGAGTCACCAACTCAGATTGGAGTGAAATTCGACAGGCGAAGACACGGCCCCAAATCTCATGGGCAAGCCCGAAGGGCTTGGTGTTGTCAGAATTTCATTCTGAGGTCATCTCCACCACCGTTCGGCTTCAACAAAGGTCTGCGCAAGCCATTTTCGACTACGTGGTCTCGACGGGTGCAGATCCGACTCTACAAATTTGGGGTTTTCGGCCTACGACTGCAGGTGCTGAGGATATAGACACTCCCAAAGTGTTGATTTGTGGTTGTCTACACATCGAAGGACGGCTCACAGTTCTTGGAGGTGTGTCACATACGACACGGGCGCATCTACACTCAGACTGTAGGCGACATCCACTAGTGCATGAGGTAGCTTGTGTTTCCTGCTTGATATTCCAGATTTCATCCTGACATTGCAGGTACTTCCACATGGGATGTATTGTCAGAGATGATGTATGTCTGTTGAGGGTTTGCTGGCTGTGAGTCACGCAGCAAACAACCGCCGCAGCGGTTACAGCATACAGTGGGAAATTTGTGGATGTATGACTTTGTGGGAAGTCTATGTACTGTCAGATTTACTGTAGCCTTTGTTGAGGGTCGAGTGAGATTTTACTAAGCTGGGGGATTCTCGAATGTTGAGATCCTTTCGGTGATACAGGTCTTGGAGCGATCCCTCGAGCACCCTTAGATAGGCAGCTAGGATGTATTGACTGTGAGTTAGACAGTTGGGATTGCATCTTTGCTTTACTGCCGTTGAGGCATTGTCGCAGTCTATGCTTATAGGATAGTGACAGGACAGTGAGAGACAATACAGGTGCAGGACAGGTTTACCCGCAGCTTACAGTGTCAGAGAGACAGTGTTTTTTGAGCTGTTTTTTGGTCTGTTTTTAGTACACCAGAGCCATTTTACAAAGGAGACTCTGCCAAAATTTCTGCAGAATCTGAAGCTTTCTTGGTTCATTTGACAGGTTGATATTGGTTCAGAGGTCAGTTTACAGGGAAAACTCTACCGAATTTTTCCGAGAAAAGTAAACTACTGTGAAGCGTAGCTATGGCTGGATCACAGGACACCGCTCTTTACAATATCAAGAAGCTGGATGGAACCAATTTCCCATTGTGGAAGAAGCAGATTTGGCACGTGTTGGTACAAAAGAAGCAGATAAAACCTATAAAGCTCAAGGGGATAAAACCAGAAGATATCGACAAAGATGAATGGAGAGAAATGGATGAATTGGCACTTTCTACCATTATGCTAACTTTGGCAGAAAGCGTTTACTTTAATGTAGCAGACAAGATGTCGGCTTATCAAGCATGGTTAAAGCTGAGTGATCTTTATGAGAAGCAGAGTGCATCTTCACAGGTATACTGGCTTAAGAAGCTTGTTGACTTGAAGCTGGAAAAAGGGACACCTATGTCCAATCATCTGAATGAATTCAACACAATCTATCGTCAGTTGTCAGCTCAAGGTGTCAAGTTTGATGAACCTGTTAGAGCTATGTTCCTGTTGATCACATTGCCGGAAAGTTGGGACACTTTTCGCACAGATTTTAGTAATTCTGCACCTCCAGATGGTTTGAACATAGCAGGTGTAGAAGGAAGTCTTCTTACTGAAGAAACCAATAGAAAGACAATGGACAAAGGCAAAGGAACAGCCTTAGTTGTCAGGGGAAGGACCAAAGAAAAGTACAAAGGTGGAAAGAGGAATCAGTCTCGTAGCAAGTCCCGCAGTGCTAAAGGCAAGAGTGACATAGAATTCTACCATTGTGGCAAGAAGGGTCACATGAAAAGAGACTGCAGAGAATGGAAAGCAGAAAAAGGCAAAGAGAAAGCTGAAGACCATGGTGAGAAGAACAAGTCCTCAGTGAAGATTCAATAAATAAATGTGACAAACACTGTTGCAGAGGATGACAGTCTAGTGTCAGGAGACATCTACTTCTTGAAGAATACAATGGACTCAGCTCTTCTTACGGCATCTGATGGACATGCACTGAGTGACTGGATTATAGACTTAGGGGCATCACTTCATGTGTCTCCAAACAAGGAGTGGTTTACCTCTTATGTGACCACTAAAGATCATGTTCGGCTAGGCAATGGGCAGACATGTGAGATCTTAGGTGTTGGAGATGTTCAATTGAAGTTTCAGAATGGCTCTTCTTTCACGCTGAAGAATGTGAGACATGTTCTCGCAATTACAAAGAGCTTGATCAGCACAGGTTTACTTGATGATGCTGGCTATGTCACCACTTTTGGACAGAACATGTGGAAGATATCCAAGGGTTCTATGACAGTAGCACATGGAGTAAAGTGTGGAGGACTTTACATGATTTATGTATCAAATGTCTCTAAAAATGTAATCAATGTAATCAAGCAGCCGAACGTTTCTTTGTGGCATAGCCGGTTAGGACATATGTCCAAGAAGGGAATGGAAATCTTGTCTCGTTCTGGTTATTTGCCTGGCTTTTCATTTAATGATTTTGAATTCTGTGAACATTGTCTGTATGGTAAGCAAACACAACAGCCACATAAGCATAGAAGCAGTAGAAGAGATACACAGTTGGCACTTGTTCATAGTGATTTGTGTGGACCTATGCCTAACTTATCTCTAGGGGGAGCTTCTTACTTTATGACATTTATAGATGATTACTCGAGGAAAGTATGGGTTTACTTTCTCAAGCACAAGGATGAAGCGTTTAGTGTTTTCAAAACATTTGTGACACTTGTGGAGAATCAGAGTGGCAAGAAGCTTAAATGATTACGCACTGACAATGGTGGAGAGTATGTTTCAAAGGCCTTTCAGGACTTTTGTGAGTCAAAAGGTATAAAACGTGAACTTACTGCTCCTTACAATCCTCTTCAAAATGGTGTTGCTGAGAGGATGAATAGGACCATACAAGAGAAGGTCAGAAGTATGTTGTCTAATGCACAGCTGCCAAATGGGTTTTGGGCTGAAGCTGTATCAACAGTTGTTCATCTTGTAAATAGATCTCCTAGCAAGGTTTTGCACAAGGATTCAGTGCCAGAGATGGTATGGTCAGGCAAAATGCCCTCATACAAGCATCTCAGAGTCTTTGGCTGTGAGGCATATACTCACGTTCCAAAGGAATTTAGGAACAAACTTGAGCCAAAGAGTAGAAAGTGCATCTTTCTAGGCTATGGTAATTCTGGTGAGATGGGGTACAGACTTTGGGATCCCGAATCTAGAAATGTTGTCCGCAGCAATGATGTTCACTTTAATGAATCCAAATATCATTCTAAACCAGAGAGGGTTGAGGAGATTAGAAGAGTTGTCTTCCAAGAATATGGACCTGCACGTGCAAGACAAAATGTCAGGGCTCAAGAGGAGCAAGGACAGGATAGAGTGGAACCACAGGTTGTGGCTGAGCCTGAGCCACCTATTGTGCGTAGATCTGGACGTGTCACGCGACCTCCTGATAGGTTTGTTCCATCTATGAACTATGTCATGTTGACTGATTGCAATGAGCCTTCATGTTACAAGGAAGCAGTGCAAATGAAGGACTCCGGGAATTGGCAATTGGCCATGCAGCCAGAGATGACAGCTCTGCATAAAAACCAGACATGGAAGCTAGTTAAATTACCACGGGGCAAAAAGGCTCTACCTTGTAAATGGGTTTACAGGTATAAGATCACCGCTCATGATAGTCAGCCAAAGTACAAAGCAAGGCTTGTTGCCAAGGGCTTTAAGCAAGAACAAGGCATTGACTTTGATGAAGTCTTCTCTCCGGTGGTCAAGATGACTACATTGAGATGCTTTCTTGCATTGGTTGCCATATTAGATTTGGTGTTGCACCAAATGGATGTCAAGACAGCGTTCTTGCATGGTGATTTAGATGTGGAAATTTACATGCAGCAGCCAGAAGGGTTTGTTGAGAAAGGCAAGGAAGATTGGGTATGCTAGTTGTTAAAGAGTCTTTATGGCTTAAAACAATCACCGAGGGCATGGTACCATAAATTCCACAAGTTTATGCTTTCTCAAGGCTACAAACGTAGTGAGTTTGATCACTGTCTATATACAAAGAAGGCTAAGGACGGCAGTTGGCTGATCCTTATTTTGTATGTGGATGACATGTTGATTGCTGGCAAGCACTTGGAAGAAATTTCAGCTTTGAAGTCAACGATGGCAAAATCGTTTGACATGAAAGACATGGGTGAGGCAAGTCATATACTTGGTATGCGCATTGAGAGAGACAGATCAAAGAAGTTGATTTGGTTATCTCAAACAAAGTATATTGACAAGGTTTTGCAACGTTTCAATATGGAGAAGGGAAAGGCATTGAGTGTTCCATTGCCACCATATGTGAAACTTAGCAAACAAGATTGTCCTGTGTCTGAGGAAGAATAGACTGAAATGGATAAGATTCCATATGCGTCTGTAGTGGGTAGTTTGATGTATGCAATGATTGCTACTCGCCCAGACATTGCATTTGCAGTGGGAGTAGTAAGTCGATACATGTCAAACCCAGGCAAGAAACATTGGGAGGCAGTGGAAGGAATATAGAGATACCTGAAAGCTACAAAGAGTATGCGTATATGCTATGGGAGTCAGAAGCTAAGTGTAAAGGGTTTTACAGACTCAGATTATGCAGGTGACTGAGACAACTGAAGGTATACGTCAGGGTATGTCTTTACATTGGCTGGTGGAGCAGTATCATGGCGTTCTAGATTACAAGATTGTGTTACTCAGTCTACTACAGAGGCTGAATATGTTGCAGCATCAGAGGCATGCAAAGAATCAATTTGGCTTAATCGACTAGTAACAGATTTGGGAATCAAAGAAGAGATGCATGTGTTATATTGTGATAGTCAGAGTGCTATACAATTGGCTCGCAATCCAATTTAGCACTCAAAGACAAAGCATGTGGATGTGAAGTATCATTTCATCAGGGAAATGCTCGAGGATAAGCAACTTCAGCTTGTCAAAGTTCACACCACAGAAAATCCTGCTGATTAAATACAAAAGGACTTCCCTCAGAGAGCTTTGCATATTTTCGCAAGCAGTTAGGTGTAGGGTAGTACATCACTTCTCTACATCTCTTGTATATTAGCTTGTATAGTAGCTTCTCTCACACTTAAAGTACCACATTGGACTTTAAGTGGGAGGTTGTTGGGGTATAAAGCCCAATGTGGTCGCCCAGGTAAGTGGGCGGGCCGCCAGGTATGTACACATATTCTTTTGTAAAAACCTAATAAGAACTCACTATGCTCTACACATTACAGTAGAGCGAGTTCACCATATCGTCGTGCTCTTCTTCTCGCACTCTCTCTCGCGTCGCACTTCCGCTCGTACTTCTTCAGTGTGGACCTATGCCTAACCTATCTCTAGGGGGAGCTTCTTACTTTATGAAATTTATAGATGATTACTCGAGGAAAGTATGGGTTTACTTTATCAAGCACAAGGATGAAGCGTTTAGTGTTTTCAAAACATTTGTGACACTTGTGGAGAATCAGAGTGGCAAGAAGCTTAAATGCTTACGCACTGACAATGGTGGAGAGTATGTTTCAAAGGCCTTTCAGGACTTTTGTGAGTCAAAAGGTATAAAACGTGAACTTACTGCTCCTTACAATCCTCCTCAAAATGGTGTTGCTGAGAGGATGAATAGGACCATACAAGAGAAGGTCAGAAGTATGTTGTCTAATGCACAACTGCCAAATGGGTTTTGGGCTGAAGCTGTATCAACATCTGCTCATCTTATAAATAGATCTCCTAGCAAGGTTTTGCAGAAGGATTTAGTGGCAGAGATGGTATGGTGAGGCAAGGTGCCCTCATACAAGCATCTCAGAGTCTTTGCCTGTGAGGCATATACTCACGTTGCAAAGGAATTTAGGAACAAACTTGAGCCAAAGAGTAGAAAGTGCATCTTTCTAGGCTATGGTAATTCTGGTGAGATGGGGTACAGAATTTGGGATCCCGAATCCAGAAAGGTTATCCGCAGCAATGATGTTCACTTTAATGAAGCCAAATATCATTCTAAACCAGAGAGGGTTGAGGAGATTAGAAGAGTTGTCTTCCAAGAAGATGGACCTGCACGTGCAAGACAAAATGTCAGGGCTCAAGAGGAGCAAGGACAGGATAGAGTGGAACCACAGGTTGTGGCTGAGCTTGATCCACCTATTGTGCGTAGATCTAGACGTATCACGCGACCTCCTGATCGGTTTGTTCCGTCTATGAACTATGTCATGTTGATTCATTGCAATGAGCCTTCATGTTACAAGGAAGCAATGCAAATGAAGGACTCCGGGAATTGGCAATTGGCCATGCAGTCAGAGATGATAGCTCTGCATAAAAACCAGACATGGAAGCTAGTTAAATTACCACAGGGCAAAAAGGATCTACCTTGTAAATGGGTTTACAGGTATAAGATCACCGCTCATGATAGTCAGCCAAAGTACAAAGCAAGGCTTGTTGCCAAGGGCTTTAAGCAAGAACAAGGCATTGACTTTGATGAAGTCTTCTCTCCGGTGGTCAAGATGACTACATTGAGATTCTTTCTTGCATTGGTTTCCATATTAGATTTGGTGTTGCACCAAATGGATGTCAAGACAGCGTTCTTGCATGGTGATTTAGATGTGGAAATTTACATGCAGCAGCCATAAGGGTTTGTTGAGAAAGGCAAGGAAGATTTGGTATGCCAGTTGTGAAAGAGTCCTTCTGGCTTAAAACAATCACCGAGGGCATGGTACCATTAATTCCACAAGTTTATGCTTTCTCAAGGCAGTGGGTAGTTTGATGTATGCAATGATTGCTACTCGCCCAGAGATTGCATTTGCAGTGGGAGTAGTAAGTCGATACATGTGAAACCCAGGCAAGAAACATTGAGAGGCAGTGAAAGGAATATTGAGATACCTGAAAGCTACAAAGAGTATGCGCATATGCTATGGGAGTCAGGAGCTAAGTGTAAAGGGTTTTACAGACTCAGATTATGCAGGTGACTGAGACAACCGAAGGTCTACGTCAGGGTATGTCTTTACATTGGCTGGTGGAGCAGTATCATGGCGTTCTAGATTACAAGATTGTGTTACTCAGTCTACTACAGAGGCTGAATATGTTGCTGCATCAGAGGCATGCAAAGAATCAATTTGGCTTAATCGACTAGTAACAGATTTGGGAATCAAAGAAGAGATGCATGTGTTATATTGTGATAGTCAGAGTGCTATACAATTGGCTCGCAATCCAGTTTATCACTCAAAGACAAAGCATGTGGATGTGAAGTATCATTTCATCAGGGAAATGCTCGAGGATAAGCAAATTTAGCTTGTCAAAGTTCACACCACAGAAAATCCTCCTGATCTACTTACAAAAGGACTTCCCTTAGAGAGCTTTACGCATTTTCGCAAGCAGTTAGGTGTAGGGTAGTACATCACTTCTCTACATCTCTTGTATATTAGCTTGTATAGTAGCTTCTCTCACACTTAAAGTACCAGATTGGACTTTAAGTGGGAGGTTGTTGGGGTATAAAGCCCAATGTGGTCGCCCAGGTAAGTGGGCGGGCCGCCAGGTATGTACACATATTCTTTTGTAAAAACCTAATAAGAACTCACTATGCTCTACACATTATAGTAGAGCGAGTTCACCATATCGTCGTGCTCTTCTTCTCGCACTCTCTCTCGCGTCGCACTTGCACTCGTACTCCTTCATTAAATTCTTTGCTTGTGCGTTACCCCAACCCCTAGTGGAGCACCAGGTGTCTAAATATCATACCTTTTGAAACTATCTTACCCGGAGAATGATGCATATTCAATTCTAATCAATTTTTCCAGGATGTTATTGTAGATTGATCTTCCTTTAATGAATCAGTGTTGATTCGGAGTGATAGCCTTATCCAAAATGGGAGAGAGCCTTAGGAAACAGACTTGGAAATAATCTTGTATGCCACATACATCATAGTTTTGGTCACAAGTGTTTTGATTGGGAGCAACTAATTTGCTTTGGAATGGGCTTGATGCGGCCCCTATTGATACCTGAATCCAAGGCACCATGGAAAAGGGAGTGGTTGGCCATTTGCGTGATGGGGGACTTTAAATCGTCCCAAAATTCAAAGAAGAACTCTGTAGTCAGATCGTCCCACCTTGGGGATTTTTCCTTGCCTAGCGCCTTAAGCGCAATAAGCATTCCTCCTCAGTAAAGGGTTTCTCTAGGAGGTTAGCATCTGATTGTGACACCATTTTCTTCACGCTCTTCAGGAGCTTGTCCCTTGCTTCTGCTACTTCAACAAAGTGGTCTTTTGGGTGGCCTATGATCTAGCTTAAGTGACCAAGCATCATATTTGCCATTTCATCTTGGTCCTTCACCTCATTTCCCTCTCCGTTTGCAAGAAGGTGGACCAAGCTTCGTGGACCAAGCTTCGACCTCTCTTGATTTTTAGTGCCCTTAAAAAGTGTGCTTGATTTGCCTCCTTGGTCTGGAGATTAGTTTCCTTGGAAAAAACTTGTGGCTTGTAACCACCTTCTGTGATCAGCTTCAAAGGATGTTCCTGCTTGTTTCTTGATGGTAAGCTATTCAACTTCGTTTTCCAATTGTTTCAATCGCTCCTCCTAAAATTTCTTCAATATAGGGCCTATGGTTTTGATTACTTTCTGAAAGTTCTTGGTAAATGAGTCCCATGCTTTATGGTTATCTGCATTCATCTTCACCAAGCTTGCACAAAGCTTTTTTGGTCATGCTTGTCCATCTTCTTTGCCTTTCCTAAGTTTAATGGAAATTGCAAAGTGATCTAAGAAACATTGAGAAGTTACCCCTTTCATGGCCACGAGAGATGGAATTAAGTCTACTTGGTGAGAGCAGTAGCACTTGTCAAGCCAGGAAGCCATCCCCGCGTATTGAAGGCTAGTGTAAGTGAAACTTGGCATGCTGCTCCAAGGACCCCGACCTCCCACAAGTCCACCAATGCCCACTTCTCACAAAGGCTAAGCCATTTAGATTTTTCTCATCTTAATATAACCTCTCACATATTGTGAGATTTGTTAAAAAAAAAAAAATTTCTAGGTATCACACGTTTCCTTATGTCTTTCTATGTGGCTGCCTTCATAACGCTTGTTTCATGACACGGCCTTCTTACTGCACACTTGCATTCTACCTACTCTCCCAACTCTCCAAATGGCACATGGTGATTGAGGGGGGATAAAAGGCTTGTTAAGTATGGAGCCTGATTTACCCCTTGTAATGTTTTGTATTAAAAACACACATTTGTAAGGCCCCCGTTATTAGGAGAAGCCATCATGTGTGAAGAAAAATCACACACTGATAGCCGTTTTTTGGCTCTTTGTAATTACCACAGTGAGTTACCTCACCCTACCAAAATCACTCAAACACTGTGGCTATCCCTACCATTTCACTGTACATAGGCGTGCGTGAGTCACGGGACTTTTCCCATATCTTCTTAAAAAACCCTCAATTAGCTAGTCATTGGGCTAGTTGAGCCAAAAAAAAAAAAATAAAAAATAAAATAAAATATAAGTATAATTTTGGACCCATGCGCTATGTAAATATTTCTTTATATGTAGGGCCTAAAAAAAAGATTTTTTCATAATTATTTTGGTATTTTATTTAAATATTTCTACCTAGGTGTGTGTGTGTTATTATGCTCTGTACATTGCCTCACCATTACCACAATTTTTTTCTTACCATTTTTCATACTCTTTATTCCATATAGAAATATTTTCATGTAAGCTTCTCTTATATTTGGTGTAACTCCACCCAACAAAAATCCAAAAAAACTAGTTTTATTTATGTGTATATTATTTTTCACTATTTTTGATTTCCCTTCCTACATCTATTTTGTTTTTTTATAAAAAATTAGAACACCAAAAATATATATCTTTTTATGGTAGCTCATAATGAGAGCTCATTAGGAGATTTCTTTTGACCCCTTTATATTTTTTCCACTTATATTATTTATATTTGGCATGTACATATATTTTTTAGACCCCTCAATATTTGATTTTCTTTAGTTGTACTATCACTTATATCCTAATTCTCAACAATATCTTCAATTATAGACCTACCAAATAAGGTCAAGGGTAGGTGGCATGCATACATGCACTATGGGAAGGGCTCACTCTTGGAGGTATTCAAAAGAATCATCCAAAGATAGGGACCCCACAAGGACCTTTGCAGTGGAAAAAAACGATCGGTTTTGCTAAATTTTTTAAGTTCACTTGCTCTCCAAATTTGAAAAGGTGATACAAACAAAAGTTGTAGCTCGTGGGCTGAACTTTTGCCTCTAAATTTTTTCATATTTTTTTGAGCTACGAGATGTTGAGCTATGATTTTTTAGTGGACCTCAATTTTTTCCATGCTATGCAGCCACACTCTCCTCTCATCCACTTTATCATTTTCCTCTTTCACACACACTTCTCCACTCATCATCCCCATCTCTCCACCACTCCTCTCTGCACACTACTCACCTTCTTCTCAACCTTGAAGAATAAGAGAAACCATGGTGAACTCATACCTCCCACACACAATTCCATTCCAAAATTGACCACCTAGTCTCATTTTTCCTCCTCAAAATTAACCCATATCTATCAAAAAAACCAAAAAATTCAGCCTCTTCTCTTAAAAGACAGCATCATGGTGGTTGATTACTCAGCTTCAATTATCTTGTCTCTCAAGGAAGGTCAAGAGTGGAGAAAAAATGTACGGTCAAAGCTAGTGGACCGTCAACAGGCGTCAAAATCGGCCTACTCAAGACACTTGGAGCATCAACTTTGTAAGAAAGCCACTTTTCTTACCTCTTAAGAGTTTTTTCCTTCCTTATTTGTATCCTACATGGATACTCCCATTGTAAATATCCAATTCCATTTGTAAATTAATACTAATCTACTAACACTAACCCACTATGAAAAAGTCCTATCACCTCCATTTCTCTCCTCTCTTTTCCTCACACAACTACTTGATAATTCCAAGCAAAAGAAATTAGATAAATTGCTGAAAATCTATACCCAACCATGGTTAGAGGAGTAAACCTTAGCCTTCAAAATTGCTATAAAGAAGGGTGTAGCTAGCACAAAAAAGGGGGAGCCCATAAGCAAGAGCACTATGCCTATAGCTTGAGAAGCCAAGCTCAACCTCTCTAGAAGGAGCTCTTGAGTGGAAGCTCATTGTCTTATGCATTGTGCATGTGTTGTAATAGGGGATTAGCAAGGGAACTCTATGCCATTGTAAGAGAGAGAGTGATCATTCATTGAGAGTAGGAAATCTATCATTTTTCCTACTAGTGTAAGCCCAACATTTGCTGAATCAAGGAGGGTGGATTTGGACTAAGCTTGGATACTTTGTCTCCCTTCCAACGTGAAGTAATGGACAACAATGATGCGTAAGTGTCTTGTGTGTTTTTTGTTAAGTTCTTGATAGCTTGTCTACTGGTGTTGTCATCAATCTAGCCATAAATCCCGCATACTGTAAGAGGGCCGACAGGGTGGAGAGGACTCCCCTGGCTTTAAGACAGTGATTGGGGTGGCTTTTTTTGTGATGTGTTGTGGTGAAATTACGCAAGTTATGTTGAACAAATACTAATCTCACTCTGATTTGTCATGACAGATTTGTAGAAGGAAATTATTAATGCAACAAGCACCCCTCCCCTTTCTTCTCCCCTCTCTTTCTTAAATATATAGTTGTGTTTTGCTTGATCATTGCCGATACGTTCAAAGCAGCCCGAGCACTATCTCTCTCCCTCCCTCTCTCTCTCTCTCTCTCTCTCTCTCTCTCTTTCTCGTGTTTTAGTGTGTGTGAGAGTGTTTCCATTGGTGTTAGGGTTAGTGTAAATTCCTTGCTTGTTTGTGGGTTGCTCTAACGATTCTCCTCTTTGCGTCCTAGTTGCTCCTCTTAAACTAGGTGGTGCCCTTGTGTAGTTGGGATTTGGCTGTGATTGGTTTGTTGTTGTTGGTTTTTGTTGTGTGTGTTGTGCCCCAGCCCCATTGAGCAGCACGGGAGCCTTGAAGGGTGTCTAGAGGTTGCTCTTCTTGTTTCCCATCCGGACTGCCTCAAATTGGTGCCCCCACGGAGGACGGCCTTGTGTATTTTTGTGTAGAATCAACCTTTAGCATAGTCAAGTAGTTTGCATGAATCACAAAGATTTGTATGATCCTTCATTCCCATTGCAAGGCAAAAAGGTACACATAATTGTTAGTACTAAGTTGCAATTTCAAGTGTCATTCGTAGAATTTTAGGTCCTCTTAGGTTGGCCGAGATAAACGTTTCAGGATCCATTTTCAACAACGAATGGTGTTCATGTTTGGTGCCCAAAGAGCAGGAGAAATTCTTGCATCACCAAACCCTGTCATTCTACCTCTCATCAACTACCACACTTCTTTTGATGTACATGTGTTCATTTTATTTTAAAATGAAGTGCAGCCCGGCAAAATAGTGTGTATGTTTGTTTTTTCTTTGTCCAAGTTGTTACAAGAAACAAAACAACGATCATTTGTTCTAACTGGGAATGTGTGTGCAGTGAAAGTTCAATCCTTAGAGATCTATCTCTATTACCAATTGAGTTGCAGGAGCAAGTAGTAAGGCGTCCCCCTCATAACAAGAGGGTGGTGAAGTTAAGACGGAAGGTCCTACGCGTGGATTCCATTTTCCTCTTGTTGTTGGGCACTAAGGAAGACCGCGCATTCATCCAACTAGTGTGTGCCCTAAGATTGGTAAATAGAGTGAAATTTGGCGTTTGGCGAGTGCATTTCACCATTGAGGAAGACTCTTCAGGAAACTTGCAGCCAGAGTTCATGCTTCATAGACTCACATTTGGTGATTTTTCCCTCATTTGCGTCTTATTAATAGTCTTCCTTTTGCTTTCAACAAAGGAGATAGGGAGCTATTCAGAGCTTGTCTTAATAAAGAGAGCATAGAGAAGATTGCAAATTTGTATAAATTCTCATCCTTCTCTACTTTCTATGACACTTTGTTCATAGAGACATTGTAAATCTCTTTATGCTTTTGAATGATTTAACCATAATCCTAAGGAGTTTTTGTCCAGGAATTTTGTAGCACAAGTGGAGTCTTTAAATCTTGCAAACTTGATTGGACTTGATGAGGATGTTCTTTATGAAATTGTGAGAAGGTTGCCTCACTCCGACTGTGTGGAACTCGAAGGAAAGGAGCTCCTAGTCAATTTCTACTTTCTCACGGCCTTCGACGAGCATGAAGATCTAGTTTTTATACAAACCGCTTGTGCATTGGGCATTGTAGAGCAAGTGCAATTTATCACTTGGGACGTGGTTGCTCTTTTGGATCCAGAAAATGAAGTTCTAGAGATTTCTGTTTATCGCCTTAGCTTTGAAGAATTTCAACCCTTCTTAGAGCTCATCAATAGTCTACCCTTTTGTTTTGATCAAACAAATCGAGACCTTATTGAAGCTTGGATAGCTGAAGAAGAAAAACCTAGAGTGGTATTTTCTCACTTCTTCATTTGCAGGCGAGTGGTTCTAAATCTCTATTGTATCCCTTATTGTAACTCGTGTTGTAATCTTTCATAATAATGGAGAGCCAATGCCAAATGTCTGGATATCCTCTTTTCTTTGGAGAACCTGGAGAGGATGCAGAATTATTTTTAGCAAATTTCAAGATGTCTTGCCGTATCAAGAGGATAGTAACCGATCAAGAACGTGTAGAAATGTTTGAGGTGGTCCTTAGGAAAGATGCTAGTACTTGGTTTGACTCTTTGCCTGAGGAAGTTAAGGGGAATTACACAGAAGTTTTGAATCGTTTTAAGAGATACTTCTTTGATCCCCAAAACACTCAAAAACTATGGCAAGACATTGTTCTCATAAGCAAAAAGACTTAGATGACTACTAATTGTACAAGCAAGAGTTTCTACGTCTTTGGGCTCTATGGATACGAAATGTTGCTAACCTGGTGATGGTGCAGAATTTTTTAAAGAAGGAGAGGTCATAGCCGGACTCTTTCCTGACCTTAAGGTAAAAGTTGAGGCGGGTGCACCTGCTACCTTTGATGCAGCTGAAACTAGGGCTGCTGAGAAATATAGGAAACTCAAGTGCTTAAGGGGAGAGGTTCCAATAGAAAGGTCTTAGACCCAAGGTAAGTCACAAGCATCAACATCTAGGGAGCTTCCTGAGGTAGCGGCTGAAGTGATTGAGAAGTTAAATGAATCTTTAAGCAGCCTGTCAATTCACCTTGCACAAGCTGTAGGTCCAAAGGGACAAGCAAAAGAAGTCTGAAGAGAGAGAGCCACGAACTAGGAGAGTCTTGCAATGTTGGAAAGCGGAGAGTCTGGACATGGGATGTATAATTGTCCTTGGCCCCGTGGAGAGCCAGGGAGACCTAACTTGAATTACCCAGTGAGAATGCAGGAGAAGGAGCTGGTCAACAACCAAGGCTTCTACAAAGGCCAAATGGACCAAGACCACCTCCACAAGGGGTAGAAGGAGTTCCACCTTTGCCAGATCCAAATGTGCATGTGCATGTGGAGAGGTGACAAATTCAAATGAGGTTGACATGGAAGCCAATGGCATTAAAGCGTGGCTGAGGAAAAGGTAAAGAGAAAGAGGGTGTCCCATCACAGAGTGACCATGGACAAGGCGAAAAGGCAAAGGAGACCAAGGAAGCTAAGAGGACTCGACGTCGTATCAATCTCCAAGACTTCCCTCTTGGACATGGTATGGCTCCATACAACCTGTTGGAAGACATGCGAGGTAAGGGTCCCGATATCTCATGGCCTCAGTTTCTTGCATTATGCCCACAAGTTAGGAGGGATTTAACAAAGGCAGTTAGCACTAGGAGAAAGGTAAAAGAGAGTTTTCCTGTTGTAAAAATTGCACATGCTGAAATGAACGAGGATATTACACCTGTGCTAGATTGTTACATAAAAGGAAGATGGGTTAGGAAAGGTCTAGTGGATGGGGGTGCACAAATTTGCATCATGACAGAAGGGCTCATGCAAAGACTAGGCATGCACATCCATGAGACACCTGAAATCAAAGTGAAAATGGCAAACAATAGCAAGGCTAGGTGCGTAGGCATTTGTAAAATGTTTTTGTGGATGCCTTTGGCATTAAGAAGGCAGTGGATTTTTATGTTATGTCGACCAGGGAAGTGGTTATCCATTTATTCCTAGGAAGACCATGGCTAATGAAAATGCGAGCTTTGCAGGATTGGGAGAGTGGAAAGCTAATATGCAGGAATGACAATCAAAGAAGGTTGTCTTTGACATGAAGGAGCAACGCCAAGAGGAGCTCCATGAAGAATCATCTCGAAGTGAGACGGAAGAAGATTGGACTGAAAACACTTCAGAAGAAGAAAGTAGCGGCAGCATTACTGAAGAGGAGTCCTCCACTGAAGTCATGGGGGTAAGGTTTAAGCCAAACAACAGGAGACCTCTTCTCGAGGTTTGGAAGAGGTAGGTCCCAAGAGAACCAAAAGGTAGAAGATGAAGGAATGTATAGAAGGTATGTTGTCTACAAGACTTACAAAGGATGAAAGAGAGGAGTTCAAATGTGTGCTAAGGAAATTTCCGAGGCTTTTGCTAAAGACTATACCGATGTGCGTGGAGTAGATGTTGTCAACACAAGATTGAGTTGAAGCCAGAGGACACACCTAAGCTCAAAAGCTACGAAGGCTGGGAGTCATTTAGGAGCAGGCTCTACTCAAGGAGGTAAGAAAGATTCTAGCAGCAGGTTTCATTTATCTAGTGGAGAATTCAGAGAGGGTCTCTCCCGTTGTTGTCACTCCTAAGAAAAACGGCAAGTGGAGGGTGTGTGGTGGATTATCGTCCACTTAATGAGGCAACAAAAAGAGATCACTTTCCCCTCCCATTTCAGGATGAGATACTAAATGAAGTAGCTGGTCATGAGAAGTACACTGTGTGTGATGGCTACTCGGGTTACTTTCAAATAGGTATCGCATTGGAGGATCAATTGAAAACAACCTTTATCACTCCTTGGGGTTGTTATGCTTTTTAGAGTCATGCCATTTGTATGACAAATGCTCCTGCAACATTCCAACGTTTCATGAATATGGTGTTTCAAGCATTCTTTGGAAAGTCAATTAGGGTGTTCATTGATGATTTCTGTATTTATAGCTCAAAATCATTGCATCTACAAAGGGTAGAAGAAGGTTTAAAGAAGCTCTATGACATGGGAGGTCAACTCACCCCGACAAGTGCCATATAGGTGAGGATGAAGTAATCTTGCTTGGTCAAAAAGTTTCTTACAAAGGCATTGAAGTGGATCCATTCGAAGGCAAAGGCTCTTATTGAGCTACCATCACCCAAGAGTCTTAAGGAGGTCATCTCATTCATTCAAAAGGTAAAGTATATGTCACGCTTCATTCACTTAGCCTCGGAGTTACTTCACCCTTTGCAAAAGTTGACACAACAAGTAGAATTTTGCATGGTCTGATGAGCTTGAAGAGTAATTTTGTAACATTAAAGTCATTTTGTCAGAGCTACCAACACTCATGCCTCCTGTGGGAGTACACATTCTTTGTTAGCTCTAGTGCTGGGAAAGAAAACAATTGGTGCTGTGTTGCTACAACAAGATCCCCACAGTACAAGGATGCGACCCATCTACTTTGCTAGTAGGGTCATGAATGCTTTGGAGAGAGACTACACAGAAGCAGAACTCATGATGCTTTCTCTCATGTTTGCGGTGAGAAAGTTTAAGATCCTACCTGCTCCTACCTGCTACCAAAACCTTTTGTAATTCTCACTGCAGAAAATTTGTTCCCTTGGGTGTCATCTCAAATGAATCTTAGTACTAGGATCTCAAAGTGGATTATGGAGTTGCAAGAGTTTCAATACTCTTTCAAGGTAGAAGATAGTGTGCGTGCACAATTGGCAGGGATTCTCACTTATAGGGTGCACGAAAAGGAGATTAAGGTGCCTGAAGTAAAGGCCCTACCATTGCCACCACCAAAAAGTATTCCTAATGCTTTTACCTTGTTCTTTGATGGAGCTTTTCGTCGAGCCACAGGAAAAGCAGGGGAGGGCTAGTGTTGCTCAACCCAAGTGGAGAGGTGGTCATGAAAGAGAAGTTCAATCTACCAAGTTCAGCTAGCAACAATGAAGCAGAATATGACACTCTACTTCATGGTTTGAAGATGTGCATTGGCCAAGGGATACAACGTCTCATGGTAAAAGGAGATGCACTTCTCATTGTTAAACAAATTTTAGGCATTTGGGCATGCAAGAATGAAAGCTAAGGACAAAAGTTCATGCCATTCGTAGGCTATTTAATCAATTTGAGGAGGTGCAATTATATCATATTCCTAGGAAACAAAATGAAGATGCTGATTTACTTGCACAACAAGCCGTTGCATGTGTAAATAAAGAAGTGCAGGTCATCATGGTGGCGGCTGCTGTGAAGCAACCGAGGTACCAGGGATTGGAGTCATTGGCTCCCATCATTGGCTACATTTTGGAGGGTGAGTTTCCACCAGACTTCACAAAAGCTCAGAAGAGGAGACTCATGAAGAAGGCAAGCATGTATCTCTTCCTAGAAGGCTCCCTCTATCAAAGAGGGAAGGATCAAGTATGCAGAAGAGTACCAACTATTGAGGAAATTACAGCCATTCTAAAAGGTTTGCATGAAGAGGCATGTGGTGGTCATTTTGCCCAAGAATCAACTGTGAAGAAGATTTTGCTTGCGGGGTATGTTTGGCCAAGCTTGCATGTGGATGTTCAACATTGGTGTAAAAGCTGTCACAATTGTCAGATAAATGGAAATAGAAGATTGGTGCATGGCCCGAGGCAAATAGTGCTTGCAAATGGACCCTTTGAAAAGTGGGGCATTGATGCTATGGGTTCTCTGCCTAGGACAAAAATGGTAAACTCTACATTCTAGTGGCTGTAGACTATATGACTAGGTGGGTGGAGTGGAAGCTCAAAGTGTGGCAAGAGTGATTGAGAGGACAGTGAGCAAATTCGTCTACACTCACATTTGTTTAGATTTGGCACACACCTTTGGAGATTGTTTCTGATAATGGTCCAGGGTTTAGAAAGGGATTTCTCACAGAATTCTGTGAAGAACTTCACATTCTACATCGTCACAGTACACCCTACTATCCCCAATCAATGGTTTGGTAGAAAAAGCTAATGGTGTCATTGCAGGCATCATTAGAAAGATGGTGAAAAACAAGACAAAGTTGTGGGATGACTCTTGGATGGTGCCTTGTGGGCGTATCGAACCACATATAGGGAAGCCACGGAGTTCACACCATTTCACTTGGTCATATGGTCAAGAGGCTTTACAGCCAATTGAACTAAACATTCCAACAATGCGCTACTTCATGGCAAATCAGCACAAGATGATCAAGAAGCATGGATGGATCGACTTCTTACGACTTTCTTACCTTAGCTGAGCTTGAGTGGAAAACGAGAAGCAGCAAGACACAGGATATGCAAGAAAAAGAAAGCCACATAGACAAAGGAGAAGCTTGACAAGAAACTGAAGGATTTGCAAAAGGGCATCAATGAAGGAAGATCTTGTGCTAAGGTATGACAATCGACTCGATAATCGTTTTGATGCCAAATTTGAAACAAGATGGCAAGGGCCATACATAGTCAAGAAGGCTTTTCAATTCAAGTTACTATCAACTTATGGACTTGAATGGGAAAAGAGCACTCCAGGAAGGAAAACGGCTATCACTTGAAGCCTTACTTGAGTCGCCTTCTACCAAAGGATCTACCAAAGATCTGTCCAAAGGCCGCTGTCTCATGTAAGTATTGTTACATGAAGCATGAGTGTAACTCCAGCCAAAATTCTGAGGGGCCAAACAATGAAGATCTCGTCAAGGACTCTGAAGCACTCTCTTTGGAAAAGATGCTTTTATGATGGTACATGAATATACCATCATCCAGGGGGAGGCTAATGATAGCCGTTTTTCGGCTCTTTGTAATTACCACAGTGAGTTACCTTACCCTACCAAAATCACCCAAACACTGTTGTTGAGCCAAAAAAAAATAATAATAATAAAAAATAAAATATAAGTATATTATGGCCCATGCGTATGTAAATATTTCTTTATATATAGGGCCTAAATAAAAGATTTTTTCATAATTATTTTGGTATTTATTTAAATATTTCTACCTAGGTGTGTGTTATTTATGCTCTGTACATTGCCTCACCATTACCATAATTTTTTCTTACCATTTTTCATACTCTTTATTCCATATAGAAATATTTTCATGTAAGCTTCTCTTATATTTGGTGTAACTCCACCCCAACAAAAATCCAAAAAAAACTAGTTTTATTTATGTGTATATTTTTTCACTATTTTGATTTTTCCCTTCCTACATCTATTTTGTTTTTTTATAAAAAATTAGAACACCAAAAATATATATCTTTTTATGGTAGCCTCATAATGAGAGAGATTTCTTTTGACCCCTTTATATTTTTTCCACTTATATTATTTATATTTGGCATGTACATATTTTTTAGACCCCTCAATATTTGATTTTCTTAGTTGTACTATTCACTTATATCCTAATCTCAACAATATCTTCAATTATAGACCTACCAAATAAGGTCAAGGGTAGGTGGCATGCATACATGCACTATGGAGGGCTCACTCTTGGAGGTATTCAAAAGAATCATCCAAAGAAGGACCCCACAAGGACCTTTGCAGTGGAAAAAAACGATCGGTTTTGCTAAATTTTTAAAGTTCACTTGCTCTCCGAATTTGAAAAGGTGATACAAACAAAAGTTGTAGCTCGTGAGCTGAACTTTTGCCTCAAATTTTTTCATATTTTTTTGAGCTACGAGCTGTGAGCTATGATTTTTTAGTGGACCCCAGTTTTCCCATGCTATGCAGCCACACTCTCTCTTCCACTTTATCATTTTCCTCTTTCACACACACTTCTCCACTCATCATCCCCATCTCTCTCACCACTCCTCTCTGCACACTACTCACCTTCTCCTCAACCTTGAAGAATAAGAGAAACCATGGTGAACTCATACCTCCCACACACAATTCCATTCCAAAATTGACCACCTAGTCTCATTTTTCCTCCTCCAAATTACCCATATCTATCAAAAAAACCAAAAATTCAGCCTCTTCTCTTAAAAGACAGCATCATGGTGGTTGATTACTCAGCTTCAATTATCTTGTCTCTCAAGGAAGGTCAAGAGTGGAGAAAAAATGTACCGTCAAAGCTAGTGGACCGTCAACAGGCGTCAAAATCGGCCCTACTCAAGACACTTGGAGCATCAACCTTGTAAGAAAGCCACCTTTTCTTACCTCTTAAGAGTTTTTTCCTTCCTTATTTGTATCCTACATGGATACTCCCATTGTAAATATCCAATTCCATTTGTAAATTAATACTAACTCTACTAACACTAACCCACTATGAAAAGTCCTATCACCTCCATTTCTCTCCTCTCTCTTTCCTCACCAACTACTTGATAATTCCAAGCAAAAGAAATTAGATAAATTGCTGAAAATCTAACCCAACCATGGTTAGAGGAGTAACCTTAGTCTTCAAAATTGCTATAAAAAGAGGGTGTAGCTAGCACAAAAAAGGGGGAGCCATAAGCAAGAGCACTATGCTATAGCTTGAGAAGCCAAGCTCAACCTCTCTAGAAGGAGCTCTTGAGTGGAAGCTCATTGTCTTATGCATGTGCATGTGTTGTAATAGGGTATTAGCAAGGGAACTCTATGCCATTGTAAGAGAGAGAGTGATCATTCAATTGAGAGTAGGAAATCTATCATTTCTCCTACTAGTGTAAGCCCAACATTTGCTGAATCAAGGAGGGTGGATTTGGACTAAGCTTGGATACTTTGTCTCCCTTCCAATGTGAAGTAATGGACAACAATGATGCGTAAGTGTCTTGGTGTTTTTTGTTAAGTTCTTGATAGCTTGTCTCTGGTGTTGTCATCAATCTAGCCATAAATCCCGCATACTGTAAGAGGGCGACAGGGTGGAGAGGACTCCCCTGGCTTTAAGACAGTGATTGGGGTGGCTTTTTTTGTGATGTGTTGTGGTGAAATTTACGCAAGCTATGTTGAACAAATACTAATCTCACTTTGATTTGTCATGACAGATTTGTAAGAAGGTATTAATGCAACAAGCACCCCCCCCCCCTTTCTCTCTCTTTCTTAAATATATAGTTGTGTTTGCTTGATCATTGCCGATACGTTTCAAAGCAGCCCGAGCACTATCTCTCTCCCTCTCCTCTCTCTCTCTCTCTCTCTCTCTCTCTCTCTCTCTCCTCTCTCTCTTCTCTCTCTCGTGTTTTAGTGTGTGAGAGTGTTCCATTGGTGTTAGGGTTAGTGTAAATTCCTTGCTTGTTTGTGGGTTGCTCTAATGATTCTCCTCTTTTGCGTCCTAGTTCGCTCTTAAACTAAGTGGTGCCCCTTGTGTAGTTGGGATTTGGCTGTGGGTTTGTTGTTTTGGTTTGTGTTGTGTTGTGCCCCAGCCCCATTGAGCAGCACGGGAGCCTTGAAGGGTGTCTAGAGGTTGCTCTTCTTGTTGCCCGCCCCGGACCGCCTCAACACTAAGAACCAAAATTTTCACGGCCAGTCGGAATATTCCTTTTTGCTGGAATATTATCGCCAAACGACGACTTGAAAGTGGTAAAAAAACAGCCAGTCGGTTGGTCGATAGTCAATGGCCGGTGTTCGGTTGTCGGAAGTCAATGGCTGGTGGCCTAATTCAATGGCCGGTCGTCGATTTCAAGATGAAATTGTCTTCTCAAGGGAGGCCACACATAGGCGCATTGGAGAGTCCAAGTCGGACTTGTCAGCACAAGGGTGGCTACACATGGCTGCCTCTCACAAGAGAGGGCAACCCTTTTTAACCTGTAAAAGAAGGCCTCTTCTATACACAAAAACGGATTGTGAAGCATTGTGGTGCATTGTGAAGTTGATGTGTGGTGGTGAGAGTGAAGCAAGGCGGGAGTTCCAAAAGGGTATAATCCCTTTGTAATCTACTTCTTGTTTTGAAGTACTAAAGCCATTGAGTGGCTGCTTTCTTGTGGACGTAGCCCACATTGGGTGAACCACATATACCATGTGTGCTCTCTCTCTCTCTCTCTACTCTATAATCTCTCATGTATGAAAATTATCTCTCTTCATTAAGTAAACTACTCAATTATCTACTTATATGCGTCATATTTCCTAACAACTGGTATCAGAGCAAGGTTTACTCGTAGCTAAAGTATCTCAAGGAAAGGATTCCTTGAATTGAGTGGGAGTAATGACGGAGGAAGGGAAGCTCAAGATCAAAAAGTTCAACAGCAAGAACTACCAACACTGGAAGATGCAGATTGAAGACTATCTCTACCAAAAGGACCTATATTTGCCACTAGGCGGTCTTGCAAAGAAGCTCACAACAATGGCAGATGAAGCATGGATTATCCTTCACCAAAAGGCATTAGAAACAATCCGGCTAAGCTTGGCGTCAATGGTGGCCTTCAACATTTTAGAGATAAAGACCACGGAGGACTTGATGAAGTCACTTGACGGCTCCTACGAGAAACCATCGGCATTCAATAAGGTATTTCTCATGAAGCGCTTGTTCAATCTAAAGATGGTAGAGAATGGTTCCGTTGCAGAATATCTAAATGAATTTAACACCAACATCAGTCAACTTCTTCGATCAGTGAAAATTAATTTTGATGATGAAGTGCAAGCTCTCCTTATACTATCATCTCTACTGGATAGTTGGGAAAGCCTTGTGATGGTTGTAAATAATTCTATCTCTGGCACAAATACTCTTAAGTTTGATGATGTTGTGGGTGTTCTCCTAAGCGAGGAAATGCAAAGGAGAAGCATAGGAGAATCATCAAGTGTTGCACTGTCAGTGTAAACAAGAGCAAGGCCTAAGGAGAGGTTCAAAAACAAAAAAGATCATGATCGCTCAAGGCGGAGCAAGTTACACACAAAGTCAGTTCTTGAATGTTGGAACTGCAGCAAGAAGGGCCACGTCAAGAAGGATTGTTGGTCCAAGAAGAAGAAGAAGAAGGAGTTGGAGTCTCAAGACAACAAGGCAAGCTTAAGATCAAAGGCCAATGTGCCAGGTAAAGTATAGCAACATGCTCTAATTCTCTCAGTAGACAATGCGTTTAATTTTGGGGCTTCATTCCTTGCGACACCACACAAGCAATATTTCCAAGATTACACCAAAGGTAATTTTGGGTATGTATACTTGGGAGATGATGAAGCTTGTGAAATTATTGGCAAAGGTACAATTTGTGTCAAAATTGCTAATGGAAATGAATGCAAGCTTAAAGATGTTAGGTATGTTCCTTCTCTTTGCAAACAAATTGATCTCTACAAGACAATTGGACGATGAAGGTCACAACATTGCATTTAAAAACAAACAGTGGAAGATCTCAAAGGGATCCTTGGTGGCTTCCAAGGGAGAAAAGGTCGGTACACTCTACTTGTGTACTGTCAGCACACAATCTTCAACTTGTGCAATAGCTATAGAAGTTGACAATGCGGTGTGGCACTATCTGCTTGGGCATATGAGTGCCAATGGAATGCAAATCCTTCAATCAAAGAAGCTTCTACCAGGTTTGAAAGAAGTGGACTTAGAGTTCTATGAAGATTGTGTTTATGGTAAACAAAAGAGAATAAGATTCCTAAAAGCAATAAATGAAGGAAAAAATAAAAAACTTGAATTGGTTCATTCTGATGTTTGGGGTCCTTCAAGTACACCATCCCTTGGTGGCTCATTGTACTATGTAACATTCATAAACAATGCTAGAAAAACATGTGTTTATGTCATGAAGAATAAATCCAATGTGTTTTTCATATTTCAAAGGTGGAAATCCTTTGTGGAGAATGAAGTAGGTACCAAGGTTAATTGCCTCAGATCCGACAATGGAGGCGAATATTGCAGCCAAGCTTTTGAAAGCTTTTGTGCTAGCAATGGAATTCAGAGGCAAAGGAAAAACCAAAGGACACCTCAACAAAATGGACTTTCTAAAAGGATGAACAAAAAAATCATGGAGCGAGCACGAAGCATGCAACTACATGTAGGCTTACCACTTGAGCTTTGGACGAAAGTAGTAAGTACGTCTGTGTATTTGATCAACCGGTCATCCTCAACGGCATTGGATGGGAGAGTTCCAAAGAAGGCATGGACAAGTAAACCAAGGAATTATTCATTTCTCAAAGTGTTTGGGTGTGAGGCTTTCATGCACATAGATAGAAGCCTAAGATCAAAGCTAGATGCAAAGTCCAAAAAGTGTTTCTTCATTGGCTATGGAGAAGGTGACTTTGGGTATCACCTATGGAATCATGAAGATGGTAAAATCTTTAGAAGTAGGGATGTAAATTTTGATGAACAAAATATGTACAAAGATTACTTGGAAATAAAACAAACAAAAGAAATAGGTGATGAGTAAATGGAGCTTGAGGACGGTGAAGACTCTAGGAGTGCAAATGGTGACAACGTACAACAACGTTCAATGAAAGATTGAGGAGCTATAAAGAGGATACTTGGTATGAAGATATCAAGGGACAGAACGAAGAAGACAATAAAGCTATCTCAAGAGGATTACATCAAGAAGGTACTAGAAAGGTTTGTAATGAAAAATGCAAAAACAGTTTCTACACCTTTGGCTGGTCACTTTAGACTAACTAAGGATATGTGTCCAAAGACACAAGAGGAGATAGCCTATATGTCTAAAGTTCCATATGCTACAGTGGTAGGTTCTCTTATGTATGCTATGGTTTGGACAAGGCCAGACATTGCACATGTAGTGGGAGTTGTAAGTAGGTTCATGGACAACCCAGGTAAAGAGCACTTGCAAGCTGTGAAGTGGATACTTAGGTATTTGAAAGGGACAACAACAAATGCTTTGTATTTTGGAGGAATTGATATTTTTTCTTCAAGGGTATGCTAATGCAGATATGGCAGGTGACATAGATACTCGAAGGAGCACTACTGGCTATGTATTCAAGGTTGGAGGCACAACAGTAAGCTGGGCTTCAAAGCTACAGAAAGTGGTCTCACTTTTTACCACGGTAGTAGAGTATGTAGCAATGACAGAGGCAAGCAAAGAAACTATGTGGCTTCGCAGATTCTTAGAAGAGCTTGGATTCAAACAAGACAATTGTGTCTTGTACAGTGATAGCCAAATCGCTATCCATCTTGCAAAGAGCTCAGCCTTTCCTTCAAGGACAAAGGACATTGAGGTGAGATATCATTTCATACGCACACTTTTGGAAGGGGGACAACTAAAGCTAGGAAAGGTGCATACAAGTGAAAATCCTGTAGACATCTTTACAAAGGTGGTCAACAAGGGGAAGGTGAGATTTTGCTCATCTTCAATCGGCATTCAAGGATAAGAAGCTAGGATGGAAAGCAGCCACAGGTTTGGTGTGGAGATTAGTCTCCAAGGTGGGAGATTGTTAAGTCTGGAGCCTAATTTACCCCTTGTAAATTTTCGTATTATAAATGCACATTTGTAAGGCCCCCATTATGAGGAGAAGCCATTATGCATGGAGAAAAATCACTCACCGAAAAACAAAATTTTCATGACCAGTTTTGAGACTGGCAAGCCAAAATCCTTTTTGCCGGAATATTATGGCGGGACGACGGCCTGAAAGTGGTCGAAAAATAGCCAATTGGTTGGCCGATGGCCGATAGTCAATGGCCGGTGGGTGGTGGTCGGAAATCAATGGCCGGTGGCCGGATTCAAGATGGACTTGTCTTCTCAAGGGCGACCACACATGGACGCATTGGAAAGTCCAAGTTGGACTTGTCAACACAAGGGCGGCTACTCATGGCTGCCTCCCATGAGAGAGGGCAACCCTTTTTGGCCTATAAAAGAAGGCCTCTTCTACACGCAAAAACGGATTGTGAAGCATTGTGGTGTATTGTGAAGTTTATGTGAGGTTGTGAGAGTAAAACAAGGCAGGAGCTCCAAAAGGGTGTAATCCCTTTTAAACGGATTGTGAAGCATTGTGGTGTATTGTGAAGTTTATGTGAGGTTGTGAGAGTAAAACAAGGCAGGAGCTCCAAAAGGGTGTAATCCCTTTGTAATCTACTTCTTGTTTTGAAGTACTAAAGCCATTGAGTGGCTGCTTTCTCGTGGATGTAGCCCACATTAAGTGAACCACGTATATCGTGTGCTCTCTCTCTCTCTCTCTCTCTCTCTCTCTCTCTCTCTCTCTCTACTCTATAATCTCTTATGTGTAAAAATTTTCTCTCTCCATTAAGTAAACTACTCAATTATCTACTTAGCTGCGCCATATTTCCTAACAAGGCTGACGATAGGCATCCGATGTGTTGGGGATAGCGTTTGGGAAAGTCTTGTTTTGTAGCCGACCAGGTTTTCTCCTCCTAAAGATAAAATGGAAGAAAGAGTAAAATTTTCCAGCTTTGTAGGATTTTTGAAGTATTTCTTTATATTTTTACCCGATTTTTCTTCCTTTTTCCTTTGTCTCAAACCAGCTAATTTGGATTTTGAACCTGCTCTAGGCTAAGCTAAGGCAAAACTTACCAAACAATAGAACTTAGGGGCAATCAAGTTGATCATTAAATGAATTGGATGAACTAGGGTGAGAATTAATGGTGAACTAGAGATGAGATAGCCTCGTCTATATATGTCATGGGGCAAAGACAAGGGGCCGACGGCGGGGTGCGTGATCAGTGGAGTGGTGTGATTTGGACCGTCGGATATCCGTAGCAAAGGGGTAGGTTTTTATACTCTTGGTCCTCCCATCTTTGCAACGACGCTCGCTAGGTGGGTTGGATATGGTGTTGCACTGCCATGTGGGACGTCCAAGGTTCAAGGTGCATTCACTACGGCTGGAACCCTAAATTTTTAATTCCATGAAACTCTATCAACAAAGAAGTAAACCTCTGTCGTTAATCCCTTGTCTTTGCCCCATGTAACATATAGACGAGGATGAGATAGGGCAAGTAGTTCACCTCCAATTCACTGGCTTCATTTGATGATTGAAATGATTGAAATCATTTTTGACTTGCGATCCCTATTCACCATAGCCTAGTTCCTATAGGAACGACAGCGGGTTACAAGGCCTTGTTGTCACACTTTCCTTGTGAGTCGGTGACACACTTCTCTCACTTTCTTTTGCCTTATTTGAATGAAAAGTACGGGACCTTTACGTCTTTATTGACAGACTTTAGAAGCGTATGAAAGTTTACATCCCTAAAGTATGGAAAATGTGGTCAAAGCAAACCAATCACCCATCTTCCATGGTATCTATCCTACGGATAATGGGGGAGGGAATTCCCCCCCGGCCCCCCGCCACGCGTCGTTAACTCCTTCATCCGGCACCCTCGCAGCATGGCCTTTGAGCGATTCCGCCACTGTCGTGCTGAAGCCTGATAGAGAGAGGACTGCGCGCAGCTCAAGAGAGAAGCGGGACGCGAGGCGGCACTGCCTGGGTTTTTCAACCAGCCGGACGCGATGCGGCACTGCCTGGGTGAAAAATCATTTTTCCAACCATACAAATTCCTTTCCTTGGATTTGCCAAGCGGAAATTTTAAAAATTTACATTGTTGGGGAGAGAGAGAGAGAGAGGGAGGGAGGGGGGGGCGGGGGTGTTTTTTCTCCATTTTGCGATGGAGTTTCTCCTTTTCCCCTTGCTCTCAACCGGCATTTTTGAAATTGAAAACGGAACGATATTAAGCTGAGACACATATTTCCCGAACATTGTGCAGCAGCCACACGTACAAGAGAGAGAGAGAGAGAGAGAGAGAGAGAGAGAGAGAGAGAGAGAGAGAGAGAGGAGAGAGAGAGCGAGACCCTTTGGTCTGGGGCGGAATTTCTCCTTTTCCCCTCGCCCTCAACCGGCATTTTTGAAATTGAAAACGGCGTGATGTTAAGCTGAGACACATTTTTCCCCTCGCCCTCAACCGACATTTTTAAAATTGAAAACGGCATGATGTTAAACTGAGACACATTTTTCCCGAACACTATGTACGTCGCACAGTAGAGAGAGAGAGAGAGAGAGAGAGAGAGAGAGAGAGAGAGAGAGAGAGGGGGAGTGTTCTCTATTCTGGGGCGGAATTTCTCCTTTTCCCCTCGCCCTCAATCGGCATTTTTGAAATTGGCATTTTTAAAATTGAAAACGGCATGATGTTAAAGCTGAGACACATTTTTCCCGAACACTATGTACGAGAGAGAGAGAGAGAGAGAGAGAGAAGAGAGAGAGAGAGAGAGAGAGAGAGAGAGAGAGAGAGAAGGGGGGGGGGGGGGGGGGGGGGGTGGGGGAATGTTTTTTCTCCATTTTGCGACGAAGTTTCTCCTTTTCCCCTTGCTCTCAACCGGCATTTTTGAAATTGAAAACGACACGATATTAAGCTGAGACACATATTTCCCGAACACTGTGCAGCAGCCACACGTACAAGAGAGAGAGAGAGAGAGACCCTTTGGTCTAGGGTGGAATTTCTCCTTTTCCCCTCGCCGTCAACCGACATTTTTGAAATTGAAAACGGCGTGATGTTAAGCTGAGACACATTTTTCCCCTCGCCCTCAACCGGCATTTTAAAATTGAAAATCGGCATGATGTTAAGCTGAGACACATTTTTCCCGAACACTGTGTACGTCGCACAGGAGAGAGAGAGAGAGAGAGAGAGAGAGAGAGAGAGAGGAGAGAGAGAGAGAGAGGGGGGGGGGGGGGGGGGGGGGGGGGGGGGGGGGGGGGGGGGGGGGGGGGGGGGGGGGGGGGGGGGGGGGGGGGGGGGGGGGGGGGGGGGGGGGGGGGGGGGGGGGGGGGGGGGGGGGGGGGGGGGGGGGGGGGGGGGGGGGGGGGGGGGGGGGGGGGGGGGGGGGGGGGGGGGGGGGGGGGGGGGGGGGGGGGGGGGGGGGGGGGGGGGGGGGGGGAGGGGAGTTCTCTATTTTGGGGCAAAATTTCTCCTTTTCCCTTACCAAATGGCCACACATACAAGAGAGAGAGATAGAGGAGAGAGAGAGAGAGAGAGAGCGAGCGAAACCCTTTTTACAGTCAAGAGGAAAATTTTAGAAAATAGGTTATTTTTTGTTGGTTTTTTACACTGTTTTTCTCTATTCTGGGGGGTGGAATTTCTCCTTTTCCCTCGCCCTCAACCGACATTTTTGAATTGAAAACGGCATGATGTTAAGCTGAGGAACATTTTTCCCGAACACTGCGTACGCACACACACACACCACACACACACACCACACACACACACAACACACACACACACACACACACACACACACACACACACACACACACACAGAGAGAGAGAGAGAGAGAGAGAGAGAGAGAGTAGGGGGGGGGAGAGAGTTCTCTATTTTGGGGCAAAATTTCTCCTTTTCCCCTTGCCCTCAACCGGCATTTTTGAAATTGAAAACGACCGTTTACAGGATTCGCCAGCATAAGTGTCGTCCGCCCTCCACAGACTCCAGGCTCCAGACGAGCAGGCTCCAGACGAGAGATAGATAGATAGATTTTATTATCGTCCTCGGAGGTCAAATATGACCTATAGGACCAAAGTTACATGTGATGTAGTATGTGTATGGCTGATGAGTGACTCTCGATGCTCCAAAATTGTAGTGATGAGAGTCGCAATGGAGAGCCCACACTTTGGCTGGGAGAGGAAAGTGTGTAGGTTTAAGTTATGGCTGAAAATGTGAGAGAAGCAAGTTCGGATGTGATCAAAAGCTGAGCACTCTAGTAGTGTGTGGTACTCAGACTCTCGAACTTGCAGTGAGCATAATGTGCACAATCGATTTGACTCTTCTCCATTGCCCCAACGCCCTATCTCGCATAGAAGGAAATGGGAGCTAAGCCGAATTGCTGCGATAGTGCGTATCGCGGACAAGGGAATAGGCTCAAGCATGTAAGTGTGAGTACGTTTCCTCTCTCAGCGAAGAACATGGTTTTGTAGTTGGGGGAATATAGGTGGTGTAATGTATGAAGCGTGACCCACCGGATTTCTCCCAAGCCGTAATACATTGGCGTTGTAGAAAAGCTTCATTCACTTGAGAGTCAATTGAAGCATCATGTAGCAAGTGTAATGCATCCCATCTCCCAAACCACTTCTTTATGTCTTGCATCCATCCCGTGCTCAAGATCTTGCTTTTATGCGTCTTTTGAACTTTTTTGCTTGCTTCCCATGCAATTGTAGGAAGTCGATGTGAGGGGTTTTGACGCATTTATCATGTACTCCACAACCCTTTCCATGCCCATAACCTCAATTGGAAGAGATCCCGACTCAAGAAGTAGGAGCATATATGGTGTTTGTGTCTTAACTTGGAGAAAGTTTTTGTATAAAACGCTTTTGGACATTCTCAACTCTTTCCAAGTAGACTTTGAGATGCTCCCGCCCCACTTCAACTCCATAAAGAAGAAACGGTGTCACCAATGCATCAAAAGATACTTCTTGAGAACCCAACACTTGATGTTTCCCGCATTACACATGTTCTCAAATGCATAAATATGCTTCTTTCCCGCTTCCAAACGACACATAGCACATTCATGCCACTTGTGATTGGATGGAACCTCAAGGCCAAGGTACTTAAAGCTCTCAACAACTTCAAGTGTCTCGTTGTTGTACACAATGCATGGATTCTCCTTATGGTTGGTTTTCACAAGCATAACCTTTGTTTTGGATTCATTTACAATCAGCCCACTATGCAAGCAAAAGTTCTCAAGGACAACCATAAGCTTTTGTGCATCTTCTAAAGTGTGTGCTAGAAGCATTACATCATCCGCATACAACAAAAGCATGATTACCGCATTGCAAATAGTGACCTCTTCAATGCCTTCTTCTTGCATAAAGTCAAGTACCATTTGTTCCAATTGATCGATGCATAGACCAAAGAGAGTTGGTGACAATGGACATCCTTGTTTAACCCCAATAGTGCTCACAAAATTTCTGAAATTTCTCTTCCATGCGCAATTGACAAATCACCTTCTCATAGATTCGAGAAAACCGCAAGCATAAACTCACTTGGCACTGGAGTTCTTCCATCTTCTCCACAAATTGTTACGTGGAATCATATCAAAGGCTTTTTTAAAGTCCACAAAACAACAATACAATCGCTTGCTTTTCAACCGACTTTCCTCCATGAGAAACGCAAGAGTGACAAGATGATCAATGGTGCTATGGCATCGACGAAAACCCGCTTGTCCCTTTGCACGCTTGTCATTCTCTTCAGCCAATCACTCAATTTCATCTCCATTATGCACCCAAACAACTTTGCCATAAGAGACCCAATCATTATAGTCCGGTAGTTGCTTACATTCTTTACATCCCCTCCTTTATGCAAAGGCTTAACCCAAATAGTACTCCAATCATAAGGCATACCATGTTGAAGTGCAAGGTTGAACATATCACACATCCACTCATGGGTAAAATCTCCCGTCCATTTGATCATCTCCGGCTTGATACTTGAAGATCTCCCGCTTTGCGAGTGGCCAACTTTTCAAGCCCACCGCATACATCTCAATAGTAAAAAAATACGGGCATACATGGGAGTGAACATAAAATGGCAGTTTTCAGTATTTGCTTGCTCATATATTGCCTACAATGTGTGTACATATCCACTAGACTCAAGTTACCAAAATTCTCAACCCGCTTGCCTCTAAGTTTCTCCAAAAATCTTCCACATGCATGTGCCTTTTCTTGGACTTGAAATTCTTGTTGCTTTACTTCCCATCTTCTTCTCTTCTTTTGAATCAATTCCTTGTATGTATGCAAATGACTTTGATAGTTGTCTTTGTCCATAGTTGCATCAAGCTTTATCAAGGACTTTCGAGCATCTTGACATTCTTTATCAAACCACCTTTTGCGTGATCTATCTTTTGTTGATACCATGGAGATGCTTTATGGAAAGCATTCTTACGCACAAGAACAAATAGCTTTCTTGAAAGCTTCCCATTTAGTTTCAATGTTGTGCATCACATTGATGCTTTGTCATCCATAATTTTTGCTCAACCATTTCAATGTACATTGGTGCCCGTTTGAAATCCATACATAGTGATAACTTCTCTTTCCTTTGGCTGAGATTATCATGCTTAGTTGCTTCTCCACATGAAAGGTCAATACATAAGGTGCGATGGTCGGATTTTGGGGTCCATTGACCAAACATAAAACTCTTTATGCGATACATGATGGCTTCAGAGAGTAGCATATAGTCAATCACACTATCCCATTATGTCTCTACATGTAAATCCATTGGTTCCACTCCACAAAGATACACCATTGGCAATGAGCATACCCGTGCTATTACACCTGTGTAAAAGTAACCTTCCATAGTGATCCGGCTCTTTCTCATCCATTGAAGTACGATCATACAAGTGAATCCTCCAACTCCCTTGAAATGTATGGCATATCAAATTGTTGAGTATCATGTTGCAATGTTTTTGTGCGAGCATTCATATCCCCAAATACAATAACATCACCTTCACCTTTGAAATAAGCAATGTCCTCTTCCAAATCAGAAAATGGTTGATCTCTATCCATGCAAGCATAAAAGGGAGAATCATGATGAGGAATGTAGCAACCGGCTACAAAAATGGGTGCTTTTTTGGTGTCATAATTTTCATCCATACATAACGTTTGTACTTGTCATCTTTCACAATTGATACAAAATCTTCCAATCCTTTCTTAACCATACATGCTAACCCTCCTTGTCCTCTTCGTTGCTGAGATTCTTTGACCACATCAATGAATGTACATTGTAATCCTCCAAGCCGTTAATCCTTTGTGTATCATGCTCCCAAGTTTCAACAAGAAGTACAACATCGGCTTTGCTTGTTAGTTCATCAATGCCAACCCCCGCATTCCATGGGTATCCATTACAATTCCAAAAGCATATTTTCAATTGTAACTCGGTCTCATAGGTCACGGCCCTATTTGCTTGAGAGACTTGCCTCCTCCTTGGGCACATTTTCTTCATGAGAGATCTCCTTGTTTTTATTATTCTTTTCCTCATATGCCTTGCGACGCATATTTTGTTGCTTAATAGTGCGATCTTCACATACAAAAAATTTTGTATCCCTCATATAGATCCAACTATTATCAAGGATAATCTTTCGCTTGGTCTCATCCGGCATGGTGCATACAATTGGCCGTTCTCCCGAGCGAGGAGCTCCTTGCTTCCCCACTCTATGTGCTCCATAGACCATAACTCCGGACATGCCAAAGTGGGTTTTGAAGAAATCTTCAATAACAATGGCAAGAGAAGGAGGTGTCTCAAACTTCTCTTTGGGAATTCCACGAATAACAATGTTCTTGGAACGTCGCTCCCGTTCCTTCAACTCCTCCACATCCACATTCTCAACATTCTTTGTTTGAACCATAGCTTGCATGAGTGAGGAATTAGAAACCACATTTCTACCACATACATTAGCCCAAGACTTATTTGTGCATACATTTTTCATGTCGCATACATCCCGGCTCATAGTGTCAAATTTCTCCTCTTTCAATACATGGTCATGCTCTACTTTGCTCATCCGCTCCTTCAAAGCATTCAAGTCCACAAGAGAGCGTTTACATTCCTTGACTTCCTCTTCAAGTTGCATCAAACGTGTTGTTTGCATCTCAAGTGTCCTCTTGAGATTTTCATTCTCAACCACAAGTACCCTTAGTGTGCCATTCTCCATTGCAAGTGCTCGTAAGTCTTCGCCTTGTTTGTTTACGGTCTCTTGCAATGATACCAAGTACGCCATGATCATGGTTTCTGATGTCGTTGGTTGGGTGGTTGTGTTGCTATCTCCACACTTAGGAGATTTTGGATCATTTTCCACAATGGTTGTGGACCTTGTTGAAGAAGAAGAACCCTTGCAAGTGCCGGAAGACATTGTATGTAAAATAGAAGATGAGAATCAATTTTGTTGAACCTGTTCACTTCGGAAATGCTGCTACAGAGAGAGAGAGAGAGAGAGAGAGAGAGAGAGAGAGAGAGAGAGAGAGAGCACACGGATTCACCAGCACAGGTGTCGTACGCCCTCCACAAACTCCAGGCTCCAGACGAGAGAGAGAGAGAGAGAGAGAGAGAGAGAGAGAGAGAGAGAGAGAGAGAGAGAGAGAGAGTGAGAAGGGGGGGGGAGAGAGAGCGTTCTCTATTCTGGGGCGTGATTTCTCCTTTTCCCCTCGCCCTCAATCGGCATTTTTGAAATTGGCATTTTTAAAATTGAAAACGGCATGATGCTAAAGCTGAGACACATTTTTCCCGAACACTATGTACGTCGCACAGTCGAGAGAGAGAGAGAGGAGAGAGAGGAGAGAGGGAGAGAGAGAAGAGAGAGAGAGAGAGAGAGGAGAGAGAGAGAGAGGGGGGGGGGGGGGGAGGGGAGAGAGAGAGTGTTCTCTATTCTAGGGCGGAATTTCTCCTTTTCCCCTCGCCCGCAATCGGCATTTTTGAAATTGGCATTTTCAAAATTGAAAACGGCATGATGTTAAGTTGAGACACATTTTTCCCCTCGCCCTCAACTGGCATTTTTGAAATTGAAAACGGCATGATGTTAAGCTGAGACACATTTTTCCCCTCGCCCTCAACCGGAATTTTTGAAATTGAAAACGGCATGATGTTAAGCTGAGACACATTTTTCCTGAACACTGCGTACGTTGCACAATCGAGAGAGAGAGAGAGAGAGAGAGAGAGAGAGAGAGAGAGAGAGAGAGAGAGAGAGAGAGAGAGAGAGAGAGAGAGAGGGCGGTGAATAGACAGTGCCTCTTTGTGCGCGAGCTACATGCCTATTTGCGTGCATTGCAGACGGTGGTCGGGCAAAATCATTTTTTTCCAAACTTACGAAATTCCTTTCCTTGAATTTGCCAAGAGGAAACTTAGGTTTATTTTTTGGGTTTTTACACTATTTTACTCTATTTTGGGGTGGAATTTATCCTTTTCCCCTTGCCTCGAACCGGCGCGAGCAAGAGAGAGAGAGAGAGCCGCAGATAAAAAACGGCACGATATTAAGTTGAGAGACATTTTTCACGAAACTACTCACAACGCAGATTTTGAAGTTGATTGACATTGGGGAGATAGAGATAGAGAGAGGAGGAGGGAGAGCAAGAAAGACAGCTAGAGAGAGAGAGAGAGAGAGAGAGAGAGAGAGAGAAGAGAGAGAGAGAGAGAGAGAGAGAGAGAGAGAGAGCAAGAGAGAGAGAGAGATAGAGATAGAGATAGAGAGAGGAGGAGGGAGAGCAGAAAGACATCTAGAGAGAGAGAGAGAGAGAGAGAGAGAGAGAGAGAGAGAGAGAGAGAGAGAGAGAGAGAGCTACAGATAGAAAACGGCGTGATATTAAGTTGAGACACATTTTTCCCGAAATTACTCTCAACACAGATTTTGAAGTTGATTGACATGGTTGGGTGTGATTGAGAGAGAGAGAGGAGAGAGAGGAGAGAGAGAGAGAGAGAGAGAGAGAGAGATCTAGGGAGAGAGAGGGAGAGAGGAGGAGGAGGAGGAGGAGGAGGGGGAGGAGCGAGCAAGAGAGAGAGAGAGAGGGAGAGAGAGATAGAGATAGAGATAGAGAGAGGAGGAGGGAGAGCAAGAAAGACAGCTAGAGAGAGAGAGAGAGAGAGAGAGAGAGAGAGAGAGAGAGAGAGTGAGAGAGAGAGAGAGAGAGAGCTGCAGATAGAAAACGGCATGATATTAAGTTGAGACACATTTTTCCCAAAATTGCTCTCAACACAGATTTTGAAGTTGATTGACATGGTTGGGTGTGATTGAGAGAGAGAGAGAGAGAGACAAACACGGGGGGGGGGGGGGGGGGGGACACTGGGGAGATAAGAAAAAAGAAGAAGAGAGTAATTTTCTTGATCTTCTTTCTCAACTTTGTCAAGAGTGAAGAGCTTGAGGGTAAGAGGGGACATGCCGCCGCCGAAGGTGGCGCCGTTTTACTAGTTGTGGTTAATTGAGGACCACATTTGCCCTTTTTGAACCATGAGTCAATTTCTTAGGATTTTGCCACTTGAGTGACATTCAAAATCTATGCAATGATTTTGCCACTTGATTTACCGTAGTGTCCATTAAACTATGCTTCCCTTATGTGGAGAGGTGAATTTTGCATCCGTCAAGGTCCAGGGTCCTTGGGCAGGCCATCTGAGCTGTTTATCTAGTAGCGATTCTATACAGTAATTTTAGCCGATGCCCGTGAGATGTCAAACACATCAGCACTCATAATCTCAATGGCAATGATTGCCAATGATTGTACACCAGCTCATCGTGCAAAATAACTGACTAGTTGCGTTGCAAGAATGTACAACACCTCAACATGCGTAATAACCGATTGTAGTTGTGTTGCAGGGCTGTATCTGGCGCTATAAGGTTGTGATCAGAGACCACTATCGTCGATCGCCATGGGTCATCAATATTATGGAAAATGGTCATTAAATGACCATTCCCTACCCCATCTAAAGGTATTTATGTAAAATTCTTCAGATTTTATAGACTTTCTTACCTCTTAATTTAAAATAGTATGTTTTTCTTCCCATGCTTTAATTAGCATTACATGGAAATCTTATTTTTAAGAATACAAAATAAGATATCCTTCCATTGTATTGAAACGGTGTCTCCCCTTTCCCCGTGCTCTAAAGATGCTAAAGCAGGAAAGTAGAAGCTATTGTGTACCTTTGAAATGTCTTTGCTCATTTGAATGTTTTATCATCATTTTTGGATTGCAAGTGCATGAAAACAAGAACGTGACTAAAAAATAAGAATCTTTATACGCTGCTGATTTTTTGATTATGCCTCAAGGGATGCATTATGTAATCATGTTAATGTACCACGTGAGTGAATTCAGTAAGAATATTTTTTAATGCAAGCATTTTAAGCACATTAACAAAAGAGATTTTTAAATTTTATATAAAAAATAAAATAAGATAAAAAATTATTTTATTCATTCAACCATGTTTTAAAAAAGTTACTTTATTATCCCTTGAGCACACTTTATTTAGATGGGTTCTTAAGAACAACCCCCCCCCCCCCCCCCCCCCCCCCCCCCCCCAAAACACACACACACCAAAAATACTAATTATATTTAAGTTGAGGCATATTTTTCAAATGCCTTTGATTACTAAACAAACAAGGTGAAAGTTCACTATGGATTGCAGAAGGCTCTTGTGAGGAATTTAACATTAAGAAGCTTCTTTGAGAGAGTAAAAGAACAAACGAACATTCATATTTTAAAATATTTGTTATCATATTATATTTTTTAAAAACAAATATAACTATGAACTATTTAGATTACTAACATATTCTAAAAACATAAAAAATAATTACTAAAAAAAATACTTGGAAGCATGGTAACAATTTGAGAAAAATAACACCCTCTAAAAAGAGTCTACAAGAAACAGAAAAAAAAAAGTTCTCATCCCATATGATACTAATTAGCAAGCTTTATCCAATGGTCCATAGTTGCTCCCAAAATGCAACCCTTTACTAAGTAAAGGCCTTGTGTAGTCAAAAAAAAAATAACAAAATTATTGTTTTCGTGAAAAGGTAGTTAGTTGTAAACGGTATAGAAGTAATAAAATTTCAAATGTGACATTCTTAATTGAACAAAAAGGCCACTTCTTTTAATGCATTAAGTGTATTTTCATCGACCCAATTTTCAATACTTGGAGATTATTAGTAGATTGACCGCTGGAGCACTTATATTGTCTTATGTTTCAAAGAACGAAGGAAGGAGGGGGGGGGGGGGGGGGGGGGGGGGACACACCGTATGTATTTTATCCAATCATTACAACATGAAGCAATCAAAAAATATATTAAAGGACAACTCTCTCACTAGCAACCACTACCCAAAAAAAACTAGACAACTCAAGCATACACATGTCCTTTCTTAAATTTAGTTTAATTGAAAAAAAATTATCTAACATAAAGACCTTGAAAGAAGATATACAAAGATAGGTTCATATCATAAGTAATTTTGTATTTTTTTTGAAAAACTAATAATTTTTCTCAAATAGGGTAAGAGGAAAAGTTAATTTTCATACTATCAAATGTAGCTAACGTAGATTAAATTTGTTCGATTTTTAATTGCTCATAAAGACTCACTCACCAATTGGCAAAAAGACTCTCATCATGGAATCAAGGTCCTATGGAATATTAATTTATTTTTTATTCTTTAAAGCTTTTTTCAAGCATTCCAAAAAGTGAACGTACCTTTCAAAAAACATTTTAAAAAGATTTGATTTCTTTCTATCATAAGACTTTTAAGGCCATTAGGGACACTTGTCTCACAATGAAATTTGAACGATCCTCATCCCTTTGGGTACTAAGGTTTTTAGCAGGCCAAAAATGTAAGCATCTTTGGGAAAAAAAACATTTGAAATTTTTAAAGGGACACATGTCAAGCAAACAAATTTGAACGACTTTCATCCATATGGATACTAAGGACTTTAGTAGGCCAATAATGAAGGCTTTGATATCATTCTTAGATGCAAGTAAAACAAGAAGATCAAGATAAACAAGTGATAGAATCACAAGGCCTGCCAAAGGCTAGAAAGGTATAAGCCTAGTAAAAAACTGAAGATGAGTAAGATCCTTACAAAGGTCACACACATGCAGATCAACCAAATGAATATGCATTACTAGACAAGGGTATCGGATTCAAACTCTATTTGATTTGAGAATCCCTTGCATTACAAAGCACATGGGCCATTGTAAGTGGCCACAATAGGCAGCATACTCTCAAAGTTGCCGAAGAAGCACAAGCTTCAAACATCGACAAAAAACTGGATGCGCAACAAAACCTAATCATGGTGGGATGGAAGGCTTGCATTTTTTTGCAAACCAATGATGGGCCGCACAACTGCTTGATCTGGGCCAACTTTAGAGGTGCATGCTTCCTGTCTGTCTTGATCTCCTGATCGGTTCAATTTGGGTGGCAAACACTGGCATCATTGCAAGAAATTTTCCCTTCCTTGGCAAGTATGGTACATCATTGCCAATGCTTTCTGTTGTATTGGCAACGGTGCTTCATCTTGTCCATTGTTTTCTGCAATGCCTGCCTTTGGGTAGCTGCAAAGACATGTCTAAGTTGGCAAGAACATGACCAACATCAAAGATGAGCATGCTCTCTTGATTTAGATCTCATTACACAACATCCAACCCATGCAAGTCCTCCAAATCCATTACCAGCATTGCTACACAAAAATTACACACACACACAACCCCAATATATGCACTTAATATCAACACAAGAAAGTGATAAATCCACACAAGATTAGCACACTAATCTCCATATGTTTCTATGTATACCTGATGGCCTCCTCGGAGAGCTCTTCTCTAGCTGGCATAGCCTCAACATCACCTCCAACTATATGGCCAAGCCTCTATCCCATGCTTGCTCTAATATTGCTCCTTCAGAACCCAACTCCTCTACCTGCCAAGCAATCAGTCAGCAGAGTGATTACTAACAGGCATATGCAACAAGTTGTAGATCAATCTTGGTGCTGTAGGCAATCATGTAGAATAAGAGAAATTTACCTCCTTGTCTCGCCCTCTTTTGTCTCCCAATCATTCAGCTCATAACACCCACCTTAGCTCTAGAAAGAAAAAATACTTATACTTCTAAAGAACCGCCTCCCCTACACATGCACCATATACTACAACCTCTCAAAGTGGAAACCTGTCACAAAGAGGCATGCATCTTCTATGCGGCCATAGTTCCAAAACGAACTCACCTGACTATGCTTCTACTCTACTCTCCATGTGGTGCTTGCTCTGCAATCCTGCAATTTTGTGCGGTTTCTAGTTGCTAATTTTTGCATGCAGTTTTTGGGTAGCCATTTTGTCGAGGCCTACCGTCTACCCTCTTTACGGCTAGTTTCAGCCCTATTGTATCCCCTTCTTCCCAACTGCAGACACTTCCCATGCCAGGTGTCCAAAGCATGCAGATGCAGAAGCAATACATACCCAGTAGAGCAAGAACATGGAGCTCAAAGCTTGAAGTATTGAGAGCAAGAAAGATACAATCCACCAATTTGCACAATTTTTGGGTGGTGAGGGAGGGATCAGACACAACCTCCCAATCCCTATAGTAGTCAGGGCCCTATTTGAAAGAAAGAGACGGGCCCCTTTTTGTTAATCAAGCCTAACAGCCTTAGTATGGTTCTCTCAAGGATGGCATGGGGGTGCGAATGGCATTGCGGTAGAGAGAGGATGGGGGAGAGAGAGTGCAAAGAAGTGCAGATGACAAGACACTAGAATCAAAAAACGTAATGTATCCATGAAAGCCATGGCCCTTGCAGCTTCTCGGGCTCTGTTGGCATTATTGAGGGCTTTGGTGAAGGCAAGTTATCCCTCCCTTGTCAGCTCGACATCTCCATACTACTTGCAGATGATAATAGGTCCCCTCCCCTGTCAGCTCGGCATCATCCTCCTCCATTTTGTACAGCAGCCACCTATAGCAGCTATGGCAAGCTTGATCACCACACTGCCATCGCCACTTTCATAGCACAACTCGCTTTTGCCCTCTCCTCTTGCTACCACTCTAGTATTGGGCGAAGATGCCCATCTCAGAGATGATCATAGTAGTATTAAAAGCAGTAACATTGTCGAGCAGGGATACATTGTGGAGCTGTGTGTGATAAGAGCAGTAGGGTGCAAGCTCAACATCTCTCACTCAATGTCTATGAATGGTGGGACACTTATTGACTCCTGTCAAGACCTGTCATGCAAGAGTTGTAATCGGAGGCCGCCATGGCCCCCACGACCAAAACCAAAGAAACCCTCATAAGCTAAAGCGTGGAATTGACGAGAAAAAACAACAAAGATTCAGGGTGGTCGAACTTTGATATATACAACCAATAACGGAGTTGTGGGCACTGGGACTTGCTTGAGAAGCTGTCACATATTGGGGATCTCTAGCATCTACAAGATTATATCTCTAGCTCGTTACTCTACATGTCATCGTCACATGGAGCACAATCTATGCAATAATAAGTGGGGAAGTACTCGATAGTAGCCTAGGGTATCATTGAACTTACACTCCCTCTCATAGTTGTTTAGTATTTATCATTTAAGCATGCACCCCAAAATCTTTTCCTTGGTATTTCATATTTCAAATCTTAAGACGTGTCCATCATTAGATGTACTCAATTTTCATTTGAATGAGTGTCCACTATCTTATTTCAACCAACCAGCAATTTTTTGCCCATAAAAAATTGCTTGAAAATACAACTCAATCTTCTTTCTATTTTAGTTGGCAAAAAGAGAAGGCATCACTATAGCCTTTGCCCTTTGGGTAGGCCAAAAATTAAGGACTTTTACATATGCCCTCCTTTGGGAAAAGTAATAATGTGGATGTACATGTTAGAAAAGACTAGAAGGGACACAACTCTAGTTTGGTTGTGATAGAGATATATCTATATCTATACTATTATAAAAGGGGGAGGGATTTTGCGCACACCCCCCCCCCCCTCCCCCCCAAATCCACATGGTGCAATTTGCACGCTCTAGCCACGGTGGCTTGTAAACCCGGCAACACAAGTGCTGAAAGAGAGATACACTGTGTAGAGAGAGAGAGAGAGAGAGAGAGAGAGAGAGAGAGACCGTGCAAACACAAAGAGAGAGAATGAGAGAGAGAGACTTTTTCAATGGCAGTTGTCCCAATTGCGTGCGAACGTCAAGAGCCAGGGAGATGGTTACTTGTAGGGGACCGGGGAGAGAGAGAGAGAGAGAGGAGGAGGAGGAGGAGGAGGAGGAGAAGAACACACGCTGCCGTGCCGTGTTTGGGAAAAATGTGTGTCAGCTTAATATCCTGTCGTTTTCAATTTCAAAAATGCCGGTTAACGACAAGGGGAAAAAGAAAAAATTCCGTCCCAAAATAAAGAAAAGTAACCCAAAATTTTGAAATCTCCTCTTGGCAAATTCAAGCAAAGGAATTTTGTATGTTTGGAAAAATGATTTTTCCCGAATTGACACAGAGAGAGAAAATAAGAACACACACACACACACACACAGAGAGAGAGAGAGAGAGAGAGAGAGAGAGAGAGAGAGAGAGAGAGAGAGAGAGAGAGAGAGAGAGAGAGAGAGAGAGAGAGAGAGAGAGAGAGAGAGAGAGAGAGAGAGAGATACATGGGCTGGGATAATCGCACAACCTCAGGCCCGGGCTCTTGGGGTCAACCGTCGCATCATCGTAGTAGGTTGTGGGGGCCTCAACTATGGTGTGGTGAACCAGGGTAGGCCAACGAATTAGCGACAACCAAGGTGCACGAAGAGAGAGAGAGAGAGAGAGAGAGAGAGAGAGAGAGAGAGAGAGAGAGAGAGAGAGAGAGAGAGAGAGAGAGAGATGGGCCGGGACAATCGCACGGCCTCATGACCGGGCTCTTGGGGTCAACCGTCGCATCATCGTAGTAGGTTGTGGGGGCCTCAGCTATGGTGTTGTGAACCAAGTTAGGCCAACAAATCAGCGGCAACGAGCCAAGGCGCACAAACCACCACATGCAAGGTCAATACATAAGGTCCGATGGTCTGATTCTGGGGTCCATTGGCCAAACATAAAACTCTTTGAAGTCAAGGACTATCTGAAGATGATGCAAAGCCTCAAGGTGCCAGAACAGGTGACAGAAAAGTCAAAATCAATGAGAGCTAAAGTCCAAAAGGCTACACAAAGGTCACCACCAAAATCTCCTCCGAAAGACAGATTCTTCTAGAAAGTACAGTGGATCTTCTAAGATCAAAATTTACTCAAATGCAGGCACACAGTGCTTAACAATTGCAGGAAAAAGGTGCAGTATTACAACAAAATGAGCCAACATCGACGGAAGCGGGTGATCAAGACAAAGCCAATGTAGAAAAAGTTCAACCCACGGACACCGCCACCACAAAAGCACTCAATACAGAAATAAATCCTGAGAAGATCAAGTGCAACATCACCAGTGAGAACGAAGAAACACTGTCAAGAAAAGTAAAGCTAGATTTTCAGCTAGACAAGAACCTCATGTCCTTTCGCACTTGGAAAAAATGTAGCCAACCACAACTGGAAGATGCTCCTAAATTTGTGATCATATTTGGAGACAAACGAGCAGAATGCTGGGGATTCATCTTCACTACCATTAAAGTAAGTTCACAAATCATCATAGCTCAATTCCACGTGATCACAACAAAGGATATGCCAGACGGCATCATAATGGGAATGCCAATGGCCCAGAAGATGATAGAGATATAGAACTGAATGAAGATGCAGTCTTCAGAGGAAACAAAGAATGAAGACCAAGACTGGTCACCCACGGATGACAGTACAAAGTCCTCAAATAAAATACAAATGGAAGATCTTAATGAAGATGATTCATCTCCATCAAACAAAACTTCAAAAGAGCTAGAAGCAGATCAAGCAATAACAAGTGCAGATCAAAAAGAGCAGAGAATGCCATCAAAGATTGAAGTTACGAAGATCAAAATTGCAAACACCATGGAAGAAATAGGAAGTCCAAAGACCCAGACATTGCCAGCTAAATCAACGGCTATAAGTCGCTATAAGTCAGATTGGAAAACAAAGTCTCAAGCCACCCTCCATAGAGACACAGTTAGATCAAGATGAGACCATGGCAAACGATAGACAAAGATCTTCAATAGAACCAACAATGAGAATAGCTATAGTTTTCAGCAGTACAAAAGGAGCAAGTGTCAGATGCAATGCTCTACTTGATGAAGAAGCAAAGTACAATATGATTGCAGAGAACATCCAAAGGATCCTCCAGATCACTCCATGCAAACATGATAGCAAAACAATGTGAGGTTTTCATACAAGTAAAAAACAAATGGTTGCTACCCTTAGCATCCAAAATCTTGAAGAGCAAGTAAAATTTTAGGTGAAGGCTTTAAAGAAAATGCTTACAGATGTCATCCTTGGACATCAGTGGTTAGACTAACACAAATCATACAAAGAAGATAAAATGCTAATACTCTCTTTTCCAAGAGGTAGCCAACAACATTTATAGGTACTATTAATGATAGATTTAGAGTTGCAAAAGTCACAGGAATCAAAGACAAATCTTGCAGACAAAGGTAAAGCTAAAGTGGAACTTCCACCGATTAGCACAAAAGGTGTGACAGCACATGCCTCTACATCAAAGAACCCTCATGGATCAGCTTCTTCAAGCAAGTCAGGCTTTCAAAACTTCAAGTCAATTGCTGACCCAACTGAAACCTCTAAGGAGACACCCAGAAAAGCAAAGGTATATCAGCCAAAGTACTCAAGAAAGCAATGAAAAGTTAAGCAAGTGTTTGTTCCGAGCAGTTTAGTCAAAGTCAATGATCCGATTTGGGTTAAAGACGGGAAATCAACACAAAAAGACAAACACATGGGATGGATAGCATCACACTGGAGCTTAAAGGAACATGAATACTATGGAGGTAACATACGGATATGGGTACCAAAACCTCAGGTAAGGGCATATGAAGTAACATTAAGTCCCTCCCAAAAAAGAGGGCCCACAAGGTATCAAATTCGACAATATCCTAGGATACCTACGAAGCATGTATACAACAAAACAACATCAAAAGATACTAAAGTCTACCACAACTCTCAAGGTGATACAGAACAAAACTTCTCTTGTATATACTTTTCATAAATAAATAGCAGTCTCATCATCATGCTATTACAATGGACAAATGCAACATCATCTCTCACATCAGACATATTCGGACCAATCAAGATGTTGCAGCAAATTGAACCTCATCAAAAAATCCAATGACATATGAAGACAATCAAACCATCAACAACCACTAAAAAACCTTCCACAACCTCCACAGACACTTTTCAATAGGGCCTAAAGACGGACACTAAAATCGAAAGGGGGGAATGTTAACTGAGCCAACGTTAGTTAACAGGATCTGCTAAAGATCGAAGCCTTATGAATGCACATCAAGGATGAATACAAAGAAGCAGTAAAGATTGGAGTTACACACTTTTCACATTTTTCCAAAATGGCCATGTATTGTAATTTCTCAATTTATTTAGCCATTGTGATAATTGTAACGTGTTACGGGCTCAATAAGAGTTCCAAGATGTAAAGCATAGGTCAGTTAGTGTACCTGGGTTGAAAATAAAATAAGTGTGGAGCCTCAAAGTTCTTGGGCGCCAGCCATTACATATTTTAGACCTTGGCTAAGGTATAAAAGCCAACTTTGTAAAGATTTTATTAAGTTTTTGATAATGAAAATAGAGCGTGAGCTAACGGCGCTCACTTCTCTCCTTCTCGCGCTTCCTACTCCCTCCCCAGTTGTCACATTGTAGTCGCGTTTGTTGCATTGCAACCGCAGGTAAGAGCTCTACGCATTGACGTAAACACTTCATTGTATTTTGTAGCTTTTGGTGCCCCCGACCCACTACCTAGTTTCATCATAAGTAGGAATTTAAGCTTTAAAATCATAAACTAAGTATAGGCGGGGTATTGGGACATCATTGCTAAGTATTTAGATGCATTCTGGGTCAAAAACAACTAGGTCAAAAATCCATTGCTGTTAATAATCGCAATTTTGGCACTTGACCTAAAGTGGTATTTGAGACCATAAGCATGTGTGATTAGGTCTTATAAACTTGTCTTAGAAGTTTCATTACGTTTGGATGTCATTTGATGCTATAACGGATGTGATTTGTTTGCTGATGAGCAATTGGCTTTTGGTGATTTTAGTCACTTGAGTGTAGCTTGAGTTAGATGCGAGTTGTTAGTTGTTTTTGGAGAGATTGACAACCTCTTGTAGCCTCTATGCACTAGTCGAGTCAGCTTCGTCCCATGGATTGACAATTTAATCGTGGTTCTCGCTAAATCTACAATAAGATAGGAGTGAGGTTAGACACCCGTTCCACAAATACAAATAACCTCTGATCCCAAGCTGATTGAAGGCCTCCATGCCAGACTTAGCCTCAAAATGAATATAGTTGTGGAGATCTATGCCAACAACCTAACATATTTTAGGCGCTTGTTAATGGGGCTAATGGGGTTTTCATGGAAGCTTCCAACACACCAGTCCACCAAGTGCTTCGAGTTCGCTTCAACAATCCCAAAATAGGCAAAAGGAAACATTAAAAAACAAACATTTCTACTCAAACACATCTAAAAAATATGGACACAAATTGAGAGAATACTACAATAATTCCAAATTGGGAGAAGCTCAAATAGCACAATATCAAGAACTCAATTTCCCCTTCAACCAGCATCTGCAAGAACTACACACAGGCTGCAAGGCTTGACTTTCAATACACTTGCTTTTAGCCCATCAAATATTAAGACACATGGCCTAATGTACACGAACCTCTCGTGTATAAAAGACCCATGCAACTTGTATCCTCTAGAAATATTATGCCCTGATCACATAAAGGTGGGAAACTCTGTCTTGCAAGAGATTACTCACTTCCAAAAGGATGTATATTGGATTTTCTTGCAGCAAAGGTTCAACCAAACAAACCTACCATCAATTCTCGTTCAGTCTCTCAATGTCATCTCCTTTCATAAACACCACACTCAACTTGCTCATAACTCAAACTTACTAATATTCACTGTGCTTGCTTGCAAGAAACAAAATTGCAAAACAAAACAAACTTGACCCTAGCTAACTTCCACCTTTTGCAATCAAATGGCTTCAAAGGAGTGTCTCTTCTATCCAAAAAGAATATCACATCTCATTCACCACACATCCATGTCAGCCCAACTATAGAAATCATCTACACAACAATCCAAGTTTTGCCAACACTCACCATAACAACGTTCTCATTATATTGACCACCATCATCTCCATTAACAACCTTCTACAATGAATTGAACTCCATCTTGAAGCAACAAAATCCTAACATCCCAATCCTCATTCTAACATTGACGCAAGCATAAAAAATTGTAGCTACATAAAATTAAGAGATGTTTTGTCATCCTACAAGTTAAAACAACTTATTGTGCAATTGACCACCATCTACGGGTCAACACTCGATCAAATTTGGGTGATAAGGACTATCATACCAAAGAAATTCAAAAATAATTACTAGTAAGATCACTTATCCACTTATATAATGCTTTAAATCAATCCTTTCCAATTTTTCCATTGCGCATGCCACTGTGAGTTCTCACCTTGTTTTTTGAAATGGAATATCAAGAAGAGAAGAGTTCATGTTTCTCATGCTAGGACAAAGTGGTATAGTTTCGTTGAGTAGAAAATTTTAAATGAGTTTTGTTAAAAAGATTCTCTTCTTTCTTTAGAAAACTCATTTATGTCGGATTGTATGAGTTTCTTATTAAATAAATAGTTTGTATTCTTCATGAGTTGATTGACACCATAATTCATTTCTTTTTGCAAACGCACAATAGTGAGTGTATATATATATATTGCAAAATCAAAAAAGTTATAATGGAAACCATGCTCCAATCGAGCTGATCTATTAAAAATGACATGGAAGTATGCACAAACTACAAGCCTCAAAGTAGAAGAAAAATAGTTCTCTAGGTCTTGTAAGCGTACAATGTACATATTGCAAGTGAAGGGGAAAAGATTATTGTTAAGCAAGAGAGCTTGATGGATCCATAAAGGTTTTGGGAAAAGTGTGCCTCACGTTTGCCTTGGGCTTGGTTGAAAAATCAAAACAGTTGGTTGAAGGGAGGAGAAAATCCGCTTTGAAAATTTAAGAAAATAGTGTTAAATGGAAAAAATTGCCGGTTATTTTGGAAATTTCCTCTTTGAATCTACCCTAAAGGGACTTTATTACGTTTGTGAAATTGATTGACAATGACCATATGAAAAAAAATTCAAACACTCTTTCATGTACTTTAATCATGGGTTGATTATTAAGTTTCTTAGGCACTCTATTGTAAATCAAATTATGATTAAGTCTTTTACCACTCAAATCAAAATTGATTGCTTTAAAAAACATATTCTTAAGCTTGCCTCTAGGGTAGATTCCCCCTCCCATTCCACTCTACCCATCCACTTCTTTTAAAGAATCTTCTTTTTCAAAAATTGAATCCACTACCCACCTCCATTGCATTACCAAATTATAATTTTGACACATGCTAGAAAAAGCCCTTGACATGGCCTAGCCAAAAGATCCATGACAAGCACTTACCTTCCTTGATTTGCATCTTCTGCTTACTCCCCATAACTTCCATTCCTCCTTACCTTCAACAAGCTGACGTAACTCATCTCCTTGTTTCTTTAAAATGCCAACGTGACCCTTTGTCTTGTTTAAAAAAAAAGATTCAACCTTTTCTTGTATATTTTCAATTCCTAGAAGCAAGCCTTAGGCTTTGTTGGTTAATTATTACAAGTGAAAAAAATTTAAGCCTTCTGTGGGTATTTTTTTCCATACTTGCAGTAGTGAGTGAATGTATTATATTCACCCAGACCAGAATGTACATTAATTAAATTATCTTGATTTTTGTGCTTATTGTAGTTGCGGTGTGGCTAGATGTTGGCTTGGTTTCAAGGTATCTAGTAGTAATGTCTTGTGGTTTTCCTGTGGGATTGGACTCCAACAAGGCTCTCAATATGTTAGTATACTCAATAGTACATTTAACATATGGATTGTGTGATTTTGGCGTACATTCTAGAAAATATTGCAAACGTATAGGTTTAATGAGAACCACAAGCTTCTGTCAATGGAGCGGTTAAGTTGGGTTTCCTTTCGTTGAGAGGTTCAACTTTGTGGTGGCTACATTGTGGAGTTTAACCTCTATTTGCTTATGAATCATCCATTCAAAGACTTCAATGACTTCCATGGTTAGCAAAACAGAGGTAGATGAGATCTCAAACAACTTTTCAAAAGCTAGCTCATCTTCATGTATAGTAGGAGACTACGTTCCAAAAAACCTATCCACATCTTGAAGCCACGTTGGGTCTAATAGCTCGAGAAAAATTCATCAAGCATGCTTTCTTTGAAGTTTTCAAAACAACTTGTGGTTTGTGCCATCTAATACAAGTAATTGAAAATGTTTGCATTATTGGGGATTTTTGCAAGAATTGATTGTCCAAGTTGACTACATTGAATTGAGCACCAATTGGTTCTTGTGATGCTGACATGGCTGAGCGCAAAATTATAGGTAAATAAGGGTTATTTGGGGGGGGGGGGAGAGAGAGAGAGAGAGAGAGAGAGAGAGAGAGAGAGAGAGAGAGAGAGATGTTGGCTAGAAGATAAGCTACAAATGTATTTCACACATGACGTCGCAAAGCTAGGTGGAAAAAGAGAGAAGGTGTAAGCTCAAGGCAGGATGTGGAAATGGAGGCAACGGCCTTGAGAATAGATGCACATGAGTTAATGGCACTCAATGTATTTTGAAGTAGATACAAAGTCTATAGCATGCTTGATCACATTATGCTTAGTGAATTTGGAGTCTAGGTAGACATATACAAAGCGGAACGTTGCACCAGAGAAGTCTCTATAGAAGGAAGACCAAACTTCAAGCTAATTTGAGAAGTGGACATGCACAAGCCAAGTAACTTTGGATGGTGTGGAGGAAGATAGCACATGGAAATGGAAACTACACCTCAACAATATTTACTTTGATTCAAATGTACCTTGCTAACTAACACACACACACACACACACACACACACACACACACACACAGGCTTACATGAAATAGACTATAGATTTAATTTTCATATAATGTTCTCAAAGGTAGGCCAAAAAATGGAGAACATGCAAGTTATAGCAAAAACCAAGTGGCTTTAGGGTTGCCAAAGTCTCTACCATGCTAATAGATTAGGGAGAATATACAAAGAGGCACAAAACATAAAAAAAGAAGTCACTAAAAGAAGGGTAGTCTTGAAAGTGATTGACCAAATGGGTGTGCATAAGCTAACTTCACTCAACCAACTTTGAGTGAGGTGAAAATGCTACTACATGCTCGGTGACACGAAGCTTGAAAGCACCTACTAATCTACTTGTAGTAGGCAAGATGTCTCGAGCATTTGAAACATTTATAGTGTACAACTACTTGAGGCTTTCTTGAAAACCAAGCACATTATCTACCATAGAACCAACAATCTGAGCATTGACAACACTATTATTTTCACAAGTGTGTGATACATGCATCCAATTTTGTTGATGGTTGCGATATCAATGGACTTGTCACAAGCAGCACAAAATCCTCCTTGGAAACTTTTGTGAACCTTTGTAGACTTACAAAGTGGACATTGGATCTCCAATAGAATTGAGTTGAAGTTGATAAAGTGCAAGATTCCAACTAGCTGCAAGGTCCACGACATTCAAATTCACTAGCCAAGAAAATCATCAAGCCGTTCAACACATGAAACAATTGGAATTAGGGTTGCAAGAAAACACACACAGCTTGAAGAAGACGAAAGAAGCTCAAGGCACACAACAGAGAGTGTTTTCCTTAGTGTGCAATGGAAAGATAGATAGCCTTAGAGTGATTGGCGTATATATAATGCACAACGGGGGAAAAAACTCCTAGTGAGGGAAAAATTCCCTGAGTGGCCCTAAGTGTGTTCACACACATCATGCTACCACATATATATGGTAACAAATCCCTGTTGGGAGTGATGCGATGAGTGAGAGCTGGCACATAGTGTATAGGGAAGTTCCATGCCCTGAGGAAATGATCGATCCACAAAGGGGAGTAAGCTCAAAGATTTGCGAAAAGCTTTGAACTTCTCATGAGACAATGTCTTTGTGAAAAGATATGCAAGATTGTCTTCTGTTGGCACATAAGCCATGATGATCTCTCCTACTACTGAAATCCTCTCTCTGACATAGTGGTAATACGCCTCGATGTGCTTTGTGCGAGCATGAAAAATAGGGTTCCTTGCAACTGCCAATGCACTCTGGCTGTTAGTGTAGATAGTGTTGGTAGTGTTTGGTCCAACACCCAAATTAGTCATAAGGCGTATAAGCCATACACACTCAATCGTACCTGTGAAGAATGCTCTGTACTTGGCCTCACAACTAGGAGTGTCCATAGTAGGTTGCTTCTTGCTCAACCATGAGATATATGAACTACCAAGCATGAAATAAAAACCACTTGTGGACACTCACGTGTCAAAACAACCAGACCAATCTAAGTCCAAAAAAGCATGTAAGTCTAGCGGCAATGATCCCCCCTTGGAATAAAATAGGCCAAGATATAAAGTTCCACTCAAGTAGGGAAAAATCCTCTCGATAGCCTATCAATTCTTAGACCCTATGAATCTATTGACCTGTGAGACTGAAAATTGAATATCTGGCCTTGTGTTGCATACCTAAATGAGACATCCAACATCAGTTTGGTAAATAGTGACATCACCATGATCACCAACATCATGAAGAATTAAATTCAAATATCTTTCCATGGGAGTGGAAATAGGTTTTCAATCCTCAATTCCAAACTTACATAGTAATGTCTCTATGTAACTTGTTTGACACAAGGCAATACCACCAGCACACTGCTTCAACTGTATGCCCAACTAATGATGCAACAACCCCAAATCTTTCATCTTGAAAGTAGCATTCAAATCAGCCATAAATTCAGCAAGATGTCTCTCATTTGGTCCAGTCTCATTTGGTCCAGTAATCATCGACATAGAGAACCACAATAAGAAGTACATCACCCTCATGCTTTACATGCAATGTGCTTTCTGTTGGACTGTTACGAAAGCCTCGTTTGACCAAATGAGTGTCAGCCTTCTCATACCAAGCACGATGAGATTGCTTCAACCCATACAAAGCTTTCTTACATTTGCACACCTTATCCTCTTGTCCTTTCTTAACAAAACCGCTAGGCTACACTACATAAAATTCCTCAAATATGTCACCATTCAAGAAAGCTAAAAATGTCTAACTAATGTACATCCCAACCAAAATGAACTGCCAATGCACATAGAAAATGCATAGTAGTCATGCGACAAGTGGAAGAAAAATTCTCTTCATAATCTGTGCCTTTTGGTTGTGCATAACCCTTTGCAATAAGTCGAGCCATATAGCAATCAATCTCACAATCCGGCTTGCATTTCAACTTGGCAACCCACTTCGTACCAATGGCCTTTTTGCTAGGAGGAAAATCACAGTCCATGTGTCTATAAGTGCATCATAGTCTGATTGCATGGTAGTCATCCAATTATCTGAATTTTGTGCTTCATCAAAAGATAGAGGTTCCTCAACATCACATAAACTAGACACACCCAAAGAATAACAATTTGATACATAAGATGCATGGAAAGAACTCGAACGAGTACAACTAGACAAAGGTGCATTCAATTTACTGTCGCGCAAAGTATGCACCAACCATTTTGGCATACCTCTAGCCTACTCATTCTCAACCATTTCCTCATCAAGTACATCTGTGATAGTAATAGGCTGATCTGCAAGATTTTTAGAAACCCATATAGGCTGTACATTTGCCTCATTGGAATTTACATTCAAACTTACACCACTGAAAAGAGGCAACAAAGTGTCATAAACGTCTTGTGAGCTTACATTACTATCTCTAGTACATGACAACAAGGGCTGAACAACATCTTCCACAAACACAATATCTTGTGAAACCAAGATATGCTTTGTTTGCGGATGATACAACATGTAACCTTTCCTTTTAGCACTATAACCAACAAAAAACATTTGAGAGCCTTATCATCCAGTTTTTTGCACCGTGTTTGTGGCACCAAATCATATGCCAAATAGCCAAAAACATGCATGTGCTCAATAGAAGTATTTTTATCATGCCATGCTTCATATGGAGTCATAGACTACAAAGCTTTTGTAGGACACCTATTAACTACATAAGTGGCACACATAGTAGCCTCAAGCCAAAACAAATGTAACAAAGCTTGACTTTTCACCATCATTGTGTCATTTTTGTAACTGACCTGTTTTTCCTCTCAGCAACACCATTTTGTTGAGGCGTAAAAGGCACTATACAATGGTGTTTTATCCCACAACTAGCCAAAAATGCATTAAATTCATGAGACATATACTCCCCCCCTTGACGTAAATGGAGGATGCCCATAGTACATTTTGAGACATTTTCAACCATATTTAGAAATTGTTTGAAGCACATAAACACTTCGGACTTAGCTTCAAGCGGATATACCCATGCATGTCTATAATAATCATCAATGAAAGTCATGAAGTACATGTAATTGCCCAAGGATGGAGTTTTCATGGGCCCACAGACATCACTATGCGCAAGCTACAACCTGCATGTGGCCATAATTGAACCATCCTTTGGAAACTTAGAACGCTTCATCTTACCCAAGATACATCCTTCACAAACATGTTTGACAGGTGCTTCAAGAGGCAGCAAAGAAGCAACCATATCAAATTTTTGCAAATGCAGCAAACTGGAAAAATTTAGATGTCCAAAACGTGCATGCCAAAGTTTTTCATCTGAAATAGCCTTAGAATCCAAAACATCATTTGAAAAATTCTACCCACACTTGTTATACAGAGTGAGCTTATACAACCCATGATGTAAAATACCTGATGCAACAATCTCATCACCAAAATTGAGATCATGAATTGTATATTTGTCATCCACAAATTTTACAACAAGACGAATTCTAGCAAGTGTAGATACAGACAAAAGGTTCTTCTTGATCCCTTGTACATAAAGTGCATCAACAAGTGTGAAAGAACTACCATTTGTAGCAGTTAGCACAATCTTTCCAACTCCCTTGACCGGATAAGAGGCATTGTTGGCACACATGACTGAATTCCCATTAGGGTCACGATGAGAGGTAATGTGCTTTGTAGCACCACTGCTAAAGTACCACACATGAGCATCTGCAACAACTGATAAACATGAATAATGGACAAAAGGATCATAAGTGCATTCTATACCAAAAGCCCATTCTGCATGAACATCAGCATCAACATCAAAATCTATTGTCACAAAAGGCTCAACAATAGATGCATTTGTAGTGGAGCCAGTATTTGTAGTGGAACCAGCCTCTTTCTTCTTATCCTCTTTTGTCTTCAACTTAGGACACTGCTTGATCAAGTGATCATTGTCTTCAACTTAGGACACTGCTTGATCAAGTGATCATTAGCTTTATAGTAATGGCAATGCATCTTCTTTTTGCCCTTATCACCAGAATGTTCATATGAATTGTTGCCATTAGAAGCATTAGGAACAAGTGATTTACCACTTGAAGAAGAACCATGAGAAGTGGCTACATTGTTGTTACCACCTTTTCTTTGAGCAGGAATAAACGCTTGCTCAACTGCACACTGTCTAGTTTGACTTTTGCAATGGCAATGTGCATAATGCATCAAACTTGACAGCTTGTGGATTTTCTTGGGTCATAAGTCTCCAAGTACTAGCAAAAGTCTGGTAAGAATCTGGCAAGGCATCAAGAATAGTCTGCACAAGGGAACTCTTTGAAATGACTTTGCCTATAGAAATAAGTTGCTCATTGATATCCTTGATACTAGCAAGAAAAGTGTCCATGTCATCTTCCTCATGCATAATCTTTGTCTCTAGCTCTTTACGCAACAATGTAATTTTAGCCTCATTGCAATTGCATAAAGACCAGCCACAATATCAAATTTTGTTGAAAAAATGTAAGGACTAATAGTGTGCTTCACAGACAATGCGATCAATGCATGATCTTGTGCATCTTTTACATCCCAACGAGCTTGCACCGTAGGCAAAACTGTTATGGCAGCAGCAATCTTGCCACAAAAACCTGCAACATCCTCAACATCACTTACATCCTTAGAACCAGGATGTACATCAATGCCTTGCAAAATATTCTAGACACCCTTTGACACAAGGACATGTTGCATCATATAAGCCCACATAGGGTAATTGTCCCCATCCAATCTATCCTCAGCAGCAAACATCTTGAACACACATGTGTTGTTGTCAGCCATGGTAAGTGCTACACCTGATGTGAGCACTGCCCGAAAAGAGGAAAAACAAAGGGAGAACAACACATGCTATATAGCACAAACCATAAAAGATTGTGTTATGTAAAAAAAAGGCACTAACAATTTTTTTTGCACAAAATGACAAAATAGCCTGTGCAATACTGCTTGTAGTGGAAACAAAGACCAAAATGAGTCCAAATCAAAAATTTGAGCCAACCAGGCTGTATGAGCTCCGCCAAAATATCTGTCGGCTTGTGAATGCTTACCAAAGCTCAAAAAAAGGAAGAAAGTGAGCAAGTGTGTGATGGAGGATCTAGCGACTAAGCTCGGAAGGATGCAACCTGCTCTGATACCAATTGTTGAAAATAGGGTTGCAAAAAAACACACGCGGCTTGGAGAAGATGAAGGAACCTCAAGGCACACAACAAAGAGTGTTTTAATTAGTGTGCAATGAAAAGATAGATAGCCATATAGTGATGGACGTATATACAATGCACGGGGGGAAAAACCTCCTAATGAGGGAAAGAATGCCCTGGGTCCTAAGTGTGTTCACACACATCACTACTACATGTATATGGTAACAGACACTTGAAAGAAAAATTGGATCCAAGATTTAACCAAGCACGGTTGTCCTCAAACTTTTGGAGCCACAAATTTTTGGAGCATACAAAAAAGTAGCAAAACCTTAGACAACAAAAAGCATGCGTGCAAATGCACATACATACACTAGGTCATTAATGCTAATGAATAAACATGATGCCTTCTAATCATGCCGATACAATGATGCATCGATCATACTCCACATTTTGGCAGATTGCAAGGTTACCTAGCATAGGTGCTCATTAGGGAAAATTTGGACTCTCAAAGGGGCCCTATAAGGACTTTGAATTTCTCTCTCGTGACCAAAACGGGTGCAAGGTAAAATTTTTACAAATGAAATCAAACTTGTCGAACCTTTTGGATTTAGAATGTACTCATCGAGATCTATCCATGAATATATATAGCATGCCATCATATTTCTTGTTTTTTAGAAGATTCCATTTTTTGATGTGACAACTCCGTCTTACAAAAAGGAATCTCTCCCCACATTTCAGATTCACTGGGGAGGCCATAATTTCTACAAATCAACTCCAAATTTGACAGAGTTTGGGGATTTAGAACCTATTTTCTAAGATCTTTCCAATGATACGTTGGCTGATAGTGTTTTTACAAAGCGTTTATGTATTTCACTGGCTCGCTCACTTTGGACAAGAGAGGCAAATCAAACCTCCTTATAAGGCCGCTTTGAGAGTCCAAATTTCCCTAATGGAACAGGTTCACAAGCTAGTGGCCAAAATCATTGGAGTCAAGGATAGCCTAAACAACTTGTGCATGTAAATGGTTCCTCCGGTCACATGTGAAACTTTACATAATCAATTTATTAGTGAAAAAATCAGACCCAGAGTAGCAATACTCGTAGCATCACCACAAATCAACAAAGCTAAAGGGTTGCAGGAATTTGTAATATTTCCATCTTTTGCAATTTAAGATAAAAAAGATACAAGCCTATTTCAAGAGGATTTTGAAAATCAATGAGAACCTGCCCAATTATAAAAAAAATTGGTATTTTTGAAATCTTAAGCATGACAATAATATAGCTAGAAATTTCAGAACTGAATCGGGCAAAAACCGACTCCGCTATTCTCTTTGGATTTTTTCACAATTACTTTAAATTACAAAGATAATTGAAAGATTTTAGTAAGTATTAAAGCATTTGACTTTCCACATGTCCTAGTAGATATTTTTACGCACATGGGTCAGATATTGCCAGTTAAATCATTAAAGTGAACAAAAGTTAGCAGTTTGATCAACCAAGTTGGGCAGGTGTTGTGAGGTGATATTATGAAGCTGCCAAAGACAAATGTAAAGTAGTGATGGGTGCATCCTAGATATGGGGGATGCTCGAGGTTTCTAAACTGAGCCTTCCTTGCCAACAACCTATAAATAGACCTCCTAAGCTTCTCATTTTCACTTAGACTTGGAGACCTAGCCAAATCTCTCTAACATAGAGAGACTTTGCCCAAAAATCCCTAGAGAGTAAAACTCTAGTTGATTAACGAAGGATAAGAAGTCATTGCTCCCAACAGGACCCAAACAAACCAACAAATTGAGAAAGATGATAGTATTCCAAAGAGGGCCATGGCCTCCCACGATCACAAGGCTGGACCCAACAATAGGTCGATGGATGAGAGTGTTTGGGACCCAGAGCTTCAACAGATATCCGACCAGTCATAGGTGGCCTTCATTGTACATTTTTTTATAAGTAGTCAAATTCTTTGTAGTGACACTACATCGGTTTAAGTGTGGAAAGGTAAGTAGGAATTATTGAACATACAAAAATGGAAGGGTGTCTTCCAATAAACATCGTACATTTTCTTGATAAACTAGGAAAGAAAATGTTTTTGGTTACAGTGATTGAATTAGGAAAGATATGATTGGACCTAGTTCTGTCTCGCAAGCAGAAACATAACAAAATCTAAAAGATCCAAACACTTTTTCACCTTTATAACCTCTGCAAATGGGATAAGGTATCCTTGTCCAATTCTTTTTTTCCTCTACATAAGTGAGGGCACAGCCGTTGGTGGACTCCTCTTCCACTGAAGAAGTCTCTAACGTTAGTGCATGGGGATGGAAAGTTACCTGACTAATGAGGTCCACCCGTCCATGATCGACAACTGTAGTCAATCTCCACTTACCACCCCGCACTCACACATGCTTCTTTGTTATTTAATTACTACCACCTTCTTTCAACATTTAAAATAATAGATCATTTTAAATTTCCATCACAGTGATACATTAAAACAAGTATTGAAATCATTATCCAAAGACATTCTTTGGAAAACAAGCATTTTCAAACTTAAGACATGGTACAATCAACCAAAAACATCTACCATAATAACCATGAACAATACTCTTCTTGTCTCAAGACCACCTAAGAGTGAAAAACGGCACACATTCCTTATTCATAATTTGGGATGAATATATCACCAAAAGTTTAGGGTGTCCATACACAAAACCAGTTGCCCATACAATTGAGCGGCTCCCCTAGGATTAGAAATGGTATTGTAACTTATGTAGAAACATCAAGACATAACAGAGTAGAGACTCATCGTTCATGGGGGTAACCGACTTATCAATGGCCTTATAGCCATCATTATTCATCAAAATATACCAAAGACCCGGAGGTATCTTGAGACAAGTTGTCTTAAGAATGATTAATCATATCTTTCCTAATTCAATCAATGTAACAAAAAATATTTCTTTCCTAGTTTATCAAGCAAATGTACGATGTTTATTGGAAGATACCTTCCATTTTGGCATATTCAATAATTGCTACTTACCTTTCCATTCTTGAACGAATGCAATGTTATTACAAAGAATTTGAATACTTATGAAAAATATACAATGAAGACCCACCTGTGACATGTCGAGTATCTGCTGAATCTCTGGGTCCGGAACGCTCTTGTTTATCGGCCTACTGCTAGGTCTGGCCTCGTGACCGTGGGAGTCCCTGGCCCTCTTTGGAATACTATCATCTTCCTCAATCTATTGGTTTGCCCAGTTTCTCTTGGAAGCCATGACTTCTTATCCTTTGTTAATCAACTAGAGGTTTTCCCTCTAGTGATTTTTGGGCAGAGTCTCTCTATACTAGAGAGATTTGGCTAGGTCTCCGAGTCTAAGTAAAAATGAGAAGCCTAGGGGGTCTATTTATAGGTTTCTAGCAAGGAAGGCTCAATTTAGCAACCCCTGGTAGTCCCCCATTTCTAGGAAGCACCCTTTACTACTAAATCTTCCCTTAGGGCAATAGCAGGGGCACCTTCAACCATATCTCTGAACAGAGGTAAAGGTTGATATCGATGCTGCTCTTTACGGGACAGATCAAGCTTGAGCGAAGGATATTTATTTCTCCATTCTTCTAATTCTTCAGATGAATTAGAACTCGACTCTGGACTAGATGATTTTTGCTTCTTTTGCCTAGGAAAGGAAAAGGGTTTCCTTACCATATTCTGTAGTCGAGGCTCGCTGTCGTAAGAGAAAAAAGACTCTTCTGGAATCTCTGAGGTAGAAGAGTTTTCAGAAGAATCTGAAGTAGATTCTTCATCAGCATCAAAATCAATGTACTCAGTAATAGGGAAGTCCTTCTTCTGCAAGGTATTACTGTAGATTACCTCATATTCGTATCGATCCTTTAGGACAACATTCCCAAATTTCTTTTTCTTTTTCGGACATTCTAGTGCAATATATCCTGGCTTGTTGCAGATGTTGCACTTCACTTGCCTCCGACTTTCTTTGCTCAATTTCCTTTTCTTTCAAACCACTTTGAATTTCTTGCCAAATTTGTTTGTGCGAGCTTTGACTTTACAACTGCATTCTTTGGCTGTTGTACATCCAAAGGCCTTAGATTTTCTTTCTTTCTCACAGAAATTGGTATTGAATCCCTTTACCTACTTTAGTTCTTTCTTGACTCTTATTCTAGCACATTCTAAGTCTGTGACTTCATCAATGAAGGAATTTATTTATGCAAGAGAAAGATTTTCATCTACATGAAAACCTGCATTTTTAATCCTTTCTTTAATCAAATTAGAGAAAGGCTCAGGGAAAGAATTCAGGTAATATTGTTTGTACTCTGTTTTGAAATAACCACCAGGGAAATAATACATAAGCTGTGTCATATGCTGCTGATATTTTTTGACCTGGGTCAAATCAGAGAGTCTGCTTCTGAAAAAAGCTTCCTTATTGCGCTCCTGTATCTTATTAGTTGATCCTAAAAACTGCATAACAAGAGCTACAAAAAACAGAGAAATTACATTGTCAAAATTCTCTCGTCCTTCAAGCCCACCTTGCATGATGTAGGCTTTACTGTCCGGACTGAGATCATCCCACCAGGCTCTTAACATCCCCTGAAAACCTGCTATAATCATGGAGAGAGCTTGCCTCTATGTTATATCTTTATAATTAATTCCATAGTGGGCTGAGTTGTAGATGAACTCGAACACCTTCCAAATCTGTTCCTAGGAAAGACCGTCGATATCAAGTATGGTCATATCTCCGATCTTTGTTACCCCTTTTAAATTTGAGGATGTGGATGAAGGTGATTCAACCTTGACTCCTTCAATTTCCATTTTGACAGGATTTATTATCCTATCTTCTTCATCAGAAGAGAGCATATATTCTGAGCTGGTTACTGACTTATCATCGGAGGAGGCTTCTAGAATAGGAAATATTTGGGGTAACAGCACATCTAGCTCATCCAATTCTTCCTCCTGATATTCTACACATGCGTCATCATGAAAAACTGTCTAGTCACTATCCTCTGGTAGGATAATTTTGACAACTTCTCCCTGTTGTTCCCTCTATTCCCAAGTATGGACTTGAGCATTAACCCCCCATCTAATATTGGGATTAAACCCAATATTAGGGTTAAACCCATCCTCTAAATCTTTTGGGGTAAACGGTGACATGTTTGCAGGTAGCTGGGTTACTGATTCATGTAGAAAAACTGAAAACATCCTTGGAAAATTCTTGTCACTGGATTGATTGTCATACTGAATCAATTGTACAGGCTGCACAGGCTTTACTTACTTTCCTTCCTTCTTATCTTTCATGTCTTGATATATTATCCCCCGGGGAAAAGAAGGTGGAGATTGAGTAAGGAGAGAAAGTTTGGTCAATACATGATATTGCAAAGCAGCAAGTTCCTTCAGAGCATTAATGTGCGAGTTCAAAGAAGACTCCAAAGGTTGTAGCCTAGCGTTTGGAGAAGGCACAATATATGGAATGCTATGATATAAATCTTTGTCATTGATATCTTTGGGATTTAAAACTTCAATTCCATTAGCAACATAAGCAGACGCCATGATGCGATTGCATAACTTGCACGAAAATAAACCTTTTGAATCTTTGTAGCTTTCGGGATGAAGGCAGGCCAGAGACGGAGGTGGCCGTATCCTGCATTAGATTCGGCAAAGCTTGAAGAAGAGGCATAGTACTGGGGTTTAGCCAGTACAACATCCAACTGCTTCCTCGACTTTGAGCGGGCCAATATCTTGTACTGGTCTGTAGATCCAAGCCTTTGCACTTGGAGAGGAGAAGGGGCAGCTACTATATTTAAAAGGGTTTTAGAAATATCTAACTGCCATTCATCAGGGAATTTAACTTCTTGCAAGGAAACCATTTTGGGTAAGGTGCCCTGAGTGGTCTCATCTACCTTCATGACAATATTCTGTCCCTTGACTAGAGATGCGTCTTCCTTCAGATACCCAAAATTGTATACAGAAGGTAAACATGTGTTTATAGTTCGAATGATCATGCGATATGCAATCTGGAGATGATCTGAAATATGCTTAAGATCTAAACCATGGGTTTTGATCAATAGGGACACAATCTCATCAAAGTATTTATCTGTCAAACTACAAGGGAAATTAGGAAAACATTCTATATAGGTGGGTCTGTTTGAAAGGCTTCCTTGTAGGACACTTATAGTTTGGTATGCCAGATTCTTATGTCTAGTGTCCAACAGTGCTCCAATGCATGAGACATCCAAACCTTTAAGAAACAAGGGGATTATGCCTATAGCTATATACCCTATATGCATAAAATGATGACCTTTCTTCAAGGCCTTTTGCCTGAAATCAGTAATCTCTTCAAAGAGATGGATAATATGATTATCCATATCACAATCTCTCAGTAAGCTTTCCATGTGTTTCATGATACATGCTACTAGCAGAGAGGGAAAAATCCTTATGATGTTTATAGATTTGAGCAGAAGATACCTTTGGTAAGATCCATTGTCCAGAGGGATTAACTTCGTCAAATTCGATATGATCAGAAAGAAACTTCTTAAAGGGAGAGATGATCATATCCATAATGATAGATGTTAGGGCTTTACGTAGTTAATGGTGGTTGAGCTTGATTAGAGTACTGAGGTGCGGCGCACCTAATAGTGAACTTGATTGGAAGATATAAGGAGCTAACAGTGTCTGTGTCTAAGTGGCACCAAGCCTAGCGACGACGACTTAAATAGCTAAGGGCTTCCAATTTCACTAATAGGAGGGTACTCGTTAATTAGCTTCAACAGTTACCACTAGCTATCATAAAGAATTCAAAACAGAAAGGAGCTAACATTGAGTTAATATCCAATCATGAAATCAGGGATAGAACTAGCAAATAAGAAGAGGTTTTCTCTCAATTCTCAGTCTCAATCTCAATAAAGTAGAATTCAAATTAAAAGGAACCCCTACCATCATCCTATGTTTGCATCTTGTCAATAGAAATATATAATGGCATCTTAGGAATGAGATAGTTATCCAAAAACCAACTCACATTGCTTGTGCACAAGATAGCCTTCCTTGAAAAATGACCTAAATATGGAAGCATTAATGGACAAGACTAATAAGAAGCCAAAAAACTCTTGGTATGATAGCTTTTAAAACCGTTTATATATTTTTGGTCAACCAGGTTAGGGCACAGAGGAGGTACGTCTGGTGCAATGGGCAAAGCTTGTGCCGAGCACACATTTCTCAGAACGACAAGTACACACCGAGCATGTTCAGATTGAAAAAGCTAGAATACATAATACTTCTCAAACGCTGATTTCTCTAAATGGTCAATTATACCGAGTGCGTTCATGTTGATAAGGTGGATGTATGGATCTTTTTAATGGAATGGATTTGACTTGGTTTTTGAAATAATACAATTGGTTTATAAAGGTTTTTAAGATGGGCTCAATATCGAGAATTTCTTGGATAAATTGGGTAGCAAATAGTTAGTAATGCTAAAGTAAGGAATTGTGGGATCTAATGGTATTCTTGAGGAAAGACAAAGAACTATTAAAAATAAAGAAATAAAAAAGTATATAGTCATATAAAAAGATAATCTCACTAATGAAGCTACATGGAGGCTAACATTTTCTTATTATAAAGGAATTCCCAAACTTCGGTTGAGGTGAGGACATCTCAAATTCTTAAGTTGGGGTGATCGTAAGATTTTCATCTTTTGCAATTAAGAAAAAAAGATACAAGCCTATTTAAAGAGGATTGATTTTGAAAATCAATGAGGATCTGAGAACCTGCCTAGTTATAACAATGATTGGTATTTTTGAAATCTCAAGCACAACAATGCTATCGCTAGAAGTTTTTAAAAATTGAGTTCGGGCAAAACCCAACCCTACTATTTTCCCTGAAATTTTTTAGAGTTACTTTAATTTACAAATATTATTAAATTTTTTTAGTAATTATTGAAGCACATAAATTTTCACATGGCCTAGTAGATATTTTTAAGCACATGTGCCACATATTTCCAGTTAAATTATTAATGTAACATTTAATGGCTTAAAATCTTATTTGTAGCGGAAATTAGCATGAACATAGTGGGCATTTCATTAGAATAGATTCCTAATGAGAATTACAAGAGTGCTTGGGTGGAGAGAGCAACAAAAAGCATAACACCTAGTTAGATAGCATCGACAATACTTTCAAAAGAGAGAGCAATTAAGCTATTGACAACAATTGAGGACCGGATTTGCATGGAGCCGGTCCCCCCTCCAAAAGGCTTTGTATTATGGTTTCTCCCATCAAGAGAGACATTGTACAATACAATTCTTTGTGTTCCTTCAAGACTAGCTAGTGCAATGAAGATGGAAGCTTCATACACCAAGCAAAACACTTAATCAAACACAACTTGAATTATCCCCGTTCTCAGACCCAAGACCTCACACACCTTCGAAGATGGTGAGAGCTAGCAGGGTATGAGAGTAGATTGAGAGGAAAAAGAAGTATCTTACGAGAAAGAAGTACATCTCCTCACATAATCACTCATATTAGCATAGCTTAGCTTAGTAATTAGCTTGGTAGAGAAGATGAGCATGCATTGAAGCTTGGCTCTTGGTTGGATTTGCATCCCCATGCCAAGAGAGTGTTGATGTAGGCTTCTATCTCACAAGCTTGGAGTAGGTGATGAGCTCTCCATTAAAGCTTGGGAGGAGATAGAGTATTTTCCCTTCACACATGGTCAAGTGTCCGAGTGTGAGTGTCAATGCCAAGCAAAAATCAGCCCCCTCTCTCTCTTGGGCGAGCCCTAGCTGCTAAGTTAGTCTGGCTTTTGCCTCATTGGACCTCCCCAGGTCAAGCCAATAGGGATTAAGCAGCATAAGTGATAGCCTTCTGACATGTGTCCCCCTTTCCCCTTTTGTGAGAGCTTTAGATAATTAAATAATTAAACTAAACTCTCATTGGACCCCTTTGCCTCCTGGCCAATAGGAATCAGGCAAGCCATGGGGCTCCTGAATGCTCATTGGACCCCTTGGGAGACTGCCCAATAGTCTTCTAGGACACTTAATTCTTATTGGTTTCTTTTATTAAATGTTTTTAAATTAATTAAACTAGATTTACTCTAGCCTAATTCTCATTGGTCCACTTCAAGGGTCTTCCAATAGGAATTGGGCATACCTTGTGGGCATCTGGCCTAGGGAGCTGACATGTGTCCCTCATTCCCTTTGTGTAAAGGGAGCCTGTGTGTGTGTGTGTGTGGCTTTCTCTCTCATCCCCTAGCTTTGGGGCTCGCCCCCTCCCATGTAGGGATGTAGAAAGACTTTTTGGGCACACACTAAGCATCCAATTTTCCCTAAGGTTGACCTTTGGACACAACCTTTGAATTTTGGAACCTTAGCATTTTGGAAGTCTTAATGGGCTGAACCTTAGGGTCTTTTTAGCCCGTTGTTTCACATGGCTCTTTTGCAGATGGCCCCCTCTTTGGATCCCTATTTTCCCTCCTTTGGATCCCTACTGTGGCCGGTCTGCTAACTTAACCAATATTCTAGCTTTTTCTCCCTTGGCACTTCCCCACATTAAATGATCAGTTTAATATGAGAAAATCATTTAGGAGAATTAGATATTGATTATTATGACAATTAAAGTGAACAAAAGTTAGCTGTTTTGAAAAGCCAAGCTGGGCAGGTGTTGTGAGTGATATTATGAAGTTGCCAAAGACAGATTTAGTAATGAAGGGTGCTTCCTAGAAATGGGGGACTACCAGGGGTTGCTAAATTGAGCCTTCCTTGCTAGAAACCTATAAATAGACCCCCTAGGCTTCTCATTTTTACTTAGACTCAAAGACCTAGCCAAATCTCTCTAGTATAGAGAGACTCTACCCAAAAATCACTAGAGAGAAAACCTCTAGTTGCTTAACGAAGGATAAGAATTCATGGCTTCCAAGAGAAACTGGGCAAACCAATAGATTGAGCAAGATGATAGTATTCCAAAGAGGGCCAGGGACTCCCACGGTCACGAGGCCAGACCTAGCAGTAGGCCGACAGACAAGAGCGTTCTGGACCCAAAGATTCAGCAGATACCCGACCGGTTCACAGGTGGGTCTTCATTGTATATTTTTCATAAGTAGTCAAATTCTTTGTAATAACATTGCATTCATTCAAGAATGGAAAGGTAAGTAGCAATTATTGAATATGCCGAAATGGAAGGTATCTTCCAATAAACATCGTACATTTGCTTGATAAACTAAGAAAGAAATATTTTTGGTTACATTGATTGAATTAGGAAAGATATGATTAATCATTCTTAAGACAACTTATCTCAAGATACCTCCGGGTCTTTGGTATATTTTGATGAATAATGATGGCTATAAGGCCACTGATAAGTCGGTTACCCCCATGAACGTTGAGTCTCTACTCTGTTATGTCTTGATGTTTCTATATAAGTTACGATACCATTTCTAATCGTAGGGGAGCCGCTCAATTGTATGGGCAACTGGTTTGGTGTATGGACACCCTAAACTTTTGGTGATATATTCACCCCAAATTATGAATAAGGAATGGGTGCCGTTCTTCACCCTTAGGTGGTCTTGAGACAAGAAGAGTATTGTTCATGGTTATTATGGTAGATGTTTTTGGTTGATTGTACCATGTCTTAAGTTTGAAAATGCTTGTTTGCCAAAGAATGTCTTTGAATAATGATTTCAATACTTGTTTTAATGTATCACTGTGATGGAAATTTAAAATGATCTATTATTTTAAATGTTGAAAGAAGGTGGTAGTAATTAAATAACAAAGAAGCATGTGTGAGTGCGGGGTGGTAAGTGGAGATTGACTACAGTTGTCGATCATGGACGAGTGGACCTGATTAGTCAGGTAACTTTCCATCCCCATTCACTAACGTTAGAGACTTCTTCAGTGGAAGAGGAGTCCACCAACGGCTGTGCCCTCACTTATGTAGAGGAAAAAAAGCATTGGACAAGGATACCTTAGCCCATTTGCAGAGGTTATAAAGGTGAAAAAGTATTTGGGTCTTTTAGATTTTGTTCTGTTTCTGCTTGCGAGACAGAACTAGGTCTTTTTCTATAGCTATAGTCCCAAGCAGTGTTGGTGGGTTGGGAACCTCTCAAAATTCATGAAACCAATACAACGAATGCATTAAAACACTTCTAACCCTCACTCTCCCACACTCATGGCACCTTTCAATGAAATCAAAATTATTCACCTCAAATAACCTCCACAAGAACAAAGAACACTTTCACTCGCAACCACAATGGGGACGATAACAAAGACCTACAAAATGACATAATTATCCCAAAACAGAGAGCATCAATATCCACATCATCACAACAACTCAACAAAATTAAAATAGTTTTGACGTTCACAGCAAAAAGGAACTAAATGCATGAAACGGCTTCTCACCCCACACACTGCCGCTCCTCTTATCAAGAACTGACCTCCCAACACCTCCCCTATTTTGTGCAACCCTCTTGCAGCCTTTTGGATCCGGGATGAGTTTAGTGCATGGCATCCATTCACAAATGAATGGCGCATGGCTCCCTCTAGTAGAACCCTCAACAACTTTCTTTGATTCTGTGAAAACCAACCAAGAAAACATAAAGAACAGATCACAATAACACATGTAACCATCAAAAGCTTCAAGTAACTTAACATTCACAGGTGTAAGAAACCTTGCTCAAAGTCCATCTCATTGCTAGTACTTATGGCATCAAGACTCGTGCACTCATCAATATTAAAACTCCCTGCAAAATCAAAATTTGATGCCATTCTCAAAGACACTACTATTTCTAAATAACTACTCTATACCACATACTCCACTTTGAGCATGTAACACAAAACAACATAAACACTTCATATACACACAACCAAGTTTCTCTCAACACCATTGAATTCCCTCACAAACTTAGCATAGTGCCTTAGTGCCATTGTACCCGATCACTGTCAAGAATGGTTACTCACCTCACCTACATAAACATCCACTTCATCATCGGCCTACTGCAGTGTAGCAACTGTGATTGTGTCGTCCATACCATGCAGCAACCCCCACTGTTTCCTCTTCACAACCTGCAAAATGCAACCAATGCATGAGCGATAAGCATCTCATTATAAGCGCACTAGCTCCCTTGCACAAACATCACAAAAAACATGAAACCATTAACACCCTTGTCAAGTAGTTGTAGGCAGAGACGGATGGCCATATAGTAAAAATGAAAGAGTTGCATGGCACACATCCCTGAAATATAGCCCACGGCACGGATTTGCACCATATTTTTGACCTTGCACTAAGACCTTCTCTTGTAGGCCAAAGACATGATAAGCTAAGGGCTATATATCTCTAAAAGTCTATATGGAAAAGAAACTTTACAAGAACAAGTAGTAACTGAAAATGTATTAAGTTGTGTATCAATTGTATGGGCTTGACATATCTTCCTTTGTGGTGTAAATTTTTTTAGTAAAAAATTAAACATCAATTTTGGAGATAATTTTGCCTTTATTTTTGAAGTCAAAAGTTTGGTAATTTTAATTATTAGTCCAAGTAAATGTTTTGTTTTTTTGCATAAATCTAGATTCATAATTTAGTTTTTCTTAAAAATAAAGGATTAAAAAAGTCTTTTTAAGCCAACTGATCTAAATTTGAGTGGGCAAGAAACTTAATCATAACTTGGTTTATATTAAAGCACCTTAGACATTTGTTTTCCCATGGATTTTAAGGCTACCCAACATTCATTGTCAGAGATGGGCCTATCCAAGGCTCTCACTTTTGTAGGTAGAACACTACAAGAAACATTGCAAAGTAGAAGTAATTCTCACATCCTCAACTGCTTGTTAGCAGTTATTAGGCTGGCCAATGATCTTGCTTGGATGGCTCTCATCCAGGTTTAGAATTACCTATCGTGTTTTATACATGTTTGTTGTTATAGAGTCTCTTCTTCTCTCGACCTTAGAGCTCTAAAAAAGTGAGTTTGGTATTTGGCAAGAGGACTTGAGGAACTTAATAATCAATACATGATTCAAGTACATTAAAGAGTGTTTCAAATCTTTTGTTTTATGGAGCCATCAAAGCTTGCAGCTTTTAATTTGTTCAATTTTAATTTCTTCTTAATTTCTCTCTCTCTCTCTCTCTCTCTCTCTCTCTCACACACTCACACACACACACACACACACACACACACACACACACACACACAAACAACAACAACAACAACAACAACAACAAATGACATGTGATTGTATGACCAATTTTCCTATTGATATTGAAACTACCTTTTCATGTGAGGCAATGAAGTCCTTTTTTCTTTTAGGTCAATAACAAAGGACTTCAATGATTGACCCATTTCTAGGATAATAGCAGCAAGAGTTGGATAGATACATAATTTCTTGCTACCTAGTATCACCTCAATGGAGCTGAGAGACTGCTGGACAATAGAGTTGTACAAGGGTTGGAAAATATATTGATGCCTCTCTGCAAATTCAATTTTGAGTGGAAATCCTAGCGTTGTCCCAAGAGTAGCCCTTTCAATAAATTGCAAACCAAGGGAATCTACCACACACTAATGCTCAAGGCTGATTGATTTGCCTCCCTCAACAAGTAATGGGGTAAAACATGGCTAGAAGATAGATGGGAGACAATGGAAAGAAATATATGGAACCCACAATAGCCTTTGACAATGAAGATCTTCTTGTGGAAGGTGCTTTGGGGGGCCTTGCTAACCAACGTCAAGGTCCAAGCTCGAGGTATCATGCTAGATAGGTGTTCAGGGTGCAATTTATGGCTAGTGAGGACCTCTCCCACCTATTCAAGGAGTGCTTGGTGATTAGGCTACTTGCAGGTAAGATTTGTAAATGGATCCAAAGCATGGATTTAATATTCATGTGATCACATGAAATTTCTTGTGATCACAATGTTTATTATCACATTCACGCTTTTGCCAGCACTCTTCTAACCAATTTTTCTTCCAGATGCTAGTGAGTGGGGTAAATCAATCTACTTTGTATACCAACACATTATAGGTACTCTGGGTCTTGGGGAGTGAGAACGCTCTGTCTTTTGGCCAATGCTAGGCTTTCCGGTCTATTTTTTATCCGGAGACAGGTGGAGGTGAGGATGACAACACTTCCAAGATTCTACTGATCAAAATCCTTTCATATATAGTACCCATATTATGTTGCAATGCTATGAGCTCCACATCCTTCCAAAAAATTCTTTTGTCATACCAAAGATGAGAAAGTTTAGAGATTCCTTTGTTGTTAACCTGCCATGCAACTTCCCTCCAAAAAGGATCCAAGGAATGCCTTCCAAGTTTGAGAAGCCAGGGGGACCAATTGACGGAGGAATCCCTAAAGTCTCGAAAATTGCCCCCCCATTCTAGGGTTGAAGCTGCTTTGTACACTTTTGTGCTAGTTCCCCTATGCAGCTACTAAGATTTAGGGATGTCTAGAAAGGTGCTAGAATCTTGTCCTCCACTGTGACCTCCTTCCATGTGCCCTCTTTTCAGAAAAGATTTGCTTTGTTTATCATATCCCAAGCCATTATAGCCCATTCTTGTTTTTGCTCCATCAATGAGACCACAAGTTTGGCATATGAGGCTTCTGCATGCACCATGGGGTCAATAATCCCAATTCTGCCTTGATTCTTTGGTCTCTCTACCCATTCCCATCTCCCCCATTGGCAAGGGGTTGTGGCTTTAGTGCTGCTTTTCCATAGGAACTGTTTTATAGGCTTCAAAAATTCTTTCTAATTGGATTTGCTCAGTTTTAGTAGTGGAAATCCAAATGCAATGTAAGGGATCATGAATGTATTAATCACTATGATTCTGCTATGGAAGTAGAGGAGCACAAGTTTCCATCTTCTCATTATGTTATTAATTTTGGAGAGGAGCCAGTCAAATCTCTGCTTATTTGTAATGCCCACCCCAAGTGGACCACCTAGGTGCCTGAACACTATGCCCTTGCCAATAACTTCTCCTGACCATTCCACATGGTCCAACAAGTCACTTTATGAGAGGGAGATCAATCTTGATTTCTCAATACTGCACATTAAGCCTAAAGCAGAAGAAAAAATTTGGACAATCTCGAGGGTTCTTCTTAGCATTTCTAACTTGGTTTTAAGTAAAAGAAGAGAGTCGTCAACAAATAGATTTGCAAGCAGTTGTTTTTCTCTAGGGAGTGAAAGACCTTGAATTTCCACTTTTGCTGCACTATCCTTGAGTGCGGTTACCAGAGGGTGAGATCTAATTGCAAAAACTAGTGGGGCAAGGGAGAAGCCTTGCTTGATCGAATGCTTGACCTCAACCACCCCCTTTATCTTGTTGTTGAAGAGAAGCTCATAGTAAATTCCTTCCCTGAGCGTGCGAACTATTGCACACATTTTGGGTATGAATCCCAGAGCCTTCATGAAATCCTCAATGTAAGACCACAAGATTCTATTGTAAGACTTATCCAGGTCAATTTGAAGGAGAATACATTCTTACTTGGTGAAAGAAGCGTACTCAATGCTAATCATGGCCGCCAAGATGTTGTCATATATTGACCATTTTTTGATGAATCCATGTTGGTGGGGAGTGATGATTCTGCTTAGGGTTGGAGCCAATCTTAAAGCAATCACCTTAGCAATGATCTTGTATGCAACTTTCATCATGGAGATAGGCCACCAGTGCTTTAGCAACGAGCATCAAACCAACTTGGGAATAGGTTTGATCAGTTTAAGGCTGACATCCAATTGCTCCTCCAAATAGAGCCTTGCAAGCTGCATTATCAAGATTTTAAGATCCTCCTAGAATTCCTTCAAGAATTTGACAGTTAGTCCATCCCACCCAGGGGACTTTTCCTTCCCCATTGCCTGCAAGGCAGTCCAATATTCATTGAGAGAAATTGGCCTCTCCAATGCTTTGGCTTCAGTAGAAAAAATATCACATTTGACCATGCCAAGCAAACGGGATCTAGACTCCTCTACCCCCTGAGAGGAAACTTCTAGCTAGACAATAATTTGACTAAGATGGTCAAGCATGAGCTTGGCCATAGCATTTTGGTCTCTTTCTACGTTCCCCCTCTCCTCGGGGGGTTCATCATGGAAAAATTACCACACCACATAAGTGCAAGGGAGGGGGGTATTTTTACAAGTTACATAAGCGTATAAGTTAGGGGTAGGCCCCCATTAATTTATCTCCCAAGCTTAAATATAAGAAAGGGGGTATCATATTTATGTGTGTGTTTGGGGGGGGGGGGGGGGGGGGGGGGGTGCGAGAAGTGAGAAAAGGGAACATGAGAGGAAGTTTTTTGTGTTTCAAAGTCATAGCTTCCCAAAAGCTTCTTCCCTCAAACTTGTGAGTCAATAGCTACAAAGATACATGCAAGAATTAACACTACTTTGTATATAGTTCATTTGTTGAGGGATGAAAGTTATAAAGTGTTTGTATAGATGCAAATTTACATGGAGAACATAACAAAACTTTATAACCATGGTTTTTGAGTAATTTCGATGGGTCAGAATTGGACCCGGGGGATTCACTCTGTAGTTCCGTATGATATCATGTGAGTGCAAGGAAGAGGGGTTTTGAATAGGTATGCCATAAGCGTATACAATAGAGTTAACCACCTACTTATTTCTTGATGTCTATCGTAGGTAGAGAGGGGTGTGGGGGGGGGGGGGGGGGGGGGGGGGGGGTTGTAATTGGAGGGGGACTTAGAAATATGTAAAACTTTATCAAAAAACTCTCAAAATTATCAAATTTTGCCCTAAAATTTTAACAAAGCCCATAATTGACCTTGACATACATGAACTAATGTGGACTCCATGTAGAGGATTTGTCCATAATTTTTGGACAACCCTTCTTCCCCACCCTCCAAAAGAGAAACGTCCATGTGGTTGGAGTCACGGCCCTCTTTACTATAGTCCAATGTGTCAACCAATAGGGTTTGATTAGTGGGCCAAGGTCTAGTGTTCAACAGAAGTGTGTCTCAGCTTACACTCAAACCTCTTCAAAAATAAAAAATGCCACTACACTCATGCCGCTTCAAAAACAAAAAATGCCAGTTGAGAGGAAAAGGAAAATGACAGTTTCAATCTATATTTTAAGAAAAATAATGTAACAATGTGAAAACTCATGGTGGCCTACAGAATGATTTGCAAATGCAATGTCTACTGTATCACTAGCAAGTCTAGGCTAGCAACAAAGAAGTATCTTATAATGTAAGCATAGTATTTTGATTGTACAACAGTTATGCAGGGTGCCAAAAGTAGAGAAACGTGCTAACCATAAGAGAGAGTGATCACACTATGTACAACAAGACTCAAAAGCACGAATAGTAAGACACATAGTGCACCCAAAGTAAGCAATAAATTTTTTTTGAAAAGTCATAATCCTGTCATAATTCATTAGTAGTTTCCTTAAAAGATCATGAATTGCTTTAGCCACATGGGAAAACGACATGGAATTCCTTTCCATGAGAATAGCTTTACACTAAATTTGTAAATATTTTACCCCTCTGGCTACAATCCCATCTATATTCATCCTCTTTGGCATTTCTATTCGTCTTTCATAACTTCTCTCATGTCAATCATGTAAACCCTGATCTCCATCTCATCATGTTGACCATGTACTGCAATATCCATCATCATGTCTTCATGATTTATGCCTTCTATTTTCACACCTTCTCTCATGTCAATCACGTCTACTCCAACCTCCATCATTACCTCTTCAATGACTTCTACCCTCGTGTCAACTACGGTGTTTACTTTTGCTATCATGTCTATGAACAACACAACTTTTGTGTTGTTCCTCTTATTTCAACTTAGCCTCATGCTCAAGCTTTTACAGATAAATTGCCTTGATTTGAAGGTTTTTGCACCTTGAGCAAGAGTCCACTTTTTCCCACCTTCAAATTTTAGAGGTAAATTGGCTTGATTTGAAGGTTTTTGCTCCTTGAGCAAGAGTCCACTTTTTCCCACCTTCAAATTTTAGAGGAAGATTTTAAATTTTGATTTTAGAGGTAAATCTCAAAATTTGGCGCTTATTTTGAGTAGTTGAGTGTGGTGTACTGGGTAGGAATTTAGTTATGCGCAAGATTGTTGAGGTAAACGTGGCAATGGCGGGTACTATGCCCAGATCGGCGGAGAAGGCTCTCCGACTTAAACAACACAAAAGACAGGCGTGTGTGCACGTCCAGCATATGGGTGCAGGGGTAAAAATGTGAGGGAAGCAAGTTCAAATGTGAGCAAAAGCTTAGCACTCAAGAGTGTGTGGTACTCAGACTCTCAAACTTGCAATGAGTATAATGTGAAGAGTCGCTTTGACTCTTCTCTATTGACCCATCGCCGTGTCTCTCATCAAAGAGAGAGAGAGAGAGAGAGAGAGAGAGAGAGAGAGAGAGAGAGAGAGAGAGAGAGAGAGAGAGATTTGACTCTTCTATATTTTCCCAACACCTTGTCTCGCATCAAAGGAAGTGGAAGAGAGAGAGACATAGATTTGACTCTTCTCTATCAGTTGTCCCAACACCATGTCTTCATTAACAGAGGTTAACATCAAGGCCAATTTTAGAGCTACCAATATTTGACCACTTGACCCATCCGACATCAAGTTTGAAGGCATGCCATACAACCTTTTGCATGCCAAACCAAAGTCAAGTTGATGATGCTTCACACGAAGGACACATACAACATAATACATTCTTGATAGTCATGCATCATGATATATTCCCAATTGATGAGCGTGGATTTTGATAAAGGCCAGTAGGAGACCTATCTCATCCGTTGAGGGTCCAGGGGAGGAAGGCCGGCCTAGTGTGAAATTATTTGAAGGTTGCAAGAAAAAGGGTTAATGAGCATAAAGGTGAAGGCCATGCCACACTGCATGCAGGTTGGGATGCGCATGGCGCGTGAGTAGAGAAGGTGTGGTGCGATGGGGGATGGTCAATGGAATGTTGTCCTCTACTCCCTAATATCCGGCATTTTCTACTGCAGACCTTCAGTGTCGTGTAGGCATTGTTAGTAAGTGAGGCCTCAAATAATGCAAGGGTTATTATTCCACATAGCTTCAACATGCTATAGATATGGCAAAGAAAGCCTATGTTGCAGAACTTGCGCATGGCAATGAGGTTTCTTCTGCCTGTGCCAATACAGCCAGCAATCCTTTTGCCACACAACTCCAGCATAGCTGTAAATTTTCTTCTATTGTAGAGCTTCAGCTTGGTGTCGGTATGGCCAGCAAGGAAGGTCTCACATGTTTTGATTCTAACAGGCCTAGAGTAGCGTTCAAATACTTTTGGTGGTTCTTGTGATTTTCTTAATGCTGATGTGTCAAAATATAGTGTTCTTTTGTATGCTGATCTATCCCGATCTTGTTGATTGTCCATTTGTTTCTTCTAGGTGTTGATGTGTCATGGTCTGCTGCTCCCAATGTGGGTATGACAGTGCTGCAGAGTGTGACAGTGGACCCTGGCATTCTTTGTACTAAATTGTCTATAATCTAGCGGTGGTTTAGTTTAATTACTAGAGTTAATGTGTTGCTAATGAACGATTAAGATCTTTTTCCTTGTGACCCTAGACCTTGATGATTCATTGATGGCTAGTTGTGTAGAATATTTTAAAAGTTTAAGGTAGTATGCCTTTGATGGTGATGCTGGTCTTTTTTTGGCATGGTGCCATTAAGGATATTTTGCTAGGAGAATAAGTTTTGTTTTGAAGCTGGTATTTTTCAAATGGTAACCTAAATACCTACATCTTTAGTGGAGGCATCTCTCATATTGAAATAAAAAAGTGTATATATGTATTTGCTAGAAAAAAGTCTAGTAATGCGACTCTTTCTTCATTGTGCTCTAATGATGTCGAGAATTAAAAGAAATGTTAATTTTACATTACTAGACTAAGTACGTGGATTAGGGAGAGAGCCAAGGTCATTTTCATGGATATATATTCAAAGCTTTCAATTGCCATGGAAAATTAAGCATTTTGTAATTATACTTCACTTTTGCAATAAAAGTTAGTTTAAATTTACACTCCAGCTACAATGAGTAACCATTATATTCATTTTCATGGATATATATTCAAAGCTTTCAATTGTCATAGAAATGAAAGCTCTTTGTAATTATACTTTACTTTTGCAAAAGAATTATTTATTTAAGGAATTGGTAAAGTGAAAAGTTTTGTACATCGTTAATAAGATTTCCTTTAACTGCATAAGGGCCTTATTTTTCCCAAATGGAATTGTTGTAGGCAAAAAGTTTTTACCATTTATTTTCCATATGGGATTAATGGTTGGTGTGTTTTCCTATGTCGGGAAATTTTGTCCATATGGGACAACTAGAAACTTCATTTTTCCTTGAGGGAATGTTTTTCAAATGGCCCAGCGTAACGATTACAATGCCAGGGGTACTCTCCATATCTCACATTCACTCACATGCGAGAGAGAGAGAGAGAGAGAGAGAGAGAGAGAGAGAGAGAGAGAGAGAGAGAGAGAGAGAGAGAGAGAGAGAGAGAGAGATCTGCTCTATATATCTCTTTTTTATAGATCGCACTCTTACAACCATGTGGTAAGGCAATTGAATTGTAGCCAAGAAACGCATTGATAAAGAGTTTCCACCTAGTGTGTGTATAAGTGATTTAGTACTTAGGGTTTCCTGACCTCTTTCCTTCAATAATAGATTGCACACTCCAGGAGCTTGTCAATTAAATTCTTTGCAATGCAGTGATAGAAGTCAACGGTTCCCTACATCTTTGTGAACTGTCAACAGGTGGGTGACATTTTCTTTGAGGAACTTGTTGATCATGCTTGGGAGGCTCATGAAAAACATATGTGTTGATTTTTTTCCTGCTTATAAGATGATTATTAGCTCTTTCAATATACATCTGTAGGGTGCATGCATGGAATGGGGTTTTAGCTTTTGATTTGTGGTTTCTTTGTGCAGGAGAGGCACCCACCTTGTATCTTATTTGTTGGCAATGTATTGATGGATGTGAAGTCTCTTTTGCATGCATGTGCATGGTTACAACTTCATTTTTAAGATTGCAACACATCCTTGTGCTCTTTGTGATTAATATGACCTTCTTGTAAATTGGTTTAAGAGCTCTGAAGTGGAATCCTTGTGTACTCAATTGTCTGCATAAGTTGTTTCATGGAATGTGAAATATCAAAAATTGATTTGTTCAGAAGGTTCTTTTGCCCTATGTTTCTACTAGCCCTTGCTCCACCAGTCAGAACAAAAAAGATAGCAGAGTTCTTCTCGACTTCAAACTGCCGCAAGGTTAGCAAATAAATGCAGAATGAATTCCTCTTTGTGTAACATGTAGGGATAAATTCTTTTAGCTGCCCAAATTTTTTTAATAAGGATGCAACAAAACATTTAGAGGTGAAATTGTAACTTGTTTAGCATTGGATGTTGCTTTACTACAATTTTATCTGTTGTATTTGGGAATGTGATTATTGCGTCCATCATTCACTCCATGCTCGTGGGCACTTCAACCTTTTTCAATTAATGGACTAGTCAAGTGACCTATAACGATGCTTTGATTTGACTTGTGTTCTTGTTGATATCATAGTTACAAGGAAACTCTGCTTCAGGGCCTATCGGATTAGAAAATCTATTTCCAAATTCCCTTGTTCCTCGTTTTCATTTTGCCGTTTCTTTGGGGAGTTTCAAATCGTTTATACAGAATATACCTATATAAGACCATTTTGAAACTGTTCTAGTGAAATGAATAAGCTGATTTTGTCTCTGATGGCCTTGTCAATATCCTTCCCATTTCTTATTCCAAGTGACTATGGTTGATATTTTGAAGACATATCGACGGATGCATTTTTTTCAACTCTTTTCAGTTAATCCATAGTGTTGTATGTTGCTATTCTGGAAGTTGTAAGGAAACTGTTTGTGTGTTTCTTTCTTGGAAGTTAGATGAAAATGATGGAATTCTTAGTCAAGCATGTGAAGATTCAACATTTGATTGGTGCTTTTTAGGTGTAATCACTTCCATTTTGTGTGATCGATGTGTAGGATTTCTTGTAAGCAGAAGTCTTGGATTGTAAGGTAAAGATAGTACTATTGGTATAACAGGATCCAAGACAAAGTTGATATATAAACTCCTGATGTTGGCCATGTGAAGGTCTAACAACAGCTCCCAATTTCAAATCATGCACATGATAATTTTTACTTTATGTCTTCTTAACTTTCTAGATTCATATGTCACAACTCTCCCCTCTTGACACAAGACACATCCGTTTGTTCCCCGTTTGCATCACATGTTACCACAAAAGATTTCCCAAGTTCTGGATTTTTTTAAACATTTTTCAACCACCCTTGCTTTCAATGTTTCAAATGCAGTTTGACATGATTCAAACCATATGAAACCCTTGTTTTTCTTTGTTGACTTAGTTAAAGGGATTGTAATCTTGGAAAAATCTCTAATATGAGCCCATTCATATTGTGCTAACCCCATAAAACTCCTCACAGCCCTCACAGTTTTGGGTGTTGGCCATTCCACAATTGCCTTGACTTTATTAGGATCAATATAAATGCCCTCTTTTGAAATTTCTCTTCCCAAATATACAATTTTCTCCATGAATAGTGTGACTATCCCCATTAGAAGTTGTTTTTTCTTTCTTCACAATCAATCAAAAACATGAATTTTCATTCACCCAATCCATATCAATAATTACATCATGCATCCATGTGTATGATATAAAAATCACCCTTATGATTATCACTATTCAAAGAAAAAGACAAATTTTTAATTAATTCTTTCGTGAAATTTTTATTATCACTTAATAAATCCACAAGTCTTTTAAGTTCTCTATTTATTTTCAGGTTTAATTTCTCAGTCAATTCAAAGGACAACAAGTAATGTGTACTATCTGAATCAATAAAGAAATTCAATTTTAAGTTTCACATTTTATGCATAAATTTGATCACAAAAGCTTTCAAATGACGTACCAAAGGCATAAAGCATCACAAAGAAGGGCTAGATGACTTACCTTTATCATCCGTATCTCCAATAGTCTCCAATTGAGCCATCTTGGTTGGTAAAGTTGCCTTATACTTTGCTCAAGCATTCGAATGTCTCGTAGTCTTATTCTCCATATTGAAATCATAATCCAAAAGCTTCGATTTCTTCAATCCACACTTTTAAATCTTTGCATGTCTTCCTTATGCCATCAAACTCATTAAGTTTAGCTTTCTTGAAGAATTTTTTCGCCGCCGTCGCTTCTCTCGTATCGGAGTCCTCATCATCATCATCCGTTCTTTTTCGCTTCTTCTCCTTTGTTCATTTACGTCCACGTTTATCTGCTTCTTTTGTCAATCGTTTCTCGTATTGTTTCATTGTTGTCGCATAATCAAAACCCTCTGATACCACTTGTGATGCAACACGGGAGAGCGAAATACATTGATAATGAAAAGTACAGAGTACACAGAGTGAATAGATGAAATAAGGAGTCTGTATGCATAATAGTTACAAGAGGAGCATAACTCATTTCATAACCTCCCGACCACCCCCGAGCTATCTCAATCTCAATCTCAATCACACTTTCACTCTCAATCACAATCGCAATCTCAATCTCAATCGTGTGCAAATCCCAATCTCAATCACAATTGCAATCTCAATCTAAATCGTGTGCAAATCCCAATCTTAATCACACTCTCAATCTCAATCTCTTGATGGAAACAACCATCATAATCGGAATCGCAACACGATCACAATCCCAATATCATGACACCTTGCACAAATCCTGTTTCACACTTGCAAAATAGCCAAAAGAACATACTAGTTTTACCAAATCAACATGATAATCAAATTCAAAACATCATTTTGTACCAACATAAAACAATGCAATCACTTCTTGATTGGATGAAATAAAAGAGATATTAACTAGGTATATTTGTTTGTAAGCTAACCTGTTGCTACTAGGCTACCCTGCTGCTGCTGGCAATTTGTTTCTGTCATAAATTTGTCACACAAACTCAGAATATAAGCCTCCAGGTACTCAAAACGACAGGAATAGATTGTGAAAAACGTCTTTCTTTGGTTGAAAACGCAACTTTTAGGTCGTGACTCATTAAACCTCGTCTCCACAACTTTTTCTACTTATTTTAAGCTTGTACATGTATTTTAAGATAAAACACATAAAAGTAAAACATTGATATTGATGAAAATAAAAAATTCGACTACGTGTTTACTTTACAATCTACAGACAAATGATCTTTTATTCAATAATTATTACTAAATACATCTTTAATGTATTGTGAAGAGAATATATTTTATCGTGTGATATCTTGAACTCATTTGTGTACGACTAATACTGATTTGTGTGATATCTTGAACTCATTTGTGTACAACTAATACTCTCTATCATATAAACTATTCCACAATCTTTCAAGCCATATTTAACAAAAGCTCTAACATATTACATTCTTTTTAACTTTAAGAACTTGGAAAAATAGTCATATTACAACCGCATGAGTGTAAAACACGGCCTGAGAATCATACAAAGATTCTTGAGCAGATTAAGTTGTACCTTAAAGACCATAAACCAAAAAATGCTTTGGCAGTTAGAACCAGACCCTTCCTTGCTAGAAAGGCCAAAGATTGTATTACTTATTACAATAAGTAATCGCAACCTCACTAATTTTTTTTGATATATTGCAAATCCTTGCTCTCTCACAAGCTTTTGAATTGACCTATGAGCCCCTCTCTGTGTCCACGTCTCTTGTCCTTAGATGTATTAACAGCTTGGATGCATCTCAACTAATATATGACTCAGCTCTTACCTCAGACAAGAAAATGTCTATCTTGTACATGTTATCTTTTAATGATTGGGTTAAAGTTTTGGCTACCTTAGACAAGGACTCCAAGGAAGGGATGAATTTGATTTCCCAGTACATATCCCAACCCCAGTACATATCCCAACTTCCCATACTCTCTTTACAATACTAATAGGAGCTTGCCCTATTCTCTTCTTCTGGGGCTGATCTGTCTAACATTTTGAGGAAGCTGTGCGGCCTCCATCCATCTTTTGTTAGTACCCCGGCTACCCCTACTATCTCTCAAACTGGCGGTATCATTTGTAGGGATAGTGCAACTCTTGAAGCAGTTAAATAATTTCAAAGTAATCTTTGTTCCCTCAATGACTCTAACCTCTTGGAAATGGTGCCAAAAATCTCTAAAGTTTTTCCTTTCTTACCTGTTCGACAGATTGAAATCGAGTCTTTTGGGGTGGACCATAAACTTTGGGACTTGCCCAAAAAGGCTTTCTTAGCACCTATTTTAACCTGGGTTTACCTGGCCAACCTCCTTGCCTCTATTGTCCAAGAATGCAAACTCAAGATCTTAAAATTTCTTGACAAAGGAGAGCTCATCAAAGCACCCTTCAACCTCAATCTCATTGACCATTCTAAATGCCCTTCCAATACTAGCCTCTACATCCGTACAAAAGGGAACATGGAGTTTTCTAAAAGCAACCCGAACTTCTACACAGAATCCATTTGGAATGTTTTTCGGCCCTATGTTAAATGTGCTTGCAGATTTCTTGACCCTAAAGCCTCTTGCGAATCCAGCATCATGTGGTTTGATCATGCCATTTGGTTTATTCTCAACCATCTTGACCTACTCTTCTTGAAAAAACCACTAGATTTCATCTCTCTCTTATTTGTTTCTGGTTGGGTGGCCAAGCTAAATAGATAGTAATTTCTCAAATTGCCTTTAACATCTTTCGTGGATTAATGCTGGATATTTTGAAGGAACTGAAATCTAATGAACGTGGAAGCTACCTAACCACTTATGCTAACTACAAAGGTGTAAATATCATCACTAGATTATTTAAACCATGTATTGATGAGGATGATTCCCCTACTCTAAAAACACCTATTTCTCTTTTTACCCCTAACTCTTTCACTTCTTTTTTAACACCTAGCTCTTCCTCTAACCGGGGGAAGTCTCGTAGCTACGCTAGGGGAAGAGGCAGAAACTCCCCCATCAGGAATTTTCTTGAACTGTAATCCTTGGTGAAATTGCAGGTTATTGCGAGCCCTTGTGGATGAAGGTTTCTCAACAAAGTAGCTCCAAAACAAGGCTATTTCTACGTACAATATCTCTTCCATAATGTATTTCTTGATTGGATACAACCTAAAGCTCTTTTTTGTGAGTGCTTTGAACTACTTTTTGGCAATCACAAACTACTTGATTATTCATTGGTTGGACGTATCAACAACCCATGTAAAACTTGGTTTATAGTAATGATTTTCTTCGACATGAATCTGTTCCTAAATATTCATGCATTCAATTTACCACATTTTGCAAAAACTTTGATATATACAGTATGCATGTTTGTACTTGTGATCTTAGCATCGTTGAAAATATCAAAATACAAAGGATCTTGGCCAATGGGCTCAATCACATACCTAACTCTCCTAAAAAACCTTACCTTGCTCTATCAGATGTACTTAGTTGCCTAATAGACCTTGTCAGTTCTCTCCAACTGGAGAAGACAGTCCTATTGGACTTAACAAAAGCTATGGAGGAATGCTTCCTTCAAAAATTATCACAAATTCCTAGAGAATGGTTATCCACTAATAACTCCTGGTTAACAACACAACTTGATTTTTATTTTCAAAAAATATCTAATAAGTGGTTCATAGTCGGGCTGGATAAAAGCTCTAATTGTCCCAGTCTTATTTGCAAAAACCTTGCTTAGAATGATGTCTGCGATCGGGTTTCTGGGAAGGAATTCATTAGAATTAACTTTTCCTTACAAATAGTCACGAGTAGAATCTCAAGACACTTGGAAAATTTAGGCTATAGTTTACAGGACACTAAACTACCAGTATTTTTCCCACCTATAAGATACATAAAAATTCAGATGGATATCTGACGTTTCTAATGATATCTTTACTGATATCACTAAGGATATCACTCTATGCCTTGACCTAATATTAGCTAAGTTTGAACTTATTTGTACCTCTAAACAAAAAACTTGCCAGGACTTTCTACAAATACAGTACAACCCCTTCTGGATAACAAAAAACTCTACGGAGGTCTCTCTTAACCTCTTTAAACAAATCTTCCATATTTTTTCAGCAGATATCACACAATGTTATGAAAATATTCCCCTTGATGGGGATCTTGGCCTTAAGAATGTTCTCGGGCTTGTCGGTCTATGGGAAAAGTGCCATTTGAGGTCATAGAGGGAAGATCCAAAAGCCCCTTGTTACTCAAACTACATGGGAAGATCTTTGTTGTTGATGAATATAGTCGAGACTTAAAAGAATCTTTTCAAAAGATTAAAGAAGGTATATTTTTCTCTTAGCAAAAGCAAAAGGCTACTGCTAATAAGAACAGAAGAGCCATGACCTTCAAGCAAGATGATTGTGACTTGCTAAAGTTTCCTAAAGCTCGTCTAAGACATACCTCGAGCAAGAATCCTACGGGACACTAAAAGTACTATGCTAAACTAGCAAAAAGATACTATGTTCCCTTCCAATTTCCCGGTCATTGGCTCATACATGACGCCTTGCATGTGAGCTTACTTATTCCGTACAAAGTAGAGCCACCTCATGAAGCCGTCATTGAAGATACTCCAAAATTTTAAGGTCAAGAATAGGTACTCCAACCCGAATCTATCCTACGATATGAAGATAAGCTCTTGCAAGATGGTAAGATTATCCAACCGTATCTTATTAAATTCAAAAATTATCATTTTGAAGATGCTAGATGGATGCAAGAACTCCAACTTAAGGATAGTATACACATTGTCAAGGCCTACAATGACTCACTTGAGTAAGCACATGTAAATGTATATAGTGTACAAATTTTTTGTTGTATATGACTCCCTTTCTCTTATAATGCACAAATTTTATGGTATGCATGCTTATGCTCATGATTGTGGTGACTACGTCTCCCAAGCACCAAGTAGAACTTCTCAATCTACTTCGGAGTATTGATATGGACTATAGTGTAGACATGCTTGAGGTAGCTAAGTCTCCTAACCACCAAATGGACTAGTCATCCATTTTGGAAAGATGTCACTAGGTAAAAAGGGAACCTCTACCAACTAGGAAACCATGAACTAATGACTATGCTTTATCTTTCCTACCTCATAGTCAAGGATGACTATGATTTCAAGGACAAGGTTGTAAGGATTGCCGGTTATGCAAAAATCCCCATGTGTAATCACTCTTCATGTGTCATCGTATATGCATAACCATGTGTTAGCCGGTGTGTGTCTCAACCATGTGTCAGCCTGTGTGTCAATATTGTGTGTCCTTTGTAGCTCTATATAAGAGCACTTTTGTACAAACTTCAATAAGCTCTCAAGTATCTATTTGTATTTGTGTTTGGTTATCCTTCTCGAGTTATTTTTAGCTAAGTATCATCTTTTAATTATGAACGGCTCCTTTAATTATCCGCCCCAAAACCCTACAAATGGTATCAGAGCGTGTTAGGTCCTAGGCTACTTAGGCATAATCTCCCTACTAGATTATCTAGTTCTTCTTCTAACTAGGAGATTGATCAATTTCTTTATATTAGCATTATTACTGATTGTAAATATTTTTATGTTTTATTTTTAAGTGTCTCTCTATCTACATGCACGCTAGGTGTAAGCATCTTCATAGTCTAGGTCTCTCATTCAAGTGCTGATAAGTGGCATGGAAAGCATGGGAGGTTGAGCCAAGATTCAAGAGGTTCTCTGTCTTTTTTATTTAATGAGAGGTTTTTGAGTTTTCCAATTGGGGGATATTATCACTTTTATTTACTTATTAAGTGTTCTACTCGAATCTTAACTTCTCTTCTCATGGCATAAACTCGTAGCTCACTGTCCAATAGGACCCCTTGCTACGTTTGGTTTTAGCCCCGCCACTTATGACCTGCGACTCAACCCAATATTGTTGTAGTACATGTCCCTTATCACTCTCTTTTCCCTGTCGGCCTCGTTAGCAAGCTCATCATCAAAGCTGTCAACAAATTATCTTCTACCCTTATACACCACACACTTCTATTCTCTGCAATATGGGATAGCTGGCATAATGGTTAAATATATGCCGTGTATTTATTTTTCTAATTGATTTGATGATGATGGTTTGTAGAGTGGAATGCGGGGAGTTTACAAAAAAGCGCATGCAATAACTCTTGACCATTCTTATACTCACACACTATTTTAGATTTTCATTCCAATAAGCCACTATGGCTCTGTAAATAATTGTACTGGGAACTCCCCCTTATGGGACATGCAAGAACTAATGACCTTCACTCGTTTACAAGAGTGAAGTGGTTGTAAAAGAGGGGCCTTAAATTTTGGCACCTTAAACTCACAAATAATATATTAAATACGAACTCACAAGAGAGGAGCCGTGGAGTTTGGGGCTAGATTTAGGCCTCTCTCTTGCAAATTCTCTTTCTACACTCTTATGCTATGCTTAATTTTTTGTGTACTCTCTAATCAAGTTTCTATCTCTTACAATTCTCTTACACACTCTTACAATCTTGTCTATGTCAATTCCATGCTTTGTGTGTGTGTGTGTGTGTGTGTGTGTGAATTTAAAATCCCATCATTCAAAATCATATACTGAGAGACTTAAATACTGTTTGCAAAAGCATATTATGTAAAGAACAAAACAAAGAAGAATTTCTTGATACATAAAATTCATTACAAGATACTTTGGTACTTGACAAAGTAGGAGTTTAAGCCGGAACTCCTACCAGGTGAGAGCAGGGATCTTTACGTACCAACCAACCACAAGTACAATTAATTAGAATTAATTTGTACTAAATGGGTGACATGTATATCAAGCAATCCCCACTGCTTGTTATTTCTGTCACACCCTAGACCCCAACCTTACTCCTATTATGTTTTCTTTTGCTCGTCTATGTAAGTAAGGTCTATTGCGATTTTTCAAAGACTTTATGGATTCACATGGCTTGGAGATAGGGTCCCTAATTGCTATTGGCTTGGTTTTCTTTTCCCTATTATGTGCAGCCATGAGCTTGTCCCGAATCTGTTGTAGCTTAAACATGTCCCGAGTGATGCTCATCCTAGCCGTCTACTTGTATCCATGTTTGCCAGTAATAGCTACACACATGTGGTTAATATTCTTATGTACTAGACCTAATTGTTACCCCACTCCTTCTATGGTATATACAATTACCTTTTAAACCCATTTCTTTATAAGTGTCTTTAATTTGTACAAATTTTGGCAGCATTTTGTTTGTAATATCACTCTTTTTTCAAAAAACACCACCTGTAAACATTGACTTATGCCCTCATAGAAGGTTTTCATACAAAATCTTTCAATTCATATCTTGACCCATATTTATACCACCTAGTAGAACTAAAGCGAAATCTTTAAATTCAAGAAATACCTCCAAAGGAACCTTATATCCTAACACCTTTGTTTTAGTACTTTGAAAAAAGGAAGCTTGTAAGCAAAGCCTTATGTACCAATTTACCTGGTTATTGTTTGTTGTCGCCATCTGTGTTATTCCTCTTGTATATGCTTATTATCCAAGGTAATGCATACTGTCACTGCTATGCCATGATACATTTTTTTGTTGGATATTAGCCTTAAACGGTAATTTGTCTTTTTTTCATGTGGTGTATGTAACATGCCCTCCTTCTATTGGTTCACATAATTGGATATATGTATTTAAATATGTGACTTGGTTTCCCTTGGGTGTGGCTTTGATCCCAATAATGTCTAAAGGGTAAATTGTAAAGGGGTCCTCATGGGACAAGGGTTTTTTGTGGTCTAGACATTACAAAATAAAGGGATTATTAGCAAATAATAGATCATCCATATATATATCCATGAATATAAGAAGGCTTTCGTTATATCATACCGTGTAAGACGAGATAACTTTTTTATGTATTCAATTTCAAACCATGCTAAATATAAATTACACCATAGTGGAGACCAGTTATACCCCATTGGTATACCTTTTTCTTGGCGATAAATATGTTTGCCTAATTTTGTAAAGCAATTGTCAAGGACAAATTCATTCATATTGTGCAAGTATTCAAATGTCCAGATTACTTCACTTTTCTTTTTGGTAAGCACAATCTGTTTGCGGTTTTTCTTAAAGCCAAGATATTTCAAAGTTTTTATGAGTTTAATAATGTTGTCAAGTACCTCCAGTAATCCATGCGTGCCTTTATGAGGTATAGCTTCGTAAGAGAGAGTACATGGGATTAACTATTTCTTATGAAGGCATTCTTCATTCCGCAAATTGATTGCTAGAGCTAAATTTGTATTTTTTAATGTTACATGTTTAGCATGCATCATACAGGAAACGCCATCCTGAAACAGCTGCACCAAAATGTCTTTGGCGACATCCTATAGGGCCAGTAAGGATGCACATTGTATGCGTGTAATGGAATCATTATATTCACCCATTATCTCTCTCACCATCCGAAAGAAGGCCACTTAGGGTATGATGGACTCAGTGCTCTTTTGATACTTTCGAATCTCTCGCAAAGCAACTGTGCCTAGCTTCCATCTCTGCTTTTTATGTGATATTGGTGATGGTGGAGGAGCCACCTGCCTGGCCCATTGAGGAAGATCGTTTTTGTACTTTTTCCTCCTCTCCTCATGGCCTGTTGTTCTTCAGGCGTCACCTTGTCCTTCTTCCTCTTTGCACATTTCTTGGATCTTTGAGGTATTTTTGAAGGCCTTGAGCTCCCAGCCTTTGCTTATTGGGTGGCTTGAGCTCTATACTCTTCTGCCTCTGCTTGTGCTTGTAAGTTTTCCAAGTGAACTCTCTCGGCCTCGGCTCTCTACCATTTCTCTTGCTCCCTCTGTCTTCTTTGTTCTTCTTGCATTCTTTTTGCTTCCTTCTCACGTGCCTGTTTCTTTTCTATCTCTTTCATTCTTTTCCTCCTCTTGGCCTCTCGTGATTGAGAAACTGGGTCGCCTGGTATTACTTTGATTACCCTTTGTTTGATTTGCGGTCCAAATCTTCGTGGCGTGGTTTCCGTGATTGCCTGAGCACCACGTGCTGTGACAGCAGGCGAGGGCTCCGGATTTTGAAGCGAACCTCAATATTCTTGTTTGGTTGCTCTTGCTTCTTTTGTGGCTCTATGTAGAGATGGAATTGGTGGGGGATCTGACAAAGGTGTGTGGTTGGCCACCAAAAATATGTCGCATGGTGGTATGATCATCTGGATTCGATGGTTGGGAAGGCTGTTGGGCATCTAGAGTGGGTTGGGATGTTGGGTTATCCACTTGTGATTGAGGATGTGGATTTGAAGCCATAGATTCTACATGGGGTGTTGGCTGCGAATTTTCAATGATGTGAGTGGTTGTGGTGGTATTGATGTGCCTACTCGTGTGAATCGTCTATGTGGTGCAAGATATGAGTGCATGCTCGTCTGTGCTCGAGAGGATCTTCTAGAATGTGCAAACAAGAAATGAACTGCAACTTGTGATTTTGACTTATATAGTATTTAAATATTTTAAAAAAGTAAAAACTCAATAATATTAATAAAATAAAATAAAAACTCCAAAATAGACAAAAATTGACCCACGGAACCACTGATTGGGATGTTAACAAATCACATGGCATTACAATGCATGTTCACAATAGAAGTGGTTAGTGTAAAAAATTTATTGGTTTTCCACCCAACGCATACCATGTTGTCGCCTTGTCTCCAACCATCATCAGAATCAATCTTTTGCACTCAAAGCATGATATGATTGTGATCGCCTCACGCTAACCACTTTCTCTATTTTGCATTTTAAACTTCTTTGCACTCTAGTCTTCTTCCTTTCTCTCCTCGCTAAAACTCTGTAGAACCAATTGAACATCTCGTGTAGGGAATTGCTCTTTTTCCTTCCACCTCCATGCCATGTATTTTTAAACTACACTGCTTTTTCTTGATAATGTGAACACTCCATTCCTTGGCTGCTTCAAATGCCCAATGAACCGTATGTGTTGAGAAAAAATGAGCTATGTGCAAAAAGAATGTGTTGAAAAAATAATTAAACTTTAGTTCAAATACTGATGTATTTTGACTACAAAAACAAAGTGTTCAATCCACCATGTAATGTATTATGTGTGTCTTTCCCCAGGCATCCACCATTTGCGATGTGAAACTATTGATTACAAACTTTAAGGTTGATATCTCAACACAGGTTAGCTTTGCCTTTTCAAGAAAACAAAAAATATCATCTACAGATTGCTACATACGAGCACGCTTAATTCTTAGGGCTACTTTGTTATCTCTGTAGGTGGTAATGTCACACACATTTTTCGACAATTAAAACTCATTGGGACTTTGGGAGTCACAACCGAGGATATCTTGAAACCATTGTTGTAGTGCTTTACTCATTGTTTGTGTAGTGGGCACACCTTTCCAGAGTTAACTGCATCTTTGCCACTCTTACCCTTACCGCCCTTTGCTTGCTGGCCTTTGCATCCTTGCCCTCATTTCCTAATGAGACTTTACTGTGGCAGCTATAAATGCATGGAAAGAGGGTCATTACATCATGCTTGCACTCTAACATACACTTGAGAGTTTTTAAGTCTCCTGTCAAATGCCACTCCACTTGGAACGTACCTAGACCTGAAACATGCAATCGTTGTCCTTCTTGTTGTTGCCAAATGACATCAACAACTGGGGTGTGATTAAAATACCATTTGAGGGACTCATGTGTCTTGTGTGGGAGATGAAAAAATTATTCTCTAACTGAACACCTAAACATGTGTTTCCTTTCTCATTGGCATTTAGCTCAACATCGACGCCCACCAATGCTCTGTACATAAGCGTAACGCTTACCTTTTTGAACCATTTACCTTTGGCAAGCTGGCACTCATCAAGCTTCATAACAAATATACCTTTGCCATCACATTCTTCCTGTGTCAACCCATAAAGTCTTATCATTGACTCCTAGAGCTTCAACAAGTCAACATAGACATATTGAACTCGTTGTAACGGAAGCATTTGCTCTCTTCTAATGGGAGGGCATCCTCCACATATTGAATCCACCCAACAAGCTTGCAACATCATTATTGGCGCACCTTTTTGCAACATTGACATTGTAAGGTGTTGGCAACAACCTAAACAAACCTTTTGCTCTGTGACCTAGTGTGATAAGTCTATACAAAGCTTAGTAGGCCTTGAAACTTATTCCTGTGCTATCACACACCTTCGTCATCTCTTGAGGCGACACAATGCTCTTTAGCTCACTGAAATACTTTTGGCACAAAACATTAGAAATGCTAGCATTGGATGGATCATCCAATAGCTCCACCAACTCCTTTGGCTTGATGATATGTTGCAGCAGAGTATGTCCAGTCATTTGAGCATCGAAATCTATTCCCATCATCATCCAAGCCAAGTTCCTACATATTGAAATAATATCATACAGTAAGTTGCAGAAAATGTAAGAAATTAGAAGCTTTCATTTGTATCCCTATCGAGCTTGATGAATACGTTTCTTTTGAGCTCCATCGCTTGAAGATAGCATAGATATCGCATGTCTCTTGCGCTTGCGAATGTGGTAGCCCAATGGAATGTGTGAGATGATCGATTCACTGACGCATATTACGTGCAGTGTGTTGTAGCTTAACGTAACTGTCTAGATGACGCTCTTGCTCCATTTTTTGATGCTCATCTTTTTTATTAAGATTTGCCATCTCATCGTTTAGCTGCTTCGTCTTCTCGTTGGCTTCCTCTCTGACTTGCTAAATGTCTTTCATGTACTTCTCTTGCAATGATGAATAGGCAGCACAAAGATGTTTTCTTTCTTCCCTTTCATTGACAAAACCTGAATACAATCTCTAAACAATCTGTCTCTCCCATCTCCAATAAAACATAGTAGCTCACTGACGTTATGAAAGGGCGGTGATGCATTGGTCATTGGATCGCCATGGTAAATATGGCCATTAATCCATAAGTTGATTGCCTTGCACCCAAGGTTTTGTAGCTGATCTCTAGCATTAGGATTATATGTGCCAAGTTTCACAATAGCGTACTCCTGCTCTAAATCAACGTCTAATCGATATCATTTTGTCTTGTTAGTAATGTCTTGCAGTGGTAGGGGATTGAATGACATTTGTGCTAGCTAATAAACCAAATTAGAGAGAGAATGTGTAATGGTGATGACTGCTACAAGCAAGCTGGCTATGGAAAAAAGAAGTGGAGAGGACTCAGAGATAGAAGAAAAGGATTATGTTGTTTAGGGAAGAAAGAGAGGGAGTGCAGCTCAATCTCCTTTGGATTCAAATTGTTGTCATGAGTGTAGAGAGAGAAATGCTACTGCACAGAGAGGTAATGGAGTTTTCCAATGCTCTCAGATGGACTTGGAGTGGGAGAAGCATGAGGGGGGGGGGAGAGAGAGAGAGAGAGAGAGAGAGAGAGAGAGAGAGAGAGAGAGAGAGAAGGGGGGGGGGGATGGGAGATAGAAAGACATTAATGGAAGAGAGTGGGGCAGATCTGCATCCTTGGAGGATCTACACTCTGTCAGAAGTAGGCATCAAAGAATGTTCCCTTAATGATTGGGAGGGGAAAGTGACAAGAGAGAAAAGGGGGAGAGAGAGAGAGAGAGAGAGAGAGAGAGAGAGAGAGAGAGAGGGAGGGAGAGGGTGGGGGGGGGGGGGGGGGGGAGAGAGAGAGAGAGAGAGAGTTGGCTCACATTTGAGAGAGAGAATGTGGAAAATTTGCTTTTTGGCAGGGGGATTGAAAAGTGCCTCTTTTAATGAGATCTAAGTGAGAGAGTGTTTTATATGTTAGAGAGAGAAGAGGGGTGGGAAAAAGACATTTTAAAATTCATTTACCCACCTCTCTTTTAGGTTATCAAATAGACTATTTTCAAACACAAAATATGAAAATGGCTTTTTTTAAAAATCTGAGCATAGGCCTTTTTGCCCTCTCTTTTAGCCTTGGTCAAACTTGGCTTAAGTTTTAATCATTCCCTTAAACTACCAAATAAAGAGGCTCTCCTATACCCCATTCACTTCTAATGATATTGAGAGCAAGATTATTGAAGGTTATGGTATCACATAGTGTTTAGATGAGGTGGACTTCACCAACTTATGGTTTGCAAGCTTTGGATTTGAGGTTGCTATGGTTAGATTTGTATGCTACAAGTGGCAGATGAAAAGATAAGGATTAGTTTGGGTTAGTTAATAATAAGATTTGTTTGTCCTATTGCTGTTGGTTGTTGCAAATGATGTATTATGGTTTGTTTTGAGTGGATGAATATATGATGAGGTTTGGATCTATCGTTGAGATCCATTGTGTTAAGTGAATGTATGATGAGATTTGGATCTATTGTTGAGATCCATTATGTGCTAAGTGAATATCTAGATCGTCTTGAGCATCATCTATTCCTGGAGCATCAAATTCTAAAAACTGTAGGTCTTCTTTGTCTTTTATAGGCTCTTTTGGCACACCTTCTTCTAGCCTTTAAAGCATCTATCTCTGATTGCATGGATTCCTCTTTGATCATGTGTTGTAGAGCTAGGTTCCTTCGTTGTCTTTGTTTCAAATTTTGCTTAATCTGTAGCTCCTTATTCCTTTGCTCCAGTGCTACATAAGTGGCATCTCTGCTTGATAGATGTATGAGTGTTGGATTCTCTCTGACTTTCTTAAGTAGTTGATCATGGATCTGCAATCTTTCTTGAGCACCCTATAGCTATGTGTTAGATACATTTAATTGTGCATGTAACCACAATGATTGTAGTATTATTCTTTACATATCTATCTTTACTTCCTTAAGTTCTTCACCTTGCTCATTGGAAGTGTCCGTCATAGCTTATAACCATTCAACCACTGCCTTGGTTTCTTCTTGCAAATATTTGTTGTGGGCCTTATGGACCATTCTTCTTGTAGACTATGGAGCTTGGCCATTCTATCCAATTCCTTGTGTATATTGTCTGATGGTCATCAACAAACAGCTTGAGTTGTTCCTCTTGGTGCTGCACTCGAGTGTTCAATTCCTGTATGGTATGCTCTCAACTACTTGGAGCACTCTTGAATTTGTCCAACAAGAAAATCACTTGATGGGAATAGTCTTCTATGTCTTGCAGATTTTTCATTGATGCTTGGTAGTGTAGTGATTCCTTTGCCTGTGTCTTTTACATAACTTGTGGGTGCTTCTTTAGGCTTTGTAAGCTCTAGATTCATTATGGGTTTGGCATGCTATTTCGCACTTGAGTATCTTCAGCAGTGGTTGAGCTTGTAGATATGTCAGCTCCATGGGTGCCAATTCTTCATTCTCTTTTGCTTGTTCTTCCGTTGATTTGCAAATCCTCTCTGTTTCTCTTCTTGTTACAGCTTGTCTACTTCTTCCTAGTACATATTAATAGATTGAACCATAGAGGGATTCTTGGTTCATGGATGGCATAGATATAAGTCTCCGTGGAGAGTATGTTCTCTATCATATGTGGTCTTTTCCCATTCTAACCATGCAACCCTTTGGAGGGCATCTTCAAAGGTTGTAGCAGCCTTCTTCTTCTATTTTCTTGAGACTTTTGTCTCTTCCTTTTCTTCCCTTTGTTCTTACGCTTGAGTGGGTGAGGAGTGGGTAACATTGTAGAGATCGCTTCCAATGTAGGTGGAGAGGATTGGCAGGGCACTGAGTGCACTTGACAGTCTCCTTCTTCCACCTTTCTCCTTTTTATCTCTCACTTTGTGCTCTTTCTAATTCTTCAAAGGCTATTCATGCTCTTTCCTCAACTGCAACTACAGCTCTGTCTACTACTTTGACTTGTCTTTGTTTGTTGGCTGTTTTTCTCAAAAACTTCGTTCTCATTTTTATGGATTCGTTCTTCTCCATCTTTTCGCTTCAACTCTTTGTTGCTTTCTCAATTATGTGGAAGCTATAGCTTTATCAACTTCTTCTTGATTGATTGTGGTCTTCTATTGTGTCATCTTTGATACTTCTTCTTTTCTTTGGCTTAATGCAACTACAACACCCTTTGTGAGGTTAACTCGAGTAAAGCTAATAAGGTAAGCTCATATTGTTTGGAAGAATGGCCAACATCATCGTGAGTTTTTCTTAAATTTATAGGTTTAAGCAATGTAAAAGTTCTTGTCAATCTACTGGTTTAGGCAACACCTATTTATAATGCAGATTTGACAATTTAGGAAACACAAACTCACTATAGATTCACCAATTTAGGTAGCATGATTGTAGTGCAAACTTGTCGCTTTACAATTTAGAAAACACACCCATTTGGTGTTGAATCCTTTATTTATGCAACACGAATTACAAAATCATGATACAAGCAGTTGGCCATCAATACTATTAGCATGGTTTTGTTAACTTGAGTATTATGATGGGAGTAGCCTTTCCACAGGGCTATCCGATTCACGTAATCTCATGTCTTTGTGGTAGCTCTATAGGGAACTTCAACTTTTCTTGTTGTGTTTCCTTTGATGATTCTTGCAAACCCACGTGGAGAAATGCATCTTTGATTTCCATATCATTTGATAATTTGTACTTCAAATAAGCTAGCCCATTATACTCTTGCAACCAACTTCCTAATAAACACTTTGGTACACTATTATTATGCACATTGCTTGGTCTAAAACACTTTATATTGTGATCTTTGTAACCTCCTATTTCCACCCATGGCTTGTTGAAGCCTAGAAACAAGATAGTTAACAAGCATCGGGGCATCATTAGTAGCTTGCTCATTAGCAAAATCAAAGTTATCAACATTAATTTCACTCTCTTTACTATTGTCATCCATTCTAACAACTTTTAGGTGTAAAATTTTTAGGTGTACTTTGGCACTTCAAGCCCTAGTTGCTACTCCTCTTTACTTCTTTAGAAAAATCACTCAAGCTACTGTACCCGTGGCTCGAATACCATTAATTGCAAGGTAGAAGAGAGGGTAGTTCAACACCAAAACAACACCGGCTCCTGTCAAGCTTCTAATAGCTCAATAGTGGTTAAGCCGTAGGCAAGCCCTATAGGACTCCACTATTAAGACCATAGGTCTCGACGGTGATGCCCCGTTAACTGCACAAAGGCAGGCGCACTGCAAGGCTGAAAAATCCCTATTCTACTTACTCACATGCAATTAATAGTATCAATCATTTATAGCTAGCTTGAGGACCTCCCTTCTTGAGCAAGAAAAGAGAAACCTTGTGCTCTGATACCAATGTAACATTTAATGGTCTAGTAACTTGTGTGTAGCGGAAAATAGCATGAACATAGTGAGCATTTCATTAGAATAGCTTCCTAATGAGAATAACAAGAGTGCTTGGGTGGGGAGAGCAACAAAAAGTATAACACCTAGTTAGATAGCATGAACAATACTTCAAAGGAGATAGAAATTAAGTAGTTGACAACAGTTGAGGACCGGATTGGCATGGAGCCAATCCCCCCTCCAAAAGGCTTTCTATTATGGTTCCTCCCATCAAGAGAGACATTTTACAATACAATTCTTTGTGTTCCTTCAATACTAGCTAGTGCAATGAAGATGGAAACTTCATGCATTAAGCAAAACACTTATCAAACACAACATCAATTCCCTCACGGTCTCAGACCCAAGACCTCACACATCTTCCAAGATGGTGAGAGCTAGCGGGGTATGAGAGTAGATTGAGAGGAACAAGGAGTATTCTTACGAGAAAGATGTACATCTCCTCACATAATCACTCGTATTAGCATAGCTTAGCTCAGTGATTAGCATGGTAGAGGAGATGAGCATGCATTGAAGCTTGACTCTTTGTTAGATTTGCATCACAAAGCCAAGAGTTGTTGATGTAGGACTCCCTTCTCACAAGTTTGGATTAGGTGGTAAGCTTTCCATTAAAGGTTGAGAAGGAGAGAGAGTCTTTTTTGCTTCACACATGAGATTGTGTGAGTGTGTGTGTGATAATGCCTTCCAAAAATCAGCCCCCTCTCCCTCTTGGTCGACCCCTCTTGCTATTTTCTCATCCTCACACTTCATTGGACCTCCCCATGCCTAGCCAATGGAAATTAAGCAGCATAAGTAATAGTCTTCTGACATGTGTCCCCTTCCCCCTTATGTGAGAGCTTTAGGTAATTACTTAATTCAACTAAACTCTCATTGGACCCCTTTGCCTCCTGGCCAATAGGAATTAGGCAAGCCATTGGGCTGTTGAATGCTCATTGGACCCCTAGGGAGACCGTCCAATAGTCTTTTAGAGAGCTTAATTCTTATTGGTTCTTTTATTAAGTGTTTTTAAATTAATTAAACTAGATTTACTCTAGCTTATTGGTCCACCTCCAAGGCCATCCAATAGGAACGGAGTACACCTTGTGGACATCTGGGCATGTGTCCCTCATTCCCTTTGTGTAAAGGGATCTTGTATGAGTTTCTCTCTCATCTCCTACTTCTAGGGATCGCCCCCTCCTATGTAGGGATGGTTGAAGACTTTTGGGACACACACAAAGCATCCAATTTCCCTAGGCTTTTGACCTTTGGATAGAACTGTTGAATTTTGGAACCTTAGCATTTTGGAAGTCTTAATGGGCTGAACCTTAGGGTCTTTTAAGCCATTGGTGCACATTGCTCTTTTGTAGATGGCCCCCCTTTTGGATCCCTATTTTCCCTCCTTTGGATCCCTATTATGGTCGGTCTGCTAGCTTAACCAATATTCTAGCTTTTTCTCCCCGTGCACTTCCGCATATTAAATGATCAGTTTAACATGAGAAAATCATTTAGGAGAATTAGATATTGATTATTATGACATGTACACTGGAGTACATTACTGACTTCTTTGTTTTTTTCAATTGTTCGTGTGTTACCAGCAAGGTAACTCAACATTTTTCGGAAGCTTTATTGTAAAAACACTTATTCTTTTTATAAATCGAGAATATTGTAACTCTTATTTGTCAAGTGGATATTGTAATCTATGAGCCGGAGCTATAAGCTTCCAAATTGTTTCACTTTATCCTTAGTTAGAGCTCCCAGATGATTAATTTTTAACCAAAGAAACCTTGGCTAAGGTATAAAAGCCAATTTTGTAAAGTTAATTATAATTTTTGGATATAAAATACACAGTGTGAGCTAACGACGCTCACTTCTTTCCTTCTCAAGCTTCCATCTCCCTTGTCAATTGTCACATTGCAGTGCCGTCTATTGCGTTTGCAACCATAAGTAAGAGCTCTACGCATAGACATAAACATATCATTGTAGCTTTTGGCATCACCAAGATGCGGTGTAATTTCATCATAAATAGGAATTTAAACTTGAAAATCACAAAATAAGCATAGGTAAGGTATTGGGGCATCATTGCTAAGCATTTGGGGTCTCAAACGACTAGGTCAAAATCTCACTTATGTTAATAATCATATTTTTTGTACTTCATCAAAAGTGAGATTTGAAACCATAAGCATGTGTGCTTAGGTCTTATATACTTGTCCTAGAAGTTTCATAACATTCGGATATCATTTGATGTTGTAACGGTCATAGTTTGTTTGCCAGTTAGTGACTAGCTTTTGATGACTTAGGTCATTTGAGTGTAGCTTGTGTTAGATGCAAGTTGTCTGATGTTTTCCAAGAGATTGACACCCTCTTGTAGCCTACATGTACTAGTCAAGTCAGCTTCGTCCCATGGATTGACAATTATGTTCGTGGTTCTCGCTATGTCTACAAATAAGAGTGAGGTTAGGAGACCCATCCACATTTGGCGTCGTTGTCGGGGACAAGTAGACCTAAGCTAGGAAAAACAAGAGCATCTAGTGTAGTTGTCCTTTAACATCCTCTAGGATCACCTAGAGTAAAACTTTCTCTTTAAAATCGCATAGCTTAAGAGTGTCGTCTTTTGCTGTGTAGAGGTAGCTTAGGAGTAGATTGTAGGATTGTAGGATTAGGTTAGGATTTTGAGAATGATTGATGGACAAGACAAGTCTTACGATCAAGGCTCAAGAAACCATAAAAAATAAGAAAACAAGTGTTTGTGGACACCTTCCACACCCAATTGCAGTAGGACCTGGGAGTAGGGTAAGTAGAACCGAGGTGGGATCTCAAATCATTGCTCACTCTGAAAGAATCATTTGTGAGTTGTTTATGTGAAGTTACAAAATTTCAGGTCTATGGCTTGAAACATCATCAAAAGACTGTCAACCATTGAAACCGGCTAGAGATTATGCTCATAAAAGTTGTATGAACCAGTGGGTAAGTAGCATAAGGATGCATTTGAGGTAAATTTTCAAGATTTTATAAAAACTCAGATTATTTACATTTTCTTGAGAATTTAGGTCAAATTAAGTTTTGACTTCACTCAGAGGGTTAAAACATGTCACAAACAGACTGACCATTGAAAAATTTGCAAAAAGTGTTCATTTTAGGCCAAAAGTAAATAATTGTGATTATTTACTTTTAGCTCAAAATTGACAAAGGTTGATACTGGAGACTCTATGCATAATTACAAACATCTCTCATAGAGTTTGGATCACAAAACAGATCAAAAACTTGATAAAAAATGAAATCTATACTGATTGTCGAGAAATTGAGTTTTGTTGGAATTAGGATTGCAAAGAAATGCCCACATCTTGGAGAAGACAAAGGAAGCTCAAGGCACACAATAGAGAGTGTGTTACTAAGTGTGCTGCGGAAAGATAGATAGCCCTAGAATGAATGGGCATAGATAGATAGCCCTAGAATGAATGGGCATAGATAGATAGCCCTAGAATGAATGGACATATATACAATGCATGGGGAAAAAACCTCCTAACGAGGGAAAAAATGCCCCGACGGTCCCAGTGTGTTCACACACATCACTACCACATATATATGGTAACAAATCCCCCCTAGAGTGATGCGGTGAACGAGAGCTGGCACATGAGTAAAGGGAAGTGCCATGCCCTGAGGACATGATCAGTCCACAATGGGGAGTAAGCCCAAAGATTTGTGAAAAGCTTCAAACTTCTCATGAGACAATGCCTTTGTGAAAAGATCTGCAAGGTTGTCCTGTGTTGGCACATAAGCCAAGCTGATCTCTCCTTCTGAGAGCCTCTCCCTGACATAGTGGTAATGCATCTCAATGTGATTTGTGCGAGCATGAAAAACTGGGTTCCTAGCAACTGCCAATGCGCTATGACTGTCAGTGTAGATAGTGTTGGCAGTGTCCTGTCCAACACCCAAATCAGCCATAAGGTGTCTGAGCCATACACACTCAACCATAGCTGTGAAGATTGCCATGTACTCAACATCACAACACAAAGTGGCCATAGTAGGTTGCTTCTTGCTCAACCATGATATACATGAACTGCCAAGCATGGAACAAAAACCACTTGTGGACACTCTCGTGTCAAAACAACTAGCCCAATCTGAGTCCCAAAAAGCATGTAAGTCTGGCGGCAATGATCCCCCCTTGGGATAAAACAAGCCAAGATGTAAAGTGTCACTAAGGTAGCATAAAATCCTCTTGACAGCCTGCCAATGCTTAGACCCTGTCTATGCATAAATCTGCTGACCTATGAGACTGCAAACTGAATATATGGCCTCGTATTGCATACATAAATGAGGCAGCCAACAGAAGTTTGATAAAGAGTGACTTCAGCAGGATCACCAGTATCATGTAGACTTAACTTCAAACTTGTTTCCATGGGAGTGGCAATAGGTTTGCAATCCTCAAGTCCAAACTTACATAGCAATGTCTCTATGTAACTTTTTTGACACAAGGCAATACCACCATCACACTGTTTAGACTGTATCCCCAAGGAATGATGCAACATCCCCAAATCTTTCATCGGCAATCCCATAGTGGAGAAAAACGCCTCTTCAAAAATCTAGGAAATATGTACACCTCCGAGATCGAGGATGGGAAGGGTTTTTTTTTTTTTTTTTTTGGGGGGGGGGGGGTGTTGTTGGCTGTTCGCCCAATTCAAGGTGGGTCTGGAAATGTAGTGTGTCTTGTTTTGGAGGGGAGGGGGTTTCGTCCAAGTGAAGGTGGGTTTGGAAATGTAGTGTGCCTTTTTTGCCCAATCAACACACACCAATGAAGATCCTCACCCCTAACTCCATCTCTACCACCACCCTATCTTAACCTAGCCATAGGTTGGGTTTAGACAGGGGCGGAGGAAACTTGCCTCTCTCACACGGTCCTCCCACCCCCTATTCACATGAGACAATAGCATCCTGAAAAGCAAAAATTCTACACCCGATCAACGGCCAATTAGCCGAGAGCTCCTATTTACGTTGAAGAAAAGACATGTGCAAAGGCCAGTCTTCGACGTCCAGCCCATTGTTCACACTAATGAGGAGCACCCAAGTTGCGGGGGTCGCCCAATTCCATGGTGTGTCTAGAGCGAAGTCATTTTCTTTAGCCCAATTCAGCTATGAAACGTATGCACAGTATCTGCCCCTGGCCTTTTTGTGTCGTCGGGTTGTTTGAACCTAGCCATAGAGCTAGGTCTCCTAGCGGTGGTTTGGGGTTCATATATCTAAATCAAGAAATCCCATAGTGGATAAAAATGCCTCTTTAATAATCTGGAAAATATGTGTCCCTCCGAGCTCGAGGGTGGGTACACCACTAGCTATCGGCGACAGGATTCCTACACCATGCTTTTGACCAAACAATGTATTCAAGGACTGGAATAGCGAACTTGGATGTAAGCTATGGGGTTGCATCCCCAACATTAACATGCCCTCTACTTCAGAGGGTGCTCTCTACCAACATCACTTTTCAATAGTTTATGGCAAGGAGCTCTTAACATAGACATTATTTTAATAAACCGCCATTCAAACCATGGCAACTTGCTGTTCATTTGAAAATGGCAAGGTGGAGGAGTAGTGTGTGTTATTACACTGCTAATTCAAAATTCATGAGATCGCATGTCCTTAGGAGCCGTTGTAAAAAGGCTACCTAGGTGCAAAAGATTGTCATTGAAAATCAATTGGTTGCCAATAGAAAAAGTGTTTTTCTTCGTCCTTCGGGTCTGAATGATGTTCTTCTATGGTTTTCAGTTCCAATGGAGGTGGTGGATGTTGTAGAGCTATTGTATAGTTGTCATTTAAAGGCAATTGTGTAGCACTCTTTGTAGGTTATGATATCATTTATCATAGTGCTTGGAGTTGGTTTTACTACCAGTATAATTGAATTGTGTCTTTATCTGAATAAACAAAGGGAAAAAATTTGGTGGGAAAGAAGTAACTTCGATCTACAAAAATGGGGTTCTTAAATGGGCCTTGTTTGAAAGGAAGTGGATTGATAGTAATAAAATACATTTGAAATAGTTAGATTGGGCTACATGATAGGATGTGGCTTGAAAAACATAATTAAATGGAAGATGTGAATTGTAGCCAAGTAGCAAGCCTTTCGGAATGGATCTTGGGTGATGTGGATGTTGAGATAGGTAAGTTAGTGTATAATGTTGCTATCAAGCTAAGTCAAGAGACGTTGATATGATTAAGTTGCCTACAAGGTGACCAAATGTGTAAAACATGAAAAAAGTCTGCAATGCATAAATGATGGGACATCTATATGCATACACAAAAGTGCATGGTTAACCATCTGCTATGCAAGGATAGACTATTGATGAGTTCTTTTAAAATAAAGTGTCACTATCAAAGAACTAAGACAAGGCTTTAGAAGTTTCCACCCGTGAAGAGGAAGGATTTATGTTTCATGGATATGTGCTCTCATCTCAAAGTGCTCTTGTGTGTGAGTGTTGGACCCTACATTGCCCCATTGATAAAATAGAGTAGACTTTGGCTCTTGTGCTCACCTATTCTAGCATGAGAAACATACATAAATAGCTGAAATTTGGAACTACCCCACTTTAATAATGCCAAATGCTTCTCTTTTGCACCTTGTCAGCTTTACATTATTAAAGAGAGCTCTTATTATGTAATAAAATTTAGAGTAATTGAGATCTTAGGTTGATTCTGGTGAGAAAAGGACTCCATGAGGAACTTTTTGGCTAGATTTGTGACACCAATGGAGATAGAGATGACACTAGCCTTCTCTTGGGCATGGAGCTATCTCATGGATACCATTGTTGATGGGTAGGCCACTATTAAATTAGTGATGTAGTCTTAACTACGGTTGAGAAGCTTTGGGCCTCCATAAGTATCCATATCATTGTGTCTTCGTAGGCTCATGTCGCTCATTTCAAATTTTGGTGTTAAGATCTCCTTGCAACGCTTATGTTTGGCCTTAATTAGATTTGTTGGTAACCAGATTTGATTATTCTCTTTGTCGAGCCTTGTGCAAAGTGAATGTCTTTGGGTATCTACCTTTGCAAGATGTGCTTGGGAGGAGAATAGCGGGCCTTTGAAGTGACTGCAAGCATACTTTATTTTTAGTGTAAGCTTGTGTCTCTTTCATCCAGATTGTAAGGATTTTGATGTGTGTATACAACATAATTGTGCCTTCGCTTTGTGATCCTTTGGTTGCACCTGGTAACCTTTAAGACCATATTAGGTAAAGTGGGAAAATCCCAATTCCTAGGTTGGACAACTTTCAATATATCATGTATAAAATATAGAGATTTTGTCAAAAATTTGAGTTTTCTTAAGGTCTCATTCCACTTTATGCACATACAATACACAATGAAAACAACTAAAATATCATGGTTTCAATCAATTGAATTATTAGGAGAGGAGTATATTGCATCCATTATCGTTGTCTATGTTCTACTGTCCTACCTACAACTTATCTCAACATGGAGAGCTTGGTTTCTAGGTCCACCACTTGTCCAAGTTAATGTAAAAGTGACTCAAGGTTCACAACTTGTGAAAGCAAGGATCCATTGAGGAATACAATCCACTTGGCTATTTTTCCTTAATTTATTGCATGTGACATTTAAGCAAGGTCCACTTCTAATCTATAACTTCTTAATTTGAGGCATGGGGCATACATAAAATATGTAGCATATGCTCTATTGCCTCATAGGAAGGTTGGTTTCAAGGTGCACTTATCCATGCTAGCCTATCTTGGAGAAATGATGGAGCTTGCTTCTCTCCTTGTTTCAATGGAGACTAGCTTGGACAAGTGGTGGACCTTTGCTTCTCTCTATGTTTCAATAGAGTTAGCTTGGACAAGTGGTGATCTTGGAACAAAACCCCCATGTAAAACATATCATGGGTATTCCAAGTGATTAGAAAGATTACCATTTAAGATATAACCTTATAGGTTGGACAACTAGATCTTGGCTTGGAGAAATGGTGGACCTTTGATTCTCTCCATGTTTCAATGGAGTCTATCTTGGAGAAATGGTGGAGCTTGCTTCTGTCCATGTTTCAATGGAGCCTAGATTGAACAGTTGGTGGATCTTTGCTTCTCTCTATGTTTCAATAGAGTTAGCTTAGACACGTGGTGGATCTTCAAAATAAACCAACTACTATCAATGTTGCCTAGCTTGGACAAGTGGTGGAGTGTTTCTCTACTCCATGTTTCAATGGATCTTAGCTTGGACAAGTGTTGGACTTTAAAACAAAAACCCCATGTACAACATAGAATGGATTTTCTAGATTTCAATGGAGTCTAGATTTAACAAATGGTGGAGCTTGTCTTCATCCATGTTTCAATGAAACTAGCTTGGACAAGTGGTGGACCTTGTAACAAACCCTCCCATGTACAACATATCATTGGTTTTCTAAGTGATGGGAAGGAATACCATTCAAGATATAAACTTATAGCTTGGATAAGTAGTTGACTTTAAAACCAAATTCATCATAATACAATGAAATACAGGTCAGCCAATTCCTAAATCTTGAGACCAAACCTCCCATGCTATTAGAGATAATATATTGGATAAGTGGTGGACCTTCTATTATTTTCCCATGCCTAGTTTAGACAACCGGTACACTTCGCAGCTATAAAGGTTGGACGAGTTGTGGAGCCTTGTTTCTATCCATGTTTTAATGGATCCTAGCTTGGACAAGTGGTGGACCTTGGAAAAAAGCTTCCATGTACAACATATATGAGGTTTTCCATGTTTTAATGGAACCTATCTTGGACAAATGGTGAAGCTTTCTTCTCTCCATGTTGATTTTGGAACTACCTTAGACAAGTGGTGGAGCTTTTCTTTTCTACTCTTCATAATACAATGAAGTATATGTTGGTTACATGGTGAATCTTAAGGCCAAACCTCCCATTTTACTAGAGATGATAGGTTGGACAAGTGGATCAACCTTCTATCATTTCTCCATGACTATATTGGACAATTAGTAGACATAACATCTCTCTATGTTGTCTAGAGATGAGCTTGGACAAGTGATGGACCCTGCTTCTCTCTTCCCTTGGTTTACTAGTTTGAAGACTCAGTATATATACTTTCTTAGATCTAGCTTGAACAAGTGGTGGACCTTGCATCCACAATCTTAATTCAGTACAAAAAAGTATATGAAAAAATAACATAGGAATCTTGGTTTGAAGGTCAAGCAATTAGGTTCCAAATGCACATAATAATATATTTTCCACCCATATTAAAAGAAAGTTAAATATGTTATTACCAAATTGACAAAGGTAACGTCCAAGAATTATATCTTTCCATCTTGTCAGATCTAAATCTTCATCAAGGCGACATGCATGTATACATCAACTTTCAAGCCATTCAAGAATACATGCACTTAGATTCCATAGTTTTGTTTTCAAAGTCTTTTAGGTTCTAAAACTCTTTCACATAAAGTATGTAATGACAAAATTCTTGAAGCAAACATTTGTGCCCAAGAAAAAGATCCCTCTCACATATTTAAAGTCCATGAATTCTCTGATCCACACTTACAAGTTTTATTTTGACATCAAACATCAATTCTTTCATAGTTCCAAATAAATGCAACCTCGATATGAATTGACAAAAAATGAATTTCTTTTACTATATGACCCAACATAGGCCCCAATCAAATAAAAAATGAGTCCCCAAAAATTTGGGTGCACTCTAGCAATACATCAGAGTCCCCTTACAATAGGATGCACTCCAATAGTACATTGAAGTCCCCTTAGAGTAGGGTGCACTCCATTCAAGTGTTCATAAAATTGACACACCTTTAAAAAAAAAAAAAAAAGACTATATCAAATTATACAAATGTTGAAAGATACACACTAGAATAAAAAAAGCATCTTATAGCCATATTTATTCAATGCTTTCGTGTTGACAAGTACACACCAAGGACATAATTTGTCTCAGAATCACTATACTGATTTACAATTGTGTTGTATGTATAGACTCTCTTATCTCTTGCATACAACCATCCTACCAACCATGGAATTATGGTTCTCTGCAAGAAGTTTTGAAGTTGCTCGGAAGTTTGCCTCCACATCTTTGGAAATATAAGATATGTCCCTGGCATGTTCCACATCACCCTATATGGAGTGTCATCAAAAATTAAGGTATTGTTTGCATCCAAATCCTCAAATATCTTCCAAATATCACTCAGATTTTTGTGATAAACCCTTGTAAATCCTAACATGATATTTGGATTTTGGCAATTTTTGTTACTCATAAACACCTTGAACTTGGTATACTGCTCAGGAAAACACTTTTGTGTGATGCGTTGCACCCTTGTTAAGTTATAGCAACTCCATATCCATAGCTCAAAGTATTCAGCACAAAAATCCAAAAAACTTTGTGCGTCTGGTCGCACCACATGATAAACTTCATCTTTGTCCTCCACAAGTCGCATGTGTTGAGCCCAAGATGGCATAGAATCTCCATGTTTCATTTCAACTGTCTTGAGAAGTAACCCCTCTAGATCCAAGATAAGTACTCTTTTGATGTCCTTGAAAGCAAGTGGTAGGTGATAAGGAGGTGATTCATTCCTTGGACAAGGTCTTGGAGGAGGTTGGATGGGTAATTCAATAGTTTTCTTCAATTTATGCCAGCATATAGCCAATCCATTTTTCTGTAATGGTTCTGAAATTAAAGAACAAGAACACTTAATGCAAACACAACAATAGACATGAGTTTTACATTGTCTACCCTAAGGTTTTATTAGATACCAAAATCCATCTATGATCTACTCATTAATAGAAAGAAAGTCAAATTAAAATCCTGACTCTTTTTTATGCTACACTCTCTCTTAGTCTCAATACCATGGAGTTCAACTAGACTTAAGTCAACTAATAACTACTACTTGTTGTTAAAGGTATTCTTGAAGTGTATAAGGCTTAACCAATGCTCTAGTGTAGAATGGGTATTTAGGTCTCAAGGTCTACCACTTATCCAAGCAAAGATCCATTTAGATATGGAAACCCAATTTTTCTTAATATAATGATATAGAGTGGACAAGTGGTGAATCCTGAGACCAAGCCACTCATGCTACTAGGGATAATAGGTTGGACAAGTGGTGGACCTTGAATGTAAACCCCCCATGTACAAAGTATCAGGGGTTTTGGGTATTTCAATGGACTCTAGCATCTTGGAAACATGGTGGAGCTTACTTCTCTCCATGTTTCAATGGAGTCTATCTTGGATAAATGGTGGAGCATCATTCTCTCCATGTTTCAATGGAGCCTACCTTGGACAAGTGGTGCACGTTTGTTTCTCTCTATGTTTGAACAGATTTAGCTTGGACAAGTGGTGGACCTTGGAACAAAATCCCCATGTAAAACATATCATGGACATTACAAGTGGTGAGAAAAAATACCATTCAATATATAACCTTATAGGTTGGAAAAGTGGTGGACCTTAACACCCAATTATTATTAATATAATGACATAGAGTGGACAAGTGGTGAATCTTGCGACCAAACCTACTAGGAAAAGTACGTTGGACAAGTGGTGGACCTTGAATGCAAACCCCCCATGTACAAAATATTACTCATGCTACTAGGAATAATTTGGTATTAAGGTCCATGTTTCAATGGAGCCTAGCTTGGAAAAGTGGTGGACCTTTTTTCTCTCTATGTTTCAATAGAATTTGCTTGGACAAGTGGTGAACCTTGGAACAAAACCCCCATGTAAAGCATGTCATGGGCATTACAAGTGGTGAGAAAAAATACCATTCAAGGTATAACCTTATAGGCTGGACAAGTGGTGGACCTTAGCACCCAATTCCTCTTATTATAATGACATATAGTGGAAAAGTGGTGAATTGTGAGACCAAACCTACTAGGGATAATAGGTTGGAGAAATGGTTGACCTTGAATGTAAATCACCCATGTACAAAATATCATGGGTTTTGCGTATTTCAATGGAGCCTAGCATCTTGGAGACATGGTGGAACTTACTTCTCTCCATGTTTTAATGGAGCCTATCTAGGAGAAATGGTGGAGGTTCCTTCTCTCCATGTTTCAATGGAGCCTAGCTTGGACAAGTCGTGGACCTTTGTTTCTCTCTATGTTTGAATATGGTTAGCTTGGACAAGTGGTGGATCTTGGAATGAAACTCCCATGTAAAACATATCATGGGCATTTCAAGTGGCGAGAAAGGATACCATTTAAGATATAACCTTATAGGTTGGACAAGTGGTGGACCTTAACACAATATAATGACATAGAGTGTACAAGTGGTGAATCTTGAAACCAAACCACTCATGCTACTAGGGATAATAGGTTAAACAAGTGGTGGGCCTTGAAATAAAACCCCCTAGAGTGTTTCAATGGAGCCTAGCTTGGAAACATGGTAAAGCTTGCTTCTCTCCATGTTTCAATGCAGCCTATCTTGGATAAATGGTGCAGCATCATTCTCTCCATGTTTCAATGGAGCCTAGCTTGGACAAGTGGTGGACCTTTGTTTCTCTCTATGTTTGAATAGAGTTATCTTGGAAAAGTGGTGGACCTTGGAACAAAAACCCCATGTAAAACATATCATGGGCATTACAAGTGGTGAGAAAAAATACCATTCAATATATAACCTTATAGGTTGGACAAGTGGTGGACCTTAACACCCAATTATTCTTAATATAATGACATAGAGTGGATAAGTGGTGAAATTGGGACCAAACCTACTAGGGAAATAGGTTGGACAAGTGGTGGACCTTGAATGTAAACGCCCCATGTACAAAATATCACTCATGCTACTAGAAATAATTTGGTATTAAGGTCCATGTTTCAATGCAGCCTAGCTTGGAAAAGTGGTGGACCTTTGTTTCTCTCTATGTTTCAATAGATTTATCTTGGACAAGTGGTGTACCTTGGAACAAAACCCCCATGTAAATCATGTCATGGGCATTACAAGTGGTGAGAAAAAATACCATTCAAGCTATAACATTATAGGTTGGACAAGTGGTGGACCTTAACACCTAATTCCTCTTAATATAATGACATAGAGTGGACAAGTGGTGAATCATGAGACCAAACCTACTAGGGATAATAGGTTGGACAAGTGGTGAACCTTGAATGTAAACCCCCCATGTACAAAAAATTATGGGTATTGGGTATTTCAATGGAGCCTAGCAACTTGGAGACATGGTGGAGCTTATTTCTCTCCATGTTTCAATGGAGCCTATCTAGGAGAAACAGTGGAGGTTCCTTCTCTCCATGTTTCAATGAGCCTAGCTTGGACAAGTGGTGGACCTTTCTTTCTCTATATGTTTTAATAGAGTTAGCTTGGACAAGTGGTGGACCTTGGAATGAAACCCCCATGTAAAACATATCATGGGCATTTCAAGTGGTGAGAAAGGATACTATTTAAAATATAACCTTATAGGCTGGACAAGTGGTGGACTTTAACACATATTTCTTCTTAATATAATGACATAGAGTGTACAAGTGGTGAATCTTGAGACCAAACCACTCTTGCTACTAGGGATAATAGGTTGGACAAGTGGTGGACCTTGAATGTAAACCCCTCATGTACAAAATTATGGGTTTAGGGTATTTCAATGGAGCCTAGCTTGGAGACATGGTGGAGATTGCTTCTCTCAATGTTTCAATGGAACCTATCTTGGAGAAATGGTGGATCATCCTTCTCTCCATGTTTCAATGGAGCCTATCTTGGACAAGTGGTGGACCTTTGCTTCTCTCTATGTTTTAATGGAGTTAGCTTGGACAAGTGGTGGGTCTTGGAACAAAACCCCTTTGTAAAACATAGCATGGACATTACAAGTGATGAGGAAAAATATCATTCAAGATATAACCTTATAGGTTGGAAAAGTGGTGATGGACCTTGACAAGTGGTGAAGGATACCATTTAAGATATACCCTTATAGGTTGGACAAGTGGTGGACCTTAACACCCAGTTATTCTTAATATAATGACATAGAGTGGATAAGTGGTGAATCTTAAGACCAAATCACTCATGCTACTAGGTATAATACGTTAGAGAAGTGGTAGACCTTGAATGTAAACACCCCATGTACAAAATATCATGGTTTTAGGGTGTTTCAATGGAGCCTAGAATCTCGGAGACATGGTAGATCTTGATTCTTTCCATGTTTGAATGGCACCTATCTTGGAAAAATGATGGAGGTTACTTCTCTCCATACTTCAACGGAGCCTAGCTTTGACAAGTGGTGAACCTTTGCTTCTCTCTATGTTTGAATAGAGTTAGCTTGGACAAGTGGTGGACCTTTGCTTCTCTCTATGTTTGAATAGAGTTAGCTTGGACAAGTGGTGGACCTTGGAATGAAACCCCCGTGTAAAACATATCATGGGCATTTCAAGTGGTGAGAAAGGATACCATTTAAGATATAACCTTATAGGTTGGACAAGTGGTGGACCTTAATACATAGTTCTTCTTAATATAATGACATAGAGTGTACAAGTGGTGTATCTTGAGACCAAACCACTCGTGCTACTAGGGATCCTAGCTTGGACAAGTGGTGGACCTTGGAAAAAAGTCCCCCTATACAACATAGATGAGTTTTTTCATGTTTTAATGGAAGAGAGATTCGACAAATGGTGGAGCTTGCTTATCTCCATGTGGATTTTAGAACTAGCTTGGACAAGTGGTGGAGCTTTGCTTTTTTACTCTTCATAATACAATGATGTATAGGTTGGTTACATGGTGAATCTTAAGGCCAAACCTCCCATCTTACTAGAGATGATAGGTTGGACAAGTGGTCAACCTTCTATCATTTCTCCATGCCTATAATTAGACAATTAGTAGAACTAGCATCTTTCTATGTTGTCTAGAGCTGAGCTTGGACAAGTAGTGGACCTTGCTACTCTCTTCCCTTGGATTATTAGTTTGAAGACTCATTATATATACTTGCTTAGATCTATATAATTACTCATTAGTTAGGTTACAAGTGGGTATGTAATTTGTTAGCCTCAAGGGACTTTGAATATTGAATAGTAAGAAAGTCAAGTGCTGGTTTGAAGATCTTTTGCTTATCTAAACTAGACTCTAACTCAATAATAAGTTTCATAAGTTCCACGAATTGTCCTATCTAGGCTCCAAAAGAGTCTTAATTGGTTTGTGCTAGATTCTAACTTCCTTGATGGGGTAGAATCCTAGAAAAATGAGGCACTATAAGTTTTACCTTAGCTCAAATGGATTTTTCACTTAAACTCGACTGCAATTTGGCTATCTAGTCTTTGTCTCGATGGAGTTTAACACTAGATACATAGTAGTGATATTTAAGCTTCATGTCTCTTCACTTGATCGAGATATGAGACCATACTTTCAAGGTCACCACTTGTCTTACCTAAAGACCAATGTGAGACATGGGAGCAAGAAAGCCATCCGATATTGTTTTAAGGACTATTACATAGGCAATCAATAACTTAAGTAAAGCAAAAAGACTTGGATCTTTCACAATTAATAACTTAAGTAAAGCCAAAAAGACTTGGATCTTTGACAGTTTTTTTCAAACTAAAAAAGCACAATCTCATGCTAACAAAACTATAAATCACAATTGAAAGGTTTGAACAAGAAAAAGATCAACAATCTTAATAAGAAGGATACTTTTCATTTCATTTGATGATTACAAACTAAAATAAAGTCTCTCAAGAAATTGATAAACAAAAAATGTAGGTGACTGCTTCATTATTTTGAGCAAAAATATCAAAATCTCTATTGATTGAGCTCCATCTAGTAGTATCCTTTGTAAGATCCTGCAAGAAGGAATAAAAAGAAAGATTTGTTAGATACCATGCACATGAGTGTTCAAGCATGTGTATCAAGAATATATGACATGTCACTAGTACCTTAGGGTTGCTTTCTATCCAGCCTTAGAAGATTGTTCTCAGCTTTCACCTTATTTATATAAGCCTTTGCTGTGGTTGCCTTCAAAACTCCTTTTGTGTTACAACCCAATTGCCTAGCTAAAGTGGTCAATTGTGACGCCTTCATGCTTTCAATGGGTGTACGCTCCTTTGCCAAGATCTCTTGTATTTGGGCTCTTCTCATTTCATTGCGGTGGCTTGTGTCACTTGCATCTTCAATGATAGTTTCATCTCTGTCACCTTTTGCAGGTGGTATTCTTCTTGTAAAGAACACCTTAGCTGACCAAACATCATTTTTCTGCTTCCAATACTCCATGATTTGTTTGTATTCACTATCATTTGTCACTATAGGTTGTCCATAACGATTAGAAGCAATTAAATCACGCACATCCCTTCTCTCATCAAGCTGAATCAAGTATGGCAGTAGCTCCTCCAAGAGCATATTGTCAACCATCTTCTCAGCATCAAATTGTGGTGGAAAAATGCAATTGTTTGCTGGTGAAATACATCCCTTGTAAGGAGAGTCATCAATAAGCACTGTTCTTTGTGGATCACATTCAAACCCCATGGCAATTTTGGCTAGAGGCTTGAACATTGCCTCAACGTTTGGATTGTCGGGTCTAAACAATTTTTGAGTTTGAGCGGTGTAGCAAACATCTTGCGACCAAATTGCAAAGAAAGGCAATGTATCCTCAGCTAAGTTGTTTAGTGCTGCAAGGATTTGATACACATTATTCCTAGTAGCTGTCGACCAAATTGCAACATTAAACCTTTGTAAAATAGTCTTCAAGAATTGGATGCAACCTGGCCTGAGTATAATATATCTTTTTGAATCCATTTGCACTGAGTTGTGGTGTGAGGATGGTTGAGGGGAACGTTTCAACAATAGACCATTTAAATCCAATATAATTGTAAGCATGGATTTCTCAACATCTACGCTACATGACGTAGTACCAATTGGCAATAGCTCGTGAGTGGACTTTTCAGTCTCTTTTGATGTATGTTGCATTTTTGAAGCATCGATTTCTTGGTTCTCATTATTGGAAGCTTGCTCAAGTTGCACAACACTAGACTCTAGTATAGAAATATCATCCATCTTGGGCACTTTAGAAACCATAGAATCTATGGATTCTATAGTTGTTGACTGAACCATAGGAGCATTATCCATCCCAGTTTGTGAATCTAAGAAAACACACACACAAATGGTATCTCAAAACCACTAGAATTTTATTCACCATATTTATATGTAGAACTCCTAGTAAGAAATTTATTTAAGGTAAAGTCGTTGTTAGAATCCTTGCAACCATTTTCAGCATTCGTACACCAAACACCACTTGTCTAAAATACAATCTACTAACTCAACATTTTCCATCCTACACTTTATTAAAGATGAGTACTTAAAGTGAAAACTAAAAGCCACCCTTGTTGAGGAAACATGGATACAAGGTCCACCAAATGTCCAACCTAGACTACAAGAAAATAATTAGAGATTTGGCTTAGATTTGGATTCAAAGGCCACCACTTATTCAAGTAAGATAACTCCACTTGTTTAAGACAGTAATGTTTGAAGCCCCACCACTTGTCCAACCTAGACATTGATTAAATTTTGGTAAGATTTATCACAAATCTAGAGTAGAATCAAGATTCTATGGCCAAGGTAGTCAAATATGTTAGACAACACACAAAGCATAAGAGCACTCTAGATTCTCGTTGAGCATAAACTAAACAATAATCAAATGTTATATTCACTTGAGATTTCATCCATGAAAAATGAAAATGATGCATGTACTTGAGATTTCCATCCATGTACAATACTTTACAATGTCAAGTAAAGTTATAGTCAGCAAACAACTCTTCTCCTGCTTCAACTTGACAAATAGTCTCAATGCATACATGGCCATATTCTTCTGACTTGATGTGTGAAGAGGTGCATTTATGCCAAGGTGGCAAATTTGGATCAAATGTATAGCGTACGTTGGGACAGACATTTGTACTGTGAGAACTATTTATATAGCCCGACACGTTTCCTTCTTCTACACAACCAATAATGTATGATTGATCTTCCTCTTCTTCTATGTTTGGATCCTCTAGAAGAGAATATTTATAAGCTCTTGGAAATATTTTGCATATCTTTTTCCAGTCTTGAAATCTATACTTATGCCCTCCATAGTTTAGAATAGTCAAACCACTTTCCAGGGTAGTATGCACAAATAGCCCATAACCAGCTCCTTCAATACATGAAAGTCGCACTTCAAAATCCACACCGTTAATATGGAAAATTACATCTTTGGGAATAGGAAAAGTTGGTGTCCCAAAAGGATCTTCATGCCAATCATAGTGTGAAATACATCTAGTTTTTATATCACTTAACTCCTTTGTGTCTGCAAAAAGAAGAAAATATTATGCATAAAATAATGACAATATCAAAGAAAGATATCATTATTTTATAGTCCAATAGGTCCATTGTATGGAAGACTTAGAGTGCCTCTTACATGGTGCCTCCAAGGTTTCCAAAAAATAAAATCATTGGAAAAAAAAGGCCACTGTGTCTCCAATCTATTGCCCATTTGAAGCATAGAGAGAACCAAGGTCCACCACTTGTCCAAGCTAGACATGGAGCATTGACACAAGATCCAACACTTATCCAAGAACCCTATAGTATATGTGGTAACATGGGATGCATTGATGCAACAAAAGTAGTCTAGCCTCCTCATCCATCTCTTTTTTCTTGTAGCCTAGAGGGATTAGTTTCAAGGTCTATCACTAGTCAAAAACTACACATAGAACATTGATACAAGGTTCCACCACATGTGAAACCTATCATCTCTAGTAGCATGGATGGTTTGATATCAAGGTTCATCGCGTGTCCTACCTATACTCTATTGTAGCATATAGATTCTGGTTTGGTGGTACTACACTTGTCCAAACTTGGCTTGTTGTTGATATCTGGAGGTAATCAAGGGTCCTCCACTTGTCCAAGTTAGGCATATAAAACAATTGCAAGGTCCACCATGTGTACAACATATGATTGATTATAGCATGCATGGTCTTATTTCATGGGCAACCATCTTCTCTCCAACATGTGTCCAACCTCGGCTCCATTGAAGCATGGAGAGAAGCAAGGTCCACCACTTATCAAAGCTATTATTTTCTCCCAGTGCTTTCAAAACCCATAATACGTTGTACATGGGGGGGGGGGGGGATTCTTGTTTCAAGGTCCACCCTTGGCTAAGATTGGATCCATTGAAACATAAAGAGAAGCAAGCTCTACCATTTGTCCAAGCTAGGAGCCATTGAAACATGAAAACCCCATAATATGTTGTATACGGGGGTGTTTTTCAAGGTCTACCACTTGTCTAAGCTATGGTCCATTGGAACATGGAGAGAAGCAAAGCTCCACCACTTTTCTAAGCTAGGATCCATTGAAACATGGAGAGAAGCAAGCTCCATTGTTTGTCTAAGCTAGGCTCCATTGGAACATGGAGAAAACAAGCTCCACCACTTGCCTATTATTGCATAGAGATTCTGGTTTGAAGGTCCACCACTTGTCCAACCTTGCCTTCATGTATGGAGATAATCAAGAGTGCAATGCTTCTCTAAGCTAGGGACATAAAAGAGTTTCAAGGTCCACTACATATATGATCTATGATGGGTTGTAGCATGGGAGGTTTCATTTTAAGGTTGACCACTTCTCCAGCTCCGCTTGTCCAACCTCAGATCCATTGAAGAATGGAGAATAAAGGTGTACCAACTCTCCAAAATAGGCAAGACAATCTCTAAAGGTGTACCAACTCTCCAAAATAGGCAAGACAATCTCTATAAAACCCATGAATTGTTAATATATGCTATGCTGTGGAGTTTTGTTTGAAGTTTCACTCCTTATCCAAGCTACAATCCATTGAAGCATGGAACTAAGTAAGATATATCTCTAGTCCAAGATAGGATTCATTGAAACATAGAGAGAATCAAGGTCCACCACTTGTCCAAGCTATGCATGGGTAATTGATATAAGGACCACTACGTTTTCACCTATACTATGCTCTATCATGGATGGTTTCATATCCCACCAATTTTCCAACCTATTTAGTAGGTTGTATTATGGGGGTTTGGTTTCAAGGTACTTCACTTGTCTAAGGTGGGTTCCATTGAACCATGGAGAGAAACTATGTCTACCACTTGTCCGAAATATGCTCCTTTAAAACATAAAAACAAGGTCCACCACTTGTCCAAGCTAAAGTTTCTCTCCATTGAAGCATGGAGAGAAACAAGGTCTACCACCTGTCCAAAATATGCTCCATTGAAACATAAAAGCAAGGTCCACCACTTGTCCAAGCTAATATAACAAATGGGTGTTGGTTACAAGGTGTACCACACTTGTCTAAACTAGTCTTCATGCAAGGTCTACCACATGTCCAAGCTATATGAGCTTGTTTTGAAGGTCTACCACACCTCTTGAAATTAGGATCCATGTAAGGTCCACCTTTTGTCAAGCTATGCATTTAATGAGTACTAAAACTAAGTAAATTGCAGTACTTAAATACCTTTCCAAGCTCATTAAGATTTTGGTCTCTAAGGCCGGCCACCACCACATGTCTAATCTATGCTCTAATTGATTACTTATGCTAGTTCTCAAAGTCCAAACATAAGCTCCCTTCTAGCAAGGTTAGTTTAAATTTAGGCTCCAGCACCTGTCTAAGCTAGGTTCAATTTATGAAGCATCACCATTTAACCATGCTACGATCTAATGTATCATATCAAGGGGGTATTGATAAAAGGTCCAAAACTTATTGAGTTCAAGCTCTTAAGTAATTAAGTCTTTGTGAGTATTAAATGTTATAGTTTTAGTCTACAGATCCACCATTCAAAAACTCAAGTAATTTACTATTTACATTCAAACCTTGAATGCTTGAGATAAAAAATACAAACTCAATCAATACTATATAAAGCAAAATCTAACATTAAGAGTATCAAATCAGTAACAAGAAACACTAACATGCACAAGAAACTCAAAACATACGTGTCTCCATTTCCAAAAAGTCCTCCATTGACAGAGGATGGTGTTGTTGTTGTTCTTCTTCTCTTTGTGGAGAGCACTCCTCTGTAACAGGCACAATGTCGCCTGATTGCGAAGTGGATTGTTGAAGTCCAGCCCATTTTTCTATATCTTCATGAGACTTAACAAAGTCTAGCAGCATGGTCTCCACGCTTTTTGCCTCCTCCACACTATCAATTAAGCAGATAACTTCTTTTTTCTGTTGTATTCCTTCTTGTGCAACCAAGGAGCCATCACCAAAAACATCAACAAGCTTGCGGTCTTCAAAACAATATGTACGAATGTAGTGCTTGACCAAAGCTCTTTTTTTGGCCTCCAAATATTGCAAATCTGACATATCGTTATCTGCTACTTGAAGAAGAGAACAATCAATTGGCATGGGATGTTCCTCTGATCTTCTTCTCAGGTCTTCAAATGCATTGCCTTGTCCCAAGAAGGCAATAACTGTTAGGAATTGAATTGCTCCTTTGCAAGGAGCTGATGGAAAGTGATGCAATGCACCACAACAATGGTAGCTCAGATTATCTCCCATGGCGTGAAAGGCACATTGCAATTTTGTGAAGTTAGTGAAATCCACAAATGCAAGAAAGACAAATCCAGGATCTGTTGACCCTCCAGCAATAGCCAAGATCCCATCCAAAGCATTGTTAAATGTCTCCTCACTCCACTTCAAATTGCCTCCAACGTTTTTTGTCATATCTAAAACACATAAGCCAATAGGCACTTTATTATTGAAGTGGCGCATCAAGTAGAGATTGCCTTCCATTTGTAGGCTCACCACATAGATTGACCATGGCAAATCTCTAGGCTCAGTTTTCTCCTTTTGAAGGTGAATTGCCCATTGCATGTATTTTATTGCTCCATCTGGAAAAGCCATTTTCTTTGTTCCACGCGTCAAACTAGATCTGATCCATTCCTCGCATAGCATTAAAATTGTTTTATAAACAACATCATTGATGTTATACATTTTGACCACCTCCTCCCAGTCTTTACATGGTGAAGACTCATTCAAATTGTTGAAGCCTTCAAGAAGTGCATCTTGAATCAATTTGTCTTGCTTCAACTGCTTGATTCGATCATACATGTCAGTTGCATCACCATCCTTTGCACTCTTTGACAGTAAAATCTTCTCATCTCTAATCTCTTCTTGAATAGTCTTTACCTCTGATTCCTCAAGGCCACAAAGGTATCTAAATACAGTTGTTGGGGGTTTCTTATTCTCCTCTTCTAGATTTTCAATGATTTCTATCCAGCAATCATAAACTAAATCAGAGTACGTGACCATGTGTGCCTGTTTAGCAATCCAACTTGCTGCTGCACTCATTCTTGCCAATCGAAGAAAAGCCTAAAAAGAAATAGAGAAATAATTAAACTATTGAGCAAGATTTGTTAATTAAACACTATCAAAAAGACAAAGAAAATAACTTACATCCCATCCGGCACGAGATGCATGTCCCTCTGCAATTCCACTTGCTGCCTTTGGTGGTCGTCCTGAGAAGATCCATTGACTCCGTAAATGTCTCAATATTTGGCTGTAAGGTTGCTTGACATACAATGCCTGAGCCTCCTCATTTGCAATGGCAGATATAGCAGTTGCAACAAATGGAGGAGCATTCACAACAATGCGAGCCTTTCTAAATTTATACACGCTAATCAGTCTTTCAAAGATCTCTTTGTTGTTTTGTTCATTGTGAAGCAAAACTTTTGCAGCATAGATTGAATGCTGCCCATCAAGAATCCAATAATGATAATCTTTAATTTTTTGCTCCTCTACCTCTTCTACTGCCAAAGGAGTCCCCTTCTTTGATTTTGCATTTCGAACAGGCATCAAATATGCACATGCTGCAGGCTTGGTCGTACTCCGTGAAAATCCAAATAACACACTTTCAGCGTGTTTTTTATCCATAATACGTGCATTATAGTGATCAGGAGCAAGCCAACAATTTTGAATAGGGATATCAAATTCCCTATATTGGAAAGGAAAATAATTTATGTACTTATTCATTCCACCTGTATCTTTTTCTTGTCCTTTCATGGCCTCAGCTTCTAAAACATCTGGATCCACAATTCTCATCTTTGACATTGAACCCTCTGTTGATGAGGATGCCAAAGATGCCTTGTCTACATCCAAAATGGAACTAGTTCGCTTAGCTTCTACTTTCTGCACTTTTGCTTGCTTCTTTGTGGATGGTGGTCGTGAAGCTTTCACCTTTTTTCGTTGTAGTGTGGCAATGATGGAGCTTTGAAGTTGATCTGCTGTGATATTTGGATTTGATTCTGCAAACTTCCATCCTCGAGAAAACATTGTCTCTTCTTTGTTTCTAGACATGCGCTCCAATGCATATGCTCCTGGAGATAGTTGAAATTCTAGATTCATTGGAACTAGAATGTCAATGCATTCCACCTCTGGATGACTATCAACTACAGAGACAGATGCTTCCACAACTTGTCCAACATCTTCAAACAAGCTGTCATTCTCCTTTTTGGCAATAAATAGATGCACCTTATGAAATTGTGCACCCTCTATACCATGTATGTCCAAATACCATTTCCTAAGATCATTGCAAGTATAGTCAACTGAGACAGCAACCCTTGCAACCTGTTTTTTTGGAGCCATCTTTCCTGAAACAAAAAAAACCAAATGTTATTTTAACATATACTTTTTTGTAATGGATTAAGTTTGTGTGAATACAAGTTCCACCACTTGTTCAAGCTAGATCTAAGCAAGTATACATAGTGATCATTTAAGCTAGTAAACTAAGGGAAGGGAGAAGTAAGGTCCACCACTTGTCCAAGCTCAGCTCTAGACAACATGGAGAGATTCGAGGTCTACTAATTGTCTAATATAGGCTAACTATATTGAAACATAGAGAGAAGCAAAGGTCCACCACTTGTCCAATCTAGGGTCCATTGAAACATGGAGAGAAGGATGCTCCACCATTTGTCCAAAATAGGCTCCATTGAAACATGAAGAGAAGCAAGATGCACCATGTCTTTGAGATGCTAGGCTCCATTGAAATACCTTAAACCCATGATATTTTGTATATGTGGGGTTTAAATTCAAGGTCCACCACTTGTCCAACCTATTATCCCTAGTAGCATGAGTGGTTTGGTCTCAAGATTCACCACTTTTCCACTCTATGTCATTATATTAAGAAGATCTGGGTGTTAAGGTCCACCACTTGTCCAACCTATAAGGCTATATCTTAAATGGTATTATTTACCACCACTTGGAATGCACATGATGGGTTTTACATAGGGGTATGGTTCCAAGGTCCACCACTTGTCCAAGCTAACTCTATTGAAACATAGAGAGAATCAAAGGTCCACCACTTGTCCAAGCTAGGCTCCATTGAAACATGGAGAGAAGGATGCTCCACCATTTGTCCAAGCCAGGTTTGATTGAAACATGAAGAGAAGCAAGCTGCACCATGTCTCCAAAATGCTAGGCTCCATTGAAATATCTTAAACCCATGATATTTCGTACATGGGGGGTTTACATTCAAGGTCCACCACTTGTCCAACCTATTATCACTAGTAGCATGAGTGGTTTGATGTCAAGATTCACCACTTTTCCACTCTATGTCATTATATTAAGAAGATCTGGGTGTTAAGGTCCACCACTTGTCCAACCTATAAGGCTATATCTTAAAGGGTATTCTTTCTCACCACTTGGAATGACCATGATAGGTTTTACATGGGGGTTTGGTTCCAAGTTCCACCACTTGTCCAAGCTAACTCTATTGAAACATAGAGAGAAGCAAAGGTCCACCACTTGTCTAAGCTAGGGTCCATTGAAACATGGAGAGAAGGATGCTCCACCATTTGTCCAAGATAGGCTCCATTGAAACATGAAGAGAAGCAAGCTGCACCATGTCTCCAAGATGCTAAGATCCATTGAAATACCTTAAACCCACGATATTTTGTACATGGGGAGTTTACATTCAAGGTCCACCACTTGTCCAACCTATTATCTCTAGTAGCATGAGTGGTTTGGTCTCAAGATTCACCACTTTTCCACTCTATGTCATTACGTTAAGAAGATCTGGTGTTAAGGTCGACCACTTGTCCAACCTATAAGGGTATATCTTAAAGGGTATTCTTTCTCACCACTTGAAATGTCCATGATATGTTTTACATGGGGGTTTGGCTCCAAGGTCCACCACTTGTCCAAGCTAACTCTATTGAAACATAGAGAGAAACAAAGGTCCACCACTTGTCCAAGCTAGGCTCCATTGAAACATGGAGAGAAGGATCCTCTACCATTTGTCGAAGCTAACTCTATTGAAACATGGGGGGTTTACATTCAAGGTCCACCACTTGTCCAACCTATTAACGCTAGTAGCATGAGTGGTTTGGTCTCAAGATTCACCACTTTTTCACTCTATGTCATTATATTAAGAATATTTGGGTGTTAAGGTCCACCACTTGTCCAACCTATAAGGCTATATCTTAAGGTTATTCTTTCTCACCACTTGGAGTGACCAGCATAGGTTTTACATGGGGGTTTGTTTCAAGGTCCACCACTTGTCCAAGCTAACTCTATTGAAACATAGAGAGAATCAAAGGTCCACCACTTGTCCAAGCTAGGGTCCATTGAAACATGGAGAGAAGGATGCTCCACCATTTGTCCAAGATACGCTCCATTGAAACATGAAGAGAAGCAAGCTACACCATGTCTCCAAGATGCTAGGCTCCATTGAAATACCTCAAACCCATGATATTTTGTACATGGGGGGTTTACATTCAAGGTCCACCACTTGTCCAACCTATTATCTCTAGTAGCATGAGTGGTTTGGTCTCAAGATTCACCATTTTTCCACTCTATGTCATTCTATTAAGAATATCTGGGTGCTAAGGTCCACCACTTGTCCAACCTATAAGGCTATATCTTAAACTTTATTCTTTCTCACCACTTGGAGTTACCAAGATAGGTTTTACATGGGAGTTTGGTTCCAAGGCCCACCACTTGTCCAAGCTAACTCTATTGAAACATAGAGAGAAGCAAAGGTCCACCACTTGTCCAAGCTAGGCTCCATTGAAACATGGAGAGAAGGATGCTCCACCATTTGTCCAAGATAGGCTCCATTGAAACATGAAGGGAAGCAATCTGCACCATGTCTCCAAGATGCTAGGCTCCATTGAAATACCTTAAACCCATGATATTTCGTACATGGGGGTTTATACATTCAAGGTCCACCACTTGTCCAACCTATTATTCTTAGTAGCATGAGTGGTTTGGTCTCAAGATTTACCACTTTTCCACTCTATGTCGTTATATTATGAAGATCTAGGTTTTAAGGTCGACCACTTGTCCAACCTATAAGGCTAGATCTTAAAGGGTATTATTTCTCACCACTTGGAATGACCATGATATGTTTTACATGGGGGTTTGGTTTCAAGGTCCACCACTTGTCCAAGCTAACTCTATGGAAACATAGAGAGAAGCAAAGGTCCACCACTTGTCCAAGCTAGGCTCCACTTGAGACATTTAGAGAAGGATGATCCCCCATTGGTGGAAGATAGGCTTCATTGAAACATGAAAAGAAGCAAGTTGCACCATGTCTCCAAGATTCTAGGATCCATTGAAATACCTTAAACCCACGATATTGTTTACATGTGGGGTTTAACGTCAAGGTCAGTCACTTTTCCAAGCTATTATCCCTAGTAGCATGAGTGGTTTGGTCTCAAGATTCACCACTTTTCCACTCTATGTCATTATATAAAGAAGATCTAGGTGTTAAGGTCGACCACTTGTCCAACCTATAAGGTATATCTTAAGGGTATTCTTTCTCACCACTTGAAATGTCCATGATATGTTTTACATAGGGGTTTGGTTCCAAGGTCCACCACTTATCCAAGCTAACTTTATTCTTCTATAGAGAGAAGCAAAAGGTCCACCACTTGTCCAAGCTAGGCTCCATTGAAACATGGAGAGAAGGATGCTCCACCATTTGTCGAAGCTAACTCTATTGAAACATGGAAGGTTTACATTCAAGGTCCACCAGTTGTCCAACCTATTAACGCTAGTAGCATGAGGGGTTTGGTCTCAAGATTCACCACTTTTTCACTCTGTGTCATTATATTAAGAATATTTGGGTATTAAGGTCCACCACTGTCCAACCTATAAGACTATATCTTAATGGTTATTCTTTCTGACCACTTGGAGTGACCATGAAAGGTTTTACATGGGGGTTTGGTTCCAAGGTCCACCACTTGTCCAAGCTAACTCTATTGAAACATAGAGAGAAGCAAAGGTCCACCACTTGTCTAAGCTAGGGTCTATTGAAACATGGAGAGAAGGATGCTCCACCATTTGTCCAAGATAGACTCCATTGAAACATGAAGAGAAGCAAGCTGCACCATATCTCCAAGATGCTAGCCTCCATCGAAATACCTTAAACCCACGTTATTTTGTACATGGGAGTTTACATTCAAGATCAACAATTTGTCCAACCTATTATCGCTAGTAGCATGAGTGGTTTGCTCTCAAGATTCACCACTTTTCCACTCTCTGTCATTATATTAAGAATATTTGGGTGTTAAGGTCCACCACTTGTCCAACCTATAAGACTATATCTTAATGGTTATTCTTTCTCACCCCTTGAAAGACTATATCTTAATGGTTATCCCTAGCTATTATTGCTAGTAGCCTGAGTGGTTTGGTCTCAAGATTCACCACTTTTATTAAGAATATGTGGGTGTTAAGGTCCACCACTTGTCCACCTATAAGGCTACATCTTAAAGGTTATTCTTTCTTACTACTTGGAGTGACCATGATAGGTTTTACATGGGGGTTTGGTTCCAAGGTCCACCACTTGTCCAAGCTAACTCTATTGAAACATAGAGAGAAGCAAAGGTCCACCCCTTGTCTAAGCTAGGGTCCATTGAAACATGGAGAGAAGGATGCTCCACCATTTGTCCAAGGTAGGCTCCATTGAAACATGAGGAGAATCAAGGTGCACCATGTCTCCAAGATGCTAGGCTCCATCGAAAAACATTAAACCCACGATATGTCGTAGATGAGGGGTTACATTCAAGGTCCACACTTGTCCAAGCTATTATTGGTAGTAGCCTGAGTGGTTTGGTCTCAAGATTCACCACTTTTCCACTCTATGTCATTATATTAAGAATATGCGCGTGTTAAGGTCCACCACTTGTCCAACCTATAAGGCTACATCTTAAAGGTTATTCTTTATTACCACTTGGAGTGACCATGATAGGTTTTACATGGGGGTTGGTTCCAAGGTCCACCACTTGTCCAAGCTAACTCTATTGAAACATAGAGAGAAACAAAGGTCCACCACTTGTCCAAGCTAGGGTCCATTGAAACATGGAGAGAAGGATGCTCCACCATTTGTCCAAGATAGGCTCCATTGAAAATGAAACATGAGAAGCAAGCTGCACCATGTCTCCAAGATGCTAGGCTCCATCGAAATACATTAAACCCACGATATTTCGTAGATGAGGGTTTACATTCAAGGTCCACCACTTGTCCAAGCTATTATTGCTAGTAGCCTGAGTGGTTTGGTCTCAAGATTCACCACTTTTATTAAGAATATGTGGGTGTTAAGGTCCACCACTTGTCCAACCTATAAGGCTACATCTTAAAGGTTATTCTTTCTTACTACTTGGAGTGACCATGATAGGTTTTACATGGGGGTTTGGTTCCAAGGTCCACCACTTGTCCAAGCTAACTCTATTGAAACATAGAGAGAAGCAAAGGTCCACCCTTGTCTAAGCTAGGGTCCATTGAAACATGGAGAGAAGGATGCTCCACCATTTGTCCAAGGTAGGCTCCATTGAAACATGAGGAGAAGCAAGGTGCACCATGTCTCCAAGATGCTAGGCTCCATCGAAAAACATTAAACCCACGATATGTCGTAGATGAGGGTGTTTACATTCAAGGTCCACCACTTGTCCAAGCTATTATTTCTAGTAGCCTGAGTGGTTTGGTCTCAAGATTCACCACTTTTCCACTCTATGTCATTATATTAAGAATATGCGCGTGTTAAGGTCCACCACTTGTCCAACCTATAAGGCTACATCTTAAAGGTTATTCTTTATTACCACTTGGAGTGACCATGATAGGTTTTACATGGGGGTTTGGTTCCAAGGTCCACCACTTGTCCAAGCTAACTCTATTGAAACATAGAGAGAAACAAAGGTCCACCACTTGTCCAAGCTAGGGTCCATTGAAACATGGAGAGAAGGATGCTCCACCATTTGTCCAAGATAGGCTCCATTGAAACATGACGAGAAGCAAGCTGCACCATGTCTCCAAGATGCTAGGCTCCATCGAAATACATTAAACCCACGATATTTCGTAGATGGGGGTTTACATTCAAGGTCCACCACTTGTCCAAGCTATTATTGCTAGTAGCCTGAGTGGTTTGGTCTCAAGATTCACCACTTTTATTAAGAATATGTGGGTGTTAAGGTCCACCACTTGTCCAACCTATAAGGCTACATCTTAAAGGTTATTCTTTCTTACTACTTGGAGTGACCATGATAGGTTTTACATGGGGGTTTGGTTCCAAGGTCCACCACTTGTCCAAGCTAACTCTATTGAAACATAGAGAGAAGCAAAGGTCCACCCCTTGTCTAAGCTAGGGTCCATTGAAACATGGAGAGAAGGATGCTCCACCATTTGTCCAAGGTAGGCTCCATTGAAACATGAGGAGAAGCAAGGTGCACCATGTCTCCAAGATGCTAGGCTCCATCGAAAAACATTAAACCCACGATATGTCGTAGATGAGGGGTTTACATTCAAGGTCCACACTTGTCCAAGCTATTATTGCTAGTAGCCTGAGTGGTTTGGTCTCAAGATTCACCACTTTTCCACTCTATGTCATTATATTAAGAATATGCGCGTGTTAAGGTCCACCACTTGTCCAACCTATAAGGCTACATCTTAAAGGTTATTCTTTATTACCACTTGGAGTGACCATGATAGGTTTTACATGGGGGTTTGGTTCCAAGGTCCACCACTTGTCCAAGCTAACTCTATTGAAACATAGAGAGAAACAAAGGTCCACCACTTGTCCAAGCTAGGGTCCATTGAAACATGGAGAGAAGGATGCTCCACCATTTGTCCAAGATAGGCTCCATTGAAACATGACGAGAAGCAAGCTGCACCATGTCTCCAAGATGCTAGGCTCCATCGAAATACATTAAACCCACGATATTTCGTAGATGAGGGGTTTACATTCAAGGTCCACCACTTGTCCAAGCTATTATTGCTAGTAGCCTGAGTGGTTTGGTCTCAAGATTCACCACTTTTATTAAGAATATGTGGGTGTTAAGGTCCACCACTTGTCCAACCTATAAGGCTACATCTTAAAGGTTATTCTTTCTTACTACTTGGAGTGACCATGATAGGTTTTACATGGGGGTTTGGTTCCAAGGTCCACCACTTGTCCAAGCTAACTCTATTGAAACATAGAGAGAAGCAAAGGTCCACCCCTTGTCTAAGCTAGGGTCCATTGAAACATGGAGAGAAGGATGCTCCACCATTTGTCCAAGGTAGGCTCCATTGAAACATGAGGAGAAGCAAGTGCACCATGTCTCCAAGATGCTAGGCTCCATCGAAAAACATTAAACCCACGATATGTCGTAGATGAGGGGTTTACATTCAAGGTCCACACACTTGTCCAAGCTATTATTGCTAGTAGCCTGAGTGGTTTGGTCTCAAGATTCACCACTTTTCCACTCTATGTCATTATATTAAGAATATGCGCGTGTTAAGGTCCACCACTTGTCCAACCTATAAGGCTACATCTAAAGGTTATTCTTTATTACCACTTGGAGTGACCATGATAGGTTTTACATGGGGTTTGGTTCCAAGGTCCACCACTTGTCCAAGCTAACTCTATTGAAACATAGAGAGAAACAAAGGTCCACCACTTGTCCAAGCTAGGGTCCATTGAAACATGGAGAGAAGGATGCTCCACCATTTGTCCAAGATAGGCTCCATTGAAACATGACGAGAAGCAAGCTGCACCATGTCTCCAAGATGCTAGGCTCCATCGAAATACATTAAACCCACGATATTTTCGTAGATGAGGGTTTACATTCAAGTCCACCACTTGTCCAAGCTATTATTGCTAGTAGCCTGAGTGGTTTGGTCTCAAGATTCACCACTTTTATTAAGAATATGTGGGTGTTAAGGTCCACCACTTGTCCAACCTATAAGGCTATACATCTTAAAGGTTATTCTTTCATACTACTTGGAGTGACCATGATAGGTTTTACATGGGGGTTTGGTTCCAAGGTCCACCACTTGTCCAAGCTAACTCTATTGAAACATAGAGAGAAGCAAAGGTCCACCCCTTGTCTAAGCTAGGTCCATTGAAACATGGAGAGAAGGATGCTCCACCATTTGTCCAAGGTAGGCTCCATTGAAACATGAGGAGAAGCAAGGTGCACCATGTCTCCAAGATGCTAGGCTCCATCGAAAAACAATAAACCCACGATATGTCGTAGATGAGGGGTTTACATTCAAGGTCCACCACTTGTCCAAGCTATTATTGGTAGTAGCCTGAGTGGTTTGGTCTCAAGATTCACCACTTTTCCACTCTATGTCATTATATTAAGAATATGGCGCGTGTTAAGGTCCACCACTTGTCCAACCTATAAGGCTACATCTTAAAGGTTATTCTTTATTACCACTTGGAGTGACCATGATAGGTTTTACATGGGGGTTTGGTTCCAAGGTCCACCACTTGTCCAAGCTAACTCTATTGAAACATAGAGAGAAACAAAGGTCCACCACTTGTCCAAGCTAGGGTCCATTGAAACATGGAGAGAAGGATGCTCCACCATTTGTCCAAGATAGGCTCCATTGAAACATGACGAGAAGCAAGCTGCAACATGTCTCCAAGATGCTAGGCTCCAACGAAATACATTAAACCCACGATATTTCGTAGATGAGGGGTTTACATTCAAGGTCCAACCACTTATCCCAAGCTATTATTTCTAGAAGCCTTCGTGCTTTCCCTTCTCAAGAATGCACCTCCACTTTTTATTAAGAATATGAGGGTGTGTAAGGTCCACCAACTTGTCCAACCTCTACATAAGGCTATACACTTGTCCTGTAAAGGTGTATTCTTATCTACAAACATGGAGAATGACCATGTCCAATAGGCTCCATTATACGTGGGTTTATGGTCCATCCAACTTGTCCAAGCTAACTCTATTGAAACATAGAGAGAAGCAAAGGTCCACCCCTTGTCCAAGCTAGGGTCCATTGAAACATGGAGAGAAGGATGCACCACCATTTGTCCAAGGTAGGAGCCATTGAAACATGAGGAGAAGCAAGGTGCACCATGTCTCCAAGATGCTAGGCTCCATCGAAAAACATTAAACCCCACGATATGTCGTAGATGAGGGGTTTAACATTCAAGTCCACCACTTGTCCAAGCTATTATTGCTAGTAGCCTGAGTGGTTTGTCTCAAGATTCACCACTTTTCCACTCTATGTCATTATATTAAGAATATGCGCGTGTTAAGGTCCACCACTTGTCCAACCTATAAGGCTACATCTTAAAGGTTATTCTTTCTTACCACTTGGAGTGACCATGATAGGTTTTTACATGGGGGTTTGGTTCCAAGGTCCACCACTTGTCCAAGCTAACTCTATTGAACATAGAGAGAAGCAAAGGTCCACCACTTGTCCAAGCAGGGTCCATTGAAACATGGAGAGAAGGATGCTCCACCATTTGTCCAAGATAGGCTCCATTGAAACATGACGAGAAGCAAGCTGCACCATGTCTCCAAGATGCTAGGCTCCATCAAAATACATTAAACCCACGATATTTCGTAGATGAGGGGTTTACATTCAAGGTCCACCACTTGTCCAAGCTATATTGCTAGTAGCCTGAGTGGTTTGGTCTCAAGATTCACCCACTTTTATTAAGAATATGTGGGTGTTAAGGTCCACCACTTGTCCAACCTATAAGGCTACATCTTAAAGGTTATTCTTTCTTACTACTTGGAGTGACCATGATAGGTTTTACATGGGGTTTGGTTCCAAGGTCCACACTTGTCCAAGCTAACTCTATTGAAACATAGAGAGAAGCAAAGGTCCACCCCTTGTCTAAGCTAGGGTCCCTTGAAACATGGAGAGAAGGATGCTCCACCATTTGTCCAAGGTAGGCTCCATTGAAACATGAGGAGAAGCAAGTGCACCATGTCTCCAAGATGCTAGGCTCCATCGAAAAACATTAAACCCACGATATGTCGTAGATGAGGGGGTTACATCAAGGTCCATCCACTTGTCCAAGCTATTATTGCTAGTAGCCTGAGTGGTTTGGTCTCAAGATTCACCACTTTTCCACTCTATGTCATTATATTAAGAATGTGGCGTGTTAAGGTCCACCACTTGTCCAACCTATAAGGCTACATCTTAAAGGTTATTCTTTATTACCACTTGGAGTGACCATGATAGGTTTTACATGGGGTTTGGTTCCAAGGTCCACCACTTGTCCAAGCTAACTCTATTGAAACATAGAGAGAAACAAAGGTCCACCACTTGTCCAAGCTAGGTCCATTTGAAACATGGAGAGAAGGATGCTCCACCATTTGTCCAAGATAGGCTCCATTGAAACATGATGAGAAGCAAGCTGCACCATGTCTCAAGATGCTAGGCTCCATCGAAATACATTAAACCCACGATATTTCGTAGATGAGGGGTTTACATTCAAGGTCCACCACTTGTCCAAGCTATTATTGCTAGTAGCCTGAGTGGTTTGGTCTGAAGATTCACCACTTTTATTAAGAATATGTGGGTGTTAAGGTCCACCACTTGTCCAACCTATAAGGCTACATCTTAAAGGTTATTCTTTCTTACTACTTGGAGTGACCATGATAGGTTTTACATGGGGGTTTGGTTCCAAGGTCCACCACTTGTCCAAGCTAACTCTATTGAAACATAGAGAGAAGCAAAGGTCCACCCCTTGTCTAAGCTAGGGTCCATTGAAACATGGAGAGAAGGATGCTCCACCATTTGTCCAAGGTAGGCTCCATTGAAACATGAGGAGAAGCAAGGTGCACCATGTCTCCAAGATGCTAGGTTCCATCGAAAAACATTAAACCCACGATATGTCGTAGATGATGAGGGTGTACATTCAAGGTCCACCACTTGTCCAAGCTATTATTGCTAGTAGCCTGAGTGGTTTGGTCTCAAGATTCACCACTTTTCCACTCTATGTCATTATATTAAGAATATGCGCGTGTTAAGGTCCACACTTGTCCAACTATAAGGCTAAATCTTAAAGGTTATTCTTTAGTACCACTTGGAGTGACCATGATAGGTTTTACGTGGGGGTTTGGTTCCAAGGTCCACCACTTGTCCAAGCTAACTCTATTGAAACATAGAGAGAGAAACAAAGGTCCACCACTTGTCCAAGCTAGGGTCCATTGAAACATGGAGAGAAGGATGCTCCACCATTGTCCAAGATAGGCTCCATTGAAACATGACGAGAAGCAAGCTGCACCATGTGTCCAAGATGCTAGGCTCCATCGAAATACATTAAACCCACGATATTTCGTAGATGAGGGGTTTACATTCAAGGTCCACCACTTGTCCAAGCTATTATTGCTAGTAGCCTGAGTGGTTTGGTCTCAAGATTCACCACTTTTATTAAGAATATGTGGGTGTTAAGGTCCACCACTTGTCCAACCTATAAGGCTACATCTTAAAGGTTATTATTTCTTACTACTTGGAGTGACCATGATAGGTTTTACATGGGGGTTTGGTTCCAAGGTCCACCACTTGTCCAAGCTAACTCTAATGAAACATAGAGAGAAGCAAAGGTCCACCCCCTGTCTAAGCTAGGGTCCATTGAAACATTGAGAGAAGGATGCTCCACCATTTGTCCAAGGTAGGCTCCATTGAAACATGAGGAGAAGCAAGGTGCACCATGTCTCCAAGATGCTAGGCTCCATTGAAAAACATTAAACCCACGATATGTCTTAGATGAGGGGTTTACATTCAAGGTCCACCACTTGTCCAAGCGATTATTGCTAGTAGCCTGAGTGGTTTGGTCTCAAGATTCACCATTTTTCCACTCTATGTCATTATATTAAGAATATGCGCGTGTTAAGGTCCACCACTTGTCCAACCTATAAGGCTACATCTTAAAGGTTATTCTTTATTACCACTTGGAGTGACCATGATAGGTTTTACATGGGGCTTTGGTTCCACGGTCCACCACTTGTCCAAGCTAACTCTATTGAATCATAGAGAGAAGCAAAGGTCCACCACTTGTCTAAGCTAGGCTCCATTGAAACATGGAGAGAAGGATGCTCCACCATTTGTCGAAGCTAACTCTATTGAAACATGGGGGGTTTACGTTCAAGGTCCACCACTTGTCCAAGCTATTAGTGCTAGTAGCATGAGTGGTTTTGTCTCAAGATTCACCACTTTTTCACTCTATGTCATTATATTAAGAATATTAGGGTGTTAAGGTCCACCACTTGTCCAACCTATAAGGCTATATCTTAAAGGTTATTCTTTCTCACCACTTGGAGTGACCATGATAGGTTTTAAATGGGGGTTTGGTTCCAAGGTCCACCACTTGTCCAAGCTAACTCTATTGAATAATAGAGAGAAGCAAAGGTCCACCAGTTGTCCAAGTTAGGGTCCATTGAAACATGGAGAGAAGGATGCTCCACCATTTGTCCAAGATAGGCTCCATTGAAACATGAAGAGAAGCAAGATGCACGATGTCTCCAAGATGCTAGGCGCCATCGAAATACCTGAAACCCATGATATTTCGTAGATGGGGGGTTTACTTTCAAGGTCCACCACTTGTCCAAGCTATTATCGCTAGTAGCATGGTTTGGTCTCAAGATTCACCAGTTTTCCACTCTATGTCATTATATGAAGAATATCTGGGTGTTAAGGTCCACCACTTGTCCAACCTATAAGGCTATATTCTAAATGATATTTTTTTTTTACCACTTGGAATGTGCATGATATGTTTTACATGGGGTTTTGTTCCAAGGTCCACCACTTGTCCAAGCTAGATCTATTACATATATATTATACATACAATATTCAACTAGATTCCCTACCTATCATGTCCAGTAGCATGGATGCTCTAGCTTGAAGGTCCACCACTTGTCCAACCTATACTCTCTTATGTAAGGGAGATCTCGCTATAAATTCAAAACCTTCCCGCCTAAATTTAAAATATCCCTCCCAAATCTTAAATATCCCGCCTAAATTTTAAAATATCCCGCCCAAATTTTAAAATTCAAACTTTTTTATAAAAATTTAAATTTTACTACTTAAATTTAAAATATTCCACACGAAATTGATTTTAAATTCAAGTTTACCACAAAAAGATATCATTATACCACCTAAATTCAAATATGCAAACCTCAAATCATTATATTGTACATAAATTCAAACAAATTCAAATTAACAAGCCTAAACTGATATTAGTTTGCATAGATATGAATTTATCACACCTAAATTATGTCACCATGTTAGAGAGAGTGGTTAGAGAATTTGGACAAGGTCCACCACTTGTCCAACCTAGATACCAAGAAGGATTGAGTGTACAAGGTATTGTTTGGAGGTCCTTATAGTCCACTGGTCTCAAGGTCCACCACTTGTGGTAAGGGTCACCAAAAAGTGTATATATTCATCCAAAGAAATACACGTATTTTTGGTCTACATGTCCTAGTTTAAACCATTTATGTCCATTAGGTGTATCACTAAACAACACTACTATTTTTGAGAAACAGAAGTTACAATCATATCTACAAATGGATTAGAGGAAAATCAGCTCAGCATACATCCAGAACTCGCTACAAGAATCGACTTTAACAGATCACGCAAGTAAGTCTTCCATTCAATTTTACTAGTATTACAATGTGTTAGTTATTTGTGATATTTATGTATGTATATATACTATGTGTGCATATCGTAATTAAGTGTAATTGTGTATCTGCATTATGTATGAGTATTACAATGAAATAACACAAATATACATACATACACATAGATAACACAGACGCACACATACATGAGCATGTATTTTCAAGAGAGAGATAGCAAGATACAGAGATAGATAGATAGAGAGAGAGAGAGAGAGATAAATACCTGTTTTTTAGAGAGAGGAGAGAGAAAGATAACAGATTTCACTGTGTTTATGTATGTGGAAGAGAGGAAGACGATGTATGGGAATATGTGCACGTATTTTCAAGAGAGAGACAACAAGATAACAGATTTCATTGTGGTTATGTATGTGGAAGTGAGGAAGACGATGTGTGGGAATATGTGCATGTATTTTCAAGAGAGAGACAGCAAGATAACAGATTTCACTGTGGTTATGTATGTGGAAGAGAGGAAGACGATGTGTGGGAATATGTGTATGTGTGCGGGGATACTTTTTAAACTATGTATCTCTGTCTTTTGACGAGAGAGTGTGTGTGCAAGAAGAGTTACAGAGAACCATCTTCTCTATATGGAGAAAGACAGAGAGTGAGAGAGAGAGAAATACCTGTTTTTTCTCTATTCGTGAGGTGTGCAATGTCTCCTGAGAAGACTGCCTGATCCTGCCCTTCTGGAAAGCGTTGTGTACGCTGCTGTTTCTTTATCTTGTGCGCGAACTTTCAATCCTGTGCACTCCACCTGTGTGTTGTGTACAATGCCGAGCTTGCTCCTCTACGCGCGCGTATACTCCAACTGTGTGCGATCCGTGTGCGCTTTCTGTGTGTTTGCTACTCGCCTGCTTTCTCTGTGTGCGTTTCTCGTGCGCTCTCTGTGTGCCTAATCTTGATAGGGTTTATTAGAATTCCACGTATGCTACAAGTCCATGTTTTATCATAGGATTAAAAAAAACAAAAGCAATATAAAAAATTAACCAATTCACACGGCCAAAATTAAAGAAATCATGTTTGCTGCCGCCCCTTGACCCCGCCCGGGGCGCTGCCCCGGACCCCGCCCAGAACAATATCCCAAAATCAACCTCCCAAGCCCCGCCATCGAGAGCGCTATATTCCACATTCCCATCAAGAGCGCTACCCCCAAACCTCACGTGGAAGCGCTGCCTTGTCACCCCATTGTGGCATTGCCCTAAGACCCCGCATCTGGAGTGCTAAATGGGAACATTCTTCATTAGTGAAATTTTGAACATAAATTATATTAGCATATACTTAAATATAATACAAATATTAACATATTAGCTATACTACTAATTTACTATAGCAGTTCTAGATTATGTCCCATACTATATTTAAGGTGCCAAAGGTTTGGCCTTATGGTCCTAGATTTAGCCAAGTGGTCAACACATATAGGACCAAGTGCACACTGTGCCACAAAACTTGGCCACCACTTCACTTGCCAAAGTTTAGGCCACATGGTCAATCCTAACTTTCCAATGTTCTTATTATGTCACCTTTTGCCTCGTGGAAAACCTAGGCTTGTTTTCACATACTCAGGCACTTCAAGCCACAATAAATTGTCATTACTCTTCGGCAACCCTTTTGTTCAGTCTTTGAAAAAACATTGTTTAAGGCCACCCTAAACCATTTTCATTTAGGGGTGTCTAAAACTAGCTTTTTGGCAATTCGAGAAGAAAATGGTCAAAGTTTTATACTTAGTTTTAACCACTTGACCAATTCAAATATTGGAAAGCAAGGTCTTGTAATACTTTTCTTTGGACATCACACATTAAAACTAGGTCCCTCACTTGTCCAAGCTATGCTCTAATACAATAAAGGGCTTTTGGTTTCAAGATGCACCACTTTCCCAACCTTGATTCCATTAAAGAAGCTAGCTCTACTTAGACATTTAATAGCAAGGTCTTACAGCAGTTCAGATTGAACATTTTCCATGGCATCTAGGTCCACCACTTATCTAAGCTATGCTCTAACAGAGTAAGGGGGTTTTGGTTTCAAGATCCACCACTTGTCCAAACTTGATTTGGGAAGCAAGGTCCTATAATAGTTTGCTTTGGACATTCACCATTACAACTAAGTCCACCACTTCTCCAAGCTATGTTCTAATACACTAAGGAGGTTTTGGTTTCAAGGAGAACCACTTGTACGACTCTGTTTTTGGAAGTAAGGTCTTTACATAGTTCACCTTGGACCTTGGACATTGGATACTACAACTAAGCCCACCACTTGTCCAAGATATCCTCTATATATAGCCAAAGGGTTTGGGTTTCAAGATTCACCACTTTTCCAACCTTTCTTCCATTAAAGAAAGGAGGGGCTTTATAACTAGGTCCACCACTTGTCCAAGCTATGCTCTGATATAGAAAGGGGATTTTGGTTTCAAGGTCCACCACGTGTTCAACCTTGCAAGACTCAAGGGATACTTGGACATTGGAAAGCATAGTCCTATAGTAGTTGATAGGTGGCAGTGGGTATTACAACTAGGTCCAACCTATGCTCTCATATAGCAAAGAGGCTTTGCTTTCAAGGTCCACCACTTGTCCAACCTTGCTTCCATTAAAGAAATGTGGGGCTACGTAAACATTGGCAAGCAAGGTAGCAAGGTCCTAAGGTGTTTCACCTTGGATATTGGGCATTATAACTAGGTCCACCACTTGTCCAAGCTATGCTCTGATAAAGAAAGGGGATTTTTGTTTCAAGGTCCACCATGTGTTCAACCTTTCTAATATAGAAAGGGGATTTTCATTTCAAGGTCCACCACGTGTTCAACCTTGAAAGACTCAAGGGATACTTGGACATTGGAAAGCATAGTCCTATAGTAGTTGATAGGTGGCAGTGGGTATTAAAACTAGGTCCAACCTATGCTCTTATATAGCAAAGAGGCTTTGGTTTCAAGGTCCACCACTTGTCCAACCTTACTTCCATTAAAGAAATGAGGGGCTACGTAAACATTGGCAAGCAAGGTAGCAAAGTCCTAAGGTATTTCACCTTGGATATTGGGCATTATAACTAGGTCCACCACTTGTCCAAGCTATGCTCTGATATAGAAAGGGGATTTTTGTTTCAAGGTCCACCACGTGTTCAACCTTGAAAGACTCAAGGGATACTTGGACATTGGAAAGCATAGTCCTATAGTAGTTGATAGGTGGCAGTGGGTATTACAACTAGGTCCACCACTTGTCCAACCTATGCTCTCATATAGCAAAGAGGCTTTGGTTTCAAGGTCCACCACTTGTTCAACCTTGCTTCCATTAATATAGCAAGGAGGATTTGGTCTCAAGGTTCACCACTTGTCCAACCTATGCAAACCTTTTTCATGTTGTAGCATGATTTTTTGTTTGAAGAGTATTTTTCTATAACTATGGATTTAACAATGTAATCTTTTTACTTACAGGATGGACTTCGAATCTGGGGAAAGTACATATGATACTTGACAATGAAATCGTTGGTATTGGTTGTGTGTAGAACAGATCCAGATTCCACTTGTGGTGGTACAAAGATAGGGCTGGGAAATGTCTCCATACTAGTGGAGGAATGCTTGAAGGATGTGGTCCTACCTTTTCCTACAATGGATACTTCATCTCTCCAAGGCTCATTATGGAGTGTTGTTCGATGGTCAAAGCTTCTTTTGCAATCTTTTGTATTAAATGGGAACTTAATTGATCCACACGAAAGCTACAATGGTGATGAAGAACATGATCATTCTGATCCTCTAGTTACAGATGCAATACCTATGACAAGCCCAGAATTTGAAGCAATGATTCGAGAGTCTTGGAGAAATCAGAGGGTCCTTTTAAAAGATGACACAATGATGCAAACCATGAATGAAGGGACCATCTTATATGTATTTCCACATGATTATGTCAACTTTCAGGAACTTGGTCCTGATTGTGTGGGTGTGGGTATTGAAAGAGAAAATGCAAGCATTGATGATGTGGTTGAAGTGGGTAGCATCACTTTGCTAAAGTGGCCCATCAAGCAGACAACAATGTTGAATGGGAGCCCATTACAACGCTTTGTTCCTGTTGATGGCATGCATGCTACATATGAGGATGTATCCAACGATGGCAATGTTGGAAAAAAACTTGATGGGAGTAATGTTGTCCAGTTGTCAAGGAAGAGACGATACACTTTCATGAACAGGACTCAAAAATCAAAAGCAGCACCAGCTTCGACTTTTTACCTTTCAAACAAATCAATTCAAAGGGTATCATGCATTGATTGTTGTGCACAAAAATGCTGCCAATTTGCAGATCGTGATATGGTGACAAGGTTACGACAACAATTTTGGGGAGAGTCTCAAAAATCACGCACTAATTATGTTTATGATGTTCTTTCTATATGTTATCAGAAAGATGAGAAGTCACGATACCAATTCAGGCTAAATGGCTCTATTGTTTGTTGTAGAGCATGGTATGAGCTACATGGAATACCAAAGACATCATTTTATCGATACAAGGAGAACTTTGAAAATGGTGTGCGCCAATATGTACATGGGAACACATGTACATTGAGAAGGGGACTTCAACATACTAGTTTAGCAAGAGCACTACTAAATGAGTTTGTGGAAAACAACTCTGAGAAGATGCCACATAGAAGTAGAACACTGCTAGATGGCTCAAGAGAGACTCAATTGGTGATTCCATCAACATACAAACAAGTGGATATTTTATGTGAAATCAACACGACACTTGACCAAATGGGCTATGAGAAGAAGCTATCCCAATCTTCTTTTGGTAGAATTTGGAACAAAGAGTACCCACATGTCACTTTAACAAAGACGAGTGAGTTCTCTAAGTGCAATATTTGTAGCTCAATCAATGCAAGGTTAGAAGCTAAACCTTCTCTTGAAGAGAGAGCTCTTCTCTTGAGGGAGAGAGAAGTTCACATGGCACAACAAAAGAGTTGCAGAAGCCTATATTATGCATGGCGCACGTATTCAGAAACTCAACCACAAAAATATGTATGCATAATCCATGATAAGATGGATCAAAAGAAGACTGCCATTCCTAGATTACGCATTGTTCCCAAGGGTGTGGATTCAGGATATAATCTGCAGGTGGCATTGATTGGCATGATCACTCATGGACATGGAGAAGGTCATTACGGACACTTTGTCTTGAATGGTTTGTGGCTAGCTGATCCAAATCTTACAATTGGCTCAATTGCTAATTGTTTACATAACCTCGAGAGGATAGATAAGCATCCTCTTGGTGATCTAGTAACAAATGGACTTCCAAGGAGCAATATTTCACTACTACATGCTTTGAACTCAAGGGATGCTTTGGACTACCATAACTTGAGTGATGGAAAAGAGCCCATTGTGCAGTCGTCAGAAATTGCAGAAGAGGAATTGGGGTCAACATTTCGCAGATTGCCAGAGAACTTGTTGCTACAATTGGATAATTGTGCAGGGGAAAACAAAAATCGATACTTATTTGCCTATTTGTCAATGCTTGTTGCAAGGGGTGTTTTCAAAACCATCCAGCTGGGATTTTTAATGGTTGGGCATACACATGAGGACATAGACGCCATGTTTAGTAGGTTTTCAGAGAAGTTGAGAGTTACACAAACCTATACTTTGCCACATTTGATGGATACATTACGAAACAGCTCATCTTCATCTCCAGCTCCATTTTTTCTCACAAAGATCCCCGATTTCAAGCAATATTGTGATGGCTATCTTTGTGATGGACAAGACATACTTGTTGGACATTCCAAACCGCTTCAGTTAGGTTATTTATGCAGGATGAGACACCAATGATGCAATATAAGGCACATGTAGGTGTATCAAGTTGGAGTGGAAGTATTCGCCTTTGGAAAACAGACACAGAAGGCAAGCCAATGTTACCACATGGAGATCCACCTCTAGTACAAATGGCGGAGTATGTCAAGGCCCACGAAGAAGTCATTTTGGGGCTAAAGAACTATATAAAATTTTGGAAAAATTTAGGGAATGGTTCAAGTATTCCGCGATATTATAGACCCGTGATAGATTATTGGAGTAAGGTAATTGAAGAGATTGGAAAAGCAATCATATCAGAGGGAGTCTTGTATGAAATGTTTTGGCCAAAAACTCAAGAATATTCTCACCTACAAAGCACTACAATGAATTTGCAACAAGGAGCAGAAAGATTCCTAGGCCTTGAAGAGTTGAACGATCATTTTTGTGGGCCTCAACGAGATAGGCCAAGGGAAGAGTTTGACCCTATGTCTGATGTGCACCAAGGTGACTTTCTTATGCTTGTTCCGAGTGACACAGAAATCTATCCAGTGTGGCTTGCAATGGCTTTATCTGACATTGATAATGAGCCTACATCACCAAACTACAGAAAACTCTTGATTCAATATTGGGCACCTTGCGCGAGAAAAAGTGGGATGACAGATACTCAAGCTTACAGTAATTGTTGGAAGGGTTATTGGGCTGTCAACTATAAGGACCCACAAGTGTGGGAAACTATAGATGCAATTGTTTGGTCCTGGAGACCCAACAAAGAAGGACCATTTTCTAGAATAAAGATTCCAGAAAGACATGCTCTAAAAGCCAAAGAAGGCCTCACTCGTTCACATCAGCCACACTTGGATCAAAGTTCATATATGGTATCAAATGTGGAGTAGAATTATGTGGAGCTTCTATTGTGACTATACTAGTCAATTTGTAAACAAAATCTTTTTTGTATCTTCCTTTGTTTTATGTAATTTATAGTTATTATTCAAATCCATGTGTTGTACATCCTCTTGACTTTTGGTGTTTATCAACACCACAATCCTATGAGATTTTCACTTTATTTACTAGCCACACACCTCAATTTTTCCCACTTTAAGTGAAAAATTCCCAAATTACATGAATTCGGTCGATTTGGAGATTCCCATAATGTGAAATTTTTACCAAAATACCTAATATGGTCTTCTTTGACTTGTGGAGTCAAAAGCCACAAAAAAATTTGACCTTTGTAGTAACCTTGTACACTTTACAAATTTTTTGTAGTTAACAACCCTTAAGAAACATTGTTGGTTTTTTTGCCTTCTACCCACCGATATCTATCATCTTCACTCTATGTGTGGATGTTGACTAGTGCTTTTGGCACTAAAACCTTTCTTGATGTTTTTTGTTGTGCTCTAAGTGAGGGGTATTTTGGTTGGTACGCCTTTTAGTTCTTGCTTATTATGAGGTAGTGGTGTGAACACACTTACGATTGTCAAGGCATTTTTTCCCTCACTGGGAGGTTTTTTTCCCCCATGCATTGTATATACGCCCATCATTCTAGGGCTAACTTATCTTTCCATTGTTCACTAAGCAATATAATCTCTGTTGTGTGCCTTGAGATTCTTCATCTTCTCCAAGTTGTGTTTGTTTCCTCGCAACCATCTTTCCAACAATTGGTCGGTTGCATCCTCCCGAGCATAGTCGCCAGCATTGGCAGCACACGCCTACTCACGTTCTCCAATTTGGGTGAGCTTTGGCGAGTTCATTGAGCTTGGTTGGCTCAGAATTTTCATTTGGACTCATTTCAGCCTCCGTTTCCACTACAGACAGTACTGCATAGGTAATATCGTCCTTTTGTGTAGAATTTTTGTCAGTGCAATTTCCCGCAGAATGGGTCCTTATAGTCTTCTTTGGGTTGTGGTACATAGCACGTGTTGGTCCTACTTTGTTTTTCCTCTTTTTAGGTAGTTTTCACATCAGGTGTAGTCACTCGCTATGGCTAAGAACTACACATACGGTTTCAAGATGTTTTTGAATGGAGATAACTATCCAATGTGGGCTTACATAAAGTAGCATGTTCTCGTGTCAAAGGGAATTTAGAATGTTGTGCATGGCATTGATGTACGTCTGCCTTCTATGGATACAAGCTATGTTGAGGATGTTTCAGGTTTGTGTGGCAGGACTGTTGCTGCTAGAGCTGTTTTGCCTATGGATGAACAATCTTGTTGGGATGTTAGAGATGTGCGCGCTCATGCATTGATTGCATTATTTGTGAAGCGCACTATTACTCCTCACATTCTCTCAGTTAAATTAGTAAAACAAGCTTGGGATATTCCGGTTGGTCTTTATGAAAGTCACAATGAGGCTTAAATTGCATTGTTGCGTAAAGGGTTGGAGTCGAAGATTATGCATGAGTAAGATGAGATGAACACTTTCCTTGTTGGTATCAAGAATATTAATGAGCAACTCATTTCTGCAGGCAAAGTCATTTTTGACAGTCAGTTTGTTATGCTTTGGCCGCGTCTAGTTTATGTGATGTTGAGGGATCTCTGTCTTTTGATGAAGCACAAAACTCAAAAAATTGGATGGTTGCCATGCATTCAAAATATGATGCACTTATAGAAAATGACACATGGACTTTATGTGATTTGCCTCTTGGCAAAAAGGCCATTGGTCGGTTTACAAGTTGAAATGCAAGTCGGATGGTGAGATTGATTGCTATAAGGCTCGACTTGTTGCAGAAGGTTATGCACAACAAAAAGGCATAGATTATGAAGATACTTTTTCTCCCACTTGTCGTATGACTAGTGTGTGTTTTCTATGTGCACTAGTAGCTCATTTTGGTTGGGATGTACATCAATCAGACATTGTTACTGCTTTCTTGAACGGTGATATATTTGAAGAAGTGTATGTAACGTAGCCTCGCAATTTTGTCAAGAAAGAACAAGAGAATAAAGCGTGGAAATGTAAGAAAGCTTTGTATGGGTTGAAGCAATCTCCTCATGCTTGGTATAAGAAGGTTCACACTCATTTGTTCAAACAATGCTTTTGTAACAATCCAACAGAAAGCACATTGTATGTAAAGCGTGAGGGTGATGTACTTCTCATTATCATCCTCTATGTCGATGATTTGCTGATCACTGGATCAAATAAGAGACATATTGTTGAATTTAAGGCTGATTTGAATGCTACTTTCAAGATGAAATATTGGGGGCTCTTGCATCATTACTTGGGCATACAGTTTAAGCAGTGTGATGGTGGTATTGGCATGTGTCAGACAAGCTACATAGAGACATTACTATGTAAGTTTGGACTTGAGGATTACAAGCCTATTGCCACTCCCATGGAGACAGGTTTTAAATTGAGTCTTCATGATGTTGGTGATCCTGCCAATTTCACTCTTTACCAAACTGCTATTGACTGCCTTATTTATGTATGCAGTACGAGGTCGGATATTCAATTTATAGTCTCACAGGTCAATAGATTTATGCATAGCCCATGGTCTAAGCATTAGAAGACTATCAAGAGGATTTTTTACTACTTGAGTGGCACTTTCCATCTTGGCTTGTTTTATCCCAAGGGGGGATCATTGCCACCAGACTTACATGCTTTTTCATTTTCGTTGTTTTGACATGCGAGTGTCCACAAGTGGAACGACAATTCATGTATCTTATGGTTGAGCAAGAAGAAACCTAGTATGGACACTTCTAGTTGTGAGGCTGAGTACATGGCAATCTTCATAGCTATGGTTGAGTGTGTATGGCTCAAACGCCTTATGGCCGATTTAGGTGTTGGACAGGACATTGCCAACACTATCTACACTGATAGTCAGAGCGCATTGGCAATTGCGAGGAACCCAATTTTTCATGCTTTCACAAAGCACATTGAGGTGCATTACCACTATGTCAGGGAGAGGCTCTTAGCAGGAGAGATCAACTTGGCTTATGTGCCAGCATACGAGAGCCTTCTTGCAGATCTTTTCATAAAGGCATTGTCTCGTGAGAAGTTCAAAGCTTTCCACAAAGCTTTGGGCTTACTCCCCTTTGTGGATTGATCATATCCTCAGGCATGTCACTTCCCTATACTCTATGTGACATCTCTCGTTCACCGCATCATTCCCAGGGGAATTTCTAACCATATACATGTGGTAGTGATGTGTGTGAACACACTTAGGACCGCCGGGGCATTTTTTCCCTCACTAGGAGGTTTTTTCCCCCATGGGCCATCACTCTAGGGATTTCTCATCTTTCCATTGCACACTAAGAATACACTCTCTGTTGTGTGCCTTGAGCTTCCTTTGTCTTCTCCAAGCTGTGTGTGTTTTTGTTGCAACCCTAATTCCAACAAAGAGTAACTTTCAAGAAAGAAAGGGGCTAAACAACATGCAGCTTAGTAGGTTTTTGTTGTTACTCAAAGAAAAGGTGGCAACAACCATTTAGACACTTCTCACGGTTCTTCAGCAACAAGTGGCAAAACACATGTTCCTAATGCTTCTGGCACCACCTCGTCTCAGAATTCTGGTGAAAAAGGCAAGAAGAAGATGTGTTGTCAATGTTGCAAGGCTAATGATTAAGCAGTGTCCTAAATTGAAGGCAAAAGAGGCCAAGAAGAAAGAGGTTGGTTCCACTACAAGTGCAGCTATTGTAAAATCTTCTATGAAAGGAGATTGTGATACTGATGTAGATGCAAAGTGGGCATTTAGTACAAAGTGCACTTATGATCCTTATATTCAAAGTGCATGTATGTGAGTTGATGCAAATTCCCATCTGTGGTACTTTGATAGTATTGCTACAAAGCACATCCTAACTTGTTTACCTCTCTCAAGTCTGTGCCACATTTGTTTTGGCTTGAGGCTATCATGTGTGCTACTTATGTACTTAGCAGGTGTCCTACAAAATCCTTGCAGTCTATGACTCCTTATGAAGCATGGCATGATAAAAAGGCATCTATTGATCACATGCACATTTTTGGTTGTTTAGCTTACGCTTTGGTTCTACAAATGCACGCAAAAAAATGGATGATAAGGTTGTTTAATGCATTTTTATTGTTTATTGTACTGAAAGCAAAGGTTACAGGTTATACCATCTGCAAACAAAACTTATCTTCATTTCACGAAATGTTGTGTTTGTGGAAGATTGTGTTCAACCTTTGTTGTCATGTACTAGAGAAAGTAATATAAGCTCACATGACATTTATGACAGTTTGTTGCCTTCTTTTAATGGTGCAAACTTGAATGTAAATCCCAATGAGGCAAATGTATAGCCAATGAGGGTTTCTGAAAATGCTATGGATCAGCCTATGACTAATGGAAATGTACTTGATGTGGAAAGGGCTGAGAATGAGCAGGCTAGAGGAATGCCAAAATGGCTATGCATACTTTACATGATAGTAAATTGGATGCATCTATGTCTAGTCATACTCATTAAGGTTCTCGCCATGCATCTCTATGTGTCAGATTGTTATGCTTTGGCTATTTCTAGTGTATGTGATGTGGAAGAACCTCTATCTTTTGATGAAGTACATAATTTAAAAAATTGATGGCTACCATGCAATAAAATATGATGCACTTATAGAAAATGACACATGGACTTTTTGATTGGTACTGAGTGGGTTTACAAGTTGAAACGTAAGTCGGATAGTGAAATTGATCGTTACAAGGCTTGACTTGGTGCAAAAGGTTATACACAACAAAAAGGCATAGAGTATGAAGAGACTTTTGCTCCCACTTGTTGTATGACTACTGTGTGTTTTCTATGTGCATTGGCAATTCACTTTGGATGGTATGTAGACCAATCAGACATTGTTATCACTTTCTTGAATGGCGATATATTTGAGGAAGTTTATGTAACATAGCCTCGCGGTTTTGTCATAAAAGGACAAGAAGATAAAGTGTGTAAATGTAAGAAAGCTTTGTATGGATTGAAGTAGTCTCCTCGTGCTTGGTATGAGAATCTCACACTCATTTGGCTAAATGAGTCTTTCATAATAGTCCAACATAAAAAGCACTTTGTATGTAAAACATGAGGGTGATCTATTTCTCATCGTTGTTCTGCATGTAGATGGTTTGCTGATTAGCTGGTCCAAATGAGACACACATTGCTGAATTCAAGGTTGATTTGAATGCTAATTTCAAAATAAAAGACTTGGGGTTGTTGCATCATTACTTGGGAATACAGTTTAAGCAGTGTGATGGGGGTATTGCCTTGTTTCAAACAAGCTACATAGAGACATTACTATGTAAGTTTGGACTTGAGGATTGTAAACCTATTACAACTCCCAAGGAAACAAGTTTGAAATTGATTCTTCATGATACTGGTGATCTTGCCGATGTCACTCCTTATGAGACTACTATTGGATGCCTCATTTATGTATGCAATACAAGTATTCAGCTTGCAATCTCACATGTCATCAAATTTATGCATAGCCTAGGGTCTAAGAATTGGCATATATTTCTTTTTGTGTGGTTATGTCCTTAGTCGATGTAAAGAAGGATTTCAAGGTTGGAGGCATTGGGAATCTCCACTTTGGATGTGCTTTTTATTTTCATAAGTTACTTTTATGGATGTTGAAGGAACCGTTGGTTATGTCCTTAGTCGATGTAAAGAAGGATTTCAAGGTTGGAGGCATTGGGAATCTCCACTTTGGATGTGCTTTTTATTTTCATAAGTTACTTTTATGGATGTACAACTGTTGGTTGTACATGTTCCACCAACAATACTCTCCTTGTAGCTTAGTCTTGCTAGGATAAGGTAGAAGAACTTGAGTATTTCATTATGATATTGGCATTGAGACACCCATTCTTTACAAAGAACTTCTTCTTCATAGTGTGCACCAATCTCGTAAGAGGCCATGTTGTACTTTGCTTTATGGTCTAGTAGAGCTATGCATCTATGCGCTTCTACCGTACATGTCGGAGGCTGGGGACTTGCCAAACACTGTGTGCGAGTCACGAATGGATACAAGCACACAACCAGACTATCCTAGTCAGCTCATAGGGGCAATGGTGTGTCACTCACCGCTCAATGCTTGCCATTGTGAAGGATTCCATGCCGCAAAGAAGAGGGAACATCTGCCGCCGCGCTCAACCGCCTTGCCACCGTTGATGCCGCCACAATGCTCAATCACTCTCTCTCTCTCTATCTCTATCTCTCTCTCAAGCACTCTCTCTCTCTCTCTCTCTCTCTCTCTCTCTCTCTCTCTCTCTCTCGTGAGCACATGATGGAGACGAAGGTAGAGGTAGAGCAAGAGGAATTCTTTTGCATGCACCTCAAGAATGAAGATTTTAGGTCAAAATGGACCTTTTATATGAATCTTACCCATTCACACACGGGCACCCACAGTGGCTAGTTATAACAAAAATAATGTAAAAATGAGATAAGTGGTGTGTATCTCATCAACGATCACCTACCAACTTATAGGACCGATAAGCCCGGTCCATGACTCAAAATAAGTGATAAGGCATCCGTCAAAGGTGATATGGTGTCCGTAAGTGGTTAACATGTCCCCCTTCCTGATGTAGATTCCGTCCTCAGAGGCTAGTGAGGAGAAGCCCGATCATCGAGGTGGAAGAGCATCTGAGATTAAATGTCTTTAGCTTTCTTCAAACACTACAAAATCAACCAAAAATGGCACATTAATTGCAGTCTCATAGATCATATATAATTAAAAAGCATATGCAATGAATAGGCACAGAAATTGATTGCTGACAGAATATTAAACAATTTTTTAGTAGTAAACATTAAATTGTAATATAATCGAACGCATAAGCACTTGTAAAAGTTAAAAGAATAAACAAGTCTAGGGTCACTAATTTAACGGTCGAGAGGCACTAGAGGTCAATTATTAATACCATGGGCAAACTTCTCAATTCTCTCTAGTCAATTAAGTTGTTTAATCGCGAGAGAAAAGTATTTCATGTCCGAGGGCTGACTAGAGGCTATATCTAGAAGACCTTCTAGTTAAGCTACAATAAAAGAAATTGCATATGAAATCATCACTTGAATTATTCCCTTTGTTTGACCCCCCAAAGTGTTTTCCGCATTGATTCAATTTTTGACGTGTGTGCTTATTTTGTATGCCTTAGGCTTTTTACTTCTCAAGGAAAAGCACCCACACTAGGAACCTCTAGGGCTCTAGTACCATAGGAATTACATCTGAGTGAAGTACCAAATCAAGTTGGGATTTCTCTTCCAGCTTAAGATTTTGTATTTTTTGCACTTTTGTTCTTTTGTATGTTTGTTTTTCACTACATTTCAATTTTGTAAGTTTGGGGGGTCATATTGACACTGTTACCCTCCCCAAGCTCATCACAATAATAAACTCCCTTTATAATACTTAAGCTAAAGGTCAAGAGGGATTAAGCCCACTAGAAAGCACTAGTACATTGCACACAGTGCTTCATAATATCGGATTAAGAATCTAAAGTAACCATTGATAACTAGGAAGGCATTTCCCATGGTATTAAGAGAAGATCTCTAATGTTTATCTTGGTCAAACTACTTTAGTCATACTTCTTGATTCATAAACCTAAACAAAGGACTATGACATAAAATTATATTGAATCTATTGTTTAATACTAAGAAAATGTGCTGAATATTGTGCTACCAATCACAATTAAAGCAGACAAACTGTAAGGTTTTCAGTTTCTGAAACCTTAGAAATTGCCTGTTAAATTTAACTCAGTTATTGAGAAAAGACTGTAGAGTGATCCAACTATGGCTGATATTGGTATTTTTGGAACCGTAACCAAAGCTTTACTATGGTTAGAATTTTTCAGAACCAGATTCCGATAAAATCTGGAAAAGTTACAAGGTCTGAGAGGTTACACTAGGAATTTAATTAGTTAAGTAAATTTGGATGGTTTCAGTAATTATTATTACTAAAGAATTTCTTATCCCAAGGGTCTAGAAATTGCTGATATTTCCAATTTTCATCATTAAAAATCAGAGAAATTAGCAAAAATCGATTCTGGAAGGGGGGGGGGGGCTGTGTGGAGATGTGGGGAACCTGCTCGGGACAGGTTTAGCAGCAGGTGGGGCTAGTTGGAAGCTGGGGCCTTGCTTGAGGTGCCAGAACTTGCCAGAAACAGCCCAGGGGCCCTGAAAAGCTATAAAAAGACCCCCTTCCTTCACAAAAAATTAGACTCGGATCCTTGGTGCATTTTCTCTCATCTAGAGAGACCTCTATGCAGAAATCACTAGAGAGAAAAGATCTAGTTGGTTAATTAACGGTAATTAGCACTAACCTTTTTTTAATTAGTAAAACTAGGTTAACCTATTTATAATCTTCTTAATTAATTGAAGATTAAACCTATGTATACTCTAAGATTCTCTCCTAATTCAAAATTCTCTTTTGATTATTGACATTAAGCTTAGGGATACTAAGCTAATTAAATATTATTTTATACTAGGACTGAAATTACTCATTTTAACCATAAATTAATGATAATTATATTAATTAAATTTAGATTAAGATGATATAATTATCAGAGTTGTGTTAGAATATCATTATGCTAGGAAAATTATCTTGTAATTTTTTGAGTAATTTTTATAATTATTTAAGAAAAATTACACTGTTTTTACGAGAAAAGTAAAGGGGAAAATGACCAAATTAATCCTAAATGCTTAGAGATAACTATCAAAGGAAAAACACATCTTATGGAACCCATGATAATTATCTTAACCTCAGATAGTTAGTTTAACTAATTAGCTCAACAATATTACACTGATTTTAGGAGAAAATAAAAGGAGAAAAATAGCAAACTGATCCAAAATACTTTGATATAATTATCAAAGAAAAAAAACATCTTTTGGAGCCTGTGATAATTATCTTAATCTCAGATAATTAGTTTAACTAATTATCTCAGCAGAATTACATTGTTTTTAGAAGAAATTAAAAGGGGGAAAATAGCAAACTAATCCAAAATACTTTGATATAATTATCAGAGGAAAAAAACATCTTATGGAACCCGTGATAATTATCTTAACCTTAGATAATTAGTTTAACTAATTATTTCAGTAGAATTACAATGTTCTATACAAGGGGGAGAATAGCAAACTAATCCAAATGTTGGATTCTTAGGAATGTAAAGCCGATACTTATAATAGAGAAGCCCATCCTCAAGTGAATAATCCTTGATTATGTCTTTCTCTTTCTCTTTTAGGTTCTGTTGATTAATAACCTGTAGGAGTTTTTGATAATCCTCATCTTCCAGGGAGGCTTCCTTAACCTTGTTTCGGATTGGATTGTCGAGTGTGGAAATAGCCCCAAGAAAAACCTTACGGCTAAGGGAATCAACAACCACATTCTCTTTTCTTGGGCTATATTTTATTTCAAAATCATATTCCTGTAAGAGTTCTATCCATCTTCTCTGCCTCATGTTGAGTGTTTCTTGTCAAAAAATCCATTTTAGACTCTGATGATCAGTGATTAACTGAAAATTTTCTCCTAGAAGATAGTGCCTCCATACTTTAAGAGCATGGATGACAGCTAGGAGTTCCAGATCATGACTTGGATAATTCAGCTCGTGGATTCTTAATTTTCGAGAAGTAAAGGCAACTCGTCTGCCTTCTTGGTTTAAGACTCATCCTAGAGCAAGACCACTGGCCTCTGCTACTACTTCAAACTATTGAGGGAAGTCAGGAAATTTGAGTACAGGGGCTGATGTGAAATTTTGTTTTAGTTTGAGGAGACAGTCCTCCTGTTCTTTTTCCTATGTAAGTTTGGCTACCTTTTTAAGTAGTTGCGTCAAGGGTGCAGCGATGACTGCATAATCTTTGAAGATTCTATACCATCCTGTACTGCCCAAGAATCCTTGAATCTCACTGACCGTCTTGGGTTGTGGCCAATCTATTATGTCCTTAATCTTTGCGGGGTCTACTGAGATTCCTTCAGGGTTTATTATAAATCCAAGATAACTAACTTCGGGCATGAAAAACACACATTTACTCATCTTGGCATATAACTGATGTTGGCGTAGAAGATGAAGTACTTTACGTACATGGCCTTCATGCTTTTTTTCATCTTTGGAATATACCAAGATATTACGAAAAACACAAACACAAAATCATCCAGACATTCTCTGAATATATCCTGCATGAGACAGTTAAAAGTAGTCGGAGCATTCGTAAGACCAAAAGGCATCACGATGAACTCATAATGCCCATACCGGGTGTTGAATGCAGTTTTGTAAATATCTACCTCCTTAATCCGGATTTGATGGTAACCTGATCTAAGATCATTTTTTGTGAATACCTTGGCTCCATGTAATCTATCAAGTAATTCGTCAATGCGAGGAATAGGATACTTATTCTTTACTGATACCTGGTTAAGTCCCCTATAATCAATGCAGAGGAAAATGGTAAAATAACTCCCATAGCTATATGATAATTATGAGAGAATACTAATAGTTCAAGGAAGTTATTTGAGAAATATCTCATCCAATAACTACCAAGGATACCTATTTATTCCAAAACTCCTTATTTTTGGGTAAAAAGGAAGAAAAGAGATTACTCATTTAATCCTCTAATCGATTAAGTCCTTTTATAAAGGCTGCCAATATGGCTCCAAAGAGAACCAGAGGAAATCCTCTTACCCATGAAGAGGATATTAGCAACAAAATAAATAAAGCCACTCATGACCATGAGCCTGGGCCTAGTCATATGCCTACGGAGGAAAGTCTGCAGGCACCAGCGCAGCAGCACATAGCCGACCAGTCACAGGTGGATTTCCATTTTGTTCACTTAAGTCTTTAATTGAATTAAAGTTCATTTCTAAATTAACATTGCATATGTAAGGATTAGGAAGGATAAACTGGTTGTAAATGGAAGGTAACGTCCAAGAAACCAACGAGCAATGATTGTAAATAGGAAAGAAATGATTGGGTTATGACTGATTGACTTAGGAAAGAAATGTTTGACCATCCTTAAGACAGCTTTGTCTCAAGACACCTCTGATTCCTTGGAATATTTTACTCCAAGTAATGAGTAATGATGGGGATTCCGCCATGGATGAGTCGGTTTTCTCAGTGCACGTGGAGTCTTTACCCCGTGCTTGTTTGTGCTTCTGGATATTACTTGGCAAAACTTTTGTTCCCGATGCTTTTGTTGGCAGCACTTCGTCTGGAAATTCTGGTGATAAGGGCAAAAAGAAGATGCATTGCCATTATTGTAAAGCTAATGATCACTTGATCAAGAAGTGCCCTAAGCTGAAGGCCAAAGAGGCTAAGCAGAAAGAGGGTGGTTCCACTACAAATGCAGCCATTGTTGAGTCTTCTGTCAAAGGAGATTGTAATGCTGATCATGTTGATGCAGAATGCGATTTTAGCGTAGAGTGCACTTACAATCTTGTTGTCCATGATGCATACTTGTCAGTTGCTGCAGATTCACATGAGTGGTATTTTGCCAGTGGTGCTACAAAGCACATTACCTCACATCGTGAATTGTTCACCTCTCTCAAGTCTGTCCCTCATGGAAATTCAGTCACTTGTGCCAACAATGCCTCTTATCCAATTCAGAGAGTTGGAAAGATTGTGCTTACTACTGCAAATGGCAGTTTCTTTACACTTGTTGATGCACTTTATGTACCTAGGATCAAGAAGAATCTCTTGTCTGTATCCGCACTTGCTAGACTTCGACTTGTAGTCAAATTTGTGGATGACAGATGTACAGTTCATGATCTCAGTTTTGGTGATAAAATTGTTGCATCTGGCCTTTTGTGTCGTGGGCTGTATAAGCTCACTTTGTATGACAAGTGTAGATAAAATTTTGCAAATGCTATTGCAAATTCAAGGGCTATTTTAGATGCAAAACTTTGACATGCACATTTTGGTCATCTGAATTTTTCCAGTTTGCTGCGTTTGTAGAAATCTGATATGGTTGCTTCTTTGCCGCCTCTTGAAGCACCTATCAAACATGTTTGTGAAGGTTGTATTTGCTACAAACAGGAGCGTGGATGCCCTGCGAAATACCCGAAATAACACAATAAACAACATAAAACAGACTAATCGGCATACCTAGCACAATCACGTGGTCGTATGATCGCAAGATACACGAACAGAGAGAGAGAGTGAGCGGGAGAGAGCTAGGGAGCGCGTGCAGACGCACCTCCTAGAGCAGAGTGCTACGCCGGCATGGCGAGAGATAAGAGGGAAGAGGAGAGAAGAACAACGCAAACACTGGGTGCAATCTCTCCCAGTGCAAGAGTGACCATTTCCCTCTTGCACGTATTTCATTTATAGATTTCTTGAATGGTCAAATTGGTTACAAATTGGTCAGCCAATCATAAATGGCCAAAGCTCATAAAGAGCACTTGAATAATCAAATATACATAAAATATAATATCCTTCTGCATAATCCATTATCTGCTAATGATTTTGCCACCTCTCAGCTGTAATAAATGGATAAATATCAATTCCATAACATACCTCTCTGTTGGAAAGCAATTGTCCTCAGTTGCGAAGATAAAAATCTGCAAACAATACTTGTCAAAAACAATGATTAGAAATCTGTATCAAATAGTTTTAAAAAATCCATAAAATTAGACAACATTGCTTATGCCTGCTGTCATCCACATACTACCTATTCTAGTGTCCCATACCACTAGAATAAGGAGTATGTGTCATATCCTGATGAATCAGGATATCATTGGTCACACTCATCATCAATCTCATATTGTCAAGTCTCATCACATAAACACTGCCGTGATAAAATAATCATCAGATACCAAATCCCAATCCAATTCCAATTCTATAATATAAGTTCAAATCCAAATCACTTTCATTATGTACCCGGGTAACAAAATCATACCAGTTGCAGTGGTGGGCAGCCACTGCAGCATGATTTTGTGATTGGTGTTGCCTCAACCGGCGAATCTACACCAAGAAGACGTGCTGCCGAGATCGGCGAATCTGCACTATTGCTGCCTATATCGACGGATCTGCATTTATCATTGTGAATAGATATGCAATTTGTTAATGTGCTGCCTAAATCGGCGGATCGGCGCGGATAATTGGTGTTGGCTAAATCGGCGAATCTACACCAAGACGAGCATTTACACACTGCCTAAATCGGCGGATCTATGTGCATGTGACCAATGGACTACGCGGGGCATAAAAACATTAAAAAAATGTACTACCTGTTTCACAGCACATTGGAGTAAGATTGAGTAACAAAGTACTGACAAATTGGTATTTGATTGAAAGCACCGCGACTCACGTGAGTAACTTCATATCTCAATGTGAAATGATCGCAATAGCAATTTCGTTTAATACAAGTATTGGCACAATGTTAGAGAATGCAGGTAATTAAAAGAGCCATGCCTTCTTTCAAGAAATAAATGGTAATCAAGTTGATAAGTAAGCTAGATGTGTTGAATTTATGTAACGCTGTTGTTCTCTGTGGAATGGTATTAAGAAATATGTGTAGGACTACGAGTATCTGAGAGAGTGTTATCAGTGTATAATTACTTGTGTTTCTGAGAAGATTTTTCAAAACCCAAAATGAAAATGCGGAGAGAACATACCTGGTTGCTCTCTATAAATCATTAGAATCTGGATGATGTACTGCATCTGAAATATGTACTAGTCTGTGCGTGGGGAGAGAGATACAAGTAGGAGAGAACTGTAATTAGCAAAAGTCATTTACAATGATGAGCCTTGGATTAATCGAAAAGTGAGATGGAATCAATATATTGTAGATTGTTGTTGTTTGAATAAATGGAGTAGTCCCCTTGATATCGAAATTTGTTGTCTCTAAAGTGCTTAACATTGTAAAATTTATTATTTATAATTGTTATAGGGCACTGACTAGTGTTTATTGGTCCACGAATAAAAAAAACAATGCAAAATTGATTTGACCTTAGTTGCTCTTTCGGACATTTCCAATCAGACGTCAAAATATGTAAAAGAATATACATCAAGAAAATTTCTGGCAAGACCAAAAACTTAAGCTTCTCTTCTAAATTTGTACTATGTAGTATGAGAGTCTGCAACTTATACAAATTACCTATAAGAGCAAACTAATACATTCCTTATGGATCTAATACAATGTCTGTATAGAAAAGTAAACTAAAATCAGTGTCATTGTCGTCAAGTCCCGTGGGTGCCCGACATTGGGCATCGTCGCAAAAGGTAAGCATTAGTCATGGAAGAGCTTCATCAATGTCCACCGATGTAAGTAGTCATATTGGGAGGATAACGAAAGAGAGAGAGCGAGAAATGAAATAAAATGTTTTATTATCCGGCTTCAAAGGCCTAGGGGAACAAAAATACATCAGGTTGAGATCATCATCATGATCATCGTCGCTGCCCTAGGAGGCTTGACAACCGTCGCTGAGGACCTTCGTCAATATTCGATTCTGCATGTGGTTATAGGAGGGAGAATATGCCCTCATTTGAGCACCACAGTTGCCTACACCGAGCGCAGATGCTTCGCTGTTTAAATATAGTTGCAAGCTTTCTGACTTCAAGCTTTTTTTGAACCAACTCCGAATCTCTTTGGGTCAACTGCGAGGACAATGCATCCACTGAGGTAAGAGCTTCTTCCACATCATCTTTGTTGGGCCAGCAAATCTTCCTAGCAACGCCTCTAGAACCTCATGGAGTTTTCTGAAGAAGAACTTGCGGATCAAGCAGGGTAGCCTTACTGATCATTACTTCATCAAAGATCTTTTCTACGGCTTCCTGTGCTGCAACCTGTCCTTTCTCAAACTTTTCAGCAATATCACGAAGAGAGAAGCGCCTATGAAGCTTAGCAAGACCGGCAGCTTCTTTTGCAACTATCTCCCTGGTAGAAGGTGAGGGCAAAGCTAGGTCCTCTTCATCATCCATGGTATCAATGGCAGCACCACGGCTGGAAGGAATAAACAAGCCATGGGGAGGTGCTACGAGTGCGACGTCAACTGCTACGCTGCCGATGTGGTGCTCTATAGAGCTGTGGCTCATTTGCCTCACAATCGTAGAAGATGGGCTCTATGATTCTCTGTTGCAAAGGGCAAGGCATCGGCATAGTGATGTTAGTGGGCCTATGCAAACTCCATCCTTGGGAAATTACTTGTACTTCATGACTTTCATTGATGACTACTCCAGGCATGCATGGGTGTATTCGTTAAAAGCTAAGTCCGAAGTGTTTATGTGCTTCAAGAAATTTCTTGCTATGGCTGAAAATGTCTCGAAATGTACTATGGGAACCCTTTGTTCCGATCGAGGGGGGGAGTATATGTCTCATAAATTTAATGCATTTTTTGGCTAGTTGTGGGATAAAACACCAATGTACAGTGACGTATACGCCTCAATAAAATGGTGTTTCTGAGAGGAGAAACAGGGGAGCATGGAGATCGCAGCTGTGAGAGAGAGAGAGAGAGAGAGAGAGAGAGAGAGAGATTGAATTATCGTCCACGGAGGTGAGATATGACCCATGGGACCAAAAACAAAACATTACAACCACTTCGTCTAAATGAGGGCAATCGATACATATCAGTTAAGGACTGAGGGTCCATCAAAAGGAAAAGCAAAGCCTAGGGGGGGGGTCCTATGGGACAGGGGCCGGTTTAGGAGTTCGAAACTCTTGGATGATGGCCTTCCCTCCGCGGTATACTGCCCACTTGCCTTTGGCTCGTTGCCTTTGGCTCATGCTTCACGCACTTTTTTCAGCTCTTAACCTTTGTGTTTGACTTGTGTTGGGGTGAGTTCTTCAGCAATCCAAAACCCGGTGTCTTTAAGGAGACACGATTGTTGGAGTAGTCGGAGCCGTTCCTCTTTGTCTTTGAACTCGAGAATGGCATGTCCACTAGATGTGCGCTTGGTGTTGAACTTGTTGACGATACATTCTACCGCATCGTAGTCGGCATGAACTGGTTTAAGACTTTCATTCAGGAGGTCGATTAATTTGCAGAAGTCTTGTTGGCACGCATCCCATGCTTGGGGCAGCCCTCCAATGCGAAGCTTGAGGGCATTCTCTTCTTGAAGCTAACGTTCCCACAATTATGTTTTCACACAAGTTTCCACTTTGGCGAGTGCGATCGTGTGAGCTTGAGTGACTTTTTCTTCGACTTCCTTCACCTTGTCTGTTGTGAGGCCGACCATGGAGTCAAATCGTGCCTCGAGCGTGCTAAGGCGCGCTTTGAGGTCGCGGTTTTCTTCCATGATTATGTCGAGAGCAGCTTGTAATTGTCCGATGCGATCTGTTTTGCTCAGAGTTGCTAGGACAGCGACAAAGCTAGCCCGTGCTCTTCCCGATGTTTTTGGGCTATTGGTCGCCATCTTCTCACTTGCTAGAGGTGGCTTTGGTGAGAACATTCTCTCCAAATGCACAAATGCACACGGTTGCAAGAACCAGAGCAAAAACAAATGCCCAAATACTCACTGTCTCAAGACCAGAGCAAAAATCAAATGCTATTTGCTCAAATATTTGCTCACTGTTGTAAAACCAAAAGAAAACCAGAGCAAAATATGCTCCAAGAAACCGTTTGTTTTTTTTTTTTTGAGGGAGCCAAACGGCTCAGAGCTCGCAGGCTCTGTGTGAATCGAACCTTCTTCAGGCAGTTCAGAAATTGCAGGTGAGTCGAGCAAGGCTTGAGGTCGGCAGATCGAATGCAGGGACTTGAGAACCGGTTGTGAGTCGAGCAGGGCTCTGTGTGAATCGAACCTTCTTGATTTGCAAAGTGAGTCGAGCAGGGCTTGAAGTCGGCAGATCGAACGCAGGGACTTGAGAACCGTGTGAGTCGAGCAGGGCTTGAGGTCGGCAGATCGAATGCAGGGGCTTGAGGTCGGCAGTAAATCGAATGCAGGGCTTGATTTACTGCAGGGCTTGAGGTCGGCAGCTGGCTATGAATCGGAGAGAGACCCGGCTGTGGGGCAAATAGAGCCGAAACTGGCTGTGAATCGAAGAGAGCAGGGCAAAGCTTATAGCTAACCCCCCCCCCACAGGGCTGCCCCTCGCCCAGGGGGGGACTGTGGAAACGCGAGGCAGAAGGAGCTAAGGCACGCTAAGGGGGGGGGGGGGGGGAGAGAGCGAGAGAGAGAGAGAGAGAGAGAGAGAAACTCTATTTGGTCGGGCTGTAGAGAGAGAGACAGATCAAAGAGACGGCCGGTACTTGTTGTATGGGTGTGGGCGCTAGCATGCATACCCTAGATAGGTGGTGGTGATTGTGGGCAGCTCATGACTGCATGGGTGGGTTGGTAGACGACAGCCACAGGGAGTGGAGATAGAGAGGGAGTAAGGTTTGGTTTTGACTAGCTGGTGATTGAGAGCCAGAAAAAAAATGAGTGTCATTGAGAAGAGTCCAAAAGGGGTGGCTGCATGGCTTACAAATGAGAGAGAGAGATACTGCAGGACATGCAACTTTTAAAAAAAACACTGTGCCGCAAAGTTTAGTGGAGTGTGTGTCAAAAAATAAATAAAAAAAGCTTGCATGGGTGGTGCGCAGTGGATGGCGACTGGAGTACGCAGGGGGAGAAGAAGAGAGAGAACGGCAGTCAAAAGAGAGATTTTGCATGGCATGCGAAGTAAGGAAACTGTATGGCATAGTTGGTGCGTGCCGGTGAGTTGCATGGCGGTAGGATATTTGAGAACGTCTAGTTGGGAGTTGGCCTGCGAGTGAGGTTAGCAGCCGATCAGGTCAGCCCACGTGTGTGTGTTGTTTGCTCACAGATAGGTGGCCAAGCGACGTTCAGTTTGTTAGTGCATGCGGGTCAGGTTAGGATTGTGTGCGTGATGAACATCGACTCTTGCCACCAGCCGCAGTCAATTGCTGTCAATAACACTCCACTCCAGAGTCGGTGAGTAGGCGGGCCATGCATAGCGAGGAGGGCGGCGACCCACAAAAGTCGAGGGAGGGAGATGCAGTCTCGCGGACAGGTCCCCCTTGGTGGTGCGTCGTGAAGCCTGGACTAGAAGCATGGCGAATCCGTGCAGGGGGGAAAAGGGAATATCGTCCTTATGCAGACGACGGGCAATAAAGATATAAAAGAAAAACAAATCTTGGAGGTGGCTCCCACAGAGTGGGGTCGATTCTTGGGACAACTTAAAATTGTCAAAGATTTTTCTGGATCTCCGATTCCTTGTTAAACAAAATTGCACCTTAGCAGACGGTGCTAAAGTTTCTCTGCCTTACTTCTTTCCTCATGCGGTTAAATCCGCTCTATTGCTCTATCTAACCTTGCACGGTTAGTGGCGCAAACCTATATAAGTCAGCCTTATGCAATTAACCCACTATTAGATAGTCTATTACAATTCTATTTCCTTATGGTCTAGGCTCAACCCTTCTCTTTTAACAAAATAAAGAATAATACATAATCGACATCATTCACCAATGCATTGTTATGCTCTTTTTGTGTAAACACAAATCAACAACTTGCACTCGATACTGTACTAGGCAAGCCCTTATGAATAAAGTGTAATTTCATGTACAAAAACAAAGAAGAGATTTATCGTTGAGGTTTATTGTTTCCATAGCTTTGGTTATTGCAAGGCCAAGAACTTATCTAGAGCTCGGATACCACTTCTACAAACGGGAGCGTGGCTGCCCTACAAAATACCCGATATAACACAATAAACAGCATAAAACAGACTAATCGGCATACCTGGCACAATCACGTGGTCGTATGATCGCAATATACACGAACAGAGAGAGAGAGTGAGCGGGAGAGAGCTAGGGAGCGGAGCGTGTGCAGGCGCACCTCCTAGAGCGGAGTGCTACACCGGCACGGCGAGAGAGAAGAGGGAAGAGGAGAGAAGAACAACGCAAACACTGGGTGCAATCTTCCCCCGTGCAAGAGTGACCATTTCCCTCTTGCACGTATTTAATTTATAGATTTCTTGAATGGTCAAATTGGTTACAAATTGGTCGGCCGGTCATAAATGGCCAAAGCTCATAAAGAGCACTTGAATAATCAAATATACATAAAATATAATATCCTTCTGCATAATCCATTATCTGCTAATGCTTTTTCCACCTGTCATCTATAATAAATGGATAAATATCAATTCCATAACAGTATTTTGGGTAAGATGCAGCGTTCTAAGTTTCCAAAGGATGGTTCAGTTTGGGCCACATGCAGGTTGCAGCTTGTGCATAGTGATGTTTTTGGGCCCATGCAAACTCTGTCCTTCGGCAATTACCTTTACTTCGTGACTTTCATTGATGATTACTTCAGGCATGCATCGGTGTTTCCGCTTAAATCGAAGTCTGGAGTTTTTATGTGCTTCAAACAATTTCTGGCTATGGCTAAAAATGTATTGAAATGTACTATGGGCACCTTCCATTCCGATCGAGGGGGGGAGTATATGTCTTATGAATTTAATGCATTTCTGGCTAGTTGTGAGATAAAACACCAATGTACAGTTCCTTATACACCTCAGCAAAATGGTGTTGCTGAGAGGAAAAAGAGGTCACTTACGGAAATGGCACGATGTATGGTCAAAAGTCAAGCTTTGCCGCATTCCTTTTGGCTTGAGGCCATCATGTGTGCCATTTATGTACTAAGCAGGTGTCCTACAAATTACTCCATATGAAGTATGGCATGATAGAAAGCCTTCTATTGAGCACATGCGTCTTTTTGGTTGTTTGGCATATGCTTTGGTGCCACAAACACAACACAGAAAATTGGATGATAAGGCTGTCAAATGTATTTTTGTTGGTTATAATGCTGAAAGCAAAGGTTATAGGTTGTATCATCCACAAACAAAGCATATTCTGGTTTCACGGGATGTAGTGTTTGTGGAAGATTATGTTCAGCCCTTGTTGTCATGTACTAGAGACAATAGTGTAAGCTCACAAGACATTTATGACACTTTGTTGCCTCTTTTTAGTGGTGGAAGTTCGAATGTAAATTCCAATGAGGCAAATGTACAACCTATGGGGGTTTCCAAAAATATTACAGTTCAGTCTATTACTGATGCAGACGTACATGATGTACTTGATGAGGAAAGGGCTGAAAATGAGCAGGCTAGAGGTATGCCAAAATGGCCAGTGCACACTTTGCGTGACAGTCAATTGGATGCACCTTTGTCTAGTCGTACTCGTTTAGGCTCTCGCCATGCATCTTATGCATCAGATTGTTATGCTTTGGTTGTGTCTAGTTTACATGATGTTGAGGAGCCTCTATCTTTTGATGAAGCACAAAATTCAAAAAATTGGATGGCTGCCATGTAATCAGAATATGATGCACTTATAGAAAATGACACATGGACTTTATGTGATTTGCCTCCTAGCAAACATGCCATTGGTACGAAGTGGGTTTACAAGTTGAAACGCAAGGCGGATGGTGAGGTTGATCACCATAAGGCTCGACTTGTTGGAAAGGGTTATGCACAGCAGAAAGGCATAGACTATGAAGAAACTTTTGCTCCCACTTGTCGTATGACTACTGTGCGTTTTCTATGTGCATTGGCAGCTCATTTTGGATGGGATGTACATCAATCAGACATTGTTATTGCTTTCTTGAATGGTGACATATTTGAGGAAGTTTATGTAACACAGCCTCACGGTTTTGTCGTGAAAGGACAAGAGGACAAAGTGTGCAGATGTAAGAATGCTCTGTATGGGTTCAAGCAATCTCCTCGTGCTTGGTATGAGAAAGGTGACACTCATTTGGTCAAACAAGGCTTTCGTAACAGTCCAACAGAAAGCACATTGTATGTTAGCGTGAGGGTGCTGTACCTCTCATTGTGGTTCTTTATGTCGATGATTTGCTAATCACTGGACCAAATGAGAGACATATTGCTGAATTTAAGGCTGATTTGAATGCTACTTTCAAGATGAAAGATTTGGGGCTGTTGCATCATTATTTGGGCATACAGTTTAAGCAGTATGATTGTGGTATTGCCTTGTGTCAAAAAGTTACATAGAGACATTGCTATGTAAGTTTGGACTTAAGGATTGCAAACCTATTGCCACTCCCATGGAAACAGGTTTGAAATTGAGTCTACATGATTCTGGCAATCCTGTTGATGTCATTCTTTACCAAACTGTTGTTGGATGCCTCATTTATGTATGCAGCACGAAGCCAGATATTCAGTTTACAGTCTCACAGGTCAGCAGATTTATGCATAGCCCAGGGTCTAAGCATTGGCAGGCTCTCAAGAGGATTTTCCGCTACCTTAGTGGCACTTTACATCTTGGCTTGTTTTATCCCAAGGGGGGATCATTGCCGCCAGACTTACATGCTTTTTCAGACTCAGATTGGGTTGGTTGTTTTGACACGCGAGTGCCCACAAGTAGTTTTTGTTTCATGCTTGGCAGTTCATGTACATCATGGTTGAGCAAGAAGCAACCTATTGTGGCCACTTTGAGTTGTGAGGCTTAGTACAGGGCAGTCTTCACAGCTACGGTTGAGTGTGTATGGCTCAGACGCCTTATGGCTGATTTGGGTGTTGGACAGGACACTGCCAACACTATCTACACTAACAGTCAAAGCTCATTGGCAGTTGCGAGGAACCCAGTTTTTCATGCTCGCACAAAGCACATTGAGGTGCATTACCACTATGTCGAGGAGAGGCTCTCAGCAGGAGAGGTCAGCTTGGCGTATGTGCCAACACAGGACAACCTTGCAGATATTTTCACAAAGGCTTTGTCTCGTGAGAATCTTGAAGCTTTCCGCAAAGCTTTGGGCTTACTCCCCTTTGTGGATTGTTCATGTCCTCAGGGCATGGCACTTCCCTTTACTCATGTGCTAGCTCTCGTTCACCGCATCACTCTAGGGGGGATTTGTTACCATATACATGTGGTAGTGATGTGTGTGAACACACTAGGACCGTCGGAGCATTTTTTCCCTCTTTAGGAGGTTTTTTCCCTCGTGCATTGTATATACGCCCATTATTTGGTGGATGCATGAATAGGTGGACCAAAAACCTTGTCCCGGACATAGGTTTTATAACCTGAAAGGAAAATACTGGTTTACATATCCAGTAAAATTTTTTTAACACTTATTTCTCACTAGTATACATCGTGATTAAGTGCTCACATGTACTGGTTAGATAAATAACACACCGGTTTTAAATGAAAAGACTGGTTTACATCAGCAGTCAGAACATTTGAACTGGTTGACACTTATATACCACTGGTACATACCAAGGACATGTGTTCATTTTTTTTAACACTTATTTCTCACTGGTATACATCGTGGTTAAGTGCTCGCTTGTATTGGTTAGGTAAATAACATAGCGGTTTTAAATGAAAAGACTGGTTTACATCAGCAGTAAGAACATTTGAACTGGTTGACACTCATATACGACTGGTATGTACAAAGGACATGTGTTCATTTCTTTTAACACTTATTTCTCACTGGTATACATCGTGTTTGAGTGCTCACATGTACTGGTTAGGTAAATAACATACCGGTTTTAAATGAAAAGACTGGTTTACATCAGTAGTAAGAACATTTGAACTGGTTGACACTTATATACCATTGGTACGTACCAAGGACATGTGTTCATTTTTTTAACACTTATTTTTCACTGGTATACATCATGGTTAAGTGCTCACATGTACTGGTTAGGTAAATAACATACCGGTTTTAAACGAAAAACTGGTTTACCTCAGCAGTAAGAACATTTGAACTGGTTGACACTTACATACCACTGGTACGTACCAAGGGTATGTGTTCATATTTTTTAACACTTATTTCTCACTGGTATACATCGTGGTTAAGTGCTCACATGTACTGGTTAGGTAAATAACTTACCGGTTTCAAATGAAAAGACTGGTTTACATCAGCAGTAAGAACATTTGAACTGGTTGACACTTATATACCACTGGTACGTACCAAGGACATGTGTTCATATGTACTAGTTTGCCTAACCAATTAAGTGAAAAAACATACTAGTCTAAAATAAAAATACCGGTTTATAGTAATGTAACAGTTTTCTTCAAAGATAATAAAAACCTGCAGTTTTCTTCAATGTTCTTTAACCATATATGTCTTTCATTGTAGGTGGAGCTCTTTCTCAACTTCAAAGAACAATACCCTGAAATTGTAATAAGGCAACGGGCGTTTGAGTACATGAAGCCATATTTTGTGCGGAAATTGAGAGACCGATATACTTGCTGCTTCATTTCACATGTTCAAATGTCCTTCCTAAAGGATGCCATAAATCACATGCGAAGTTCAGTATTCGGTCTGCATGGAAAAGCTTGCCAATGTCAATGCAACATATGCAAAGACAATGGTGGATGCAAGGCACCAAAAAACCCTATCAAGAGTGTAACAGCCTTATTTGAATCTATACTGTGTCCAAAATCAGATACGTCCACCTTCCATGCCCTTGTCTGCTTGAGTGGTCAATGTAAAAGGTGTGCCCCGGATAAGTTAGACTTTTGTGCTGCAAAGGCTGCATTTATTGCTAAAAAGATTGTGGTGAATATTTTTGAGGACCCTGAGATTGTTCGTGACGTTCTAAAAGAATAAAAGGAAAGTCTTGTCGCATAAGGAAATATCATGCCAGGATCTCTCAGTCATGTTCAAAGACCATCTTAAGAAATACATAATGCATAATTTTGTGTATAGATGGCAAGCAGAACAATATAAGGAATGTATACAAAGCTTTCCAGAAGATGTTGTTGTGTCAGTTGTTGACTTTGCTGAAAATTATAGTTTCAAAGAACAAAATGAGATTCAGTCCATGCACTGGTATTCAAATCAAGTAACTATTTTTGTGCACATAACATATTTCCGAATTGCAAGTAACGACATCACCCTAGATCAATATTATTTCTTTTGTATTAAGACTTCAATAATTTCTGATTTTTATATTATGCAGGTGACATCCACAAGACAATTCATTTCTTCATTTCAGATGACAAGCAACATGACACACATTTTGTTCAACACTGTTTTCTGAAACATGCGGAATGGCTAAAGCAATTTGGTCTAAACATAAGGCGTCATTGGGTATGGTCTCATGGAGCAGATTCACAATTCAAAGCAAGAAGACCATTCTATTTCCTTGCCAGGTATACCATGTTCTAACAAACATTATCTGAAGGTGGTTTTAATATAGAGACCTATAATATTGGCATTAAAGTTGTAATAAAATTCTTGTCTAACATCAGTAATATTATAATACGTGTTTTTTTTGGTAATTTTATCGTGCCAAGAGTACATAAATCTGCTTCTATCCATTGAATAAAATGAAGATACATTGTTTTTACGGGATGAAAAATGTCTTGGAACTTTTTTGGATCCGGCCATGGTAAGGGAGAACACGACGGTGCGGGAGCAGTGATAAAAAGGTCTTTAACTCAATACCAACTAGCCAAACTACCCAAAGATAGACTGTGCTGCAGATGTTGTGACATTATTGAGACGGACCTTGTCAGATGGTGCTACAGCCACCTATGCATCCCAGGCCCATTATGTAAGCAGGATTTTTTGGGTGATTGAATTGGGGGATGTCGAAAGGGGAAAAAATTGGGATGTGAAGGCTGTAAAAAATACCCGCTCAATGCACTCTGTTTCTGCATATTCAGAGCATGATACAACTGCTTTGAGAACACGTTCATTGTCTTGTTTCTGTAGTGCATGTAAACAGGAAAAGTGGAGGAGATGTGTGAGCAAGTCACACATTCCTTTCTGGACATACCTTATTTTGGAGCCTACAGAAGAAGGAGAAGACAACGACGACAAAATAAATGAGGATGCAGCGTATGAAGGACACTATGACACCCTCAGTCAAGCTCTTATTGTTGGTGATAATTTTGTTGTTCCTGCACCAAATGACAATGAAGAAAAAGTGGATTTCTATATAGTGAAATGCACTACAGCTATTCAGGAGTTTCATTCAGACGTTGAAGATGACTGGGGCAATATCATTGGGCGAGGATCCTATGCTATCAAAGGGTTTTACTATCGTATGATAAATGAGCAGACCTACGAGCTTTTGGACAAAAAGCCAGAGGTGTTCATATATTCACATCTTGTTCGGGCAATCAAAATCCCCATGATACCCCATCCCACCAACTCAAAACTATATACAATATCACTTGATGTCAGTGAGTCTATCTACAATAGTATGCCTTTTGAGCTGTAACCATCTTAAGAAATGCATAATGCATAATTTTGTGTATATCTGCCTTTAACTATAAACTGAACTGTCTCCCTCTCCCTCTCTCTCTCTCTCATTCTCTCTCTCTCTCTCTCTCTCTCTCTCTCTCTCTCTCTTTGTCACTTCTCAGTATCATTTCGGTATCATACCAGTCACTTCTCAGTATCATACCGGTATCATACCAGTCACTTCTCCGTATCATACCGGTATCATACCAGTCATTTCCCAGTATCATACCAATATCATACATTCCCCTCTCTCTCTCTCTCTCTCTCTCTGTGTGTGTGTGTGTGTGTGTGTGTGTGTGTGTGTGTGTGTGTGTGTCACTTCTCAATATCATACCAGTCACTTCTCAGTATCATACCGGTATCATACCAGTCACTCCTCAGTGTGATACCGGTATCATACAAGTCCCTCTCTCTCTCTCTCTCTCTATCTATCTATCTCTCTATGCAACAGAGACAACTTACACAACACCCCACCTAGATAGGGCCATGGCTACAACCATTGAAGTGTTTTCTTGCTGCCACAGATCTCTCTTTGTCTTTGTCACTTATAAGTATCATACCGGTATCATATAGGTAAATCCTCAATATAATATCGGTATCATACAAGTCCCTCTCTCTCTCTCTCTGTCTCTCTCTCTCTCTCTCTCTCTCTCTCTCTCTATATATATATATATATATATATATATATATATATATATACGTATGTCACTTCTTAGTATCATTCCGATCACTCCTCAGTATCATACCTCATATCAGTCACTTCACAGTAAATTCCCGGTATCATACCAGTCACTTCTCAGTATAAGACTCTGTGTGTGTGTGTGTGTGTGTGTGTGTGTGTGTGTGTCACTTCTCAGTATCATACCGGTCACTTCTAAGTATCATACCGATATCATACCAATCACTTCAAAGAATCATACCGGTATCATACAAGTCACTTCTTAGTATCCGACTCTCTCTTTCTCTCTCTCTCTCTCTCTCTCTCTCTCTCTCTCTTCTCAGTATCATACCAGTATCATACCACTCACTGCCCAGTACCATACCGGTATCAGACTCTCTGTTTCTCTCTCTCTCTCTCTCTCTCTCTCTCTCCTTTTATTTGCAAGATACTTCAAATATAGAATACAACGTATTTCCGTGCAACTTGCTTGTAAATGTATTATACATGAATTCTGTTACATTGATTGACAAGAAGGCTGAGTAATTTTCCATTTACATCCATCGACAAAAAAATACATCAACAAAAGTCGCCCACTTCACAGACTTTATGAAGCTTTTTTTTAATTAAAAAAATCTTTTCCTTTCTTCTTGAAAAATTTAATCCGCCATTTCCAATAAAAATGACACACATAGGTGTCATCAAGTTGTCTATCTGCACAAATTACAGTCCTCTTTGTATACTCAATTCTGTCCTTAGAGTACAACCAGTGTGCCAGCCAGTTTATGACAGTGGTTGACAGAAAACAGGCGCCCACTTCTTTAGACTGCAGCTTTTCTAGCTTGGGAAAAACAAGAAATGACCCCAATGGATTAAACATTAGCTTATATCCAGAATCATCAAAGATAAGTGTGTCAGGTGGTAGGTCAGGAAAATTTTCGAGATTCTTGTGGAACACCGGTTTATCTGTCGTGCCCAATTTAAAAGGGCCCTTGTGCACTGCGCCTGACTTACCACTCTATTGAATCTTTTGTGGTGGTCAGGGAACACTGTCTCTAGCGTGCGTTTGAGCTTCTCAAACTCGCAGCAGCTCCATATCCACACTTCAAACCATTTGAAACAAAAATTCAGAAACACTTTTGCATCGGGCCCTACCCAAAACTGTGTATCCCCTTCAACAACATACCGCATTTCTGGCCAGTAGGGCAATTCTTCACCATATTTTCCATCAAATTTATTAAGCAGTAATCCATTAAGGTCCAAACACTATGAGAGATCGTGGTGTTTACCGCGGACCATTACCGCAAAACAAGAGAGAGGAATTCAAAATGAGGAGAGAGAAACCTTTTTGTTGTTCATGCGGAATATTACCGCCTATATTACCGCGTGTATTTTCATGATTATTGCAGCGCCCATTACTGCTAAGACCATAGACCCCCTTCCCCCTCCCTCTACCGCGGGTTACCATTTAAATCCAATACAATTCAAAATGTATGTATTTACACACTACAACTCCTACACTCTCCAGAATGCTCACTTCACTTAATCTCTCTTTCACTGTAAAAATTCTATACATAAATCATAATACTCACAACAAAACCATTACCAATACTATTCATAAGCACATAACGAAACATTTGCGAATTAATCATATACTACACCAAAAAAAAGAATGGAGAGTTTTATTAATTCTCATCTTGTATAAGATCTCTACAAGCACTAGGGTCCATATTTAGACCCATAGTATTCAAAGCAATAAACAAGTTTAGAGATTCTTCCTCCTCTCCATCACCTCCTGTAGAATCATCATCGATTTCTCACTCTTCCTCCTCCTCAAGATGACTAGTTCAAAGGCTTCGCTGACCTCCTTCAACTTCAACTACATCTTCCTCTGCATCTTGTGGTGATGGTATGATTGGATCAATTACTGGTTCAATGTCCATCTCTGCAAAGATAGATCTACCTCGCAGCGTGACTGGAATGACATACCAAAGTCTTCTTTGATATATACATGGCACATAAAAAACCTGTACGTCACACACAAAGAATAAGCCGATATACATATATTAAATTTTTAATTTAAGTTAATTGCACATAGCCTAAATTACCTGCTCGCAACTACTGGTATACACCAAGTTGTCAGTTTTTCCCCGATGGAATTGGGTGGAATCCACCATAATGAGCCCATTTTCATGTCTTTTGACCTCACCCGCAAACCATCGGCACTCAAAGAGGAATTTAAGAAAAGATATGAAATCCACTTTGATTATTCTCTCTATAGTACCACAATATCTGACCTCATCTGTTGTTGTGTCAAAGTTTCCCATCATGCCACAATCATTAGTGGTCCAACGCTCATCTATCTTGCAAGTGCGGAAATGTCGGCCTTCGGACCAAATGGAGTTGAAAGTGATACCCTACAATCACAATGCATAAGAGGTTACATCGCATTTCATTAAGTGATTTTCATACATGCATACATAACATATACACACTCACCTTGTGCAAACATCCTCGTGCATACTCCCATTCTTTAGGGCTTATTTGTTCTCCTTGTGCTTTGGCATTGGTCATGGCATTATGGATCCACTCTACTTGAATCAAATCAAGATATTTTGCAAGCTCTTCAGGAAAAGGAGGTGCGCGTCTACCTCCATGGGACCTCTTCCATGCATCTCTATCCCTTTCTCTAGTTGTGCGGGCTTCCAAGTACATATTGACCCATTTGGTCATGATAGTGGCATTGAGTAAATAGTAGTTGTTGATTATGGCATGAAACTCTCTATCCATGACCAAGAGTGAACCTTTTCCACTGGGAATGGTTGAGTGCTTCCTATGATCCTCTTCCTCACTCCACAATGATCGATCCACTGTGATGAGATATTGTGAGACATACACAAATGCCTCTTGCACCACCCAACCCTCTGCCATGCTCGCCTGAAAACGTTAAAACCACATATTTTTATTAGTAACTCCATAGCGTATAAATGCAATCTATATTTTATTGATTTTGCATACCTCCGGTTGTGACCTCAATCTAACAAAATCCTTTAAAGTCTTCAAGAATATCTCCAAGAAGAACATCCATCTAGAGTGAACCACCCCACAAATGGCAATCTCCTCAACAAGGTGAAGCAATAGGTGTACTTGGATAACAAGGATTGTATGTGGGAATGCATCCTCAATAGTACACACTGCCTCTACTTATAGCTGATGGGCTACTGGTATGGCTTCCACTTCTATCTCCTTGGAGCTCACAAATCTACAGGGCACAAATAATATAGTAGATGAAAAAAATTTCCATTGTACATGGAACAACATGATATAGTACTTGAAAAAAAACCCATTACCTCACAATCTCACCCACTTTGAATATTGCAGCCTTCACCTTAGTGTCTCCATAACCACTAATAGCTATGGGAAGTACAAACTACAAACAATAAAACATCTTAGTGAATGTCAACTTATATATAAGGACACATAGACACCACAAGCTGTTCTACTCTTACCTGAAGGATTTTATGCCAATCATGGGATTTCAATCCATACAATTGAGTGGAGCCACCCTTTTTGGTTTTTGTGAAAGCACCTTTGAGTGATCGCATATATCCCGTTGGAGTTCGGATGGATGCCATAACTTTCTTTGTCCGCTCTTTTTCTGCCTTTGACAGTATCTACGGTGCTTTTGGGAGAATCATCTTTCCCCGCTCCCCCATGCGGGGCGTGGCTGAAGGGGGGAGACGTCTCATGGCTCTTAAATCTTCCCTAGCACCCAATGAATCCTTCTTGCCAATTATGTGATCCCATATAGCTTGCCCAACATTTTTGAACACATGCATAGGGTCCAACAAGTGCTGAATTTTCAACGAAGCCCAATAGGGGAGCGACAAGAAGATAGAGTACCTCGACATACCCCTTGGCAGCCCATTGGGAGGGGGTGAGGTACCATGATGCTCCTCCCAATGCTTCGCCCAATCAGCCATGTTCCAATGGAACGGCTTCACTCCATTGATAGGGGGAGCATATCTACGATGTGAAGGAGGCAGGAAGCGATGGTTGTTGGGATAGGTCACCTTCTGCAGAAGAGGAGGTCTCTCTGTCACAAGGGAAGGGCCACAAGTGGGACACACACTATGTCCAGATGTTGCCAATCCTGCCAAGAGGTAAACAAACGTTACACATGAGATGATAAACCTAAAGGAAAGAGCACAATTAACATTTGCATACTTACCAGATACCTCTCCAAATCCTGGGTAATCATGCATGGTTAGTGTGTGATTAGTCCAATCACACAAGCCAATGCACACACTAATTAGTGTGTGATTAGTCCAATCACACAAGCCAATGCACACACTAATTAGTGTGTGTTAACACACACTAATTATTGTGTGCACAAGCCAATTACACAAGCCAATGCACACACTAATTAGTGTGTGCACAAACCAATTACACAAGCCAATGCACACACTAATTAGTGTGTGTTAACACACACTAATTAGAGTGTGCACAAGCCAATAACACAAGCCAATGCACACACTAATTAGTGTATATTAACACACACTAATTAGTGTGTGCACAAGACAATTACACTAATTAGTGCTTGCACATGTCAATTACACACACTAATTATGTTAAATTAAACAGTAATCAACACAAAAACATAAACATACCTCCATGATTAAGTCGTAGGTGACGTATTAGGCCCCAATGGCCGTCCAAGTGATCGCGCAATCGATCACACTAATCATAAACACAATAATCTCTTATTAGCCAATTCACACACTAATATCTTATTAGCACTCAAGGCTTTGCAAGGTTCTTTTATAGGTTGTAGACACACCTTGGATTCTTTCCACATTGGATTCTTTCAACATTGGATACTATAGAGAATCCAATGTTTGAAAAAAATAAATGTGTAAAGTTTTAATCATATATTCCAATTTTTATTACTTAGTTTAATCTTTGTCATAATAAATGCAGACCATGTCTTCTTCTTCCACACCACACTTTCGTAGCATTGAGGATTTCATGGCGGACAGGATGTCATATCCCGACGCTCTCTCCGCCTATCATTCACAGCCGTCGCCTCATCAGTCATCATCAGGGTTCGGCTGGTTTCTAGAAGCTCTTGGTGGGTCAGCTGCCGTACCTGTGACCGATCCAGATGTGGAGAGGGCATTGCGTCTTCGGGCTAAGTGGTTAGGTTCGTAGTAGACCCTTACGCAGCGCTATTCACCGGTGCAGCTAGCAGCTTTAGGATTATCTGAGGTCTCTACTACGACTGGTGGCACTCCATACATGCAGATTTTTCCACCTACAGCTCCATGTTCATCTTTTCCTTCACAGGGTGTGACACCCTTGGGTGCGACGCCATAGGGTCTGACGCCACGGGCGTCCACCTATCCATCACCTATTCCACCTTCTGCCCCTGATTCACGTCGACGCTCTTCTGGCAATCAGCGCCAGGGCAGCTCGCGCGCTAGCGCCGGTCGATCTCGACGAGGGAGCAGAGCTAGTTGTTGTTTTGGAGGGGGGGGAGTACTACAGATTCTCCTCCACAGTCACCGCTCCCTGCTCCAGAAGAAGATGAGGACCATGACATGCCTGCACCAGATGCTCGCGGGTTATACTACCAGGTTCATAGAGGAGGTATGGTGGATCTCGGGACAGCGCAGGGCAGGAGATTCCGCACACACCTCAACCAATTAATCCACTTCACATATCAATTTTTTTCTCAAATTTGATCAGCAGGATCCCTACAACCTCACATATATAGAGACAACCATGCACGTGCGTTTCCCCAACCCTGAGGGGCAACAATTCTCAAGGCAATGGTTGCAAGAGCATGTCAAAACATTTCTCAAGAACAAAAAATCTAGTGTGAGGAGAGCTACAAAGAAGACAATGGAGTCTCCTTAGCACAGCTATCGGCCACGAAATGTCCATGATGTGGAGTGGGAGACAGCTATGGAAGAGAAAGAAGATGAAAGGGCAACGGGCGCGAGGATGTATACACGCCAAGTTGAGGCCAGATCCCATCAGACTCCTACGCATTATGGTTCGGGAGGAAAAATGGCTTGGAAAGACAAATATGTAACTAAAAATGTTAGTTTTATTGTAAAAAACCTAATGTTTTTCATTTATTTAATTGGTTGCTATTTTTTGTCAGTTTAATATTATCGTGAGTCGCCCGACCAGAGATGTGTAGAGATATAGAGAGAACCATACGGAGTATCAAACTTGGTGTTGGTTGTTTGAAAATCAAATGATCTCTCGAGAGGAGTTCAAAAATGCGTGCAGAACTTTGCAACATGTAAGTTTAATCTTATTTAAATTATCAAAATGTTGATTTTATATCAAATATTAAATAACAAAGTGTTAATTGTTTATTTTTCTGGTTTTGCAGAATCAAGGAGTTCCACGCGAAATGCCACCCTCTCCCCCATGAGCATCCTCTATTTTGTATACGCGGGCTTTTTTTGCCCTCTTTATGTAAATGCAATTACCTATCAATTCTTGGCTCAATACCTCCTCCAATTGTAATTCCACTTATGTAAATGAAATTATCAATCTTTTTTTGGCTCAATATATTGTCCAATTGTGATATTCTGTTGTAATTAATAGTAATTTTGTAAAATATTTTAAGTAAATAAAAAAATAGATGACCTTTTGGATGGTCCTGCAAAGGATCATCCAAATGGTCATCTGTTTTTTTTATAATAAACCTGTTTGCGGTAATGCTCGCGATAAAACAGAAGCGGTAACAGTCGCGGGTATGCTTGCAGTAACACACGCAGTAATACTCGTGGAAATATAGCCGCACACATTACCGCGGGCTTTACCGCTAGACCATTACCGCAATGTTTGCCGCAGTCTTTTCCGCATACGGGAAATTTCATATTCCTAATTTGTTTGTTTTTTTGCGGTAATGCGGGCGATAATACCGCGCATATGTTATAGTGAAAATGAGAACCCTACGCTGGACACTCAATGGAGGTGGTGGCCTTGGCCATATCAGTGGGATTCTTTTAATTAGTCTATACCATAGAGGAAACACGAGCACTGCAGGAGACAACACGCAATTCCATATTGCACGAATGTCAGTCCTCCCATTCTGCTTGTCAGCCCTGAACCTATCTGCAAGGCGCCATTCTTCAACTGAAAACATATCTGCAGATGCAAAATTACACAAGACTCAAATTTAAATATGCAATTAGGACATATCTATAGATTGAAATCATACAATAAAAATACACAATGTTCAAAAATTAAGCACAAGATGAAAGAGACGTCGAATGGGAAAGAAAGTTATATTAATTTCAGAAGTGGTTACATAAAAAGAAACATAGGGGGGGCAAACTATAATCTTTTGCAGGCTCTGGGTTTAGGGTCAGAACTTGTGCCAGTATTCTGCATCTCCTTAGTGTCTTCTATGTCCATCTCCTCTTCTGGCTGCCCCTAGGTCTCTTCCTCTTCCTTGCTTTTTTGCTCCATTTTAGGCTTCTCATCTCCAGTCTTCTTGATTTTTTTTTCTTTTTTCCTTTCTTATATGCTGAGCAAGGGTCTCCTCGGGACTTCCCTCCAGCCTGACATCTACACGACCATCAGCTGTAGAAAGTTGTTCAGCAAAAGATCACTTATTAGAGCCATAATCAATGAAAAAACTTACTCTTGCCACGTTGGCCTTGTTTTCTCGGGGTCTTTGATCTTGTCACCCGCACGCCAGTGTCTAGCAACACATCGTCTTCCTCACTCTGGGTTTTCCCTTCAACACCAATCGTACTCTGCTCCTTTACCTCAAAGTTTTGTTCTTCTTCTGTTGTTTCCAAAACAGGTTTCTCAGCATTACCAAGGACATTTTCATCAAGAAAAACCTCCACAGGTGTCTTGTATGCAGGCGTCACTGCATCGTTCCCTGTGTCTTTACCGGCAGTAGTTCTGAAGCAGCTTGACTCTGAAAAAACATCAGAGAAGACAAAAATCAACCACCTGATTACCTATTGAAACAATTTTCTCACCTGTTTTTGGGCATGGTTCAACTGGCTTCTTCTTTAGAAGGGATTTTTCTTCTGCAAAAATAATTCCGGGGCAATACTTAAGCATGCACTTTCCTTTCTCAGCCAAGTGAGCATAGCAGAATGCATGGTATGCATGTGAACAAGGCAATAGAACAACATGGCTTGAGCGATTGTGATCATGAATTTTTACACCACAAGCATTGCACACATCAATGAGAACAACACTATGTCCAGGAGCTGAAACTCGTGCAGGAAAGACTATGGTTTTAGGTAGCATTGGTTGACTAATCATGTCTGTCACAAACGTGACATAGAGACCAAAGGTTTCCTCACGCTCCAAGCATTTGGATAATTCTTCCTATAGGCAAGAGACCTCTGTTATCAGACAATGTCAAACAGGTATAAAATCGGTATGAATGTTTGAAAATCGGTATAATGATGTTATCATATCGATATGATTACATCCTACCGGTATGATAATATTATAATGGATATTATAACATCATACCGATAGGATAACATCCGGTAACATCATACCAATAGGATAACATTATACCGGAAGCATAACATCAAACAGGTTGGATTTTATCATATCGGTCGGATCTAACCATACCGGTCGGATGTAACCATACTGGTAGGATGTTATCATACCGGTAGGATTATATCCTAAATCCTACCGGTAAGATGTAATCATACCAGTAGGGTATAATCCTACCGGTATGATAACATCCTACCGGTATTGTCATCTACCCTTACCGAATATGATATAATCCTACCGGTATGAAAAATCATACCGTATGGTACTTTGCAAGTATTATACTACAATCAGATGGAGTTAAAAGCATACCTGTGCCTGTTGTAGGGTGGCTTTTGCTTGGTCAAATTTTTCTTGAAGGCTGTCAAGCAAGCCTGTTGGTACATTGGCATCGTTAGGGAAGTGCATTCGAATTGGTTCAAGGGCACCCTCGCAACGGTGAACATCAGCAACAGATTTGACCACAGAATCCTTAGCCTTCTGACACTCGGCTGATACATTGTCATGAGATTTTCTAACCTCAACAAGAAGTTCTTGAAAGGAAGTGGATACTTCAACACTAAACGCAGACTGAGTAGTCGCAAAAAGCCCACTTCCGACTGGTGTACTTCCGGATGGGTTATTTACTAAGAAGATGGCAGAACCACATTGGGGTTCCTGTGGATACTTGGGAAGTCTCTAACTTCCATTGTTCTCTTTTCCTATCTAAGTGACCTTCATTGGTCACATTCTTCACCACCTCAGATGTAAACCATTAGGGGAATTTTGAGGTCACTTTTGTGCCCTGTAAGAATATGTAGAGAGAGAATATATACTTTATTTTAAAAATAGTGAAATGTTTGTAAAAAGGTGAGTTTGTGTCCTTTTTTCCACCGAAACATGTCATTGTCAAATCTTTCTAGGATCTTTCGTATTCTAAAAAATACTCCCTCCAAAACTAACGAAAACGTCAGTTCTGGCCCAAAATTCAAAATTTCCAAAAGCTGAAACAAACCTTTTCTGTGTCGTCTTCTTCCTCGTATTTGCACAGCTTTTTCCTATAGTACTATCTCTAAGAAATACTATTAATAGACTTCCATGAGGAAGAGAAGAAGCTTATACCATCTACACATTGAGCTAAATGAAGAATATTGTCCAGTGCGCAAGAGAAACAAATGTGCAGAGGTGTCCTCGTCCATATTTGAAGCAATGCGGCAAGATCAAAAAAATCACATTGATCTCTGGACTGATGGAAGATTGTATCCAGTGGACCCAATGGCAAAGAGCACTCCCCCATTCTCAAATTGTTCATCTTTGATAAAATTTGTGGGTGATGGTCAAAGAGGGTTGCTGGGTTATACACAGAGTCTTGCGGCAGAGAGAGATATTCTTAAGTTAGAAGATCATTTGACCAAACAAATGATAAATACTCTTAAACAACAACTTGAGGAATGTAAAGAGAGCAACGAAAAGCTACAAACTCAGCTCAAACAAGCTAGAAGCAAGAATACAATGTTAGGAAACAGACAAAGAGAAAAGAAGTTAAAGAACATTGAAGCCTTGAGACGTGGTGGAGGAGGTTGCAGCAGGAGAATCAGAGCAGCAAGGTATTGTTATTTTATATGATTCTGCTTATGTTAGGTTGTTAATCTTTTTGTTAGGTTGTTATGCTTATTTTATATGATTCTGCTTATGTTAGGTTGTTAATCTTTTTGTTAAGTTGTATTGTGATTCTGCTCCACATTATTATGCTTATGTTATTGTTATTATGCTATTGTTCTTTATTAAATGATTAATATTCAATTAACTTTAATTTAGTTTGTTTATTTTGTTGGTGTCATTTGGACAATAATCAGTTAATTTTGTACCTTTTGATTTAGGACTTTGCTACAACCAAACTCTGCATCAAACATGGAAATGGCAGCTAAACATTATTGTGATGTTTTACCTCTCAAGGTTGCCAAAAAGATTTTCACAGAGAAGAAGTTTAAAAAGGCAAAGGAGCAGTGCATTGAGGGATTTTTGCAGAGCTCTTGCTTGGACAAGGAGGATGTGCAATATACTATGGATAAGGTAGGCATTAGCAGAGATGGTTATAGCAAGCTGTTCAGAAATATGAAGTCAAGGTTAAAGCAATGTAAGGTCAGGTCCTCTTTGCTTCCAAAGCCATCCATTGTGCAGCAGGCAAGGAAAAAGATCAATGAGAGGATAATGGAGATGTTGGGTGAGCCTCACCACATTCATGGTACCTATCATGGTAAAAAGAGGGATCTTCAATTTGACGAGTTCAATAATATTTTCCTTGACTTGAAGACACTTCAGAAGGAAATGATCAGATTCTATGAGCTGGAGCATACAGAAGAAAATGGTGTTGTCAGTTTTGTGATAAAGATTGATGAATGTGAGATTGTTAAGAACAGAAAAATTGAGAGGATTTCCATAACTTTAATGAACAGAGCATTGAAACCGAAGGATACCAAGTACTTCAGCGTGCAATCGGAGAAGAATGTCTGGTGGCTAGGTGCTTTTGAAGTAGAGAGTGAAGACTTTGATGTTCTGGATTGGGTTTTCCATCAAACAACAATACCCGAAGTCATTAATGCACAAGAATTAGGGGAAGAGCTTGAAGTTGAAGGGTTCGGAAGTTACAGGGTGGAATGGCACATGGGAGGAGACCTTAAAACCCTTAAATGTATGTACAATGTCTCCAAAGGAGCTATGGCAAAGAGCCCTTGTCTGTATTGTATGGCATCAGCAAAAGAATGTAATCCTGTAAATTGGAACAAAGCACCCAATAGGCATACTCAAGATCCAAACTTCAAAGCAGTTTTAAATATTCCACTTGCTAATGTCCACATATGCACTCTGCATGCTCTTTGCAGAATTGTGGAGAAAATTGTACATCTCTATGTGGGGTTTGCCTGGAAGTTACAGCCAAAAGCAGCTAGAGATGCTGCAATCAAATGTATTGAAACGGTTTTATCAGAAATTGGCCTTCACAGTGGTAAGGTTAAGATTGAAACAGACCTGAAGAGGTCTTCAAATGGAAACAATGTGCCTAGAAAGGTATCTGTTGGTGGTGTGAAGGACAGAGCTTTCCTAGGGTTTCATGGCAAACTAGGAAAGGTAAATGCCAAGAAGGGTTCATCCAATGTGAAGTATAACAAGTGGAAAGCTCTCCACAATGCCATCAAAGATCATGGTCTTGAAGGTACATCAAGAAACAAAAAGGCAGAGGTATGGGAATCACTAGACAAAGTATTTTCCTACTGTGATAAGACATCCTGGGGAAAAAATGATATGCCAAATTTCAAGAAAGTGCTCAATAACTTCAGAAGTGCAATGAAAGATGCTTGGGATCAGGAATTCACACATTACATGGTAAGTTTTTTATTCCTTTTTAATATGTACATACTTTTAGTTTGGAAGCATATGATTAATCTCATACTTACTAATTATTGACACACTTTTACTTTGCCAACATATAATTTACAATCACACTCCCTGGTTTGTAAAGAGATGGGGCTCCCTGTCCATATGGTCTACACAAGGCATGGAGAAATCCCATTATCAAGCAAGAACCAAGTTTTTCAAGCATACAAGACATGGAGGAGGTGCAGTGAAGGCAAACAGCTTGCTTGAGGTTTTCCAATGGTTCTATAGACAAATATGGCATAGAACCAGATCAAAAATGACAAAGAAAGCACTACTGAACTCAGATTTAGCAAATGCCTTACACAGGAACAAGCAGAAAAGACAAAATTCATATAATAGTTCATCTGCAAATGAAAAATTCTTACAATGGCTAGCTACAAGAGAGAGAGACAAGGTAGAAAGTGGGCCAAAGTACAGGTATGAACAAAGTCAGTCTTTTGATGAAGGTACATCAACTTCACCCCTAAACTTCAGAAACTTCTGCTTATTGTAGCCTATCATTTGTCTCTTGAGGTCCCCAAAGTGGGCAAGCACATAGGATGCCATTGTTGCAAAATAACTAGCTCTAGAACCAGTAAGGCCAGGGAAGAATCCAAAAATTCTGATGGCTTCCTCCTTTTCCACCAATATTAACTTCTCTAACCCTGGAGGAAGCTGATATGAACCAACAACCTTTGTAAGTGCTTTAATTGCAAGCATTGGCAGCAATGGTTCTCTTGTAAACTTGTTATGGAATATAATGACAGTCTCTTTGTTGAGCTTCCCAATAAAGTGTCCCAAGCTCTGGTTCCTTCCTAAGTTTAAGGGTCTGGAACCCTTCCCCCTGCCAAAGAATTTGTCTGTGTCCAGTATTTCAATCTGCAAAAATATGTCTTGGTTAATTGTTCAGCACATTAATAAGACAGGGCAAAATGGTCATTAACATACCTTAGGAGACTCATCCTCCTCAAACAAGGCAGGTTCCCATATATCAATGGATCTAGTTGGCCTTACTTCATAATCTCTGGTCTTTTCCTCTCCCATATGCTCTATTTTAAGCCTTTTCTGGATCTCATTGAACTCCTCTTCAGAAGGTACACCCTGTTGCTCATATCTCAGAACAATGTCCTGCACATGCTTTCCAACACTTGAGCTGTCAATAAAATTTTCTGCCTCTGTGTCCAAGACTGCTAAGGGGCAAGGTGAGTAATCAATAAATCCTATGTCATTAGATCCCCACTCAGCCAAAACTGCCAAAGCATAATCTTCCCTTAGATAAAAAAGATTCTGAATGTCATTCAGCAAAACATATTCCTTTTTGTTAACTTTGTATGTGGGAAATGTTGCTGTGCAATGCAAAGGATCAACATCTTCATCCTCAATGTCAACATTCTCCACTTTAGTGATGTTTTCTACTTTAAATTTTGCAATGTCCAGCATCTCAGTGCTTTGTAGCTTCTCTTCCTCTTCATGGAACTCCATCTCTATCTCCTCTTTCTCCTGGTCCTCCTCAGCCTGGGAAATCTGCTTTGGAATCTCTTTGCCCTCTGGTGTTGGGAGTACACTGAAGAAAATGATAAGTCTAAGTTCATAATCTACCAACTGGCAATGCATATTACCATGAAATTTGCAAGGCTTTATGATCTTTTGCCAGTCTGGATGAATGCTTGACCACTTCTTTGCAATACCTGTCCTTGACAAGCTACCTACTTTGCATATATCAACAAAATGAACAAGATTGTCAAGCCTGTGATCTCTGATCAATTCTGTATATATCTCTTTCAAGTCACTAATTTGTGTAGAGAAGCCATCCACAAGTGCTTGAAGATCAAAGGCAGCATTAAAAATCTGTTTGACACTTTGAAATCTTGTAAGTTCATTAACTTTGTAAAGAAAAGACATCAGCCTATCATCAACGGTCTCTTGTATATCCTCTGTATCCATTATGACAATCCACAAATGCTCAGCTGAAAAAGAGAAAAGAGAAGTCTATCAAGACATTAACCACCCTTCTTTATATCAAGTCTACAAACAAATTAAAAGCATAAAATTGTCAAGCAAATTAGGCGCACAAATTAAGCGCAAGCAAAAAAGAATTACATAAAATTGTGACATGCTATGTTTGTCACTTGCTATGCGAACTTTGAGAAGTTAAGAGAAACTCGTCACTCACTAACAACGCGCACAGAGTGACACTTGGTACGCGATTTCCTATTGCTAGGAAGAGGTTGACGTCCACCAAAATCGCGCACAGGTGTCGCGGTGTGTCGCTTGGAGGGTTGGAGGCTTAAATTCGAAGCCTTGTGAATGACAATAAGTGAATCAACGGGTTGGGTAGGTTCCTTTTATGGGCAAAAATGCCGCCTCGGGAAGTGTGCAAATCCGTTGCCGCCTCGAAGTTTGGTCCAACGGCTAGTTTTTATGCGCCTAGGGACTTGCGCCATGCACCCTATATAAACATCCTCAGAGCCCAAACTAAGCGCATTTTCAAGGAGGTTTTGAAGGAGGTCCACAACCCAAAACTTCGAGCGCTTTGAGCGTCACACCGTGCGCGATATTCGTAAGTGAGAAGACTTTGCCTCCTTTGTCATTTCGCGTACCGAGTTTCAAAGCAATGTGTTCCACTATGTCCACATATGTGATCATGTTTACGATGTGTACCGCAATGTGTGACATTATTTTCACCATGCGTACAATATGTGTCTCAAGATGATTAAGAGGTTTTCACCGCTTGGGATTCCCGTCACCCCGTGCGCGAATTTGGTAAGTGGGAGGACTGTGCTCCCTTCGAAATTTCGCGTACGAAGTGTCACCGTATCTGTGTAATGCTCCGTCACATCGTGCGCGATCACCGTTAGTGTTAGGACATTGGTCCCTTTGTGATTTCGCGTACGGGGTGTCATCGCAATGTGTTCCACTATGTACGGAAATGTGTGCCACTAAATATACATTTTGAAGGAGGTTTTGAAAGAGGAAACTTCGAGCGCTTTGACTGTCACACCGTGCGCGATATTCGTAAGTGAGAAGACTTTGCCTCCTTTGTCATTTCGCTTACCGAGTTTCAAAGCAATGTGTTCCACTATGTCCACATATGTGATCATGTTTACGATGTGTACCGCATGTGTGCCATTATTTTCACCATGCATACAATATGTGTCTCAAGATGTTTAAGAGGTTATCACCGCTTGGGACTCCCGTCACCCCGTGCGCGAATTTGGTAAGTGGGAGGACTGTGCTCCCTTCGCAATTTTGCGTACGAAGTGTCACCGTATCTGTGTAATGCTCCATCACCCCGTGCGCGACCACCGTTAGTGTGAGGACATTGGTCCCTTTGTGATTTCGCCTACGGGGTGTCACCGCAATGTGTTCCACTATGTACGGAAATGTGTGCCACTAAATATACATCGTTTACTTTTTTTTACTTATGTTTGTTGTGTAACAATCATTCCTATCCCTTTTGAAGATGGCAAGGACCAAGAAGACTGCAAGGAAGGTTGATAAGCCGGTTGATAAGCCTCTATCCGAAGATGAAAAAGAAGCTCAGCCTAGCAAAGCTTTAGCTGGTACTTCAAAACCAAAGGAGAGCACATCTCAGAGGAAGGACCCTAAACCAAGTACACCTGACCCTCAACCAAGCAAAAGAAAGACTACACATCAGAGGAAAGCTTTCAAGCCAGTGCAGCTTAAGCCTCTCCTTACAAAGAGAAAGTTCAAGCAGGGGGTCAAATGTCTAAGAGAGATAAGGAAGGCCATAAAGGCCATCAATCTTGCAATTCCAAACTGCCCTTCCAAAGACTATGCAGACAAGTTGCAGAGGAGTACAAGATTGACATGAGGTGGACTAGAACTGCATTAGCATGTATCCAAGAGGCTTCTGAGGACTTTATGATTGAGCTTTTCCAAGATGCCTATATCTGTGCAGCTCATGCCCATAGGGTTACTTTGATGGACAAAGACATGATCACCCTCAGGAGGCTGAGATACAGGTTTTCAAGAATGTTGGAGCCTGTCCCTATGCATGATATTAAGGCCTTTAATATTCTCAACATTCCTCCATGGAGGTAGCCCAAGGAGCCTGAAGTAGGAGTAGTTGATATTACTGAAGAAGAGGAAAAGGAAAGGAAAAAGAGAGCAAAGGAAGACAAGGAAATTGCAGAGAGAAAGGAGCTTGACCTGTTGGAACCTCAACTAGTGCCCCTCTTGAGGAGTGTCAATCCTACTGGTTTTGTTGTCGCTCTATTCAGTGAGGAGGATCCTAGGGAGGATTACAATTCACTTGACTCTGAGACCTTGGAAATTCTCAAGGACTGGACCAAGGAGATCAATTCTCCACTCCTTATCACATGCCTCATGTTGTTTTTGTTTTCCTATGTATTTTTGTTTATAGCAAGAACTCTTTATATAACAATATCTTGTACCAGGTTAATGATGCATACATATGAGCTAGACCTTCAAAAAAAGGTGGAATTTTTAGACCCTTCTATCTCCCACTTTCTCAGGATAGAGACAAATATTAGAGAGCTCACAAAGTGGTTGATTCATATGGACTTGGAAATCTGTGAAATTTTCTTGATTCCTTATCATGAGAGGTAAGTTTCCTACCTACACCTTGTGAAGAGAATTTACTAATTCATATTAGAAGGCTAACTGAGGCTTGTTTTTATAGCTCACATTGGAGTTTAATTGCAATTGATATTGTGAAAAGAAAATGCTACTTTGTCAATTCTCTTGCTGGAGTACATGGTCAAGCAAAATTGTAAGTATAGTAGCAGACACATTTTGTAAACCACAAGCAGAACCTCAAGCACATACTTTTAATAAAGAATTTTGGACAGTGTTGCTACAAGATTTATAGAGACACTGGAGAATTGTCCACCCATGCCAAAGATGCTGACTGAAATCCAATTTTCAGTTGTGAAGGTTGGAATTCTTTATGCTTTGTTCACTTCAATGGATTATCCTCAAATATTTTTTCCCATAAATACATGTAATGAGTTGTAGGTTCCAATCCAGCTTGAAAGCCATTCATGTGGATGGAGGGTAGTGACAAATGCCAAGCTCCTCTTGGACTTCATATACTGCAATGACAATCAGAATATAGAAGTATAGCATATTTCATATTTGCTAGCTGTATTTTTTCTCATTTTATTGTTCCTAAAACTTGCTTTCTATTGCCTTGTATAGATCAACAGAGAGTGCTATAGTGAGAACCATGTATGGTTGACAAGAGCAAAGATTATCAAGTATATGATTGAAGCAAATGGACGACTGCAAGAGGTATTTAAAGATGATGATGTTGAAGAGCTAGAAAAGGCAAAGGGGAAAGCAAAACTAGAAGAGGCAAAGGGGAAAGCAAAGCTAGAAAAGGCAAAGGGAAGTGAAGAGGAAGAAGAGAGTGGTGAGCAGGAAAAGGCAAGTGAAGAGATGGATGATAAGAGAAAGAGGAAGCAGCCCTCAAGCCCTCCTGCCAAAGAGCCCACAAGAAAATCTCCCAGGACAAAAGAGCCCACTGCAAAAGCACCAACCCCTAGGGACAGGAAAACTTCTGGCAGAAAACTATTCTAGCTTTTTGTAGCCCACTTGTATCAAGCTTCCCACTTGTATCCAATTGTCTATTCTATAGCCCTTTGTATCAAGCTTGTATCAAGCTTTTTGCAGCCCACTTGTATCAAGCTTCCCACTTGTATCTAATTGTAGCCCACTTGTATCAAGCTTCCCACTTGTATCCAATTGTCTATTCTATAGCCCACTTGTATCCAATTGTCTATTCTATAGCCCACTTGTATCCATGTCTATGTAATTGCAAATATTTGAAATTGAATACATTTTGATCACCTTGTTTTAAGACTCTGTTACAAAATCAAATCATTGAAGTAAAATCATTGATGTTTGGAAAAGTTGCATTTCAATAACAAAATAAAGATCCTTTTAGATCTTTATTTCAATAAGATCCTTGCAGGTCATGTGATACAAAACAAGATCCTTGCAGGTCATGTGATACAAAACAAGATCCTTGCAGGTCATGTGTTACAAAATTGCCTTAAAGGATGTTCAAGGCACCAAATGTACAATGCCATCCAAGATGTCCTTGCACTGTAGCCTCTTTTCATTCCTTTTTGATACCTACAAAAACAGCCCAAGTTAAATAAAGAACCAATAAGAGAACAAGAGACTTTTAGGGATAACAGTTACCTTTCCACCATTTATTTGAAAGCAGAATGTTGTGGGCAGTTCAATTTCATCATTTTGCAGGTCCAATCTCAATTGATGTAAGCTACACATGCCTCTTATCTTTACAATTGACAGATGCTCATTGTTTACCCATATATCAATGTCTTCTATTGGGCTGTCAATGAAGTCCTCCATGTCTTGATCAAGTGGAGTTAGCTGACCACCAACATAGTGCCATCTTCTGTAATAAAATGACATAATGAAGTTTTGTGTCCCTATCATGTATTTGCAAGCAATTGAGCCAGCTTGCACATTACAAGTGATTCCATTCACTGTTTTGGTGTTCCAACCCTCATCCACAAATTCAAGTACATTTGCTGAGTCTAAAGTCTTCACTGAAAACATTGTTCTAGATTTTCTGACTTCAGCATTAGAGAAGAAGTCTACAAAAACTGTAATGGGCATGAATATAGAAATTCTACTCTGTTTGCTTGCTATGTTTGCTTTCAAACACTTTTGAATCTCACAAAACAGTTTGCACCTGTAGCCCTCACTTGTATTTGAGCTAGGGAGTGACCATTCTCCACTTTTGAAATCAGGCAAGTCTAGCTTAGTTGTGGCTCCAAGTTCTCCAGTCCTTCTAGGTGGAACATAATAATGGTCAAAGAAGAATATTCCATTCTCTGCCAATGAACCCTTAGTCCTTCCCTTGTATATTTCTTCACCAATTGATCCATGACACACATCCAGAATATTTATAACACATTCTACTGGCTGCCATTCCATAATGTTTGAAGGATACAAATCTGTACAACAAATAACCTTATACAACATGCATTACAAATAAGAATTTAAGTTAAGAGACTTACAGTTTGGTCTATGTAATGGCAAAGTAGAACTCTCTGAGTTAATATGCAGATCTTTATGCATGTACACATGCTGCACCAGCACCTCTTTGATTGATTTTTTGTTGTGGCCAAAGATGAAATCTTTAACAATGCCCTTCCATCCCGCCAAGAAAGAGTTTTTGGTGGAAGACTTTATTCTCTTGTTCTGTTGCATCAGTATCCACGTTCCTTTGTGTATAGTTATTGGAATCCATTCTCCATTTTGATCAGTCGTGTTGTAAGTGACAATGGCTTCAATGGAAGTTCTTGGTCGGTTTGATCGTGATGAAGATTCCATGGTGAAAAAATAAATGAGCAGAGAAGTCTAGTCTGAGTTCAAGAGAAGAATAAGCAGAATGTGCAAAAAACGGTTCAAATCTGGAAAAGATCATGAGATAGAATCCAAACGTTGTTTTATGATGACGACGTGCAAAATGAAAACAATATAATATGAGAAGTACGTCTTTCTAAAAGCGACAGCTATTGAATGCCTTTGCACTTTTACTTGTTTACATTGCTATTTACCAGCTCAAAGTTGCGGTAAAGATAGAATATTTGCTTTTTTTGTGAGTTTTCAAAAATAGAGGTTCCGTAACGGAAGCTCTTCAACCATTGGTTGAGACCACTCTCTCTCTACACGCTAAAAGGCACAAAAATGACCTCAAAATTCCCCTAATGTCAGCCCACTTTACTGGACCTGTGCATACGAAATAAACATATCCGCATGCAAACTTGACTCCCAACAGATAGTTTGGTGGTTTGGATTGGTACACCTGCTTGTAGAGTTGGTAAAGTGCCTTGTAGTGATCTGGCTTTGCTATTTTTATGGGCACTTTTTTCTCCTTCACTGGAAGACACGTGAAAAATTTCATCCAGTCGGATATGGGCACATCTGCATTTGTCAACTTCCTAATATCTTTCCCCTCAAGACTTCACCCATATTCCCTGTGAAAATCCTCCTTTGTCGTGCAGAATGCCTTTAATGGCACCTCCACATCCTTGGGGTGAACAAAGCGGCTGATTTTGGGAGGAGGCTGTAACTTTTGTCTCTGAAAGGAATAAATCCATATTCATTACTCAATGTATCCACACCTCAATACTCTACTACACATACAGGTCCGCTGTACACAACACAAAGAGAGAAGAGAGAGGTGACATACCTTCGTGGGAGAATGTCGGGTCTTTGTGGGGGAGACCTGTCGGGCTGCATTCCTTGGGCTCTTTCTTAGGTTGATATCCATAGCGAAGGATAAGCAGCGTGCACAGGGGGCTGTAGAGTGAGCTGAGAAAGGCGCAGAAGGAGAAAGGCATAGAGATATGGAGAAGTCACATTCATGAAAACATTTGACTGAACATTCGTTCTGACGTGGGCTCCACACGTGTTTTTGAATCCTCCACACGATTTTTAAGATTTTGTATCCTTCGCACGATTATTTAATTCAAACAACTCTTGCCCATAACACCAGTTTCATAGCCCCTAAATTTTAAGCCTCCAAAAGCAACTTTCAACCGGTTAAAACCGGGCCACCTATTCATGCATCCACCCTACTCTAGGGCTATCTATCTTTCCATTGCACACTAAGTAATACACTCTCTATTGTGTGCCTTGAGATTCCTTCGTCTTCTCCAAGATGTGTGCATTTCTCTGCAACCCCAATTCCAACACTGATACAGTTGTACATATGATGAATGGTATGAACAAAGTCCTATGTGACTTCATACCGCAAACTACAATGCCTTTCCTTGATGATGTGCCAATCAAAGGATGTGATGTAAGCGATATAGATGTGGCTATGGACTCGAGGGGGTGTCGTAAGTATGTGAAAAACCATATCAGTGATTGTGATAATATCTTGCCAAGGTTGGAAGAGGTGAACCTTACCTTGTCTAGCCAAAAGTCAGTGTTTGGTGTGAGCGAAGTTCTTATTGTGGGACATATGTGTAGGCCATATAGTAGAAAGCCTTGTCCTGCAACGATTGATGTAATTCAAAGAATGAAAGAGAAATTTATAAATGTCACTGAGGTTCAAAGATTCTTGGGTGCATGCATGTTTTATGTTATCTGGATTCTGCATTATGCACATGTGGCAGAACCTTTGTATCAACTTTTGAGAAAGAACCAAAGGTTTCAATGGGAAGAAATGCATACTCATGCCATGAGAAAATTAAATAAGTTGCTACTTATTTATCCAACTTTGAGGAAAGCAAACTATGAATGTGGAAGATATGTAATTGTGACAGTGGATACTAGCCCCACAGGAATTGGATGGGCGATTGGGCAAGAGGATGATGATGGCAAGCGATATGTGGTGAGATTTGGAGAAAAAGTCCTAAGTGCTCATCAACGCAACTATCCACAGGTAAAAAGAGAGTTATGGAGAGTAGTCACAGCTTTGAAATGTGACAAAGAGTATTTGATAGGAGAAAATGTAATAGTGGAGATTGATTGTCTACCCATTCTTGGAATGATCACAAGCTGCTCAACTCCCGACATTGCTATGTTGAGATGGATTGCCTACATAAAGTCCTTGAATCCACAATTTAAGCATATTGCAGGAAAGATAATGCAGCTGCGAATATGCTTTCAAGAGCAAGGTATGAATATGAAGAAGACATGGTCATCGAGGGCAATGATGTAGGCATGCCAAGGGTGATCATGTTTGTCTGTCAAATGCACTTGAGTCATTTACAGAGGACCTATATCAAGGTGATTGGTTGCTCATTGGACGCTATCTGAGCACTTTGACAAGGCAAGAAGGGTGGATTGATCAAGAGTTCAAAAGAATACGGAGAAAGGCCTATGGATACTTTTTAAAAGATGGGTACTTATGGAAGCATCCGAAACAAAGAAATGGAATGCCAATGAGAGTCGTGAATGATAAGAACGCTCAAAATGAGCTTATGAAAAACTTTCATGATAGTCTTTATGCTAGACATAGAGGTGTATGGGCCACTTTTACTAAAATGAAAGAGAGGTATTGGTGAAAAGGTATGTATAAAGATGTATCTCACTTTGTGGAGTCCTATGAAACCTGTCAAATGTATTCAAATGTATGTCATCGTGATGGGTTGCACCCTACTTACCCATTGGCCATGCATTATAAGTGGGTACTAGATCTCGTTACAATGCCATTGGGCTTATGGAAAATGAGATACATAGTGCTTACACGAGAAGACTTAACCAACCAAGTTGAAGGTCGTGCTCTAAGAATGAAAAGCACAAAAGGGATATGTAAGTTCCTCTTGGATGATGTAATCAGTCGTTATGGTTGTATGGGGAAAATAACAGCAGATAGGGGTGAGTTGGATGCTGACAAAGCAATGGAGTTTTTCTCTAGGTTGGGCATTAAACTTGCTCTCACTACTACATATAATCCTGAGGGAATTGGTAAATCAGAGCGTGGGCATCCTCCTATCATTAAAGCTTTGGCTAAGGCAAGAAAAGGTAAAATGGGAGAGTGGCCTAGGTTATTGCCTTATGCTTTATGGGATGATCGTACAACTCATAGCTCAGTTACTGGTTATATGCCTTTTGAGTTGATGTATGGTCAGAAATCTATAATGCCAATTGAGGATGTCATTCCCACATGGAATGTATTACCTTGGGAAGATGGAATGAATAGGGAAGACCTTCTTGCTTTGCGCATAAAACAGTTAGAAAGAAGGCCTCAAGATATTGAGAATGCAGTAGCACGATTGAAAGATGCAAGGTTAAAGAATAAAGATAGATTTGATAAGCCTGCATAGGCTCAGACCTAAATCTATTGAGGAAGGTGATTGGGTGTTGGTGTATGATATTAGTCTTGACAACCAACATTTAACAATAAGAAAGCTTTCAAAGAGATGGTTTGGTCCTTATGTGGTTCAACATGTACATAGGAATGCGACTTACACCTTGCATGAACTAAATGGGACAAAAATGAAGATTCCCATCGCAGGGAAAAGAATCAATTTATTCAAAAGAAGAGGTGATACAAATCCCTTTGATTCACAGGAAAGTCAGAATGAAGGCTCTGATGAAAATGTTATGGATGTGGATGAAGAACGAGAGGATGATGCGTTATATTTCGTTGCAAGTGATGACGAAATTGATATGAATGTTGACTTAAATGAAGGCTGAACCTTCAAAAGATATGTGTGGAACATGCCGGAGAATGTGCAGGTTTAGAGGGGGTGGATGTCATGCCATGGCACGTCCATAATGTGAAATCAAAACATCTACCTAACTCTCAATGCTTTTGTTATGTGGGACCAAATGCTATGATGTACATAGTGTGATGTATGGGAAAACAGTTGCCATAGTTGCAAGCGTATACATACTTTGCCGGGCAGGCGAGGCCGGGGACGTGGCACCGTCGCATGGTTTAACACATTAAATCATTCCTATTTTTCTTTAGTAATGTAAAAATGTCAAGTGTTTCGAAGTGGCACGCTCATTTTGCCTAGAAAGTTCAATGCAGACAATCTTGGCCAAAAATAGCAAGTTTCATACGAGGGCATAAAAGACGTGTCCAAAGTGCTTACCAAGTGGAAAAGTGAGGTTCAACATGAAATTTGAGCCCAATCAGATTTTTCCAAAAATTTAGGGATTTTTCCCAACTTGTTTGGGCTTTTTACGAACAAAAAGGGGCATTTTTGGGCAAATATGGCCTTAAGTGGTAAAAAAATATCCTAAAAATAGCTCAAAATGCCACATCAAGGATGTTTCTGTTGTTGCCTAAGTTGTGTAGAAAATTATAGAGCCAAGAATGAGCTCATTTGGGCATATGAGCAAGGAGATACAACCATTCCTTTACAGGGTGCTAGTGTAGTCCTGTGCTGCTTCCACTACATGGTTGAGGCTGTGAGGCCTCCAATTAAGGTTTTCCCTCCTAAAATAACTACTTGGGCTTCTCCAATGAAGCACCGAAGCTTCCATGAAATGGTCACGACGAAGAATCAAAGCGTAAATTTAGGGTTTTAATAGGTCGAATGAGCACTGGATCTGTGTAATTGGGTGCGAGGCTACACCTAATCTTCACACACACAAGAGTTTTGAGTTGATCTCGGTTCATTTTCAAAGTGACGCTTTCATGGATGGAGTTTTGTTCTTTTTTAGTGTGTTTTTAGCTTCAAATCATCTACGCCTTGCTTGATTTTGCTACGAATCCTCACAGTCAGAGGCCCGACGCTTTCCTAGTCGCACTGCACACTTCTTGACACCGGTGGAGGAAGCTGACTAGAGTAGGTGTAGGATGGCCATGCCTACAATTAACAAAAATAAACCTATACCACTTAAATAGACACAAATAATCTTAATTTCTTTGCTTGGTCTCACCGCCTCAAGAATCGGGTCCACTGGAGGAAATGTCCACCCCGGGTGGGAGCCCACCTGGGATATGAACCAACCAAAATAAGATCTAGATGACTACTCCCCACCGGGTGGTCTCTTGTCTGACATCTATATTAGAGAGAGAAATATGAGATTTAGCTTTACCCCCCTACTAACTCATCTATATATATGTACACAAGCCATGTCTACAATTAACAAAAATAAACCTATACCACTTAAATAGACACAAATAATCTTAATTTCTTTGCTTGGTCTCACCGCCTCAAGAATCGGATCCACTGGAGGAAATGTCCACCCCGGGTGGGAGCCCACCTGGGATATGAACCAACCAAAAGAAGATCTAGATGACTACTCCCCACCGGGTGGTCTCTTGTCTGACATCTATATTAGAGAGAGAAATATGAGATTTAGCTTTACCCCCCTACTAACTCATGTATATATATGTACACAAGTATATATGCACAAAAGCACATAGATACATATACATACTAGTAGACCTAACTAGGGGCTTGTAGTGCCAAAGGTCAAGTTGCAGCTCTTTAGATATCATCACAATCTCAACCGTGGTAAAAACAAAGGTACGTTGTGGTAATCCATGCATGAGTGGATCAATGACTACAACGACAGGATTAAAAAAGAACTATACCCAAGAGGAAGCGTCTAGCCTTCAAGTGCTATGCTTCCGTACTCAGTGCCTACATACATGTATAAACAAATATATTCATACCAACCCCCCTATAATTTAAGCATTTACTATTACATACTCTCTACAATTACGTATAATTTAAGTATACATAACTACGTTATTGTAGCCATTGTTTAGGGTTTAGGGTAAAGAGCAAGTGCTGTAAATGTAGCCATCATTTTGTGTTGTGCGCAGTGCAAGAGTGCTTCTACCTCTCTAGAGTGCTTTGAAGAAGAGCTTCTTTATTGTGCTTCTTGCGCAACATCTCTTCAGAGCATCTTCGACCTAATGTCGCATCCGTAGAGAAAAAGAGAGAGATAGACAGAGAGAGTGAGAGAAAGATAGAGAAGGTAGAGAGAATAACGTAGAAATTCATTTCTGAACTCAATCTTGGGGACATAAAAAAGATATTTTTCAATGCACTCTACAGAAGCCTTTGCACTCTCCCATGACATAGACCACAAAATGGTGGCTTCACTTACAAGTATTTCTCTTTACTTGCAATCACTGCTCTCTCTCTCTCTCTCTCTCTCTCTCTCTCTCTCTCTCTATTCCCTCTCTCCCTCTCTTTGTCTCTCTCTCTCTCTCTCTCTCTCTCTCTCTCTCTCTCCCTCTTCCTCTCTCTCTCTCTCTCTCTCTCTCTCTCTCTCTATCCGTGTCTCCCTCTCTCTCTCTCTCTCTTCCTCTCTTCCTTCCTCTCTCTCTCTCTCTCTATCCGTGTCTCCCTCTCTCTCTCTCTCTCCCTCTCTCTCTCTCTTCCTTCCTCTCTCTCTCTCTCTCTCTCTCTCTCTCTCTCTCTCTCTCTCTCTCTCTCTCTCTCTCTCTCTCTCTCTCTCTCTCTCTCTCTCTCTCTGTGCGCTCCTTGCCGCACTGTCAAAGCAAGGGACTTGCCGATACACCGTGTGCGAGCCGCAGACGGCTCCAAGCACACAACAAGCCTAAACTAGCAAGCTCAAGAAAGAAAAGGGTGTGTCACTCACCGCTCTACGCTCGCCTTCGTGGTGGATTCCTCGCCGCGATGAAGAAGAAGCTGCAGTCATGCCACGCTCAACCGCTTCGCCGCCGTCGTGCCTTCGTAATGCTCGATCGCACACACACTCTCCCTCTCTCTCTCTCTCTCTCTCTCTCTCTCTCTCACACACACACACACACACACACACACACACACACACACACACACACACACACACAAGGAGGTGAAGAAGAAGAAGATGGAGATGGAGATGGAGCAGGAGCACTCTTCTATTGCACAAATGAGAGAATGAGTAAAGATTAGGTTTAGTTGGCTTTTATATGAGCTCACCCCATTCACACTTGGGCGCCCATGCTTAGCCAACTAATCCCTTGAATGTCCCAGTTAGAGTGCGCCTCTCATCGGCGATCACTCTTACCCTTTTCCTATTGGTCCGACAAGCCCGGTACCTGACTCTACATAATACAACGTTTATAGATCATAGGGTGTCCGTGTGCCGTGAGGGTTAACATGCCCCTCTTCCTGATGTAGATTCCGTCCTCGGAAGCTATTGAGTTGAAGCTGGTTCGTCGAGGTGGAAGAGCATTTGAGATGAATGTCCTTAGCCTTCTTCAGTCACTGCAAAATCAAACAACATTGGCACAGTAATTGCATTCTCTTAAAAAGCATATGCAGTTTTAGGTAGACAAATTGATTGGTAAAAGAATTTCAAACAATTTGTTAGCAATGAACATTAAATTGCAATGTAATCAAATGCATAAACAGATGTAAAGGTAAAAAATTAAACAAGTCTGGGGTCGCTAATTTGACGGTCAAAAGGCACTAGAGATCGAATATTAATACCATGGGTAAGCTTCTTAATTTTCTGTGGTCAATTAAGTTGTTTAATCGCGAGAGCCAAGTATTCATGTTCGAGGGCTGACTAGAGGCTATACCTAGAAAACCTTGTAGTTAAGCTACCATAAAAGGAATTTCTCATGAAATCATCGCCTGACTGATTACTTTTTCTTTGACCCCCCAAAGTCTTTTCACATTGATTCAATTATGATGTGTGTGCTTATTTTGTATGCCTTGGGTTTTTTGCTTTTCAAGGAAAAGCGCCCACACTGGGAACCTCTAGGGCTCTAGTACCATAGGCAATACATGTGAGTGAAGTACCAATTTAAGCAGGGATTTCTCTTCCAGCTTAAAATTTTACATTGTGGCACTTTGATTTTTTGTTTGTTCATTTTCAGCATTTTAATTTTGTAACTTTGGGGGGTCATATAACACTGTTACCCTCCCCAGGCTCATCACATTAGTAAACTCCCTTTATAATACTTAAACTAAAGGTCAATAGGGTTAAGCCTACTAGAAAGCCCTAGTACATTTCACACAATGCTGCCTAAATCGGATTAAGAACCTAAGTAACCATTGCTTATTAGGAAGGCATTCCCCATGGTATTAAGAGATGATTTCTAATACCTAGCTTGGTCAAACTAGCTTAGTCGGACTGCTTGAGTTTTAAACCTAGACAACTGATTATGACAAAACATTACATTGAATTAAATGTTTGATACTAAGCAAATGCGGTGAATATTAGGCTACCAATCGCAATCAAAGCAGACAAACATGGATGCAAAAAAGATAAGGGCAATGCTAATGGACATAAAACACCTGTTTGTGTTGATGGTCGCGCTTGATTTGAAGTGTGAACGAGAGAAAGGTTCCATGAAGGTCCAAATCCTATCAATAGCAACACGCTCCTGTACACACTAGGAAACAAAAGGAATACCTCCAGGAGGCACATTAGTGGGAAAAGAGAACTTCGCTAATCTCTCAACTCTAAAACAGAAACACTCCTATCGTACTAATCTTACCTACCCTCCATCACTCAAGTGATGAGGATCAAAGGTGTTTTATGGCATAGGTTTCTGTTTCACTGTACCAGATGTGACATGTGTAGGTCTGAGTCAATGTTTTGACTTTTAATGTGCGTACTCGTTTGCTAATTGCTCTTGCTCTTTATTATTATTATTTTTTTTTTTTGTGAGTATAAAGCTTTATATGTACATTCCCTAAGATCGGAGATTAAGAGGTCAGGGAAAAAGGTTGAGAGGGAAGCAAGTGAATAATGGATGTCCACAAACACTCCCCCCTTCCTTGGGTAGATCATACCGTTTGAAATGAGCTTGCCACCCTTTGAAACCAATTGTTCCAGTTGGTAATAGGTGAGGATTTTTGCCAGTAGTTGTCTATTACCCTAGGTGCCTCGTCAAGTTGCAAGGGTGGTAAGGTACTCTCCCAGGATCGAACTTGAAGTGGTTCATCAGGTGATTCTTGAACACTGGGAGGTGTGGATTCTTTTGTAGCTTCATGGAGGTCCACTACTATAGATGGAGGCTGTGTAGAAGCTTTTACCTCTATGGATGTATTACATGATGAGCTAGAATCTTCATGGGACTCCCCCCTTCCTGAGCTAGGTGGAACAAATCGTTCTTTCTTTGGTACCCAAACTAGCTCGGGAGCGGGTGTGTAGCATTCTGTGATTTTTTTCTTTCCACGATCATTGATTCGTTTTGGAGCTACGGGATTGGGCTCACTTGGGTCAGGTGATAGGTAAGAGCACAATCTACGTTTTGGCACCCAGATTTGATCATTTCCTTGATAGTAGCCTTGGGCTTCCAATAGTCGTTTAGGGATCCATCGCAACATTTTCTTACTTTTCTTGGAGCGAGTGGTACGTTTCTTACAAGGCTTCTGTTTTTTAGCATTAGCTATGGTCACTAAAGAAGCTTTAGGGACCCACTTGTATGTTTTCTTCGTTACATTAGGATGAGTCTTGTCAGAAGCGATATGCATTGCTTGTAGCATATTTAAGGGTACATGCATTTCATCCCCCTCAGGTGTTACCCAGGTCGTCCCCCTATTTCCCCAAGTGTCTATGGTTGATGCTAGGTGGACCCAATCCACATTGTCCGACTCAGTCATCCCAGGTAGGATATCCATATAAGGAGAATCTTGGCCAATGTCTGTATCCTTCTTACAAGTGTAACAATATTGTAGTGGGGCCGAGTGAACTGTGGTGTCAGAGCGATGATCAATAATGGTTTTACTCCCTAAGGGGTGTACCTTACCAGTCACCAAATCCACTCTAAGGACAGAGTCTTGGAATTGCAAATAGACATGATTTTTAGACCAATCATGAACCATTTGTGCTTCCCTCATGAATGGTCGTCCTAAAATCATTTCATATGACATAAGGTGTTTAGAGAAATCCATTACAATGAACGTATGTCGTACCTTGTGTCCTAGAACTTTGATCTTAAGATCCTTGAGCATCCCCATAGGTTTGGCTATGGTACCATTTGACATCTTTACCACAATGTTAGTAACACTGAGGCGGGGTTTTCCCATGGATTCCCAACAATCTTTTGTAAAGATGCTAACTCCCGCACCACCATCAAGAATTCCCTTTAAAGTTAATCCCTTGGTAGTGATGGGTAGGGTCGCATTAGACTCGTCGCCTTCAAAATACTGCCCTAATTCGTTAATGGGTACCTCGATCACAGACTCGTGTCCATCTAAGTCAAGTGATTGCACATGATTTTCCTCATCAATCATAATCGAGTCAGGCCTATTTGGTTGCGCAAACTGTGGTAATCCCGTTCGTAGCTCTCCGTTAAGGAATGCTCGAAGTGCAAGGAATAACTCAGGATCTCCATACAGCTTTGCTATGATCGTGGTTCGGACCTTAGAAGACATGAAGTCCACTAGTTTGGCAACATTCATTGGCGTTTTGCAGGGTGTAGGTCCTTGACTAGGAACTGGTGAGGATGGAATCTCATATTCCTCAATGGGATCAGGTATTCCTTCGTTAAACATCCTTTCCAACAAGAAGGGTGTATGCTCACTTTCTGATGTCCCATCCTCACTCCCCTCTTGGATGATACTAGATATGGCTAACGGTCTATGGTTCATGTGGGGTGGATGAACTTGCGTGGGAAACACTGTGTCATGAATTTTGACATGCATGGGTTCTGGTTCTAGTTTCCTTTGAGTCTCCTCCACTAAACCTCTTAGATGTTTCACCTGCTCAATCTCGTCTACTGGGTTTGGGTACGTCCCAATCTTCTTTTTACGATTCTTCCCTTTTTGCCCCTGCGGTTTATCTTGGGGGTCTTGGATTGGATTTGGAAACACTTGTGGTGTTTTCAGAGGCTCTTTATGGTTTTCTCTTATTCGGTTTTCATTTGGTTCCATGTTACGGTTTTCTTTGTCGGTCTTTTCCTTTGTGGTATTGGTTCTAGTCTCCATTGTCTCGACTAAATCTGAATCATCCTCGAGGTCATTCATATACACGGGGTCATCTCCTGTTCCTATGTTTGCTTTGGAACTTGGCTTTGGATTTCCCATATTCTCCGACCTCTTCCTTCGTGTCTTCTTTTTCTTTGCTTGGATAACTGATGCGGTATCTCTCTCTTCGAGGATATGGCCTGGCCCTTGAAGCATGGACCGTGTAATCGCATAAGCGGGTGCGACGGGTGGTATTGGCGATGTCACACTAGCAATTTCGACCAAATTTAGGGGTGTGATTTTAGGCGCATTTGGGTTATAGGGACATTGGGCAATCAAGTGATCTATGCCACAACGATTACATGTGAGTATTGGCATTGCAGACGTGCTCCCTTGATTCATTTGTATCTGTGTAGCATTCTTTTGCAGCCTAATAGGGCACTCCGCTGCCCGATGTGGTCCACCACACTCGTAGCATTGAAGAGGTGGCCTCCTAGCCTGGGTGTTGATATTTTGACCTCTAAATGCGAGAGCAGCAGCTTGATAAACCGGCTTGACTTGTCCCCAACAATCTTCCATGTAGTATATAGGACACTCTTCCAATGTATCAAGTCCGTAGGCAATACTAGTGTCTATTTCCTCCTCACAGCCATCTGCATAAGCATTAGATGGCTCGCAACCCACTTGGTTCATAGGGGCGACTCTTGGATGCGGGGGCTACGGTCCTAGCACAGGAGGTGGTAGCGGTGTAGCTTGTACAACATTTTGAGATCTAGGGACCATGTGTTGCGGTAGTTGCTCAACAGGTGGAGCAGGCATCAATACAGGAGCTCGAGGCGCATCCGTCCAAGCTACAGGTGGTCTATTTGCCATCATACGTTTGATCATTAAACAATCCTTAGCTTGGTGACCATACCTACCACATGCGTTGCAAGTTCCATTAAATTTTACTCTAAACGTAGGGCACTCACTAGTGCTATGTGGACCCAAGCAAATGGAACACCATTGTTGCTCCCTTCTTGGATACATGTGACTATTTTGAGGGGGTCGATTATCCTTAAGAGACTCTTGGATTTCCTTGGTGAGGTCTGTCAAGAATGTCTCAAATACCTTTGGCTCATTGGCAATGGGCTTTGCAGTCATGGGTTCATATTCAATGGCTTGTGAGCTAGTGGATCTCGTGTCAGTAGACACCCTCATGCCTGCTATCATCAAGTTGTCCTCTAATTGGATTGCATTGGCAATGACATCTTCCCAGGTTGTGATACCTCTAATCACTAGTCCATTCTAGATTCCTTCATTCCTCAACCCTCGAATGAATCGATCAAGCAGTTGGTTATTGTTGAAGTGCTCATTTACAGGGCAGCGAGAGTTTAAGTGCTTTAGACGACTAATGAAGTCCCTTACTGACTCTCCTTCCTTACGTTCGGCCTTCTGTAGCTGAGATGCTACACCCCAAAGCACACCTTCTCGTATGTACTCCTTTAGAAACAACCTTCGAAGGGTAGGGTAGATTGTTTTCTCGTCCACCCTTAGGGTTCTATACCAATCTCCAGCCTTCCCACTTAATGTCAAGCTTAAGGCATTGCACTTATGTAGTTCGTTGCGTTCCCCTAAGGAATCACATACTTGTTCAAACACTTCAATGTGTTTTCTAGCATCTTCGTCCCCATTGAATTTTTGCGTGAGTTTGGCAATTTGTACTGCCTTACTTCTAGGCTCTCTATCGGATGCATGACGCATATTTTCTGCGATAGATCAACCTATGGTTTGAGCAAACGCTGCCAAGTCACCTATGTGAGGAGGCAGGGCCGGTGGAGGTACTCTTGGAATCATATGTGGGAGAGGGACGGGTACCGGTCTTGGCGTATGTGTGGATGATGCAGGATATGGAACATAACCGGGCATAGGTCCACTCGGATAAGGGCTAGGGAGCGGCACTCGAGGAGCATAAGCAAGTGGTACAATTGGAGGTGTGGGGGCCATGTGTGCATAAGGGGCTAGAGGCACATACGGTCGAGGCCCCATATTAGGTACTACGACACTAGGTAGTGGCACTGCGCTAACCGTAGATGTCATCGGTACATTCTCTGTCAGGCTTATCCCTGGAGTGAGCACTGTGTTTTCCTTAATAGAGGGTTGAGCCAAGTTAGGGAAGCTAAAGTTGTCGCTCGAAGGCTCAGATTGCATAGAGACCCCAGGTGAAATGACTTAAGATGGGTCCATGGGACTCATTAGAGGAGTCTCCATTTGTGATAGAGTGGGCTGTTGAGCCTTGCTCGTATCCAGAAATCTCATGGGGCCAGTTGAGACTATATTTACCCCTCGGTTTTGCCTTTCTGATTGAATAATGCCATGGATAACATTACAGATCATTTTCTGTTGATCTTCGATGCTCGTGGCACTAGAGGTGGATTGTACAATCTCTATCCATCCTACATGGTAGGCGTGGCCAGAGTGTAGATCCGTCAACACCGCAGTGTGGAGGTCGTATGTCCAATGATCATTAATGAACAATCCTTCTAGAGTCGACGTGTTAACGGTTTCTTGTGAGGTAGAAGCAATGTTGCTCCCCGTGGTTTTACTTGTCAACAACGGTACTCTAGAGGGAACTTCTGAAGGAGGTAGCTCAACAGGGCCTTCTTGGTAAGAAGTTGGCAGGATATCCACATGGACACTCTTTGGGGGTGTGGGGTCCACGTGCGATGTGAAAGGAGAGTCCACTTCCCCACCCCCTTCGTGTGCTTCATTTGCATCAGGTTCCGAGCGAGTAGCTCTACCTAATGTTTCCATGAAACGGCTAAACATACTAGTACTAGGCTGTGGAGCTTCGGGAGGTGCATGGCCTTCTCTCTCAGTGTTTTGGGTAGGGTATGCTTCCATGATTTCTGAGTCGGAGGAGGAGTCACTAGCGGCTATTTTAGGGTCTTGGGTGGTGCTACCTTGTGTCCCCGCTGAGGGTCTAGAGCCTATCGTGGATGGGTAATGGGTGTCCGTATGAACAGAGGCACCCTCAATATGCTCGTGTTCTAGCACCCACCCGGAGCGTAAGTGCATGTGCTTTTGATACCCTAAAAGTGTCCGTGAGTGCCCGTGAAGGCTGCTCACCTAGTATTTTTGGGTGTTTTGCAACCCAAGTCTTTCCTTAATTTGACTTTTTGGTCCTTTTTTTCTGACCCGGCTATAGAATAGAGCGTATGATAGCTCAAAATGAGCGTCTCGGTCAGAGGGTCGTGCCGTGCTTTACAGCCCCCCGTTTGGTCACTCTATGCCCTCGGAATCCCTAAAACTGTCAATTTCCAGTAGGGAACTAGGCCCAAACTAGAAAGTCTAAGGGTGCAAGTGGGAAGAGAAGGGAGGAGAGTGGAGGACTTGTCCCACATGCTCTCATTCTCTCTTGAGGGAGTAGGGTATATATATAAGAGTGAGTCTAGAATATATCATAAGATTGAGGACTGAGGCCTAGGCCTGGGCCGGGGCCGGGGCCGGGGCCTGGGCCTGGGCCTGGGCCTGGGGAAACGATCCATTTATCTTTTATACAAACCAACCCGTCCGTTTTTAAACTCACGTTTTTTTATTTTCAAAAATTTAACCGCCCACTCACTCGCGTTTCTATTTTTTGGATTTTTTTAATAAAAAATTTGATGCAGAAAATGCAGAAATTGAAAACGCAGAAATTGAAAATGCAGAAATGCAGAAATTGAAAAAACGCAAGAAATGCAAAAAATTGAAAAAGCACAGAAAATGCAGAAAATTGCAGAAATTGGAACTTGACAGAAAATTAAACGCAGAAAATGCAGAAAATGCTGAAATTGAAACTTGACAGAACCAGAAAATGCAGAAAATGCAAAAACGCAAGAAATGCTAACTGTGAAGTGCAAACCAGAAAACGTAGAAAACGCAAAAAACAGAAATCTCCACACAACTACACACACTCATTCCCTGCCTTTCCTATGATAAAAATTGCACCACAAGAAAGCGTAAAGTGCTAACCGAGCTTAGTGTAGGGCATATCCCCGGCAACGGCGCCAAAAATGTGCGCTCCTTGCTGCACTGTCGAAGCAAGGGACTTGCCGATACACCGTGTGCGAACCGCAGACGGCTCCAAGCACACAATAAGCCTAAACTAGCAAGCTCAAGAAAGCAAAGGGTGTGTCACTCACCGCTCTACGCTCGCCTTCGTGGTGGATTCCTCGCCGCGATGAAGAAGAAGCTGCAGTCGTGCCGCGCTCAACCGCTTCGCCGCCGTCATGCCTTCGTAATGCTCGATCGCACACACACTCTCCCTCCCTCTCTCTCTCTCTCTCTCACACACACACACACACACAAGGAGGTGAAGAAGAAGAAGATGGAGATGGAGATGGAGCAAGAGCACTCTTCTATTGCACAAATGAGAGAATAAGTAAAAATTAGGTTTAGTTGAAGAGTTAGTTGCCAACGAGCTTGAGCATGCAATGTTGTTCGCAGATAACCCCCACTCCAAAATTGTCTATGCAATCGATCTAAATAGAATGTATGTATGTGTGTGCGTGTGTATATGCCTTGACCGTACTGTGTTTGTGTGTGTGTGTGTGTGTGTGTGTGTGTGTGTGTAAGGGAGAAGGAGGGGAGAGATGGACAAGGGAGAGAGAGGTAGAGGGTGTGGGAGGTGGAGTAGGGAGGGTTATGCTTGATGCAGGTGTGATGGCAGAGAAGAAGAGGGCATAGTATGCCGCAAATATGTGGCATACTTTGTCTTTCTTTCTTTTTTAAGCGCCAGAGATTATCGCGTCTATTGTCGCGTCTATTATCTCATAACGTCATTTCAAACGGATGCAAACGTATCCCATGTAGAAAAAGGGGGGGGGGGGGCGGGAGGGTTTACAAACCACCCCCTCTACCCTTACATATCAATAATGTCATTTTTAGCCTTTTGACTATTTTAATGATTCTTTTCTTTTGTTTAATTTCTATTGAATATTTTATACTAACATGTACTTAAATCATTAGAGTACTTTTATTTGTAAGACTTTTAGATTTTTTTTATATACAGTTTATGATGATGAAGATGATGAGATGGAGGATGACGAATTTAAGTTATGAAATTTTTTGGTCGTGTCATTCATTCATCTCTCTCTCTCTCCCCTCATCTTGCCTCTAATTTTGTGAAACATTATGTTAATCAAGTCATAGTGATTAGTTTAGTTGTTGTAACCAAGTGTAATCCCACATAGCTAACTATTATTCCATGCTTTCATTATTATTATTTTTTAATTTGAAAATTTCATTTAATGTTCTTCAATTTTGATTAAGGGGAAGGAAACACTAAAATTTGAGAGAGAGAGCGGGGGGGGGGGAGGCGGGACGAATGTTTAAGCCAATATTTGAATGTTTAGGCGCTAAATTACGTTTCGAGAATAAATGCGTTAATACAAGCGACAATAACAAAGATAACTTTACGATAATAGTTGCGATAATATATGAAATACAAAAAAAAACCCACTCTCCTCTCTCTTCTCTCTCTAGCTGATTTTGGACCTCTCTACAAAACGCGATAAAAGACCATGGTAAACAATTATAGATTTTCATAGTGTCGGATGATTGGCTTAGGGTAACCCTCGGCATCTTGCACAATAGTCATCTACTAAGTTCTTATAACTAAGATCGGTTATAACCCTCTATCCCTCAAGGCTCGACCTGAGCTTGAGATCGATTTGTATATCTATTGGTGATTTTATTATACAATTGTGATTTTGAAAAATAAATTAAAAGGATTGGTTCAGTGTTAGGTATATAGTGGACACGCAAACTCTAGCCATTTGTGAGTGAAGTTTTTGCTTCTATTAGGGCTTTGTGTGCAAGAAGAGAACTGACTAGGCAATAGGCTCAAAAATCACAACCCTCTATTTATTGTCATGTGCGAAGCCTTTGAAAGACCCTCCCAAGTTGAGGCCTCATAAATTTGGTGAATCAATGAAGGCCCAAAATTTAAAGGAAAAAAAAACCATCATCACTTGGGAAGGGGAGGAACTTCAATATACTTACTAGTATTGCCGGCGGCCTCTCTCTTCGCACAAGCTATTCTTTCTCCTGTTGAGTGCGCAAGGCTGCAGGGCACACCACCAGACAAAAGAGGTGTTGACGTGTGGCACGGAGGAGGGGGGAGCGGAATCCCTCCCCCCACTATATATGTATAGATCCATGTATTTACAATTGCACATTGTTGTAATCTTGTACATTACAAGTTACAACATCTCACCCTTGAGCTGCAACGGTGGGAAATAGCCGTGGCAATGATTATGTTGGATACTTCCTCAGCAATTTCCAAAGGCCTACTTGAAAATTGGCATGAATGCATCCAAATTCCAAGGTTCGAAGCGCGTAACATAAATTATGGGTAGCTGCTGAGACCAGACCAAGGTATAAATATGTGTGGCATATATATATATATATATATATCCTGCCAACCTAAGGTCCTAAGGCCCAGCCCTACCCTCCAATCACTCGGAGATTTGTGCACTAGACATAATAAATCCATTCCCTTCGACACGAGCAACATCAGCAATATTATGGCTGAAAACCCTGCGCACGCAGCTTGTTCACCGGCCTTGCTGCAGGAGATAGCCCGCGTTCGCGAGCAGCTTGCTAACGCTTCCCTGAATCTGGCACCCGCGCCGCTGCAGGTCATCTCCCTGCCTCCCCATCAAGCCCACAAGCATACACTAAGCTTCACTGGCCCGTCCTCTGTTGTTGTTGATGATGATGAGGAGGAGGAGGATGATAATGACGAAGACGATGATGACGATGACGATGATGCCAGCGACGACGAGGTATCTCACAATTGGCTACCTGCACCATACGGAATTCCAGCACATTCAATTCCGGCAGTGGAGGTGCCCAAAGTGGTGATAGAATACCCCGTCCCAGGCACCCGAGAGACCCATGAGATGATCGCTGTGGGCAACGATCTGCTCTTGGTCACCCAGCAGGGCAGCAGCACTCTTATCAAACTCCAGCTCAGCCCCACCACCGGCCGCCCCCTCTCTTGCGCCCGTTTCCTCGTGGATGACTTCTGGGGCGGTCTTCATGGCCTCGCCATCTCTCAGATCTACCCAGACCAGGTCTGGGCGTCACTGCAGTTCAAGTCTCTCATCATTCGC